>NC_137748.1:0-600000 GCF_963264785.1 Psittacula echo
GTAGAGCAAGAACGGTTGGCCTCTGCTCCCACAGCCGAAGAGCCAGGGCAAAAAACTTGAGCTGTGCCTCTTCTGCAGAAAGTCAGCTTTGCAACGGTGCCATCCGCATTGCTGTCGCTCCTCCGTTTCCCAACACAATGTCCATTACAATGGAACTTCTTTGGCACCCGTGCTCGGCTGCCCAGCATCCCAGGGAGTAGAGCACAAATGGTTGGCCTCTGCTCCCACAGCCGAAGAGCCAGGGCAAAAAACGTGAGCTGTGCCTCTTCTGCAGAAAGTCAGCTTTGCAACGATGTCATCCACATTGCTGTCGCTCCTCCATTTCCCAACTCAAAGTCCATTACAATGGAACCTCTTTGGCACCCGTGCTCGGCTGACAAGCATCCCAGGGAGTAGAGCATGAACGGTTGGCCTCTGCTGACACAGCCAAAGAGCCGGGGGAAAAAACTTGAGCTGTGCCTCTTCTGCAGAAAGTCAGCTTTGCAACGGTGCCATCCGCATTGCTGTCGCTCCTCCATTTCCCAACTCCAAGTCCATTACAATGGAACCTCTTTGGCACAAGGGCTCGGCTGCCAAGCATCCCAGGGAGTAGAGCAAGAACGGTTGGCCTCTGCTCCCACAGCCGAAGAGCCAGGGCAAAAAACTTGAGCTGTGCCTCTTCTGCAGAAAGTGCACTTTGCAACGGTGCCATCCACATTGCTGTCGCTCCTCCATTTCCCATTTCAAAGTCCATTACAATGGAACCTCTTTGGCACCCGTGCTCGGCTGCCGAGCATCCCAGGGAGTAGAGCACGAATGGTTGGTCTCTGCTCCCACAGCCGAAGAGCCAGGGCAAAAAACTTGAGCTGTGCCTCTTCTGCAGAAAGTCAGCTTGGCAACGGTGCCATCCGCATTGCTGTCGCTCCTCCATTTCCCAACTCAAAGTCCATTACAATGGAACCTCTTTGGCACCCGTGCTCGGCTGCCGAGCATCCCAGGGAGTAGAGCACGAATGGTTGGCCTCTGCTCCCACAGCCGAAGAGCCAGGGCAAAAAACTTGAGCTGTGCCTCTTCTGCAGAAAGTCAGCTTGGCAACGGTGCCATCCGCATTGCTGTCGCTCCTCCATTTCCCAACTCAAAGTCCATTACAATGGAACCTCTTTGGCACCCGTGCTCGGCTGCCCAGCATCCCAGGGAGTAGAGCACGAATGGTTGGCCTCTGCTCCCACAGCTGAAGAGCCAGGACAAAAGACTTGAGCTGTGCCTCTTTTGCAGAAAGTCAGCTTTGCAACGCTGCCATCCGTTTTGCTGTCGCTCCTCCATTTCCCAACTCAAAGTCCATTACAATGGAACCTCTTTGACACCCATTCTTGGCTGCCCATCATCCCAGGGAGTAGAGCACGAATGGTTGGCCTCTGCTCCCACAGCCGAAGAGCCAGGGCAAAAAACTTGAGCTGTTCCTCTTCTGCAGAAAGTCAGCTTTGCAACGGTGCCATCCGCATTGCTGTCGCTCCTCCATTTCCCAACTCTAAGTCCATTACAATGGAACCTCTTTGGCACTCATGCTCGGATGCCCAGCATCCCAGGGAGTAGAATACGAACATTTGGCCTCTGTTCCCACAGCCGAAGAGCCAGGGCAAAAAACTTGAGCTGTGCCTCTTCTGCAGAAAGTCAGCTTGGCAACGGTGCCATCCGCATTGCTGTCATTCCTCCATTTCCCAACTCAAAGTCCATTACAATGGAACCTCTTTGGCACCCGTGCTCGGCTGCCCAGCATCCCAGGGAGTAGAGCACGAATGGCTGGCCTCTGCTGACACAGCCGAAGAGCCAGGGCAAAAGACTTGATCTGTACCTCTTCTGCAGAAAGTCAGCTTCGCAACGGTGCCATCCGCAATCCTGTCGCTCCTCCATTTCCCAACTCAAAGTCCATTACAATGGAACCTCTTTGGCACCCGTGCTCGGCTGCCCAGCATCCCAGGGAGTAGAGCACGAATGGTTGGCCTCTGCTCCCACAGCCGAAGAGCCAGGGCAAAAAACTTGAGCTGTGCCTCTTCTGCAGAAAGTCAGCTTTGCAACGATGCCATCCGTTTTGCTGTCGCTCCTCCATTTCCCAACTCAAAGTCCATTACAATGGAACCTCTTTGGCATCCGTGCTCGGCTGCCCAGCATCCCAGGGAGTAGAGCACGAATGGTTGCCCTCTGCTCCCACAGCCGAAGAGCCAGGGCAAAAAACTTGAGCTGTGCCTCTTCTGCAGAAAGTCAGCTTTGCAACGGTGCCATCCGCATTGCTGTCGCTCCTCCATTTCCCAACTCAAAGTCCATTACAATGGAACCTCTTTGGCACCTGGGCTCGGCTGCCCAGCATCCCAGGGAGTAGAGCACGAATGGTTGGCCTCTGTTCCCACAGCCGAAGAGCCAGGGCAAAAAACTTGAGCTGTGCCTCTTCTGCAGAAAGTCAGCTTTGGAACAATGCCATTTGCTTTGCTGTCGCTCCTGGATTTCCCATCTAAATGTCCTTTTGAATCCAAACATACGTGGCTCCTGCTCTCGGCTGTCCATCATCCAAGTGAGTAGAGCACAAATGTTTGGCCTCCTGGCACAAAACAATGGAACTTACAACATCTGAAGGAAGCATTTTTCCAATGAAGGCAGAATTTGTTATGGAAAAAGTGGTTTTTGTGGTGCAGGTGAAGAATGACCTCTCTAACCTCCTCAGTGCAAGCACATGGCCAGGGTCACCAAATCAAACCCGTATCAGCGACCTCTGTCCTCTTCTTTTGGTCTCACCAGTCTCTTCAGCTGTGTGTATATGGGGAGTGTACATCTAACAGGAGCTTTTCACTTCATTGCTTTCCATTAGTGAAAACCACACACACAGAGAATTGAAGTGCCTCTTCAATAGCAAACCCACTGAGGCAATCATGTCCTCCTAGGTGGAGGACATCACACTGATGCTATCATCATAAACCTCCCTCTAGATTTCACTGCTCCTGCAGCACCAGACAGCAGTTAGGATGAGTGGCTAAACAGCCACCTGTGCAAAAGGCACAAAGAATCACCCTTTGTGGCTTGATACTCTCAAGCATCCAACAGTAGCACTCAGCACTTGCAAAGCAGTGTGTGTTAGATGTGCTGCACCCCTCTGTGTGATGATGGTTTGTTGGCTGTCTGTGTCCTGCAGTCCTCTGTTTCTCTCCTTTGGTGTTTGTGGGTATGTATTTCTCTTACTGGTGGCTTGCTGAACCCTTTCTAGCTGCTGTGGAGCTGCTCTGAGCATGCAGCACCTGGTACACAGTGCAAACCCTGGTACCCCAGATAGTCCCTGCTGGCCATCACTCTGTGCTGTGCAAGGCTAAATGCTGCAGCGGCTCTTTGCATGCTGCCCAAGAGCTGATTTAAAAGGGGGCTGAGCTCCAACAAACCCATTTTGTGCAGGTTAGAAGGCATTTGCAGGTGGCAGTAACTTTCTGTCACTGTTGGTCCAGATGGGGTTGAACCTGGACACCATTCATCATAGAATAACAGAATCAACCAGGTTGGAAAAGACTTTTAAGCTCATCCAGTCCAACCATTCCCCAGCACTGCTAAGGCCACCACTAACCCATGGCATTGAGGACCTCATCTACACTTGCAGAGCAGCCTGTTCCATGCCACAGCTTGGACTTGACAGAAAATGCCGTCAATAAGAAGGTCAAAGACCCTATGTTCAAGGTGGCTCAGAGGCTTGCAATGAGCAGATGCTGGTCCCATCCATCCATCCTTGTAATTATCCTTGTCCTCATCTTTCACACACTTCCAAAAGAGACCTTAAGGCAGACCCTGCTCCCGTCATAAGGTTACAAAAGTGATGTTCTTGTGGGTTCAGTCCTTTATGCAACAGCAGAGTGTGAATGCACAAATGCACACCTTTCCTCCCCACCAACACTAACACCAGCCAGGGTGCAGGCAGGTTTGCTACAGTACAAGCAGGTTGCCTGAAGACAGCGTTTCCCTACCTCCTGAACTGAGAATGATTCAATTATTGACGGGAAGAGGTTACAGAAACAGACTAAAAATGACCTGAGATGAAACTTCAGCTCCAGGGAGGGCAGAGACATGAGCACAGCTTGGGAAGCAAAGGGGGCTGCTAGGTGTGAGCATGGCTCATGATCCCACACAGCAGCGATGCAGGAGGGTTTATACTGCCCGGGTGCCCTTAGCAAGCAACTACCACTTTGTTGGGCTAAACCAGGCTTGGAACAGCCCTTCTGGAGTGGGTGGTGTTGCGCTATAGCTCATCTCAGCAACAACAGACATAAGAAAGAGGATCTGAGAGGTTATTTTCCTCTACTGACTCCTGGCATTGGGGATGAGCTGGTACCAGACCTGGAGTCCTGCTGCTCCATCACCAGTACTTGCATGTATTGGGAATGTGTTTTCAGTGCAAACTTCCAGCTCAAGGTTACTGAAACTTTCCTTTTTCAGCAAAAAAGTCCTCCACGGAGGGGATCTTTTTGTTCTTTTCTGCCACTATTCTCCAGGGAGAAAATCTCCCTGCAGGAATTTGCCTTCCCATCCCACTGGGAGCTGGCTCAGCTGCCAGTTTTACCATCCCCTGGGTGCCTAGAAGCTATAAATACCCTGTGTACAACCAACCTGCCACCCACTAGCACTCAGCGATGGGCCTGACGATGCTCACGAGCTGCAGCAATCAAAATGAGAGCTCCACAAACAAAACTGAATGAGACTGGGGACGTCTCATTGCAGAACCCCTCCACAATGGGCAGGGAAGGGCTTTCAAAGCACATGGGGAGTTAATGCCAAGCGAGCAAATGTCACACATAGAGGGATGTGCTGGCAGACGGCTGGCGCTGGGCTCTTCTCCAGCACAGGACTTGGATTTATTTGTGCTGCTCGACCCTGAGGGCTGGCTCTGTTCTGTGCACAGAGATGATCATGGCAAGCACCGCTTTGGTATAGAGCACTTCTTGTAGCAAAATGAAGGTGATTCAAGGAGATACCATGTCCCTGGTCCTCAACGTTATCAGGGACAGCACATCCTGAGGATCACCTTACAACAGGTCCATAGCACTTCTGAGCTCTTTTAGGTGGTTATTGGGGTGGAGGGAATGACAGGGCTCCATTAACTGGATCTGCTCTGACAGCAGGGGGGTTTGGGGACACAAGGTTGTCTGTGGCTGCAGCATGGGTCAGATGAACCCCATCCTGTGCAGGCTACCAGCAATTTTTCCTTTTCCAGAGGCAAAAATGAGTCTTTTAAATCCATGCTGGCCTGGGCTGACAAACCTCCCCATGAGGAAGCAGACATGGAAGATCATCCAGCAGGGCTGTGGAATAAGCTACAGATGAGACCCAGCACACTGTGGATCTGTTGTCACTCAGCTGTCCCTGTGAGAGCTCGTCAGGTAACGGAGAGCAATTGGTCCATAAATGTTGTGAACAGAAGTGCTTTGATTCCAGGCATCGCGATTTAGTTGTCACAGAAGATAAAGAGATGACTTGCATCCACTGGATAAGCATCTTCGAAGCTGAAACTGCACTCATCCCCTTTTGCTGCGATCAGATGGAAGCCAGCAGTGGTCCTGGCAGTGATGGTTTCACCCAAACCATCACAGTCTTGTATTCAGAGGACAGGCTGACATTCCCTGCTCTGTGTTCATCACAAAGAGCCGATGCTCCCTTGTAAGGTGTAACATGTAGGAGTACCTCTGTGGGTTGAACAGCTTTGGAGCCGGTCATCTGAAAACTCTTGCCAAGAATTCTAAGGTGTTCTCTGCCAGAGAGAAGTCCCAGCAGAAGATCCATGCCTGGGATCTGGTTCCAAACATCACCATGGAAGAAAGGCTCCAAGGTCCAGGCTGCCACCATCATCTGCTTGTCCAGTTCTCAGCACACCCCTTGAGACAGACATCATGGACCTCTTCGGCCTAGAGAAGAGAGACCGAGAGGGGATCCCATCAATGCAGATCAGCAGCTCAAAGGAGGTACCAGGAGGATGGTGCCAGACTCTTCTCAGTGGTGCCCAGCAACAGGACAAGGAGCAGTGGCCATAAACTAAACCACATCAAGTTCCACCTCAACACGAGGAAGAGCTTCTTTCCATTGAGGGGGGCAGAGCCCTGGCACTGGCTGCCCAGGGGGGCTGTGGAGTCTCCCTCTCTGGAGACACTGAAACCCACCATGGACACGTTCCTGTGTGCCCTGCTCTGAGTGGCCCTGCCTTGGCAGGGGTTGGACTGGATGATCTCCAGAGGTCCCTTCAACTCTGATGGTTCTGTGATCATAGCCACTGAGTAGGGAGAGGCTGGAAACCAAACCATTCTGCACTGGGTATCTGGGCTTGGTTTTCTTTCCTACTTTGCTTTGACTCACTGAACAATTCCCCCTGGTTTTCCTGCACTTAATGCTTCCCTGAGCATCAGTAATAAGCATCCCTTCAGCTGATAATGAAATAGCAGGAAAAAGAGCAGCACTCCTGCTACAACCCCAGAGAAATGCCATGACACTCACATAGAGCTCAGATGCCTGCTGGGACTGATCCCCTCACGAATAGATCCATGTCTTTCCTGTACTGAGAACTCCAGAGCAGGACACAGGACTGCAGGCCGGAGTGATTCATCTCAATGGCTCCAGAGGAAACCTATTATTCCCTGCTCTTCCTGGGAGTGAGGTTTCTCCCACTAAATAGAAGCTTTTCACAGGAGCGTATGGCTCCTCCATGCATCTCCTACCTCAAGGATACATTTGGCAAAGGTTTAAAATCATTGAAGTATCGGTTTTCAGCTGCTTTGAGATGAAAAGGCAGTGCTCTGCTTCAAAAGCTGTTTGGGCACTAATGGCTGATGATGGTAAAATAAAATCAATATTTAGATGCAATTGGTCCAAGGCAAAAAGAGATGTCATGAATCACTGAACACTTTGGCCTGATTTCATTTGCTTTACTCTTTTCTTTCCCAATTTGAGCAAAGTTCTGCTTTTTCATCCTGATTTGGAGCATTAACCCACTTTGAACATCCAAACTAGTTGCCTGTTTTCCATCCAGCCTTGGAATAAGTCCATTGCTGCAATGTGCCATGGTTTCTACTATGGCTACAGTGTCTTATTCAACCCTTACACAGAGAAGGAATGAGTGTAAGGTGATTGAACTCCTTCTTCCTGGGGAACAAGGAATAGACACCAGCAACAGGACGACAAGAGTTTCAATCTCAGTTACTGACACAGTGGAGGGAGCTTAAGGCTTAACTTTGAGAGCAGAGAATGTCTCTAGGAGGGAGCCACGAGGCAGATCTGGCTGGCTTTGTGATGGCTCACCTGCTAATTGCGATCTCCAAACATCAAGGGATGTTGCTGGGAAGGAAATATTCATGGTGGAAGACAGCTCAAAGGCAGCATGGCTGAGCTGCTTGTGTGAAAACAGGGGTGGGCTGATGCAGGCTGAGCAGTGAGGAAACATATTTAGCCTGTGAAATTAACCTCCTGAATGCGGAAGAGTGAGAAACTCCATCATTTGGGATGCTACACCCAAGACCTGAGTGAGCTCTCTCCAGGGAGCAATCATGCACCAGCTCAGACAGATCTCTCCTGCCTCCACACCTCTGCATTCCACTATATTTCCCCATATAACTGCAAGTGTCAGTGACGAAATGATTAGATCCGTGGCCCCAGCGGTCCCATGATGCCTTCCATCAACCACAGCTACACGTTCCTGCACCAGCAGGCTATGGGATGGCCCTGCCAGGCAGCCAGGATTTGTTTCCCCAGGGATGTTTGACCCGTGAAAGAAGGGACATGGGATGCACAGCCTCTGCACGCAGGCGGCCCCATGTCATGTCCCTGGGGCAGAGTTATCACAACACTGCCACTGACTCCAGCCAGCTCCATCACCAAGTGCTTGAGGACAAGAGAAGCAGTTTGGCACCATGGGCCTCTGCACCATGTTATCAGGAGAATGGATGGAAAGAAGCAGGAAAGGAGAAGGAGAGGCAGCAGCTCCCAGGGGAGCTTGGCAAGATGCCTGTCAGGAGCCAGAATATGTATCTAAAGGCTTTCCCTGAACAGCTCAAGGATTGTAAGTGTCCTGGCGCAGGCAGCATGAATGCTGGCAAAGGCTGAGCATGGCCAGATGGGAAGAGATCTTTGTAGAGGAAAAGCTTCACCATCCAAAGGGAGGGAAACAGGAGCCTCAGCGCTTGACCGATGTGTCTGCAGCAGGCAGCAGAGGAGAAGGTGCCTTTGCTTTTGCTGCCAGCAACAGAAGGAAGGAAGCTTCACTGCAATGCTGCTGAGATGGGCAGAGGTCAGGCTGCTCCCAGACCTACCCCGCAGCTCTCTCCTAGGGAAAGCAGAGACTGCTCACCTCTGGGCTATGGAAGCCTGTGTGTGACCCCTGCCCACATCCAATTGGATGTCCTTGGGCTGCACCACAGTCCTTGCACCTTAAAGATGCTCTCCTGTGTCTCAATGCTGCATCAAATCCCTGATGGAGCTCATCTGAAGCGGAGCAGGGACAGAGCAAATAACCCAGTCCATGGATCCAGCAGCCCACCCTGTTTGCCAACCACTGCATTTCTGTTTGCTCTCACTTTCAGAGAGCTGCTAAATTACCCCTAATTACAACTCAAATTGAGGCACTATGACAGCCATCAGAACAGGGGAAAACAGCCAGAAAGGGGAAGGTGTTATCAGCTATGGCAGGGATTCAGAGCGATTCTTCTCCCAGTGTTCCAGGATATTTGGACATCAGAATGAGACTGAGTAAGGAGACATTTTCATCCCAGAAGAGCAATTGTTTGCTTTAAAAAGGTATAAAGCTGCTGGGAAAAAAAGACTTAAATTTGAAGTGACCATTTAGCCATAACTACAACTTTGCCAGCAATTTGCTATAATGGGGAATGACTCAGAACCACAAAACAAAGGGGAAAATCTCTTCCTTTGTTGAAGAGGAAAAAGAGATGCATCCTTCTTTAAAACAGAACTGAAAGCTCTGCCATGTGAGATTGAATTCAGAGCAAAAACTGCACAGGAAATACTCCAGAGTACCTGGTTCCAATCCTATCACTGCCGCACTGTTACTGTTAATACTTGGTCCTGTTGTTCACAACAGAGGGGTGTGAAAAGTGGTGTGTAAATCAGTAAAGAGACAGATAAATCAATTCTGCACGCTGTTCTTTTCCTGCATCAGGTGGTGTTTCAAGCTGCCTCTTTTCCAGTGGGGCAGAAAGCCCTTTTCCAGGGCACTTTTCCATGCGTTCCATGGCCGGAGGGGTGTGTGGCTTGTGCAAGGAGGGCAGGATGGGAAGAAATGAGTCCAAATAGACCCTATAAGCCCTAACATGTTCTCCAGTTTGTGACTTCTCTCCATGTGCCTGACACACCAAAACCTAAGCAGAGCCTTGTAGTCATGCAAGAAACATGCAAGAGTTATCCTCCTAAATGCTCCTCTACCATCTGTAACCCACCTGCTGTGTTAAAGACTCATCATGAAGATGAATGATCCTATTTAATGTGATGAGCCAGTAGCTGGGACCATCTCCCTGCCCCTTGAAGGGCAAAGCAAAGTGTTGAGTCTGACCTGGATCACCTGCATCCCCAGGGAAGGAGTGAGACCCATTGTCCAGTAATTACCCTGGGGTGCTAATGACACTCAGAGCATTTACAATCATCCCCCTGCAATAAATGGGAAAGCTGAAGCACACAAAGGGCAGCAGGAGACCTTGACATGCCAGAGGTGTCTGACTGGGATTAAAGCACAGAGGATGGCTTTATGGCCTCAACTACGAGTGCAAAGTACTGCTGCCCTTTAGAGTTCTACTTGGCTGGCTGTGTTTGCATCATAAAGGAAACCTGCTTCCCTTCTGAAGCACTGAGACCAGATGTGGCCTCTGGAGGATATCTAGGGAAGGGAACAGGGGATCTCCATGCTTGCAATCCACAGGCACAGTGCTACAGCAGAGCTTTAAAGTTAGGAAGTATCTGCTCAAACAGCAACCGAAATGCAATGCTGCCGTTCCTGGGAAATGAAATCCCTACAGAGAGAGGTTTCTTTTCAGTTGGTTAAAGCCTGCATTGATTCTAATCCAAGCATCGCGCTGCCTTCTCCCTGGCACTGAAGGGGTCACTGGGGATGTCTCAGCAAGAAGTTTCTAAAGGAAATGTATCTCAAGACAAGCCTTTGCGCTAAGAACATCTCCCTCTTATCAAAGCGCCTTGTTCCCGAGTTTATTTTTACACCAGATCTGCCCAGATGTGCGCTGTGGGGCTGTGCCAGGCTGCAGCATCCAGCCTGTGCCTCACACCAGCCCAGCAAGGCCAGGACAAGAACTCAGGCATTTGCTACCCTCTGCTGTCCTCCTCCTGCTATTTCACCTCCCTCTAGCAGAGGCCACCGCTGTTTCCCTCTCTCCTTTATGTCCCTATGTCACTTGCCATAGAGGCATCATCAGCCTTCACATTAGAAGACACTGAGCACTTACAGATGCCTTTAGGCTGAGCCAGCTGCCCCCCTCAACCCCTTGCTGCCCTAAACCCCTCAGACCCACTTCCCAGTGCTGCCCTCCTCCCTCCTGCCTGCTTTTACACACTGTCCCTTGTGCTTTCCATACAGTCCCCCTGCCCCTAATCCGATCCTTGTGCTGCTCCTCCCTTTGCATTGCCCACAGATACGAAACAGCTCATGAGAGAGCTGGATTCTGACTTTCTGCATCACCAGGCTTAATCCTGAGTGATTAAACCACTGCTATCAGTGCAGCTCCTGCCTTTATTAACAACCCTTGGCCCTTCAAAGAGGAAAACAAGCCAAGAGATAAATGCAGCCTTGTTGCTTTGGTGCCCACGTTGAATATTTATCACCACTACCGTATTTATCACAGGAAGAGAGATCAGGGAGTAATTCCTTCCTAATGAGTCAGGTTCAACTGGCTCCAGATAGGATCTGAAGGGTGGATTTCCCTTCTCTGCATTGGTTGAGTAGAGAGAGCTGTGCTGCTTTCCCTTGGGAAGCTGCATGTCACTGCCTGTCCTAAGGGCTGGGGTTTTCCCAGTGCTGCCAACGCAACTTGGTGATTGCCTACAATTGCTCCTAGAGCGGAATATTGACACCAAAGCATCAGTCCCTGTCTGAAATGAAGAGACCTAGCAGTGATGGTGACATTCCAGGCGGTGTTCATTGGTTCCAGCTCTAGAATCCGCTGCTCTGGGGCAGTGAAAGCCCGAAGGACCTCTGCAGGAGGCATCACGAGCTCAAGAGATGCAGCTCTGGCTCCCATGGGCCCTCAAGTGCTGCAGCAAGGGGCACATTCCCTTTATGCTAAGATTCTCAGGGCTAGGAGCCAGCCATGGTCATAAAGCACTTGATCTTCTTGTAGCAGTAGTTCCTTGGATACCCTTGGGGATACCCCAAGGAACCAGGACACCTTCTCATTCAGTGCTGAAGCTGGTGACTGTTCTGTTGGACAAGTTGAATCTCCATGAGGTCTGCCAGCAGGGAACAGGGAGGGACAGTGCCAGAGACAGAAAGCGGGTCTGTGTGTGTACAGCACAATAAGATGCTCCTGGTGCTCCTCCACCCCTGAGCATTCCTGCAGTTCATACAAGCCAAGGAAAACTTAAACCTCCTTGATGCAAAACACCCACAAATCCCATATCCCTCTTTTCCAGCCATGTAAGGATGCAGAAACTAGAGACACTCCTGTATCAATTCTTATCTATAAATGGAGTTTGCATGTGAGTGTAACTCACATCACTCTCTTGGAGGGAGAAAGGTTAATTCCTAGTCGGAACAACACAGGGAATGATCTTGCTATGTAGTTACTGATGCAGTGCCTGTGCTTTCTTCAACATAAGCAAATGAATAACAAGTGCTGTAAGACACTAAGGAAGTAAATTTGTATTCCTGGCACTTTACTATGGATAACCCAAGTTCAGCTTCATACGTGAGCCTGAATTCTGCCGTTCAAGCACAGATCCAAACTCTTTGCTATGTAAGATGGGTCTCCCTCCTCCCGCTGCTGCAGCACTTAGTCACTGCACCAGTTAGGAGGGAACACACAGCCCCACACCATAAATTGAAAGGAAACCTTCATTAATGAAGCCCAGAAACCCTGGGACAAGTGTCTCCTCGTCCTTCCTCATCATCTCTCTTGCCACATCTCTTCAATTAGGTTGTCCCCAACCGTATTTCCTCCAATGCATTGTGCCCAGACGGTACTCAGAAGAAGGACCATGTTTCCTCCACAGCCCAGAGCTGGTGAGCATGACCAAGGTGGGCAGGGTGTGCCTGTGCCCAGCCTCTGAGCCGTCACTAAGGGGACAGGGAGAAGCAGCAGATTCCTCATCGCCATGGTAACAAGACGTTCCACACTGCGCAGCTGGGCAGGATGCTCTGCGCTCCAGACCCTGGGGGACTCCAGGCCATGGTCATGGGGATCCTGACTTTGGTGCTTTGTAGCTGTTCAGGTAAAAGATCACTGTGGAGGTGGATGTGTTGTGCTCTGACTCCTTGGAGGGCTGACAAGAGCCTTGGAGAGGAGACCAGCATGAGGTGAGCACTGTCCAAGCTGAGCCTGAGAGCTGCCTCTCTGCTTTCCTCCTAGGACAGACAGTGTCCCTGCCTTGGGCCCTGCCACCCGCCTCCAGCTGGGAACACCAAGGGGGTGAGATCCACAAAGCTCTCCTGATCCATGCACTCCCCTTTCATGGGTGACGTAGTCTCCCCATCCAGCCTGGTTGACAGCAGGACCGTGTCCCCTCTGCCAACTCTGCCAATGACCTGAGCAGAGGATGTGGCTTTCCAGTCACAGCCAACACAGGAGATGCCCCAGTGTCCCTCAGTGGTCCCCACCAGCTCTGCTCACCACAGCTCCTGGCATGTTCTCTTCCCTAAGCACATAACCAACCTCATCCCTGTAGGATGGTCCCCAGTAGGGCTGAGTCCATCCACATGCTACACAGGTTCCCACCTTGTTCCAGTGGCTTCCCAACCCTCCTCCTTGCAATGCCCTGAGATTCCTCAGATGTGTCCCCAGCTTTTGTCTCCCTTCCTCTGGCCTAGGCTTTGTCTTCATCCACATGGAGAGCAGCCTGTACTCACTGCCCTGCAGCCCTATTGAAATGGAGGTGGCTGATCCCACCTATCACTGGGGGCAGGACCGGCCAGGTAAGGTCCTAAGTCAGGACCAAGCAGCAGTGATGGGCTCTGCTGCTGTGAGGCAAGAGAGGGGTAAGAGGGGAAACAGCCCCTCAAGGAAGGAGCATGTGAGGGGCACATGGAGACTGGGGTCTCATGGGATTGCACGTGCTGAACTACAGGAAGGACACAGGTTATGGGGTAATTCCATGCTTAATTTCTTCTTCCCTCTTCCTTGGTAATTTGTAACAACAAGAGGGAAATAATAATAACAGGAGGGGAATAGCAGCATTAGAGAGTCCTTGTAGAGTCTCAGTAGTGGTTTAAGGAGACCCAACCTGGGTTAGCCCAGGGGAGCATGACAGAGCCACCAGGAACTGAGCCAGCTCAGCACAGGACAGCCAACTGCTGGTGATTGCCATCAACCCCTCTGTCTCCTGCACTAGTCCCCAGGTTGCTCTCAGTCACCAAAGAGGGACATCTCCTCTTCCAACACTTCCAAGCAGCCGACAGTGGGAAGTACTCGTGCACCATCTCCTACACAAAGCGCAGGATCCCTGTGTCCCAAACATTCCACTACAGTATCCTTGGTGAGTCCTGCACCGTGCTAAGCATGGTGGGCATCCCAGCAAGGGCAGGAAGGGTGAATGAAGGGAGAGGTGGGACCATGCTCAGCTCTCTGGACAAGGATGCTCTCTGTTGGCAAGGGGGAAGAAACCAGTCAGGGCTTTCTCCCACAGGCTACCATGTGCCCGGAGGTCTGGACACTGTCCTGCTCTTCCACAGCAAGTTCTGTGAGGATGAGTGGACCAAAAGGTTCCTGCGTGATCTACAGGATAGGCTGAGGCAGCTGGAAATGGAGCAGCACTGCAAACTCCAGCTCAACGCCACTTTCTGCTTCCCCTCGCTCAACAGCCCTTCGGATGAATTTATTGTCCAAGTGCAGTTAGAAGGTAGACCCCCAGGCAGAAGCACCACAGCAGAGTCCCCAGGGGATAACAAAGGCAGTGGGATGGAGTGAGAGGAATTCAAGCATCTCAGTTTGTGCTTGGAGGGAAAAGAGGGAGGGAGCACAGGGCTATAAGGACATTAGGGGCTCTTGGAAGAGTTTAATGGCTTCCCCCATCTCCTGCTGGAGCTGGGCCTGCCTGAGCTGCACTGGTGTCTCTCCATGCTCTAGTGGCCCTCTTTGGACCCAATTGGGATGAACACTGCAACTCCCAGGACTTGGAGACGGTCACAGACTGCTACCGCAAAACAGTCCTGCACAACCTGGGGCAGGTACGGAGGGAAAGGAGAATGGCACAGGGGGGTGTGCAATGAGGACACTATCTCCAGACCCTGGAATGATGAGCAGCATCCCTGAGGGTTTGCTCAGTGTCCATGGGTTCCCACTCAGGCTGCAGTGCTGTGCCTGTCCCCCGTTGGCTCACATGACACAACTCTATGCACTGGGAGGTTTTTCCTGTGCTTCCCTCTTAGATCCCTACTGAGCTGCGCTTGCTCTGCCCTCCCCAGGTCCAGCTTGCCCTTACCAGGTTCTTCAAGGAGCACAAGTCCTTCCTCATCACTCGGCCTGGTATCCCCAGCATCAAGCTCACCAACGAGTTTGTCGGCTTCCTAAGGACCAAGCAGTGCAGCGCGGGCTATGGGCAGACCAAGCAGCTCCAAAGCTGTCTTGACTGTTGCAGTGAGCCAAGAGTCCACAGCCCTTTGATCCCCCCTTTTCTTTCTCCTGTTTGTCTCTTCCCCTCCTCAAGCACAGCTTGTTTCCAGGTCCTTGCTGCTCCCCCCATGCCCACCCAATCCAAGGAATGTGGTGGACCTCCTGTAATTCTGAGCCCTTAAGCATCAGGGCTCCCTTTCCCTAACTCTTCATTGAACACAGTGCTGTTGCTTAGAAAAGCCTTTCTACATGTCCTCTCCTCAGTTGTATGCCCACCAGGGATGTTCAGCCCTCCGAAGAGCAGCAAGTGCTCCCCATGCCCTGTTGGGACCTACAGCATGACCCACGGGATGGCATTCTGCACTCCCTGCAAGCATGGCATGACCACCAAAGCATCAGGTGCCAGCTCCACGAAGGACTGTGTCAAGGAGGGAAGGACCAAGCAGGGTACACAGATCGTCCATTACTGAAGCAGGGCATGGGGGGGACTGGGGGACTCTGAGTAGAGGGCAGGCAGCTCAGTGGGACCCCAGAGCAGCTGCCCTATGTTGGCTATGGCAACTTCTACAGCCCTTGGGGGTCCCTTTGGAGAGAAGTAGCTCTTGTTTCTTCCATCACCATCCCTGAAGAAATCACAGCTCCCTCAATGCCCCTTCCACCAGGCCAATGCTGAACACTGATTCCTTTCTTAGTGTCCCCAGCTTGCCTCTGAGAACCCCACTGCTAGGAGTAATGTAGGTCTCAACATCCCTGCTTCTCTCTGGGGCTGGGGACAATTAGCATTAGGATTATCTTCAGGCTCTTTAGCAGTGGGACTTCTCCGTGTGAGACAGTCATATCCATTTCTCTCCCCTCAGCTATCTCCATCGTGCACAAGATGCCAGCCCTGCTCCTTATTGTCTTGCCAGCATTACTAATCCTCAATGTTCTCTTCATCCTGTAAGTATGATCTGTTTCTCCCAGCGTGGGACATTTTGAGGGCTCTATATTCCTCCTTGGAACATGAGATGAAGGAAAACCTGAGGGTGTAGGACTTCAACAGCTGGGAGAATCATAGAGTCATAGAAAGGACTTTAAGATCATCCAGTTCCAACCCCCTGCCATGAGCAGGGAGACCTCACACTAGAGAGTCCCTCTCCAGCATCCTTGTAGGCCCCCTAAGTAGTAACGTTAGCAGTAGCTGACACAGCCATCTACTGAGTGGTTGGGTATGGCCCTGGGGAATCCTGGCCCTGAGGGCTGGTGCTGAGTGGCTGCAGGGCTCTGGTGCTGGTTCCTGCCATTCAGTTACTGGTTTTCACTATGGGCTTCTCTTCGTGTCTTTGTAGAAGCTCTTGTTACTGGTTCTATCGAGATTACTATTTGCAGTCTCCAAGAGCCTCCAAGATGAAAGGAAGCACCCTGAGGATGGAGAGGCTGAGCCGTTTCTTCAGGAGCCCCAAGCAGATTCTCCTTGATGCTAGTGACAGCAGGAGTGACAAGGAGCAGAGGGATGGAGCACCATCCCCTGCCATGACCCTGAACCAGGCTGTGGTGGCTGATGAGACCGCTCCTGTGCTGGCACCAGAGAAAAGAGTGAACGCTTCCTGAGATTCCCTGAGGAACAGCATCCCTCCAGCTACTGCTGCCCATTATTTCTGTGTCCCAAACCACCTCACACCGCCTGAAATCTCTAGCAATGGATAAGAGGGATACCCTTCTTCTCCTCTCTGTACTTCTCAAATAGATCTGACTACAACCACTCTTTTTGCTAATAAAGTTTCACTTCTAGTTGCACCTCTGCAACACTGGATGCTCCAGACACAAAGGGACTTGGGGATTACAAGGAGGGGACCTGTCATACAGGTATGGAAAGCATCATTCCCATTCAGCCTTGCACTAATGAATGACTCCAATACCTTATCCCACTTTGCATAAAGAAGCAGCTCCTAGGAAAAGCTGAAGCCAGAGCATTTGTTGGGATCAAGGCTATATAGGACAGGGTAGGAAAAAGCTCAGCCTCAAATCCCTTGGCTTTCAGAGCCATGGGAGGGACATAAGGCCGCGGGAAGGATTCCCACCTTCTCGGCCTCAAAGAAATGCATCAGCATTTATGGCTGTAACTGCGCTAAGTCCCGTCAGGAGAGGGCAGCAATGCAGTGCGGGAGGCACCGGTGAGTGATAGCAGAAACAGGTTCTGGGTCCGAAATGCGAGCAAAAGAAGGGGCTTGCTCTGCGTCTTGGTGTAGAAGAAGCAAGTTGAGAGCAGGGGCATTGGTCCAGCTCCAGGTCTCGGGTTCAGAATGGTACTTTCAAGGGTATTAAGCTTGTCCCATATAACTCAGCAGAAAGCGTGGGCTGGCAACTATCTGCTGAGGCCAAATGAGAGAAGAAAGGGTGGGATTCATCCATTTCATTGCCTGCAGACCAGTCAATCCAACATAGCCAGTCCCTGGGCAGGAATGTCTTGGAGAGGAGAGGAGGGAGACAAGGGAAGTGCAATAGAGGCAGAGTAGGGCCCAGGTGTGTGTGATGTCTGGGGGAAGGAGATAACAGGCGGTCAGGGAGGACCACTGGTTAGCTATAAAGCTCCCTGGTTCACCTGCTCCCCATAGCACTTCTCCAGCTCACAAGGCTCCTCTGTGGCATTGCAGGAGGTGATTAAAGACAGCTTTGGCATCAGCAAGATGAAGGTAGGGAAATGGGAGTGATGGCTTCTAGGATCTCTGAAGTGTGAGCTGGTGGGGAAGTGGCTGAGGTTCAATAGGGACTACTTTGTCCCTGCAGAGCTGGGGTGATAGCCTAGAGATAGGAGATGTCCAGTTGATGGCACAGCTGCGAACAAGCATGGGCCTAGTATCTCTGAATGTTCTGTCCTGGTGCTGGTTAAAAGCCTCTTTCAGTTCATCATGGATTATGGGTACCTGGTTCTTTCCAAGTTCGATACCCCCCAGCCTTTCTGGTGGAAAGCGGAGACATGGAGTAAAGCCAGAGGAGAAGAGATGGTGGAAGCAGGCAGTTCAGTTGTGGGTCCATCACCATAGCTCTGTTGGGCTGGAGATGAACATTGTTCATAGCATCCTGAGGCACAGAGACTGAGTGTGGGGACTGAGGAACACTAGGGCTTTCCCCCTTTGCTGTGGAGTCTGGATATGCTCAACCTCCTCAGTCACCCTCCCTTTTGCATCTCTCCTCTGCGGAATCCTAACAGGGGCTGCAAAACCCCTTCTGAATGAGGGGGTGCATGAAGCCCTGCATGCCAGGAGGGCTGCAGCTCAAACCACGTTAGCCATGCTAGAAATGCAAAGCTAATGCCCATCCACTGCCTTGAGGAGGTTGTGGATATGCCAGAGACCTAGCATAGCATAGTGAGACTGCTCACTTGGCATAGGCTGGGATGAGGAGGCAGCTCCAGAGCCCAGCTTGGAGGCAACAGATTCCTTCTGACTAATCTTGAGACAAGTGTAAGCAGCAGGTCTGTGGTGGGGGCTGTAGGTGGGAATCGTGGCTGTCCCCTGCCCCTGACTGCATGGGCTGCATGTGAGCTGATGGGGAAGGGGCTGAGCTTCAATAGGAGTGCTTTGTCCCTGCAGAGCTGGGCTGATAGCCTAGAGATAGGAGATGTCCAGTTGATGGCATGGCTGCAAACAAGCATGGATCTAGTGCAGGTCTCTCTGAATGTTCTGTCCTGGTGTTGGTTAAAAACCTATTTCAGTTCATTATGGATTATGGGTACCTGGTTCTTTCCAAGTTCGATACCCCACAGCCTTCCTAGTGCTGCTGTTCCACACGAACATGGGAAAAACATAAAGGCTGCTCCCATTCTGGGTTTAATTCAAAAGTCTGTTAAACACCCACATTATTTGCAGCATCTAGAGATGTTTGTGTCTGTATGTGTTTAGATGCTTCCCTGAACTGGGATCTATGAGAAAGGCTGAGGTCAATTGGATATTGGTATCCATGACAACCTCTCATTTCTACTTGCACACAGTAAGTGCTGAAACTCTTCTCCTGTACCCAAGCACCCCTCACTGGGACTGTACCCCCTTGCTGGAGGTCTGAAGGAGCCAAGGGACCCTGGAGTGTCTGTAGTGAATATACATGTGATGAGTTGGGGATGGCTCAGAGGTGTGATCCTCACAGGAACAAGAACCTTTCCATGTCTCGCTACAAGAGAGACATTGAGGTGCTGGAGTGGGGCCAGAGAAGGGAACGGAGCTGGTGCAGGGCCTGGAGCACAGTGTGATGGGGAAGGGCTGAGGGACCTGGGGGGTTCAGTCTGGAGAAGAGAAGGCTCAGGGGGGACCTGATCGCTCCCTACAACTGCCTGAGAGGAGGATGGAGCCAGGAGGGGCTGGGCTCTGCTCCCAAGGAACAAGGGATGGGACAAGAGGAACCGGCCTCAAGCTGCACCAGGGCAGGTTTAGATGGAGCTGAGGAACAATTCCTGCCCCAAAGGGTGCTCAGGCATTGGAACAGGCTGCCCAGGGCAGGGCTGCAGGCACCGTCCCTGCAAGTGTTCACACACCCTGTGGAAAAGTCCCATAGGCAGCATTTCCAGTAAGGACATGTGCTAGAAAAGCAGGATTTGGGATGCTCTAGAAGTGGCCAATAGGTCTGCAGTGAGAGATGGCTCCAGGATCTCAGAGGAGGACACAGATCTGCTGTGAGGGCTGGAGCAGCTCTGCTGTGGAGCCAGGCTGAGAGAGCTGGGCTGGGGCAGCCTGGAGAAGAGAAGGCTCCTGAAGGGGAGACCTGAGAGCAGCTCCAGTGCCTAAAGGGGCTGCAGGAAACCTGGAGAGGGGCTTGGGACAAGGGCCTGTAGGGACAGGCCAAGGGGAATGGCTTGAACCTGCCAGAGGGGAGACTGAGCTGAGCTCTTAGGCAGAAGCTCTTCCCTGTGAGGGTGCTGAGGCGCTGGCCCAGGGTGCCCAGAGAAGCTGTGGCTGCCCCATCCCTGGCAGTGTTCAAGTATGCAGCTTGGAGCAACCTGCTCTAGTGAAGGTTCACCTCTCAGTGGTAGCCTGCTCCTGCCCTCTCAGCCTTCTCTGACCTGAACTGGATACGCTTGACCTCTCAGTTCTATAAAGGGGGTGGTTCAAGCCTTCCAGCTGTCATCTGCACTCTCTCATTTGTCTTCTTTTAAGGCATGATGTTCCAAAGTGAACAATCTCCAGCCAAGAGCTCATTGGCAGTGAGCAAAGCACATTAATTATCTCCTGTGCCTTGCCTATGAGAGTAAGCGTGTATCTTTGGATGAGAGAGAGCAGACCAAGTAGATAGTGGTCTTTTTGGGCTTGAAAGAAAAGATATGCACTTACACAGGAACACTTCTAATTAACTGCTGCCTACTGGCAGCAGCTGGCAACAGAGCCATTGGCCCATCAGCATCCAGACAATTAGCTCTGTACTTCACCTGAGATGGTGGAGCAGCTCTGTATTTATTCATGTTTTGGCTAAGATCAAAGCGAATCACTTCCATGATCTATTGTCTGCAGAGAAAAATCTGTCCATCTCATTGCTTCAAAGCGTGAGGCTTCCAGCTTGGGGATCAAAGCACTGTCAGGGAGACACGTTCTGCTCAATAAGGGTTCACAACTGAGTTTCTCACATCCTCAGTACCCTTTGGCTGGGACAGGGAACCTGTTCTTTGCTTGTGCCACCAAGGACCTTCAGCCAGAAGCTGGCTTGCTCAGTGGCAGGTGTTACCATGACAGCTTATCCTTGGCATTGCCAACCAGGCAGCTTTTTTTCTTGGAAAGCACAACTGTTCTGTGGTCAGGCAGCTGGAATCTCAGCTGCAGCTGGTTGGGGACTCAAGGGAAACCAAGCCAGAAAGCATAGGCTGCCAGAGACAGGCCTGACAGCAGCATCCTGCTGCCAGCAGTGGTCCTGGAGCTTTTGCTGCCTGTGGAGTTCCAAGACAACAGCGTGAGCCCGTCCCCAGTGCAGATCCCCGCAGGCTCCCATGTTCTACCTCTGCACCTAAGCTAATCAGTCCCCATCACCCTGTAGGTACAGCAATCTGGGATGGCTGTGTTTTCATGGTTGGGGGTAGAACATGGGTGAGGCATAGAATAGTTAACATTAGAAGGGACCTTAACGATCATCTAGTTCCAACAAGGTGCTCTTTCCTAGGTCCTTATGATGAAGTCCATCTCGCATCACATCAGCAGCAGAAACAACTGGATTTTCCCACTAGCTCCCCATCTGTTTGCCATACAGGCAATGCCTCTCTTGTAGTGAGGGACCCAGAACTGAGCACAGGATTCAAGATGCAGCCTCACCAGTGCCCAGTGCAGGGGGACAATCCCTGCCCTGGTCCTGCTGCCAGACTGGTGCCGATACAATCACGTTCTGAGGCAGCTTTGCTGAGCACTGTCGTCATCCCGGGCAGGAAGATGCTTGGTTTCTTTGCATGGCTGCTTCAGGGCTGTAATTACTTTGGCAATGCGTGGTTTGTTTTGCATTGCACAGCGTTGCTTCGGGGAGGTCAGCCCGAAAGGGCTCTGGTAGAGTCTGTGAGCTGGCTGGAGGAAGGAAAGGACAAAGACATCAACAGCCTTCCCACTCTAATGTTCTTTTGTGATTCCTCCAGTTAATGCTGAGCAGCCTCTATTAAAATAATACTTATTCAAGATGAAATTATAATTACTGTGGGCTGTTTATGCAAATCTGGCAAAGCACATAGGAGCTGAACAGCCTCCCTGGATCTCCTGGTCTAAAGGCTGTTCTCAGCCAGAGTGATGGCTCAATACAATTTTCATCTTTCTTTTTGGTCTTCTTTGTCATTTGTTGCTGCTTTTATGCTTTTAGGAAGGGTCACATCCTGCTAAGCATGCTGTGAACTCTCTTATAGCAACTGTGCTGCGGGTGTCCACTTCCAACCAGTGGAGAGTGGTGGAGGGCACACAGCCAGACCTCCCTTGGCTTTAGCCCTGGGCAATGCAGCATGTGATGCTCAGCCAGCAGGACTGGAAGGTGATGCCAGCAGCAGGCACTTTCTGAAGCAGTCTTCAACCAGCTTTTGAGTCTTCTCTGGCACATTTGAGCCATTAGATCCAATTCTTCTGGGAACAAGTCCCTATAAGACAACATCTCCCTGAACACAGCTGAGGGAGATGGATGCTGTTGTGTCAGGAGCTGGCAGGTTAGGATCCTCAAGCCTTTCCCCACCCTATTGTCGACCCCAACCTTGTTTTTTCTCCATGCTCCTGCCCCCAGCAATAGGGGGTTTGATCACTGCATTTGTTTCTGCATTTGAAGCTGATGATTCTGTGGTCACACAAGACAAAGGGGCAGCCTGGCTGGAAGGTATAGCTAAAGCTGAAAGCTAGAAAGCATCAACATCACACCAGTTTCTTATTTGCTTATTCTCACTTGACCCGACCACTTGCTTAGCAACTGCTTAGCAACACCTTCCTCACTGAGAGGGGTGTGTGGGTCCCCCCGGCTTGGTGTTTGTTCATGGTTGTGTGACTGAGAGACTTGATTTGCTTCAGCCTGTGAGAAATGGGGATGTGAACTAAGTCATCCTGGCCTTGCTCTGTGGGTCGGGTGGAGAGGCTGTGGTGAGGGTCATTCTTTGCTTTGAACTGCGAGGCATTGCTAACTAGACAAGGCTGCATCCTCCCTGCCCCTTCCATCTGCACTGCGGGACACAGAGCTGATGGGGAGGCTGCTGTGGAGATGTTTACATTGAGAAGGCTCAATGTGACATGGAATCACAGCCTGCTTTGAGTTGGAAAGGACCTTAAGCTCATCCAGCTCCAACCCCCTGCCATGGACAGGGACACCTTCCACTAGACCATATTGCGAAAGGCTCTCTCCAACCTGGCCTTGAACACATCCCTTGTAAGAAAGCCGTGCTTCCCATGTGGAGAGCAGGAATGTTGTGTTCTAAGGGGTAAGGAAGCACACATATGGGTCTTACAGTAGAAGGTGCAATTCCAGTCTCCCTAGAGCAGCCAGGGCATTAAGGAATGTCTCACCCTGGCTTGATGGAGGCATCGGCTCAGTCCAACGTATTCAGTCGGGAGCCACTTTTAGTCTGTTGGTGTGGTTTGGCCCCCTGGGAAGCATCAAGTTGAAATGCAGTGCTATAATTACCAACTGACAGCTTAAATAATGCGAGGGAGCCGGGAGGCTGGAACACATCCTCTCTCCCAGCAGAGGCTGCGGGGGAGGGCAGGCAAGGCAAACACTGCCTGAAGGAATTAGTCCCGCAGAGGGGGGCATGTCAAATAGCTTTCAGCGCATTCCGACAGCTGTAAGGAGGAGCATGGTCAGTTTGGCACAGAGATCTCATTACGGGTGTTTTCCTCCTTGCATGGGATGAGATGATGCTTTCCTCCTTCTGTTTTGGGAAGGTAGAAAGGGCTCTGAATTGATAGAGCTGAGCTGTGATGAGTTTCCTGTTCACTGACCAGGGACAGAACATTCCACTCGACTTCCCTAGTGACCCTGTGGCAGGAAACCAACCTGCTGGGGTTGAGCTTGCAGTTCCACCACGAGCAAATGGGGTTTGTGTTGGCCGGAGTCCTCTTGAGCATCTCTTCCCCTTCACACAACTGGTGATGGGCATACCAGCTATTGCAGCCAGGGACTTGGACTGTGAGGAAGGACTGGTTTAACCCTGCAGGTGTCATCACTGCAGCTGACAGGGTTTTCCAAGTGTGTGAAGGTCAGGTTCATGTCCACAGCAATGTCTTTCATCTCTTCCTCCCCTTCACTTCTTCCATGACCACCAGCAGATGCATCTCTGTTTCCTTCAGCAAATCCCATGAGGAAGGAGACAAAGCTGTGACTGAGCCAAATGGTTATATTTCATTTGGAAATAAGCAGATGGAAGAGACAGATGGGAGAACAAAGCTATATATATATTTTTATTGCACAGATATCTAATAACCAATAAAATGGGTCTGGGACCACAGAAATCTCTGGCATGGTTGCCATGGCAATATGCACACAATTCCAGTGAGATGCAGGAATGAAATCTTTTGTGGTTTTTAGGGAGCTTTCGAAAAGAAGAAGAAATGAGATTTAAATGAGTGATTACGGCTGCCTCAAGGAGCACCTGCCAAAAGCTCTGAGCCAGACCATCTACCAAACCATGGTGTGGGTTGTGTGCAGAGATTGCGGCAGTGGCAGAGCATCCTTTGGAGCCAAAGCTATGGGGCAACAGGAGCACCTGCCTTTTGGGATGTTACACATGGTGGGAGTTGACCTGGAGTCTTTGTCTTGTGAGGGTGATGGAAGTTTATGTGTATTGAAAAAGAAACCAGATGAGTTCATGGAAGGAAAATCAACAGAGGATTACTCAGTGGAACCCCAGCCAGGTCTGGAAGTGTGAAAATGATTGGGAGAAGGAAAAAGGAACGAGTTGATCTTGGTTATGCAGGTACCTGCCTGGTACTGAAGGATGACTCAGGCCAGAGAGGGTTAAAGCTACAGGGAGTAAGTGACATAAAAACAACAGATTTATAGGGTTGCAGGCATTGTCTGCCCTGCCATCAATCTGACACAGAGCTGATGGCTACAAGTGGGTGAATTTAGTTCTTTTTAATCTTTCATAACCGAAGTCCTGGGAGGAGGCAGTGTTGGATTCCAGTTGTGAGGCTTGAACATGGGGCTTGTTGAAGTTTGGTGTATTGCCAGCTACGCCTGTGAGAGATTGGAACAGCACAGAAGTGTTTGCAATCTCACCACCTCAGTCTGTTCTAGTCATGATGATATCACTGTCTTCTTCTGCGTCTGGGCTTGCTGGGCTTCCTATGTGTGTGCATTCCCCAAGTGGGCCGTTCTCCCTTTGCTTCCCTCTGGATTCTCACATCGCATGTTATCTGTCCCCACAGAAGCAGCCCTTGATCTGTCTCTTGAAAAACTTGTGCATATTTCACAGTGAAAGCACTGTTACTACATCTTGGCTTAGAATCATGGAATGGTTTGGGTGGAAGGGACCTTAAAGCTCCTCCAGTTCCAACCCCTGCCATGGGCAGGGACCCCTTCCACTGGAGCAGCTTGCTCCAAGCCCCTGTGTCCAACCTGGCCTTGAACACTGCCAGGGATGGGGCAGCCACAGCTTCTCTGGGCACCCTGTGCCAGCACCTCGGCACCCTCACAGGGAAGAGCTTCTGCCTTATATCTAATGTTGAATGTGTCCTTTCAGAGTAGGGTGCTGTTCAGGATCAGCACACTGGCCTGAGGCCTGAAACCAGGGGATACTCTGAGCTTGCTCTTAGCTTATGCCTATGATTGCCCCAGGAAAGCAGTGCTTGGCACTGAGCACTGAACCTTTTGCCATTATCACCTGGAAGCATCTTCCTCTGCTTGCCCTGGCTGGAAACAGAGACCAAAGAATGAAGGCTCTGGTGTAGCTTTATCCCTACTGCTTCTTCCTGCCCTGGGTGGGAAGCAGGACACAGCACCATGGCATGAGTGATGCTGTCACATCCTCCCTTGGGTGCAGGGGGAGGGAGGTCCCCATCAGCAGTGCAGCCTGGCTTGGGGGGGGCAGGCAGGGAAGCAGTGCTTATTCAGAGTAAGGAATAGAGCTGCTGGCTGAGCTCTGCGTGGGAAGGGAGCTGTGAAGTGTGATGCTTGGGGTGCACGAATTCTGGGCAGGCTTTCCTAGAATAGACTGGGTGGAGGTGAAGGGGGAATGAAGGCCATTGAGATGCACTGGCCCTCCCCTTCAGGCCCAGCTGCCAGGGGCTGCAGAGTGTGTGATGCACTGGATCTGGTCCCTTCCAGTGAGTTTCTTCCTGCACCTCTCTGCCTCCCTGGTGCCCTCCCCATCACTCTCTCAGTTTGCAGACACTCGAATTCACACACAAAGCACTACCAGTGCTTCAGGGAGTGAAGGGTTTGCCTGAGCTGCATTGAACCTGCCTGCTGGGAGGTTTCCTGCTGATCCACTTCCATGAGGAAGAGGAGGGGAACTGTTTGCCTTTGGGAACGTGTGAGGGTGGTTGCTGGATGAGAGCCCACCCTCATTCTTCAGTGGAAGCCACCCATTGAGCCATTCCTTTCACTTGCCCCGAGCTGCAGAGCACCAGCAGCAGCAGAAGAAAGAGGTTTTATGTTGGTGCACCCAGGACTCCTGCAGATGTCCAGGAAAAGAGAGAAGTCTCTGCTAGATGAAAACACCAGTCCTTTCCTGCCTGGGCACTCTAATGGAAGTGCCAGGCATGGCTAGAGAAAACAAGCACCTTTTACCCTGGAAAGCAGGCTGGGAGCCTCCTACATTGGCCACAGATTTCCCAGTCTTTCACCAGGCTTCTTCCCTGCACATGGAAAGGCATCAACACACAGCCCTCCAGGACACCCCTGGCTCTGGGGGCTCCCATGCTTGCAGGTTATGGTGCTTTTCCCCAAAATCTCATGTTATCTATAGGAAACGTGCAAGAATTGTTCTGAGAAGAGCTGACATTCCCAAACACGTCTTGGCTAGCAACAGTTTGAATCGCAGGGTTCCTTCCTGCTCTTTGTTTCCCAGACCGCGTGGGCCAGTGTTTAATGCACAATCTGGATTGATCACTGGTTTCTCTTGATGCATGAAATATCCCAGACGATAAAATAAAAGGAGAAGGATGTGGGGTGAGGGGGAGGGCTCCTGCCTGTTGGCAGCAGGTTTTAATTTGGGTTTGGCAGATGAGGGGAGTTATTCATGGAAATCTCATCCCAAAATAACACTGAGCCTGCCCTGCGCCAGCCAAGAACTTCTCTCTTCTTCCCTGCCATGGGGCTGAGCAGCACGCAGGGGTGACAACGGGCACGCTGGGTCACACCAATGGGCACTTGCCACGGTGGCTGCCTTGCAGGCAGTGCTGGCTCTTGAGTGAGGTGAGTTCCAAGGCAGAGATACATGATCTGGCTCTGTGCAAGCTCCTTCACCAGGGGCAGGTCCTGCAGTGTGCAGAAGCACTGTTGTGTGTTCCTTTTGTGCCTGCTGATTTCTCATGTCCTTTGAATTCCACCTTTCTGGTCCCTGATGAGTGAAGAACGAGCGGTGTTTGCTTCCTGGTCACTGCCTGAAGATCTCACACACCTCAGCCTGGCACTGAACTCTCTTCCAGCTGAAGGTTTCTGCCTTAGTCCATCTCTGTTGAGGAGCTCTTCCACACTTCTGATCTTTGATTCCTTCTAATTGTGTTCAAAGCTGCAACACAGACACTGCATCGCTCCCACATCCCTCCTTGCTCTGCCATGGGAGAGAAGGGCTGGAACTACAACGTTCATCTGATAGCCAAGCCAGAGCATCTCCTATGGATCATGGGCCCAATCCGTACTACAGAAAGGATGATTCACACACAGGACAGTGGCTGCTTGTGCCCAACAAAACCTGTGACAGCCCAGAAGCATCAGATCATCACTATCCATCATATGCTCTTGGGAAGCCCCAATACATGGGGACCATCTTACACCCTTTCTGCCTGTCTCTGTTGCAAGGAGTCCTATGTTGATGGAGGACTCATTGATGCCATGGATGGAGCTCATTGATGGAGCTGCTGGCTCACAGTATCTTCATCCCAAACGCAGTTTGTCAGACCTCTGGTTCAAGTGTAACTTCTCTGGAGCCATTCACAGGGAAACAGGCATGGGAAGAGCGTAGCGTGTATTGCTGCCACCAAAGATCTTGGCTATTTGTTTCCTTGTAATGGTGCAAACAGGGAGAAAGTCTGATAAAGTCTGGAGACTGATGGGAATGGAGTAAACACGCAGGATCAGACCCAGGTCTGTAGCACAGTAAATGCTGTACTGCAGTACTTAGAATCATAGAATAGTTAGGGCTGGAAAGGACCATGAGATCATCAATACTTGTACAGAAGCTTGTAAAGAAGCTGAGCACCGCTGGTGTTATAGATGGGGAAACTAAAGGCACAGTGCCTGTGTGAAATCACTGTTATCATCAGCCCAGAGCCAGGTAGAAATGACCAGGCACAGCTTGGCCTCAGCCCTTGCTCGCTGACAGGAGGGACTGGCCTGGTGCCTGGCTCTTACAACATGTAGTAACCCCCCTGGGGCCAGGCGGGTGCATTAGACCAGTGAGCAGCATGGCCTCAAGGTTCTTTTCTGCTGCCAATGCTACTTCTATGGGGAATGAAGCCAGGTCGTGGGCTGGCATCGCTCTTATGCACACCAACACGTGCCTTCCTGCATAGCAGAATAATGGCCAGGGCCTTCCAGGGAGGTCTGTTCTGCCACTTGGCTCTGCCCAGCCCCTGTGTCTCCCACCTTGTCTTATTCCTAAGCCCTGGATGACCACGGAGTGGCACAGGGTGATGACAAGGGCAGGATGTGTTTGATCATGAGTGTGCTGCTCTTCAGCCTTACAGCATTCCTGTTCCCCACCACATTTCCATGTCTGTGGCACCGAGTGCCAGCGTCCACCAAGGAGGACAGGGAGGGCCCCATTCTGGCTCCATGCAGCAGCAGGAAGGATTCTAGCACTGTAAATAGCAATTCATTTTGGTTTCAGTGCTCCTGCTGCAGGGAAGGGCTGGGTCTGGGTGTGTGGTTGCAGACCAGCTCCTCTCTGCCTCTCCCTACCTTGTGCTTCTTTGCATGATGCTCCTGTCATCACTTGTAGTCTCCTGGTCCTCAGGGTGAAAGGGCTGGAAGTGCAGAGTCCCATAGGGCTCCAAGCTCACAGTGGAAATAAGTCTGGTTCATAACTCTGTCACTAAGTGTGGCACTGATTTCTCATCAGCCTCTTTGAATTCAGTTTCCCTGTCTTGGGAAGAGAGGCTCTGGCTGCCTTAAGCACCAGTGATCCCACTGCTCAGTGCCAGGTCCTTGAATTCAGGGACATTCTTCCTCCAGGGAGACAGGAGAACCATTGCTGAGCTGAGTCCCTGTGTCTGTCCACCTCTTCTTGTCTCTCTGTCTGCTGCCAAGGCAGAGGAGTGTGAGATCTCCTAGTGGAAAAACAGAGGGAGAAAAGGGATACTTGCCAAGTGAAACAAGGCAGGAGCAGGAGGCAGATAGATGCTGTGCCAAGCAGAGATGTCAGTCACTCCTTCCTCACCAGGCAGGCTGCGAAAGGAGATTGCCCAGGTTTCCCTGTGTGCAGCCAGCTCTGGGTCTTTAAGAAGAGATCCCTATTATTGATCCCAAGCTTTCCTGGCTCCTCAGGGCAGAAGAAAGCAGACTGGGCCAGCATTCACTGCAGGCAGGTTGTAAGGAGTGTTCAGCGGCTCTGCAAATCAAACACTTCATCTCAAGCACCGATCCACTTCCAATGCCATCACTGGGAGGAGAAAGGCTTGATATAGGTCACAAAACATGAGAGATGGAGGAGAAACATGCGTGAGGTGGCCAACACCTTGCTCCAAGCTCCTGCTGTCTGCTCAGCCCTGGTGCCAGCCGTGTGCTGGCAGCACACACCATCTCCACACACCGCCTCCAGCGCAGGAGACAGCAGAGGAGGAAACACGGAGGTGACATAAAAAACAGCACTTGCTTTCTTGGCCATCTGTCACCGCGTCGCAGTCGCCTTCCCAAACACATCCCAGCTCAGCGCTGGCTGGGAAAAACAGGGAGTTATTTTGGTTCATCAGCATCCAGCAGGAGCAGGACCGAAGATCCCACGTAGTGAAGCAGGCAGCATTGAGACCGCTGGGATAGGACACAGCACCCATGCACCCTGAGCCCCTAGTGGGGTTCAATCACTGCAGGAGTGTTCACCTGCACCTTTGCTGTTCCATGTAAAGTATCTCCAGGGCAGGGCTCTTCCTTCATGCGATCTTCATGATGGAGAGTAGCTTTGTCTGGATTCAGCTGCGATGCTGAGGCTGTGATCAGGGAGATGCAGGCCACTGCCAGATGGAGCTTCCCACGTTCCCACTTGTCTCCAGTACAATGGCACTGGCAGCAAACGGATCCACATTGTAAGGGCAGGGAGCTGAGGACAAAAATCCCTGATCTGCCTCACTGATGGGCACAGGATGGAAGGAGGGAGCCCCCTTCTCTGGTAGGCTGCAATTCAGGTGGTGTAAGCATGCAATCAGTGCAGGACCTGATTTAGCTAAGCAGGGCTTACTCCAAGCCTGTTCTCAGCAGGCAAAGCTGTGATGTGCTCGGGGCCTCTTCCAACCCCAGCCCAGCACAACTGGCTCCCTGTGTGCTTGACTATAGCAGCCGTGCCAGAGCTCTCTGGCCTGCAGGAGATGTTTTCCTCCAGCCCTGCTCTGTGCACACTTCCCCAACTGGCTTCTCACTGTCCAAAGGCAGGAGGCAGAGTCCCCAAAGCAGACACAGTGAAGGCTGGCAGAGATTTGACACATTTCATAAGGAGCATTAATAGCACAGAACTGGAGGCTGCTCTGTTGGAGTGCATTGGCTCCTTCCAAATTCTGTTCTCAGGCAATTTACTACCCAGCTGAAATCATTCCTTGGTCAAAAAGACAGGCAGCTCTTTCACACTGAGCTCGAGGCTTCAGGAGGCAATAACTTGCCAGAGCCCACACAGAGAAAACCATGACAAGAATGGCCCTAGGATATTTGGAAGTGGAAGCATTTACTTGGAGTAGTCTGGATTCACAGGGAGACCGCCCCAGCTGGGCAAAGGATGAAGGAATATGGGGTTGGACATGGGAGAGGGGTGAAAGAGGAGGTGAAGCATTTTGACATGGGCAAAGTGGCAAGGGCCAGTTCTAGTCCCATTGCACTAAATGGAGAGTAAAATAAGGGAGAAAAAGGCAGAGAAATAGAGCTGGCGTGTCGCAGCTGGACTAAGGCAAAGCGAGCCAGGGTTTATCACGAGATCCTCATGTTTTGTCTCTTTCTGTTTATTTCCCAAGCTCCAAAATTACCCCTCAGCAGGAAAGCAGTGCCACACACTCCCACCAGCTCTGCACTGTGATCCAGATTCAAAGCAGGAGTAAAAAATCCCAGCTCCACTGCAGTGATTTACACTGAAGACTTGATGCAGAGTAAGGGAGCAACAGGTCCCACATCAGGTGCTTTGGGCAAAGCGTTTCTTACTGTTGCAGGTAGCAGGGTCGGTGACATCCCACCTGTGCTTCCCAAAAGTGCCTCATCCCACCCTGAAAAGCAAGGGAGATGCTGCACAAGGTCTGTTTGGTAGCTTGGATGCGTAACACCTTTGCAGACAGCCCACACTGGGAGGAGAGGTGTGAGTAATGCAAGAAGAGAGCCCAGTAAAGCAGAGGAATGGTGCTGGAATGCGATGGGGTTCACTAGGAACCAGTGCAGAGGTTGCAAACCTGCATTGATCATCAGCACTGCGCGCTGTGGATGGGGGACAATGAGCTATCCAGGAAAGGTCCTGGAGCCTTAGTGGAGAAGGCTGAGAGAGTTCTGAAGTTGGGGTTTGGGGAGCTCACCTCTCACGATGTGCCAGCCTTGTAGCAGAACACGGTTCCTGTTGGTTGTGCCAGCAGTGCGGCCTGGGAACTGCATGGGGAACCAGAGAAGGAACTGAGCAATGTGGAAACCTAGGTTTAGTGTTAGTTTACTCTGTGTTTTATACAGGTTCTATGATCTGGTCCACAGCAGGACTCCCTTATGTGTGAGGTGGGGAGGCATGAAGAGACAGAAAGGATGCAAAGGGTGCTCTAAGTTGTAGCTGCCGCAAGTTTTAGCACAGGAAAGCACAGTCCTAAACGATCTCCTCCTCCAGAAATGGCTCTAACTGCAAGGCTCAGCTGGGCATTCCCACTATAACAAAGAGGGGAAGGCTGATGCTGAGCTTTGGCATGGCTGCTCTTCCATTTCTTCTTTGCACACACCCCTGCCCATGAGGAGGGAGCTCTAAAACAGGACTTTGGCCCCAGCACATCCAAATGGCCAGCTGTGTTCCTTTGTGCTCTGTTGCCAGATCTTGTTCCCTTCTGTCTGTTAAAGGGTAACCTGATGTATACCTTGCAGAGAATAACAGAGCTGTTAGTCATGCTGAAGCCCTGCAGGCTTCAGGCCAGAGCCATTTAAAGGAACTGTGACAAATTCCTAAGCAGCCGAGGTTCTTACTAACTTCTCTTTCCATTCAGCCTTCCCTGCTCTACCTAAAGCTAAAAAGAAGGAGCTGGGTTTGTTTTGGCCCATCTCTAGTGCAAAGTGCTTTGAAACCAGCACCTCAGACACAAGAGGATACAAGCGGGCAGAGCCATAGTTTGAACCTCAAAGCAAAAGAAATATCCCGAGAGATACAGCCCAGATGGGAAAAAGCCTCAGACTTCAGGAATGGTGTCAGCTCTCTGATTCCATGAATGTGGTTGGTACCTCCCTTCTGCAGCCCTTGCCCACCCCAGGGATTATTGCATTTGTGTCCAAGGAGATGATGAACAGTCAGCACTGAGGGAAATGTGTGTGTCATTTTTCATCCTCCCCATGACTTATTTCCCCAGGCACTTGATGAAGTTCATAATGAACTGCAGCCACCTGGCACGCAGCACGCTGCCGAGCAGCAACAAAGAAGAGAAGCTGGAGCCAAAGATGCACAGTAAGTCCAGTGTTTTTCTAGCCTTGGCCCTTCAAGTGCTGCAATGAAAAGAACATGTTTGTTTCTACCTGTGCTACCTCTCTGAACCAACCCCGGCCACTGGGAAACTGCCACCTGCACCAAGTGTCTGCTCCATGAAACAGGGATGTGGAGCACACAGCATCCTGTTTCCTGAAGGTCCTCAGCCAGAATGATTGCTTCACTTTGCCTTGTCACATTCATGGTGGAGACATTGAGTTGTGCTCAGGTAGAAGGGAGCTCCAGTACAGCCAGAGGCTACTGTATCTGCAGGAGGATGATCAGGGCACTGGAGCACCTCCCGTATGAAGACAGGCTGAGAACATTGGGGCTGTTCAGCCTGGAGAAGAGAAGCTGCGTGGAGACCTCAGAGCAGCTTCCAGTATCTGAAGGGGGGCTACAAGGATGCTGGGGAGGGACTCTTCATCAGGGACTGCAGTGATAGGACAAGGGGTGATGGGTTCAGACTGAAACAGGGGAAGTTTAGATTGGATATAAGGAAGAAATTCTTTACTGTGAGGGTGCTGAGGCACTGGAATGGGTTGCCCAGGGAGGTTGTGAATGCTCCATCCTTGGCAGTGTTCAAGGCCAGGTTGGACAGAGCCTTGGGTGCCATGGTTTAGTGTGAGGTGTCCCTGCCCATGGCAGGGGGGTTGGAACTGGATGATCTTAAGGTCCTTTCCAACCCAAACCATTCTATGACTCTATGATCTATGGTTTCCTACCAGAAAGCATTGCTAAGGCACATCTAGGAGTGTCACTGCCAAACCCAACTTGTACCCTAGATGTTTCTATCAGCCCAGGGCAGCCCTGATCATGAAACAGAGCTTCTGGAAACCCACCAGTATGAGCAGCAGAGACAGGAGTAGGGGCAACCAGCACCATTGATTCAGCACTGATCAAACACAGCCAGTCTTTGAGGCTAGCCAAATGCTCGCATGCTGTGATCATGATGGAGGCAAGTTGTCCTTTTGTTCTATTGTCCTTTCCAGCTCTGGCATGCTGCTAACGGTCCAGGGTAGGTCCTGTCACACCAGGATTGTGTGAAGTTTGGTGTCCCACTGCCTCCCTGCTTTGTGAAGTGTGGGATGAAGAACAAAAGAGCCTTGCTGTGTACATGGACCACTAAACCACCCTTATTGCAGCCAAGGGGGGCTTAGGCTTGTAAACATCTCTCTGGAGATGATGAACTGGGCCCTGTATAGTGTCACGGGCCAGTGGGTTGTAGTGTTCAGTCTGCAGGCTGGTCCTTGTGCAGTGCTGTAGCAGCTGGCACAGCACACATCACGCTGGATCCTGTCTGCACTGGGAATTCATTGCAACCAATTAGTCAGGTTTTCAATTATCTGCGAGAAGGAACTCAGCTAATTCCAGCCTAATTACATTTTCCCTGCTTTTTCAGCTGTCTCCTCCTATTAAACCTGCATTTTGGGACTCTGCGGCAAGAGGGGAGCACTCACAGCTGCACAGAAACCTGCAAGAGGTGGTCACTTGTGGGGCCTGCTAGAAAGGATGGCTCTGGATTTGACCTCACCTGCGTGAAAGCTTGAGCCATGCCAGGGCAGAGAGCCAGCACCCAGCACACGGAGAGGGAACAGTGCCCTGAGCTTGCTTTCGTGCACACCGTGTTTTTCTCTGCACAAGCATCCGTCCTCCCACCCGCACTTGTGTACCAGCCTCAACCAGTACCAACAGGCACACTAAGAGGACAAAACTGGCTCCTAAATGAGGAAAGCAGAGTTGTGCAGCTCTGCAGTTCCAGCCCATCCTCCAGTTTCTCCTGCTTTTTCTTGGTTATTAAGATCTCTGCTTCCACTGTCACATCCACACTTCAAATGTCTCATGTCCTCACAATATTGGACCCTTTAAGAACTGGAACATCATAGGATGGATGGACCTTGTATGCTTTTCTCCTAGACTCATGCACAGCAAACCCAGGCCTCCACTTTGAAGTCAGCGGTGACCTGCAGCAAACATTGGCACACAGAGCTGGCTCTCAGCTTCCCTCACTACCTTTGTAATTAAAAGGACGTTTTTGCTTTGTTGGCGATGACCTGCCTTAAATTAACGATGTGAAAATGTCATCCACGCTAATGAGCTGCTGGGAAGGATGAGAGAGCCAAAGAGGTGCAAAGGCAGCTCCGAAGCTGGACTCCTGTTACACAACCTGAAATACATGGAGGTGAGTAGTGTCTGTCAAATCAGAGACAGTCACTTTAGTTACATGCCTTTGAGCATTGCCAGTGCCCCCACCACTTTCCAGCACATTGACGGTGATACCATCACGGCTCTGCCAAACCCTCTTGGTTTGTTGGCAATGTTCTGATTTCCTCTTCACTGAATTTTCCATACCCATCTGCTAATGGAATAAACAAGACCAAGGAATTGCCTGTCTCTCAAATCAGAGGAGCTCAACCATGACCAACCTGCAGGCTTGGCTCAGTCATCTTAATGGAGGAACGTGAAGATGCATCCAACACCAAGGAACGGGCAGTTGTCAAGGCTGCTGAGGGTGTTTTGTGCTTCCCTGTGTTCCAAAGATGTATTTTCCAGGACTAAACCTGAGGGTTTCAAATCCCTCATTCATGTTTGAGAAAGCTGGATTCAGAAAGCCAAACAACTGCTCTGAGGACATCTACATTTGCATGTGAATCCATCAGATGTAATGAGATGCTCACCCTGCACAGCCAGCTCAGGCCAAAGAAGTGTCCTTGAATGCACTGTGATCTTTTCACTTGGCACTGTTGGGGTCAGGTTGCTGGCATGTGTCTGAACCATACCAAGAACCATTCTCACACGCCATCAGCCAAGTTCCAGTGCCCAGGAATATTCCTGGCCCTGATCATTTTCCGAGTACAGATGGAGCTGTAAGATCCATGGTTTACACGAACTGCTCACTCAATCCCATAACAGCTCTGATTTGGCAAGGAGCAAAAGGGACAATCTACATTTCTTTGGAAGGGAGGAGCTTTCTGTGCCCTGGGTTTTGCAGTGGGTGCCAAGTGCTCTGCACACCTCAGTAGGCAGCAAGTCCTGTGCCAGGCCAGCAGGTCCAGGCAGTCTTAAGCATGGAGCCAGGGCAGGATGGGAGAGCTGAGGAATTCCTGGCCAAAATGCCAGCAGCAGCTATGGCAGCAAAGCAGCTGGAAAGACACAGACACTGGGAAACATTCCCCTTTCAAACAGAGAAACTGGTAGGCAAAGCCTCCAAAGCTGTGAGGCAGTGCTGGCTCTTGAATTCTTGTCATCACTTGGTCTCAGCTCTCCCTTGAGTACCTGACTCCAATGGCATCAACTTGTCCCTCTGTGGCAGAGCTAATGGACTACAGAGGCTTTATCTAGAGGCTAATGGCTCTCACACAGCCAATACAACAGAACCACGCTGAGCAGCAGTGGGGATTTATCAAGTGATGTTCCTGAGTAATTGCACTGTGTATTTCAAGCTATCTCTCTGCTAAGTGAACCCTTTTGTGCACTGCCTCTGGTTCCTTAATAGAAGGTGGGCTCACAGGGCTGCTGCTTTAACCAGCACTGAATTAAAACTCAATATAAGGATCAGCTGGACAAACCTGACACATTTGCTGGAAGGGATGACTTGGAGGGGAGATGGAAGTGGCTTTGTGCCCACTGATGGGAGGGCAGGAGGGAGACACAGGAGATTTCCAGTCTTGCCTGATGGTGCCCTTTCAGTTCAGGGACACCTTGCCAGAGCTCCAGAATCTGTGCTTTCTTCTTAGGTCTGTCATGTGGCTTTAGGAAAAGTGGTCTGTTACTTCCTTTCCAGCCCTCAAAGTGCCTGCCTCATCTTGGAGACCAGCTTTGGGACCTGCATCACTTCGGACTCAGGTAACTGTAGGCAGGCTTCAAACTGGGATCACAGCATCCCTCTGCGGGCTCGGCTGGGATGAAGGCTTGTCCATGACTGCCCTCTTGTACGTACACACTTGGAGACATGGATGTGTCCTTCCCATTAGCCAGCTAACGGGAAGCTAATGGCACACCCCATGCCACAGGCAGTGCCAGAGCATCCCAGACCCACAATGAGGGGAGTCCAGCCCCTCACCCCCATCAGCACTCGGTGTTGGACCAGTGGAGATCCACTCCATCCATCCCCTGCGCTTTCCAGAGGAACATGGGTCTGGAACAACGTGGTTCCCTCCACCTACCAATTGAACAAGCCCAGAGCTGCCAGACAAGAGACAGGGAACTGCTACTTATCTGGTTTTGTTTTATTTCACTTCTTCTTGATTTTTTTGGGCTCTCAGAAGTGTGTTGAGGCTGGATTGAGGTTACAACCTGGGTAATGCCTCCCTGCCTAAAAAAAACAGGCTGTTGCCATGGCAACCTGACTCCGTGCTTCATTACCATGGCAATTCTCAGGAATTATTAAATACTCTGTGTGTTTGGTGCAGGTGCTCCGGTACATCTGGTGCCAGGCTCAGGTTGGGATCCTCGGTCTCCCCTAATCTGTCTGTCTGTCTGTCTTGGCTTGTTTAACTCTTTCATTGTCTGCCCTTAGGAATAAGAAATCCCAGATGGAACAAAATCACTGCAAGTGGGGACCAGCCCAGTGATTGGGAAGGTCCAGTGCTGGGTGCTCTTGGTTGGGGTCAAGAAGCAGTTCCCTGTTACTAGGATAACTTGACTGATCGCCCACTGCCTCAAATCATGATTGCTTCCAGAGGAGGGCTGCAGATTAGATGGACCAGTGTGGCATTCCCACAGGATTGCATTGGTGTCTGCTGTTCCACTGCTAGGTGATGAGTTTAAACGACACTCAATGCTGGTCCTCACTCTGCCATTGATGTGGTGATCCACCTAAGCTTATCCTTTCTTTCCCTGTCTCTCTGCTGTACTTTAGAGCCAGCAGTGTCTATAGGCAGAACCCATAGGCCTTTGACCTATAGACCTATAGGACCTATAGAGAACCTACAGACCTTTGAAGGTCCCTTCCAACCCAAACCATTCTAGGATTCAGTGTCTCTCAGTCATACGTGTGCAGCTCCTGGCACCCCAGTGACGTTCTGGAACTAAACCAGCTACAAGCAACAATTCAAAGAACCTGAATCAAAATAACATGAAACCAGTCTTGTCCAAAAAAAACCTGCTTAAATCTTCTTGGGAGCCAGAACCCACTTGGAGCTTCAGCTAAATGAGGAGGTGTGAGCTGAAAACACACAGCTATTTGTGGGGAAAGGCAGCAGAAAGAGCCATTATGGTCTGCTTCCCTTACACAAGCCCTAGAGGAACCACCTCATCCTCTGGGGCAGGGCAGCTGGGTTTGCAGGGTCTGAGATGCGGGCAGCATCGTGGTGCCCTCAGCACCTTCCATTAGGAGTGACCTGCACTGGTCATTGCTCTCAGTAGGGTAATTGGCCTTTTATTGGGAATCTGAGAGGATGAGGACTTGTGTGCAAGTGTCTTAAACCCACTGAGAGCAAGATAGAAGCCTGGTAACCCCATGGGGACACATAGCGTGTAGTAGGGTAGATATGGATGGTGCCCACCAACTGCTTCACTCTGCAGACCCTTCTCTGTTGGTCCACACAACCCAGTGATGTAGACATAGCCCTTACGACCATGGAAGAGACACAGCCTGAGCAGAGAATGAATAAGCCAATGTAAAGTGGGGCTTTTGCCCCAGGAGGCCATGGGGAAAGTCTTCCCTGTCCTAATTGACTCCTGAGCAAGCTCCATCCATCTCAGCAGGAGCTCAGGGCATTACATTGCTCCTCCACCTCGTGTCAAAGTGACCCTACCATGGATGACTTCCTCCCTTGCTCTGGAAGGCTCCACAGCACAAAAGGGACAAAGACCCCCACATCCCACTCCTGGATATGGTCTCTAAGGACACTTGATGTCTTGGTGGCTATGTGGGATTGCAAAGCCATGTTTCCCCATGGGGCAACCCCTGGCAAAGCAAAGGTAGTTGGAGACAGCTGGGATAATTCGACCTGCTTCTCCACTGCTGCAGGTCAGATTTAATGTGGTTTTGATACTTTCTTTGCATTAGCAATGTTTCCTGTGCCTAGCTTGTATTGCTGACACGGGAAGGTTTCTTCCATCATCTCTGAGTTCTCTCTTGTGCCGGGACCATGTCTGGTGGATGGACGGCAAGAGGGACCAAATGCTTAAAGCAGAAACTGGATGGGTACATCTGGGCTGTTCTCTGACAGCACAGCAACCTGAAGATGCAGTCACATCTACATTCAAATACACTCTGAAGTGTTTGCAGAGCTGGGTGGGCCATCGTATGCATTAAGATGCTCTGTATCTCACCCTGATGGTGTGACCAGGCTGTGCTCCCACAGTGTTTGTCCTCATATACAAAGAGATCAACGGTCATAACACCCCCTTGAGCAGCACGGACCAAAATCCCCTTCCATGCTGCTGTGTGAGCCGCTATTACATGTGTTGGTTGGGCAGCAAACCCTCCGTGCTGAGAAGGCTGCTCAGGTATGCAGACCTCATAGAAATCAGAGCCCTGCAGTTTCACTGGCACCAATGGGACATTTAAGAGCTTTGAATCCCAAATCCTGGTCCTGCTGCCACATTGTCCTTGTGCTTTCAAGGCGTTACAGACAACAGGTTAGTGGCAGCAACCAGTGGCAGCGCTGCACTAGTGCTGCTCTGCATCGGGTTACCAGCACCCTGTGGGAACCTTTGAGAAGGTGCTCAGCAAATATTGATCAATGACAAAGCATCCTTTAGTGTTGTTCATCCTGGGAAAGGAGAGAGCTGCTCTTTCCATCCCAAGAGATCAGCTCATCAGCTCCTCCAGCATCCAGGATTGCTTTCCCACTACAGAAGTGGACCCAGCAGGAATATTGTTGGTGCAACAAAACTCCAATGATTTCCATCTCACACCCACAGCCACAGCCGTAAATCCATCACGGAACAAAGGTCAGGAGTCCTCCTCCTCTCTCATCATTCAGTTTTGGCAGCTCATCAGGATCAGAAGAGCTGGAGGTTTGCACTTGGAGGCTGCAGTTTGCTTTGCAAGAGGTGCTCAATGCATCTTTATGAAGCTCTGCTTCAGTGCAGGGATTTAACACAAGCCTGAAACACCCAGTTCCTGACAAATTGATTTGCAAGTGGCAACTGATACTTGCCTGTGAGAAATGTGGTTTCTGCTTTAAAGGAATACCTCTGATTAGAGCTCTAGTGGAAGGTGAGGTGATGCTACCTGCAGCCAGGGGCAAAACACCTGAACCCTGCACACACACGAACCAAATGAAGACAACACAAAATTAATTTCAAACAGGTTCTTTTTGATTCCTGAATGTTCACCAGCTTCCAGAAAGACTACAAAAAACCTCAGGGACTGTAACAATAGAACACTTGAGAAAAGGCTGTTGCGTACAAAACCGAGCATGCTTTTGTTTGGGGGTTGGAGTGGGTTCTTTTCTTCCTCCGGCAGAGTGCAAAAGAAGAAAGGACCACTTCATTTAACAGGATAGCTCAGGAAAATAAGGACGAACATGCTTTCCCTACGACAAAACTCTACCAGAAGATGCATGCTTGAGGTCCCACATAGAAACAGACCGGCACATTTTGGAGCGTGCAGACTTTGTTGGCCAGCCCACACAGCACTTCCCTTCCCCTGCCCCATGGTCCAAGCCGCGGTCCATGCCATGCACGTTCCTTTCCCTTCACTTTGCTCTTTCGGGTTTCTTTTTGTAATAATTTCCCTTTTTTTTTTTTTTTTTTTTTGCCTTTTTTTTTTTTTTTTGTTGTTGTTCTTTTTTTCTTAGCCCTAAATCCCAGGTAGCAGTATCCAAGGTAACAGCAGAAAAGAGTCCAGATCTGCACGGTAGCACTGTTTCTGCAAGTTTCATGCAAAACTTAAGCCATTTCTGCATGCAACACAATGCTGCTCATTTATTGTGCTTCAGACAACTCTGGGGGGATTTCCCCAGTCACCAGGACAGTTTGTTGACTGGGAAGCACGGGTTGGCTTGCCCATCGACACAGACATATTAAAAGACCCCTGTCTCCCCCTTTTCCGCTCCCCCCAAACACATGGGAATGTGCATCTCGGCACCAGGTCCATAGAGTTCACTTGCCTACAAAAGCCCGGTGGCTTTAGTAAAGTCCCATGATTGCAGCTCCCACATCCTTGGAAGGTCTCCGGTCCTTCACCAGGAAGTTAATCATGCTCTCGGACTTGATGAGCAAGTTGCAGCCCAAAAAGAAGATGCCGAACATGACAGTCAAGGAGAGGACGCAGAGGACCGCGATCTGCACCACCCGCGTGATGTAAAGGCTCCTCTCATCAGGTGCCAGCACCGAAGAGCCGCCGCCGGTCGCCAGCACCGAGCTGGTCCCATTGCAGCAGGCCATGAGCATCCCCAAGCCCTGGGTCCTGTTGGGGTAAGCTCCCTGCTCTAGGAGAGTCTGGTTGAAAAAGGATCCATTCATGATCCCAAATCTCCAGGGAAGGCAAGAGGAGAAGCCTGCTGTCCCCCTGCCCGCCCTCACACGCCAGGGCTCCGAGCCACCTCCTGCCTTTCTCCTCACAACAGCCCGGATGGATGGGATGCTTCCTCGAGGCTGTGAGCAGGTGGGAAGCCAATTCCTGCAGGCGAGGGTCAGCTCACTCCCGGATCCCTCCTGGCACAGGCAGCGTTAGCACAAGCCCCCAGACAAGCAGAGAGATAGAGAGAGAAAAGGCAAAGGGGGCAGAGGGGAGAGGGATGCAGCCGAGGGTTGCTCCATGCCTCCTGCCCTCACGCTGCCCCCAAGCACAGGGCACCCCCTTTGCACCGGTTCCCCCCAAGAGGGAGAGCTGATTCCTGACGGCTGGAAGCTCCACAAATGCAAGTTCCAAGCTAAAGTCTTCCCCGTGTTCAAAGGGAAAACCAGCAACTCCACCCCCTTCCAGCCTCCCCCCAGGACCGCCTTCCTCCCCCTGCACGCTCACCCAGGCTGCCCACCCCTTCCCCACCCTGTGCACCCCCTCTCTGCCCTGCCCCGGGGGCCAGCACCCACCCCTTGTGCCACCCCAAGGTGGGGAATGACCCCTAAGGACCTGTGCAGCAGCACCCAACTCAGCGTCCTTCCCACCCCCCTGACCTGCTCCCGAGAGCATCCCACATGGTCGTGGTCCTCCTGGATGCTGGCAGGTCCCCTGTCCCCCTCTGTGAAGGCTCGCATGAGACTCAGGTCAGCGCTGCTCTCCCGATCCCTGCCTGCTGCTCTATGCCACCCACTCATGCTTAGAGCAGCGCTGGCCCAATCCAGCCACGTCCACCCCCAGCTCTGCTCGGTGATGCCTGTCCTGTGCCTCCAGATGAGGGCTGGATCCATCCCCCTCTCTGCATCTCTATCTTCCTCTGGCTGGGGGTTTCCTCCCCAAGCATCTTTGTCTCCTGCTTCCCCCTCTCCTGCTCCTTCAGCCTCGTCAAAGGGAGCACTGCAGTGCTGCACCCGGATCCCTGCACCCCATCCCTGCCTCGTCCCCAGCTCTGGGTCCCACAGCAGCACCACTGCTGCACTCAGGGCTAGAGCATCACAGACCCCCTCGCTCAGGCCCCTCAGCCCCACTGAAACAATGCCAGGGGAGGGTCAATCACTGCTCTGCTCTCTGTGTCTGCATAAGCTCCCCAAAGGGACACTCCGACTCGGGGTGTCCAACTGTGTCTGGCTCAGTCCTCACCCTGCCTGTCCCATGGCACTGCTGTGTCACCGCTTATAGGTGACACAATGGGCTTTGCCTATTGGTATCTGCCTGGAAAACGTGTCTGGATGGCACAGAAGAGCAGATCACCTCCGAGCCATGATGTGAGGACCTGATTTACCTCTGTACATCCTGGCTTTCTTGGCCCAGCCCTGGAGGGGATTTTAATGACCCTAAAATGAGGATTGATGAACTGCAGCAAAGGCAGGAGCATGAGGCTGGCTGAGGATGGAGGGGAGCATCGCAGAGAGAGTGTTGACTGATCTTCCTTTCAGCCAGCTTGGACCCGTGCCCTGTTGCGCTGCTGTGACTTTAGGGCCTCAAAACCTGTTTGGTTTGGGGTTTACTTGTTGCTTTCTTTGCACTTGGAGTCCCCTTCCCTGCAGGGCTGCCCGCTCTATGAGGGCAGTTTGCAGCAGAACTGCGTGCAGGAAGGAGGTGGAAAGCCCTGATGGAGCAAGAGCATCTGCTCGCGTTTGGCCTGAGGGCCAGGAAAAGTCCCAACGGGAAACCAGAGCATCCCTGGCCGGGTGGGAGCTCCTCTCCCGCTCGCTCGCAGACTGAAGGAGTTTCTGCTCCCTCTGGTGGCTCCAGCTCCAGCCTCTTCCCACTCTCCAGAGCATGGATCCGGCTGCTGCACTCATCCATCACTCCTGGGCCAGAGCATGCGGTGATGCTGTGTATGCCTTTGCAGCATTGCTGGTGTGGGCAAGCAGCTACAGGGCAGGATGGGCCCCTTAGTGAAGAGGACCAGCGAGATGGATGGCAGGGAGGACTCGTGGGGGGTGCTGAGCCAAGCAGGCAGGGCTCTCACGTTTCTCTCTAGAATCTTGACCAAATTCATCAACTCATCCCACGAAGCATAAGAAAAGCAGGAATTGGGATGCACTAAAAGTGGCCAATGGGATCTGCAGTGGGAGACGGCTCCGGGGTCTCAGAGGAGGCCACGGAGATGCTGCGAGGGCTGGAGAAGCTCTGCTCTGGAGCCAGGCCTCAGCCTGGAGAAGAGAAAGCTTCTTAAGGGGAGACCTTAGAGCAGCTCCAGTGCCTAAAGGGGCTGCAGGAAACCTGGAGAGGGGCTTGGGACAAGGGCCTGTAGGGACAGGCCAAGGGGAATGGCTTTAACCTGCCCGAGGGGAGACTGAGATGAGCTCTTAGGCAGAAGCTCTTCCCTGTGAGGGTGCTGAGGCGCTGGCACAGGGTGCCCAGAGAAGCTGTGGCTGCCCCATCCCTGGCAGTGTTCAAGGCCAGGTTGGACACAGGGGCTTGGAGCAAGCTGCTCCAGTGGAAGGTGTCCCTGCCCGTGGCAAGGGGTTGGAACTGGATGAGCTGTAAGGCCCTTCCCGACCCAAACCAGGCTGGGATTCTATGAGCAGGGCACGACCAAGAGCCCCTCAGAAAGGTCTGGGGTTTGTGTTGATGTCCCAGCCAAGGCGCGGCACTTTTGGACGCTGCAGGAGGGTCGATGGGCTTCTCCTTGTCCTCTTTACCAAATCCCCATCAACAAGCCTTTGGGATGCAGTTGGACCAGGTGGAAAACGATCCCCCGCAGCCGCGGGAGGGCAGCAGCTCCCGTCCGGACAATGGGAGTGAGTGGAGAAGGAAAGAGGCATCAAAACAACTTTTAAAGCCGAATCCCCAGCTCCTGAGGCTGAGTCCCCAGCTCTGTCTCACCCTCCCAGGCACCATCCCCTCTCGTAGGGGGGGGAATGTGGGGCTGTGGTTCTCATACAGCACCCTCACATCACGTCCAGCATCATCAGGCACACACACCAGCTCGGTTTCTGACGCCTGAGGCTCCTGTGTGTTGGATCATCTTGCCCCAGGGTTGGGTCATTACTGTCCCCAACCCAATGTATGGTGGGAGCATCCTTGGGCTCCAGAGAAACAGCCCTTCTCTCCTATTTGCATCCCAGCCCGTACCTCGAGTGCCTCAGTTTCTCCACCTCCGAGTTAAACAAGAGGTTTATCAAACCCCTCCAGGAGGCACCCACAAACAGCTCTGGTGTTTCAGGGGGCACAATTCCTCTCCTTGCTCAGTACAGGAGCAAGTTCTGAGGACACAGAGGGGGAAAACCAATACAAGCGAGAAGAAAATCAGGTCTAAACCATCGGACCCTAAGCTGAACTTCCCCCCCCCCCTTGGTGACGGCCAGGTTTACACCCAAACTGCGGCTTTCACCAGGTTCGGATCTCACTCAGCTCCCTGTCTGAGCAGAAACAGTCCCATTTGCACCACTCGGGAGCTGAGAACCCACACCTTCACCTCTCGTCCAACCCCGGGACTCAGCGGCTGCCTTTCCCGCAAGAGTTAACGAAGGGAAGGAGCGAGCAAGGTTTTGCAAGGAGTTAAACCCAGGCAAAAGAGCCTATGGGAAAGAGCCTGTTACCAGCCGTAGGGCTGGAGGTCACCGGCGCTGTGAGCGCTCGCTGCCAGCGTTTATTAAGTCCTTGACGGAGCAAAGCAAAGCGAAGCGAAGGCAAGCATGAGGAGGTGCCGGCAGCGCGGGCGGGGGCACAAACCGGCTCCCAAGTGAGTGACGAGCCAGCGCCGCTTCCTCCCCCCGGCCGGCCCCGCTCGCCGTGTGTCACACACCCAGACCCATGATTCATCTCCTGCGCTGCTCCAAGCCTCCCGAGCTGCTCCCCATCGCTCACGGTGGGGCCGGTCCAAGCAGCCCCCCGCGCTCGGGGCTTGGAGGACGGGATGGGAAAGCTCAGCGTGGCTCTCGGGATCATCGCGCTCTGCGCTGCCGGCGCCTGGGGTAGGTTTGGGAGCGCTGCCGCTCGCTTCGAGCCGGGTCAGTCAGGGGTTGTGCGGCCCAAATTCCCCCAAATCCCAGCACTTTCTCCTTGGGAAAGCGCCCCGAGGGGGGAGCGGGCAGCCTGAAGCTGCTCACACCGGTTGGGTCGTGGATGGGTCGGGGCCAGGCGGGTTTCCCAAAGGTGCTGTAGGATCAGGACGTGGTTTGGGAGTTATTTCCACGCTGGGTGCGGCAAGTTTCTGTTCTGTACCTCCGCTGTGTTTGGCTCCGGGTAAGGGTTTGTAATGGGAGGACCAGGGTGTGACCTGGGCTCCGTCCTTCCTAAATGCACAGAGTTTGCAGGGCAGGTTGGGCGCTGTGGCCGGGTTGGTTTAAAGGCACGGGGTGCGTTTATGTCTTGAGTTCTCTTTTCTCTAATCTGGTGCTTTTAAGAACTGGTTTTAGGATGAGGTGATTTCAGACAGAGGTAATTTGTAGTTTTAACATTTCCAGTGTCTGGAGCATGGAGAAGAGCCGAGAAAAGCGTTTTCTCTCCTCCCCAGATGTGTTCCCGGGGCTCAAAGTAAATCCTGCACCAGTAAAATGGTGTTTTCAGCTCCTGGTTTATAAATGGGTCCCATTGTTTTCGAGGCCAGGCTCTTTGGGCAACGTTGTTCTGTCTAAAGAATTCCAGACTTTGGTGAATTCCCAGGAACAGCCTGAGGCTCTGATCTACCTGATCCCTGCCATCAGCACAGGACATGGGATGACAACCCATTGAGACTATAGAGGTGCAGTTTGGTCCTGTGTATGGGTGCCTGTAAGAAGCTGAGCTCAGTTTGGGCTATTCCCTCCCTGGGATGATGCTTGCAGACAGGGAAAGGGTCAGAGAAAAGCCACAGCCCCAGGATGGCGTTGGCAGAGCAGCCACAAAGGCCTAAGCCTTTATCACTGCATCAAGCAGAAGGATGTCCGGGTGGGTTGTGTCCTTATCGAGTTCTCTAAAATATCATTATCAGGTTTTCTGTGGGCACTTTCTTGCTCCAGTTGGCAGAGGGAGGAAAAACAAAGCATGTGGCTGGCTCATGCGGTGCCTTGAGGTTACTTGGAGTGCAGCTTGGGGGCTGAGTAAGCTTCTCCAGCCGGGGAAGGGTGATGCTGAGCCACAGACGTCTGGGGTATTTCGAGTGCATCATTCCACATCGCTGCCCGGCAGTTCCCATGCTGTTCAGTTCATCTCCCATTTCCTTATGTTTTATGTGCTGGGTTTTCTTTCTGTTTTCAAAGTCCGAGTCTTCAGGATCAGATCATTGTGAGAGGCCAACTGCTTTCGTAGTACTTGGGGTTAGGAGTTTTTATGGCTGCAAAAACAAATCCCAAAGGTCTTGTATCCAGGCAGTGTCCTGAGCCTGGGAAGCGCTGCTTGGGAAGCTCTAGGACCAAACCTGGAGTGTGCTCAAGATCCTCCTCCTCTCTCCTTCGCCTGTGCTGTTGCTCCTACACCATCTCAGGTCTCCATTCCCCACTTCCCTCAAACAGGCAGAGCTGGAAAGGCCAAAGCAGAGATATTTCCACACAGTGAGAGGCTGAGGCTGCCTGCTCACAGCAGGAACAGCCACATCTGGATGGGGAGAACCATGCTAACACCACTGGCACTGGAGCTTTTCGGCCCCTTCCCAGAGGCCAGGTTCCCGGGTTGGGGAAGCATCCTCCATCCCTGGGCATGTGTCTCAGTCATGGGCAATGGAGACCATGGGGACCAGAGGGCTGCATGAGTCTGGGGGCAGGAAGTGACTTGCAGGGACCCCCTGGTCAAAGCCAGCACTGCAGCAATGACGTGGTGACACGATGTGGCTGCAGCCTCGGGCATGGCAGCATCCCTCCTGTAGGACTCTCTGTGATGCAGCCCCATCTAACCCCATGTGCAGCTCCCGTGGCACGGAAGGGGAGCACCAGATCAAGGACCCCTGTGCTGTGGGGTGGGAAGGAAACCACGGAGCCCAGAGGCTGCACACAGGCAGGAGGTAATGCATACCAAACGCTGGGGAGCAGAGGAGCTCTCCAGCCCGAAGGGACAGTCCTGGGGCTCATTATCCCCAGAGCTCAGGTTTCACAGCAGAAGTGGAGGCAGACCCAAGCTTGGAGATCCTCCACATCGTGTTTCAGTGCAGCCTGGGCTCACTGAGACCAGGGTTAACGCTGCACAGGGGAAACTGAGGCACTCGGTTCAAGTCATGGGGAAAGCTGCTCGAGATAGGACTTGGACCAGTGCATCCCATCCTAGGCCAAGCTCAAACCCACCCCTGAGGGAACAAACCCCACACTGGCATTAAGTAAGAGGAGGTCACTGGTGGTCATTAATCCTCTGAGCTTGTCCCTGAGGGCAATGCCAGGGCATAGCCCAAATCCAAGGCACATGGGCTTGGGCTGCAGCCACCAGTGCTTGGCAAGGCAGGAGGGATTCCACACGCAGCAGGAGCTGGCAATGCTGAGAGCCCTTTGCCTTCCCCATACCAAGCCCCAGGCTGACATCCTGTCTGCTCAAGGGTGTGATGCTGCTGCTGCATCCCTGCGTGTCCTTGGTGCACCAGAGATCAACATGTTGCTCCTTTAGGCAATGCTAAATGTGTAATCCTGCCCATCCTCACAGGCTGCAAAGTGTCCCTATGGATGCCACCCTGAAGCTGGTGCTGAGCAGTTGGGGTTTAGCCTTTAAGTCCAGTCACCCTGCATGGGACAAGCAGGGAGGTGGCACGGCCATGGGGCACATCCCCAAGCAGCCACAGCGTGTCCAGCTCAGCCTGTGACACCGCCTCATACGGATGCACACAAGTGTGACATGCGTGCACACACGATGAACACACACACACAGAGCCTAGGCTGCGTGCCGAGGGGCATGAACACACAATGCCGTCACCGTGGTTCTGCCAAGGACCTGACGACACCGTTTCACCATTTCCTCTCTGCTTTGTGTTGCATTTCCTGTGCTCAGAAACACTGGGAGAGCCCTGGGCAGGCACAGGAGGGCACGGGGCAAAGGGGAGACCCCAGCGCTCGCTGCTCCGTGCTTCTGGCTTCCCCAGGCTGCAGCATTCCCATAACCAAGCCCTAAGACGCTTGTGCCCCGGGAGGAACGGTGATGCCACCGCAGCCACATCAGCCATTGACAGCAGGAAACACAGAGCCCCATGGTCTCTGTCCTGACAGGCACTGGAGCTGCCCAGGGCTCCTGCTGGCATTTGAGGTCTCTTCAATCCCCCTCAGGCTTGCAGGACTGGTGCCAGCAGTGCCCAAAGTCCCCATTGCAGCTTCCACTGGCAGAGCCCAACCTTTGCCCAGGGCACCGGCACAACCACAACCGGTTACCAGCACATTCCTGGACTCCCGCCCTTTCCCTCCCCTCGTTTCCCTGTGTCTGAACCTGGGCCAAGAGCAGCTGCTGAGTTTAGTGTGTGCACAAGAAGGCACCGACCACACTGGGTCAGGGGCGATGGGAAGAGGCAGCAGCTCCCCAGCCACCGACAGGGATGCGGGTACCACATTGTGCCCTTGGGAATTCACCCCTGTATCCCAAAACATCAGCAGGGAGGCACAAGGGGACATGGCCTTCACTCCAACACGTGTGGCACTAAAAGGATGGATGCAGGGACCCTTTAAGGAGCTGGCAGGTGGGAAATGATGCTCAATCCCAGGCAGGATGAGACCCACCTGGTACCAAGGTTACAAAAGGAGCACGGAGGCAGCTCCTGGGGTTTGGGGCTGGGAAAGGGATTAGAGCAGAGCCTTGGCTGAGCACTGACACTTCAGCACCTGTGTGGGTGCAGGATGTAACCACGCTGTTTTCCTGTTTCAGGGGGTAACATCTGCACCACCCGAGGGGTGAACTCCTGCAAGCAGTGCCTGGCTGTGAGCCCCCTCTGTGCCTGGTGCTCTGCCGAGGTAAGGCAGGGAAGTGGAGGAGGGAATGAGCCTTTGGGATGGGTGCTGCTCCCTGCGTTACAGCCACAACCTCGATCTCCATCTGTTCCCACCGTGTCTAAACGTGTTTATTGGTGGCATCTGACTCAGACCACAGCTTGGGATGCCCGCTCCTGCCTTGCTCTGAAAACTTGCCCCTTATCTGAGTGCATTGGCAAGAGCTGGTTGGGAAATGCTGGTGCTCCCACTGGAAATTCACTTTGTTAGGAAAAGTACATTTCAAACTTGGTTTACTTTTGGTTTGCTTCTTGATAACCCCTTGTAAAGCACTAAGGCTGAAGCGCTTTACTAAGCACTTTACTAAGGCTAAAGGAGCTTAATTGCTGGAAGGGCTGGAAAAGGAAAAGAGCCTGGGGGGAAGAAGGGAAATCACTGACTAGAAGCTAGGATTTGGGTTTAAAAGCCTTTTGTTGTTGGAAAGAAGGGGAAAGGAAGACAGAGTGCCTGGGATTGGGCTAAAGAGGATGTGAGAGCTGAGTCGTGGCTCTAAAATCACCCTGTTTGGGTAGGTGAGAGCCCCGATGATTTGCCACGTTCCCCTCCAAAAATGCTGCCCTGGGGTTAGTCCATCGGAAGGTAATGGGAGGGAGTTTCCCAACTGGATGGAGCAGCAGCCCCGGGGCAGAGGAGAGGCTGGGACGGGGAGAGGTGATGAAACCTCCTCCTTTGGCAAAGCTTTTCTTCCTTTCTGCTTCTCTACCCGTGAAACCCCCTCTTTCCCCGGCTGAGATGGTGGCGTCGGGATCTGGGGCAAAGCAACCCAAGCTGGAAACCGCTGTTGGGTTGTGCCTGCATGGCCCGATGCTTTGGGCTCAGTGTGGAGGGGATGCCTCTGCTCGCTGTGCCCATCGGCTCCCGGTGTGAGTAAAGATGCTTGTGCCCATCTTGTCTCCGGCAAGCGGTGTGATAAGGAGCCTCGCTCCCCGCTCCGGAGCGGGAACGGGGTTGGGTTTGTTCCTGGGAGCGGTGATGCTCGGGGCTTGGTTTTTCCTCCACATCAGCAAAGGTTCCCAAAAAAGGAAATCTTTCCATGGCTGCTCATGGACGTGACAAGCAGGGAGGGAGCCGCCAGCAGCCGGCCCCCGGAGAGCCGGGCTCTGCCTCCAACATCTGGACCGCATTGGCTGAGCACAGCACATGAGGGCTCTCGGTGTGGGTTTGTTTAATTTCCCAGGGGTGGGGAGGTCTCCGATACTGTGCCCCCCCCCCCGTCCCTCCCTTAGTTTTTAAAGGGAAAGTGTCCTTATTTGTGCTCCTGCTGCTCCTTTCCCACCCACACAGCCTCCCCAAGCAGCCCTTATCTGCTGCTCCATCCTGCCTTTGGACAAGAGAAGGATTTCATTGTGGTTTCGTGAGGCTGATGCAGAGGGAATTGAGTTTTATTTAGTTTTCAGGAAGTTTGACTGCTTTTACCCCAATAGATGTGCCCATCTGCTTCCCTTTTCCATTGGGAAGTGCCAGCCAGCCTGTAACACTGAGATGTGGCTTTAAAATCATTTGGGAGGTTGTTGGGACACATCTTCCAGTGTCTCACCCTCTCTGGTTGCCTTGGAGGAAAGGGGGAGGCAAAGCTGAACCAGGGTTTTGTTCTAGAGAAGCTGCTGGAAGGTTTTAGCTTAATCTGCTGTGGCCTCTCTGCTTTGGGGCCTCTCCTGCATAGAGCTGATGCTCTATGTGGCTGCCTCGGACATGAAAATGGAGATGTCCTGGGGATGCAGGAATTCCCACAGCTGCCTGTGCTGGGAGCTTGGGAATGGAGCTGGCTCTGCCAGCACCCTGCCTGGTCCTGCCCTCACTCACAAGGGATGCAGGCAGCAATCCATATCATCAAGTGTTCCTTTAGTGCTACGGTGGCTTTTTCCTTTGCCTTTCGCAGAAGTTTTGTTGCTGGGGAAGTTCCTGTGAGTCCTGGGTCCCTCATAATACTTAGGGCTCCAGGGGAAGGGGTTAAATAGCATCTCCATGGGAATCTCGAAGCTGGAATGATGTTGTTAATCCCATAAGGTGCTGTGTGGCCTGGGAGTTTCCCAGCATCTCCAGGTATCACCCGAGAGCCCAGCCTGCCTTTACTCTCATGCTTTTCCAGTGATTTCTCCACCTGGGACAGGAATGTGAGTGATGATGGATAGGATGTGGCGTAAACCAGGCACCTCTTCCAGCAACAGGGAGCCCTGTGGGGTTAGGTGGGTTCAAGGCAGCTAAATGAGAGGGATGAGCTGTCCTCTTGGGCAGCAGTGTGCTGGCCAGGCAGTGAGGGTGGGAGCAGGAGGCTGCAGGAACAAGTCCGCTGATGCATTTGCTGATGTATTCTCTGGCTATCGCTTCACACTGTTTCCAGAGGGCTCTCAGCCAGCATAAAACACACACATTCATTCCAGGGGTCAGGCAGCCTCGGATGATGTCCTGCATGGCGAAACCGGCCAGCACGGGGAGGCTGCAGTTAGGATCCAGCTGAACCAGCCCCAGCAGGACTTGTTCTACCTCCCTTTACTACAAGCAAAGGCTGTGCTGGTCGTCTGCTGTAGACTTTGAATGTAGGAAGGCTTGGGCTGTGGGAGGGAGATGGAGAAACCCTTCGGAGGGGAGGGAGCCTCTTGGCAGTGTTGGGCTGGGAAACAAATTCCTCCCGTATCTGTCTCCATGAGAAGCCAAAGCGACCAGAGCCCTTCTGAATGTGCCGTGATAAGGGCAAGGAGCCAGGAGCTTTCTAGGAAAGAGGGACATGGCCAGACCCCATCGTGACTCCACACGTTGTGCTTCCGGCCCACGAAGGGCGCTTGATGGCTTCTCCCACAGCCCTTTTTGCTCCTTCACTCCTTTTTTGGTTCTCCTTTCTCCTGGCTGGCTCCATCCTGCAGGAAGCTGGAGAGCTCGAGATAAGCCTGAAGTGTTCTTGCACAGGAACCCAGCATCGCTCCATGCAATGGGCTCCCCAGAGCAGGGACCAGGGCTGAAACAGAGGGGTTTCTAAAGGCACGGTAAATGAAAGTGGGAAAAGGTGGCTCGTCTTTTGCCGTGGTTGAGGCAAGAAGTCCCAGCCTCTGTTCCTCATCTCCTGCCATGTTCTCATCCCTCTTCACCCTCTTCTGGCCATCCCACATAAAGGGGCTTTCCTTTTAGCTTGGCCAAAACCAAACCTGAGGCTCCAGCAGCTGGGAGTGGGTTTGGCAGGGGTCTGTTATCCCTCGCTCCTTGGCAGGGGTTGCTGAGCTCCACCAGAGCACAGCAGACCAAAACCTGCCCTGAACCCCAGCAGGACTTGTCCAACATCTCCCTTGAGCAGAGGCATCGTGCCCCAAAGCACCTCTTATCCTGGTCTCCTGCATTAGGTGTGCTAAAGGAGCTCTCCAGTGGAAAAGGAGGCCCTCCTTGTGCTGTAACCATGGGGGTTCCTGGGGGAGCCTGGCTCCTGACCGTGTGCCTTCCCTGCAGGTCTTGGCACAAGGGTCCCCTCGCTGTGACCTGCGCACCAACCTCCTGGAGAGCGGCTGCGGGCACGACTACATCGAGTTCCCCAGCAGCAGCGTGACCATCCTGGAGGCCAGGCCCCTCAGTGACAAGGGCTCAGGGAGCTCCATCACCACCCAGATGAGCCCCCAGAGAATACGGCTGAACCTGCGGCCAGGTACGAGCCTCCAACTGCCATGGGAAGGGGGGATGCAGGAGGAATAACTCAAAGGGCTCAAGTGATGAGTGAGCCATCACTGCCTCGCTAACTCTTGTGTCCACGGCAGGCAATGCCAAGCTGGGAGCTGCACCAAACCCTCCATGAGCATCCCTGCTGGGCAGGCAGGCTGTCTGCAAAGTGATCAGTCTCTTGGCTCAACCCTGCCTTATCCCCATGGGCAGGATGGGATACAGCAACTTCAACAACACATGGGCTTATTTTATCAAGCCATTTAGACCTTGGCCACAGCTGCTGTACTCTAAATGCTTTGGTGGAGGTCAGCTCATATCTAACAAGCTGTAGAGCAGCTGGAAGGGTTGGGCTGCCAACAGGTCCCTGTGATTCCTTAGGCTTGTTTCAGGCAAGCTGGAGACAATTAACTGTGATGGTCGTTTGCCAGCATGGAGGAGTTCCAAGTGATGCCAAGCAGGAGGCAGAACTAACAGGCATCACTCTCCCAAGGTCACAAAACCGGTTTGGGGATGTGGAGCAAGTGGTGCCGTCACTGTGCTCTGTCCCATGTGCAGCCCTTCCCCTGCCATCCATTCATGGATGACTCTTCCAGTCTCAGCAGGAACAATTTTGGCTCCTTGTGCTCATTAAAGCCCAGATATCGGTGGCTGATAGCACATTCTTGGGCCTTCCAGAGAGGAGTCCTCACCCTGTATGTCTGAAGTGTCCCCATGCGATGGGGACATGTAGCTGCTAAGTGGCCTTTGTAGATATTTGGCAGGGTAGTTGTCGTGCTCTAGGGAGGAACAGATACAGTGTGCAGTGTTGCAGTCCCTGTTTCTTGGAAGCAGAAGAAGAAAACCCCAGTTGATCTCTTCCCAGCCAAGGCTTGGCGTGAGTCATTGGCCTCGACTCATTAATCAAGACCAAATGTTGAAGGGGTTAAGTAGGACAGGTCACAGCCCATGGCCCACAAGCTCAGAGTCCTGGTTTTAGCTCTACAAGGAGAACAGATGCTCTCTGAGCACTAAGTTGAGCCCCCTGACTGGGTGGTGACTACATGGAGGAGTCAAGACGGAGGGAACAGGGATGGGGAAGGCCCCTGGAGATGCTCAGAGTTCTTGATTGCTCAGGGAAGTCCGAAGCAGCCCTGGTAATCCCTGTATCCACACGCTGGGTCTTCCACTCGCTCCATCCATTACGTGTTGGTCATGCTGTTCATGCAGCTTGTGGGGACCAGCTCTGGGCAGGAGGTTTGGAGAACAGGACCTATAAGCACCTTTGCATCTCCAAGGTGCAGCACCCTGCCCAAAGGGCTTTGCCCCTTTGTGTCTCCTCCCCCCAGAAGCTTTAAACCATCTCCTTGGGTTATTGCTGACCCCATAGGTTGATTTTTCTCCCTAGTCCTGCAGTGATCCCCCCCTGCTCCTCCTAGGAGAGGATCTCTCACTCCCTGTCACATTACAGATGATTCCCAAATCTTCCGTGTCCAAGTGCGTCAAGTGGAAGACTACCCCGTGGACATCTACTACCTGATGGACCTGTCCAACTCCATGAAGGACGATCTGAGGAACATCCAGAACCTGGGCACAAAGCTGGCCAGTGAGATGCGCAAGCTCACCAGCAACCTACGCATCGGCTTTGGAGCCTTTGTGGACAAGCCCATTTCCCCCTACATGTACATCTCCCCTCCAGAAGCCATCATCAACCCTTGCTATGAGTAAGAAAGTGACTTCTAAAACTCCCAGCAGGACAGAGCCCTTCTCTTAGGACATGTGGTTGATTCACCAGCCCCTGGCTGTGTCCTTGGGCTCTTGGGGTGGTTGAGTCCCTCCAAGCATCCTGGATGGGCCCATGGGAGGTGGGATCTGATCCTCATGCCCTGCCTGATGTCCTGCAGGATCGGGGAAACCTGCCTGCCCATGTTCGGGTACAAGCACGTCCTGTCGCTCACGGACGAGGTGACCCGCTTCAACGAGGAGGTGCGGAAGCAGAGCGTCTCAAGGAACCGCGACGCGCCCGAGGGTGGCTTCGATGCCATCATCCAGGCCACTGTGTGCGATGTAAGGGGCAAGAAGGCCTGGCTGGGGCTGGGAGATGGTCATTGGTTGGGCCTGGTGGGTTGGCAGTGGCCATCCAAGCCCACCGGGACAGGTGCATAAGCCCTGTGGAGCTGCTGCGTGGCTCAGATCTGCAGAGGATGAGCATTCAACCTGAATGTTTCTAGGCCACCAGCCAAGGCAAGGGAAGAGCAGGGCCCTTATATGGTTCTGGGAGGAAAGAGGAGCAGATCAGGTACCTGGGAACTCATGATTACAGAATCATGGAATGGTTTGGGCTAGGAGGAACCATAAAGCTCATCCAATTACAATCCCCTGCCACGTGCAAGGACACCTTCCACTAGGGCAGCTTGCTCCAAGCCCCATCCAACCTGGCCTTGAACACTGCCAGGGATAGGGCATAATGATCCCATGTCATCCCTGCAGTAACCAGCCCAAAAGAGGCATTATCTCCTGCGCCTGCACCTTGATTTTGCTGGGAATGGGAGGGATTGCAGCCCATATCCATGACCTGGGGCATGCAAAGGCAGTAGCAGGGTGATGGCACATAGGGCTGCTGCACAACTGGGAGCTGTCTTTCACTACAGGAGAAAATCGGCTGGAGGAATGATGCTTCCCACCTCCTCGTCTTCACCACGGATGCCAAGACCCACATCGCACTGGATGGCAGGCTGGCTGGCATTGTGCAGCCCAACGATGCCCAGTGCCACATTGACAAGGACAATTTCTACTCTGCCTCCACCACACTGGTAAATCCCAAGCTCCATGATGGGGTTGTTGAGACCCTTCTGTTGAGGACCCCCATGGGATGGGAGAGGTGATCTGGCCATGGCTGGAGAGCATGATGGGGACCCGGGTGGTTGGGGGTACATGTTCTTAGGGTACAGCCTCTCCTCCTCCCCAGGACTATCCCTCTCTGGGCCTGATGACTGAGAAGCTCTCCCAGAAGAACATCAACTTGATCTTTGCTGTGACAGATACAGTGGTTGGCCTCTACCAGGTAACAACCCCTGCGCAAAGCCACCTTCTTAGGGGACTGGTGGATCCCAAGGAGCACCCTTCGCAGCTGGCCATGGACGGCTCCATATAGCCTGGAGGTCTCCTGTCCTATCAAAGCTCATAGGGAAGCTCCCATGTGCCCAGACAGGGTTTGGCTAAGTCACAAGCGACCCATGCTTATGATATTCCTGCAGAACTACAGCGAGCTGATCCCAGGCACAACCGTGGGCACCTTGTCCAGAGACTCCAGCAACGTCCTACAGCTCATAGTGGACTCCTACGGGGTGAGTGTGCGACGTGATGGCCCCACACAGCTCTCTCCCTCCCAAAATAGCCACTGCTTCACACTGCAAACAGCCCACACAGAGCTGGCAGCTCCCCAGCCCCGAGCATCCTTCCTGGGCCAGCTGTGAGCATCTGCCTCCACCCATGCGTGCGGGAATGCTGGGGAAGGGAGGTCACTGTGGTCACTGCCTGCCCCTTCCCATCCTCGAAGGCATTTCCCAATGGGGAACGATGTAGCCAAGTCCTGAGAAAGACTCAAGGCTCTTGGCTGCTTTTCCGTGTGCGTGGGAGCATCGTGGTGGAGCAGGAGCCCCATCCCAGGGGCTGGTCCCTGCCCAGCCTCTGCTGTCACCTTCAACCCTCCTCTCTCCTCCCCTAGAAAATCCGCTCCAAGGTGGAACTGGAGGTGCGTGACCTCCCTGAAGAGCTGTCCCTGGCCTTCAATGCCACCTGCCTCAACGACGAGGTCATCCCTGGGCTCAAGTCTTGTGTGGGGCTCAAGATTGGGGACACGGTGAGGATCCTGTTCATGGACTTGGTTTTTCTCCCCCTCCATGTAGAGCCTGATGCTCTCCATCACCACCACCTCCTTGCACTACCTCCTCCCTGGTGACACGGGGATCTCTGCAGTGGAAAGAGGAGTCCAGCAAGGATGAAAATGCTTTTCTGAGTCTGCTGGATGCAAACTCTATGGTTCAATAGCTCAGGCTGGGCTGCTGGGTGCAGTGAATGGGATTCAGCCTGGTTACTGTGGCAGGCCCGAACTATGTCGGGACGGCTCTGAAAAGCCCAAAGCAATGTGATGGGTCCCATTTCTGGGCTCCCTGGGTACCACGATGTGGTGCTGATGGTACTGATGGCCGGATGCTCCCCCTTGCCCCCCAGGTGAGCTTCAGCATCGAGGCCAAGGTCCGGGGATGCCCGCGGGAGCGGGAGAAATCCTTCACCATCAAACCCGTGGGCTTCAAGGACAACCTGACCGTGGTGGTGAACTTCGACTGCGACTGCTCCTGCGAGAGCCAAGCAGAGGCCAACAGCTCGTCCTGCAGCGGAGGCAACGGCACCCTGGAGTGCGGTGTGTGCCGCTGCAACGCCGGGCGCCTGGGCTCGCACTGTGAGTGCTCAGAGGAGGAGTACAACCCCTCGCAGCAGGACAACTGCAGCCCGCGGGCAGGCCAGCCCCTCTGCAGCCAGCGCGGGGAGTGCATCTGCGGGCAGTGCGTGTGCCACAGCAGTGACTTCGGGAAGGTGACGGGCAAGTACTGCGAGTGCGACGACTTCTCCTGCGTGCGCTTCAAGGGGCAGATGTGCTCGGGTGAGTGGTGGGCATGGTGCGGATCAAGGTGCTCATGGCACTCAAGGTCATGGAGAAGGTGGCACCAGCTGTTTTGGGGGTTGTCCAAGGCGCTGTCCCTTGTTGCTCGGCAATGGCTCTCCCTGGACCACAACAGGAGAAGGGAATAGCGATAGGAAGAGGGGGTGATGAGTTCAAACTTTGAATCATAGAATAGTTAGGGTTGGAAAGGACACCAAGATCATCAAGTTTCAATCCCCCTGCCATGGGCAGGGACACCTCATACTAAACAGGGGAAGTTCAGGTTAGATGTAAGGAAGCTCTTCCCTGTGAGGGTGCTGAGGCGCTGGCCCAGGGTGCCCAGAGAAGCTGTGGCTGCCCCATCCCTGGCAGTGTTCAAGGCCAGGTTGGACACAGGGGCTTGGAGCAAGCTGCTCTAGTGGAAGGTGTCCCTGCCCGTGGCAGGGGTTGGAGCTGGAGGAGCTTTACACCCATTCTAACCCAAACCATTCTATGACCAGCCCTGGGTTTGAAGCGATGCCAGGGGAATTACTCCCTTTTTGGCAGCTGGTGTCACCTCCTGTGCCTGGGCTGCAGGGTTAAAATCAGACCTCGGTCCTTGCTTAGACTCAGAACTCCCATCAAGGGGGCTGGTGGGTACCCAGGGGTGAGCAGGGCAGGGACCCTGCTGGATTCACAGCACTCAACACATCAGAGGTATTGTTCTGCAGGAGGAAAGCCCAGGGTGTAGGGAGAGGCATGGGGAGAGGCAATTTTTATCCTCCACTCAGTTCTTGAGGACTCCCTGTTGGCAAAAGCATTGCGGAAGTGAATCCTCTCCCTCTCTGGCCTTGCAGCATCTCCTCTCCTGAACAATCATCTCTTCCATGTGCTACCAGACTGCCCTGCTCCAGCCCTGGCTGCTGCTTCTCTCCTCACTGGGGAGACAGAATCAGGTCCTTGGGTTCTCCACCCATGCCAGGCACTGGGGAAGGAGTCCCTCTCTGTAGGACACCCACCCCAGCAATGGTTTCACGTGTCCTGATGTGCCTCTTCCCCATAGAGGGTTTCCCCCATCCACTTCTCCAGTAAGCACTGGAGCTCTGAGTGAACCCCCAAGCTCTACCCCATCCTCTCAGTGGATGCAAGAGGGGTGGCAGTGCCCGAGACTGGGGCATGAAACTGTGGCACACCCCAGAAGAGATTAAAGGAGGGATGAGGAGAGGGGCAGCCACCCCTTTTCCTGTTCCCATCCTTCCCCTGTATGTCCCCAGATTGAGTTTTTGGGACCTCTCCTGCCCCTCAGCCCAGCATCAGCCTCTGTGCTGCTGGGATTGGTGCTTTACCTTATCAGCCTCCTGCTAACACAGCTGGAAATGTTGGGTTTTCCCTCACCCTGCACAGTCCGTGCCCCCGTGCTCCCGGGCGCCTGTTCCTGCCGTCTGTTTGCACAACCACTCACTGCCTGTTTGCACAAGGGCTGCTGATGCTCTGCCCCAGCCTGGCTGAGCTGCTCATTAACCTGCTCTGGCTGACCCTGCCGGCATCCATCCCACCCCACTGAGCCACTGGAGAAGAGAAGGCTGCATGGAGACCTCAGAGCAGTGTTCCAGTATCTGAAGGGGGCCTATAAGGATGCTGGAGAGGGATTCTTCATTAGGGACTGTAGTGATAGGACAAGGGGTGATGGGTTCAAACTTAAACAGAGGAAGTTTAGATTGGATATAAGGAAGAAATTCTTTACTGAGAGGGTGCTGAGGCACTGGAATGGGTTGCCCAGGGAGGCTGTGAATGCCCCATCCCTGGCAGTGTTCAAGGCCAGGTTGGACAGAGCCTTGGGTGCCATGGTTTAGTGGAAGGAGTCCCTGCCCATGGCAGGGGGGTTGGAACTGGATGATCTTAAGGTCCTTTCCAACCCTAACTATTCTATGATTCTGTGTTTCCATGTCCTGCCACCCGATGTGCCGCTGTTTTCCTGTGACTCAGCCTGAGGTCCTCATTCACGGGGTTACACGTTGATTTCTCATGCCGATGTCCCACAGGCAGTGGTGGGGATCATTCCTGGCCAATCTCCTGCTGGGAGCAGCATTCCTGACATGCCCCAGTGCACTCAGGGCTTGGGACAGGCCGGCGTGTGCCGGCTCCGTGGCATTCCCATCGCTTACTGTGTCTTTGAGCTGTAATCAAACCACAATGCAAATAGCTCCAGGCTTTGGCAGGGTTTGAGCATGTCTGTCTGATTAAGCCAGTCTGAGAGTGCAGAGCTTGTTGGGCCTTTCTCGGCAGTCAGCTTCTGCTGCCTGGTCCGGGACTGGGAATAAAGCGGGATTTGGGGGTTTAACCTGGCTCAATCTGAAATTGAAAGCCAAAGCCAAGCTTGACTAACTCAGAGCTGGATCTGATTGAGCATCTCCTGCTGCTGCTGCTGGCAACGTGGGTTGGTTGGGTAGAATAAGAGGAGCACTGGGGTTGCAGCAAAGGTTTAATGTGAGCTGCATCCCACCCCATGGACAGTAGAAAGGGGTTGTCCTGGGTCCTGCCATGCCACCAACCCCATCTGGGTGACTGCTATTGGGATCTACGGGGATGCTCAAGGGTCCTGATGGCCTCTGGCTTGTCCCCAGGCCACGGGCAGTGCAGCTGCGGGGACTGTCTGTGCGACCCGGACTGGACCGGCGACTACTGCAACTGCACCACGCGCACCGACACGTGCATGTCCAGCACCGGGCTGGTGTGCAGCGGCCACGGCTCCTGCGTCTGCGGCAAGTGCGACTGCACCCAGCCCGGCTCCTATGGGGACACCTGCGAGAAGTGCCCCACGTGCCCGGACGCCTGCACCATCAAAAAGTGAGCAAGGGCAGAGCTGGGCCCGGTCCTACCCCACTGAGGAGCTGGGGTGGGTCATGGAGATGCCACATAGCATGGATTGGGTTGGAAAGCACCTGAAAAGAGACCTTTCACTGGAGCAGCTTGCTCCAAGCCCCTGTGTCCAACCTGGCCTTGAGCACTGCCAGGGATGGGGCAGCCACAGCTTCTCTGGGCACCCTGGGCCAGTGCCTCAGCACCCTCACAGGGAAGAGCTTCTGCCTTATCTTCAACCTGAACTTCCCCTGTTTCAGTTTGAACCCATCACCCCTTGTCCTATCGCTCCTGTACCTGATGAAGGCCCCTCTCCGGCATCCTTGTAGTCTCCTTCAGACACTGGAAGCTGCTCTGAGGTCTTCACACAGCTTCTCCAGGCGGAACAGAACCCATCCCTGGCAGTGTTCAAGGCCAGATTGGACACAGGGGCTTGGAGTAAGCTGCTCTAGTGGAAGGTGTCCCTGTCCGTGCCATTGGAGTTGGAACTGGATGAGCTTTAAGGTCCCTTCCTACCCAAACCATCCATGGTATCCCATCAGTGAGTCGGCAGCAGGAGCTCTCACACCCTGCAGCCTGGCTGGGTTGGGACTGCAGTGACTTCTGCTGCCCGAGATGCAAGGTGTGAGCATGGGGGAGCTCACGGCACCTCTCTGCTCTCCTCTCCCCCAGGGAGTGCGTGGAGTGCAAAAAGTTTGAGCGGGGCACGCTGGTGGAGCAGCAGTCCTGCAGCCGCATGTGCCGCGATGAGATTGAGACCGTGCAGGAGCTCAGTAAGAGAGAGCCCCAATCCCGGCCCTGAAGAGTGGGAATGGGGGGGAAGATGCGTCCACCACCCCCTTTCCCTCCCCATGGGCACCCCCCTTACCCGGGGGGCCCTGAACCTCTTGCTCTGGCAGTTGACAGGGGCAAGGATGCTGTGAACTGCACCTACAAGGATGAGAACGACTGCGTGGTGCGGTTCCAGTACTATGAGGACTCCAGCGGCAAGTCCATCCTCTATGTTATTGAGGAGCCCGGTAAGAGCCAGCTGGGGGGATGCCGAGGGAGCTGTGCTGGGTTTCTGTGTTGAGTGGAGAGATTGGGCTTGATCCTAAAGCTCTTTTCCAACCTATGGAATCTATGCTTTTGAGTGCCTGTTGTACCTCCCCCCAGCCAGGTTCATGGGCACAGGGGCTCGTGAGGGAGGTTAAAGAGCTGCTTTGTTCCCTGCTCCATGCCACAGGGTGTGATTTCCTGCCTCTGTCTCATGTTTCTCCATCTCTTCTTGGCTATTTCACACCCTGCACTGAGGCCAAGGATGGGGGCTCAACCTTCCCACTGCCCTCATCCTGCTTCTGGCTCCAGGGGGTGATGCTACTTCAGAAGCAGATAGGAGCTGGCTCCCATTAGCCAGGGCTGGGATACAGCAGAGCATCCCTGGGGTCTCCAGAGACCTCAAGGTCTGAGCTGGAGGTTGCATATCCTTCCAAAGCAGGGCCATGGAAGCAGCCCCCAGCAGGGCTGCAGTCCACCCTACAGACAGGAGCTTCAGGATCTCAGCATGTGCACCCCGTGGATGGGATCCTCCTATATAGAACCTGCTGTGCTCAAGGAGGAAGGCTCCTGCTGTCTAATAGGGCAGGATGAAGCCCTCCTAAGTCCAGAGCACCTCCATGCACTTATGGCCAAGCAGCCCCAGAGCTGAGCCTCCCCAACCCTGCCCTTCTCCCTCCTCCAGACTGTCCGAAGGGGCCGGATGTCCTGGTGGTCCTGCTCTCCGTGATGGGTGCCATCCTGCTCATCGGCCTCGCTGCTCTGCTCATCTGGAAGCTCCTCATCACCATCCACGACCGCCGGGAGTTCGCCCGTTTCGAGGAGGAGAAGGCCAGGGCCAAGTGGGACACGGTGAGGACCGGTGGGTTGGGAGGCCCTGGATCTGAGTGGATCCAGATCCCAGTGCTCCCAGCATAAGAGCCCAGTTGCTGTCTGTGGTCCCTGGGCATGGTCCTTAGGGACCAGCTTGCTCCATCCCCCTATGAAGCGCGATGGACTCAGGGTGACACTGCCCAACCTGGACACCCCTTCCAGTGTGGTCCCACAGGATGTGTATGGGTGATAGCACATGTCCTACATGATTTTCCCACCTCTAGCTTATCCCAAGCATTGTCACCAGCGTGATCCTCTTACTCATTGCCCACACCAGTGCTTCCATCTTGTGAGCAAGGCAGAAAGTCCCTCCTGCCACGGGATACTGGAAGAGCTGAGGCACCCAGAGCACAAGGGCTGGGATAGCACCAGTGCCTGTCCCTCACTTCCTCCTCTCCCCAGAGGGAAGGGATGGAGAGGCGTGGGATGATTCTCTCAGGAGCTCTTGCTGCCTTTCTCCACCTCCACAGCAGCTTCTCCCTGCTTTCTCCCACGAAACTTATAGGCTGAAGCCTTGAATGGAGAAGATACGGATCAACCACTCAATGCTGAACTGGTGCCTCAGTTTCCCCAGCTGTAAAGTAGAACGAATGCTGATGCCAAGCACAAAATGATGATGCTCTTTTTACTCCTTCTCCTTCTTCCAGGGCCACAACCCTTTATATAAAGAGGCTACATCTACCTTCACCAACATCACGTACCGCGGGAACTGAGGATGCCGCATCCAGCACTGCCATGGGATCACCCTATGTGATCTGTTGGAGTCCAGTTTACAGAAGAGCTCGAGTGTGTTTCTGTGTGTGTGTGAATGTCTGCGTGTAATTTAACAACCCCTTGACTGCCTCCAGAGCCCTGTAACCGCAGGGATGTGCTTGCCATGGCAAACCTCTCGTTCTTACCTCGGTGGGTCGCCCCGCAGGAGCCGGCGGCCCCTCCATACACTGAACACGGAGAAACGGGACTTTTTCTGCCTGGCCAGTTTGTGAACCCTTTGGTGCTCATTGGGCCAAGTGGATTTCATGAGCAGATGCTCAAACCAGGTGCTGAGCTGTGATCTCCTCCTTGGCCTGTGCTGGTGAAGCTCTGCCTGTTCCAAGCATACCTTCATGCACTGGACAGATGTGGACCCCTTGGGTACAGGAGCCATCATTCAGCTTTGTGGGTTGAGGACACTGCTCAAGCAACCCATCAGCCCTGTGTTTCTGGCAATACTCTGGCCCAGGATGGTGTAAAGCAGTGCTCCGGCATCATGGTGCCCTTCATCTTCCACCATTGGCCAACTCTATGTAGCATCAGCTGTGCTGGTCCCAGCTGCAGCCCCTGGGCTGGTGCTGAGCTCCCTATGTCCCCCTCCACTGTCTCCATGCCACAAAGCACACAGATGCCCAGGCAGCAGCCTCAGGAATGCTGTGCTGCCCATTATCCCCTGAGCCTGGCCACCTTTCTTCCTTTGCAGTGCTGTTTGGGCTCTGTAACTGTACCAAGCTTGGTTTTCTGGTTCTAGAAGAGCAGGCACCATTCAGATTGTGTCCTGCTGCCGAAGCTCTGCGTCACCCATGGGTTGTCCTGTGGGGAAAAACAAAGCAATGTCCTGATAGCAGAGCTTGCTCTAACAGTGCTGCTGCCCTGCCCCAGGCAGAGCACGGTGGCTCTAAGGGGTAGCTTCGTCCCCCTTAATTGCACCAAAAAGCATCAGTGCCTGGTGTGGGGCTGGACCCGAGGGCTCCAGTTGGCTGAGTTGGTGGTGGCTGTGTCCCTGCTCCCTGGTTGTGGGGGAGCAGGGGCAGGGGTTGGATGGGCAGCACCAGAGCACCATGGAAATAACCATCGATACAATAAAAGATGTCAAACACAACAGGTTGAGGGTGAATTGTGGCTCCTGGGGAGAGCAAAGCCTCCTGTAAGGCTCCTCTTTGTTTCACTTGTTATGGGCTAAGTGAATCCAAGGATGCGCTAAGTGTTCCCAGCCAGGGTGTATGGTGGAGGAGGGCAGCATCACCACCTGCCTGCTGAGTGTATGAGAACTATCAGTGGCTTTTGGAAGAGGGAAATTCTGCTCTTAGTAATGCTTGAATGCTTAGTAATGCTTGACATGAGTTTATTCCTAGGGGTAATTCCAGCCCTTCAGAGAACACGTTCAGGTGATGGTCTACGTTTCCTTCCCATGGCTGTTTGGGGGGTTTTATTTTACTTTCTTTATTCCTTGCTATAATTTAACGGCTTTAACCTGCCAGAGGGGAGACTGAGCTGAGCTCTTAGGCAGAAGCTCTTCCCTGTGAGGGTGCTGAGGCGCTGGCACAGGGTGCCCAGAGAAGCTGTGGCTGCCCCATCCCTGGCAGTGTTCAAGGCCAGGTTGGACACAGGGGCTTGGAGCAACCTGCTCCAGTGGAAGGTGTCCCTGCCTGTGGCAGGGGTTGGAGCTGGACGAGCTTTAAGGTCCCTTTAACCCACACCAGGCTGTGATGCTATGGTGGCTCTATGCAAGCTGGGCAAGGGGCTGCGGGGACACCCAGCGGCCACTCTTCAAAGCAGCATTTTGCCTGGTTCTCTCTTCCCCCCTCAGCCCCGCACCCTGGACCAGAGTGTTCAGGGCAGCACCCGGTGCCCGCGGCTACACTGCGGGTTGAGGAGGGTGTCCCAGCACCCAAGTGAGCTCTGGGGTTGGACTGGGTTGGATCTGCCCCCAGGAGAAGCACTTCAATTGCAGGGTGGGCTGAGGGGAAGGCAAAGGGATGCTCAAGGCTACAACACGAAGGAGCAGGATGAGACCACCGAGCTGGCTGGCTGAGTGGAAGAGGGAGTTTGGGGTACAGGGCTTTCACTCGATCCCTCTGTGCTTGCCCTGAAGCAGCACTTGGTTTGGGTCCCCACTCCATGATGCTGCAGAGCTTGGAGGTCACCCCGCGGTGTAGGGCAGTCACCCACTCTGAGAACTGCACCCACTGAACCAGGTCCTTTCCATGGGGTGCATCCAGGCTGATCCTGCTCAGGGCTATGGGTAGGATGTTGTCCCCATCCCCGTGCCACCCTGTGCCCCAGATATCCCACTGTGCCCCATCACACCCTATCCCAGCTTGCTGGTGGTGCAGAGCTGAGCCTCGGAATGTTGTTGGTACTACCAGGTGCTCTGTGACATCAGGCAGAACGCAGGGTGCTGCGGGGAAACACAACAGGGTTGAAGTTCCTGTTACAACAGGGCTGGGTTGAGAAGGGGATGGATTCCAGCAAGCCACCAGATTCCCATGAGCCTGTAGCCACTGAGGCCCTGCCACAGCCATCACAAGATAGCTTAACAGAAATTCAGGATAGTCAGGATGAATCTGTGTGCTCAGAAGTCCTGTCAGGCCCCACGCCGGCTGATGTCCATAATCATGGGAAGATCTCCAGCGGGACTTCCAAATGCAGCAAGAATTCCTCACTGAGCAAGATATCCGTATCCAGCAGGACCTCCACATCCAGCAGGACCTCTACGTGAGTGAGCGGGTGCCTCCTTGGATGGAGGGAGCCCACATTTGCCTGTGTTTCAGTCTCCTTATGTTCCCTGCTTGTCCGAAAGGCAGAAAAGCTGCAGGGCTTAAGGGGAGGGTGATGGAAAATGTTGTCAATGTTGCAGAGACACTGGGCAATGGTGCTTGCTGTTGATGGCTGAGAGTTATCCACCTAGGCGGGTGACACACAGGAAGAATGTGCCAGAGGAACACAAGGCAACGCAGGTGAGGGTGGGCAGCACTGGGCCCCACACACATCCACATGAGCTCTTTTGGAAGCATGTCCACACCCCGAAACTATGTGCCCATCACTCACACACACAGCCCTCACCCCCAGGGATGCAGCTGGGTCATGCCAGGGGCTGTATGTCTGTATATTATCCCGGGAAGCACAGACAAGGATTTGGTCTAGAGACGGATCTGGCCGCTGCTCAGCATCCTGATGTGGCCCAGCTTGGGCTGGACTCCTGCACAGGAGCTGGGGACCCTCCAGAGGCCCCACAGATAGAGGCCTATGGGTCCTTCTCATCCCCCTCCCTTGGCTCAGCCTATGCTCAGGCAGTGTTTGATGGTACGGGTGTACCTGCCCCCAGACCCCCTCTTCCTTCAACCTGTTACCAACTGAATGGCCGCTATGGAACAAGAAGAACAAGAAGAAACAGAAGACACCGAGTGAAAGCCAGAACCAGCTGCAGCAGAAAGTCTCAGTGGTCAGCAATACCAAGGGGAGCATCTCCCATACATCACAGCCCAGAGCCCCCAGCATCCCTAGGACAGCTGTCACAACCCAGGACAGGTAACAAAGGGACCATCTTAGGTTGAACCAGTCCCACCCCTGAGGCTCTCTCAGGGTGAGCTGGGTCCCCAAGGCGGAGGGAGATCTCACACTTGCCTCTTGTCTGCTACCTTAGTAAGAAGAAAATGTCCAGTGTGAGCATGAGGCAGTACAGTGAGGTGGGAGGAAAGCAGGATGAGGCCGTGCTGGAGCCAGAAGGTAACTCTGCTCCTCCCCGTCCATTTCAACTGTGTTTGCTCCTCTGAAATCCTTTGTCCCAGCTCAATGGTGGTGGAGAAACCAGAGTGATGCCATGTGTGCAGTTCAGGCTGAAGAGCCCCATTTCCCATTGAGCTGTGGGATGAGGCAAGACCCCTGTTCAGCTCAAGTTCACTGCCCCTTGATGCCAGTGAGCAGGGCTGCTTGCAAGACCATGAAGACCAGCTCCTGGAGTGGCTTTATCCCAGAAAACCAGGGCTGTGTCACTGTTGGGCAGCATAAAGAAGTATGAGCAACCAGAGGTGCCTCCTGGGGTAGGTGGTGAAGGCAGTGCTTGCTCTCAGCTACATTTGCAAGCAGCAATAGCTCCAACCCTGCTGAACCTGCACATTTTGGGCCGCGTTGAGGCTGTTGGTGTTAGGGACCACTAGATGGTGATGTCTGCACGGGCTTGGGCACCCTTCTGTGCTGTTTTCTGATCATCTCTCACTGGGGATGGAGATCCCGAGGGGAAATTTCCCCCATGGAGGTTTCCAACTAGTGAGGACAGCCCTCAACCCACCCCACAGACACAGCTCTTGCAGCAGCACTTAGGGCCAGGGTTCCTTTTGATCCCACTTTTACTTTTGAAAGCACTGAGGTGCCTCCTCTTCTTGGAGCCCATTAACACATCAACTCCTCCTATAAAGTGATCTCTGGTAATAAATCCAGGAGCGAGCAAAGTGCTTCCTGCTGCAGCGAGGTGATTTAAGGTGTCTTCTATCCCCTTCACAAGCCAGAACTGTGTTTTCCAGGCCTCGAGGAAACTTTCTGAAATGAAACATATCTCCCCACTGGGTCTAGGGAAGTGGAACAGCGTTGGGGAGGTGAAGCCTCAGCTACTGCCAGAGGAAATCCATTCACCAGACCAGGATCAGCTACCCTCAAAGGAAACCCACTTACCAGGCCAGGATCAACAGGAGGCAGTGGAGGATGTGGCAGTGGATGGTGAGTGTATCGACACCTCGGGATTGTTCAGGATCTGGAGCATCTGCTGGGCACGAGGAGTAAGACTTGAGGACCAAGAAGAGAAAGAGCTGGAATTAAAAACCAAAAATGCTGACATTTCCCAGGACACAAAACCACAGGATAATTGAGGTTGGAAGGGACTTCAAGAGGTCTCAAGTCCAAAGCTGGGTCAGCTGTGAGATGAAACTGGGTTGCCCTGGGATTTATCCTTTATAGGACTTCCAGGGCTGTAAAGGAGTCAGGGTTAGCCTGGGATGACAGTGTCATGCTCTGGGGAAAGCCTGGCACTGAAAGACAAAAAGGCCCTGATTTGGGAAGCAGTTTTGGGGTGAGATTCTCTAAAATCACCAAATCCTGTGTGGATATGAGATGTCTCAGTCTTATAAACTGCCCTCTTGGTGAGACATTCAAAGCTGCAGCCCTGCAGACTCTTGTATTTTGGGCTCCCCTTCCTCAAACCCACTTTCTCCACTGACTAAGCCTCATCTTCCCAGATATCCCAGGGGACATAGCTGACATCCATGCTGCAGATTCCAAGGCAGGCATCACAGAGGTCCCCTCAGCCAGCGAGGAGCTGCTGGAAGTCCTAGAACACACCACAGCTGGGGATCACCATTTCCCTGCCTTGCTCCCTGCTCCTACGTGGTCCCTACAGCCAGCATTCCAGCACCAGGAGCACAGGAAGGCTGCTGGGGATGGGCTACACCATGCACTCAGAGCTTAAATCCTCTCCCTTTCTCCCCTCCCTGTAGTCTTGTGTTGAGTTTTGGCTTTGCTTTATTTGGCACATAGCAGGATTTGTGTCTTGGCAAGACAGAAATTCCACCCCTCAGCGTATCAAAGAAGGGGGCTGTGCTTAGAGCCTGCACATGTGGTGCAGCATGGAGGGAGGTGATGGGTGATGAATGGCCATGGAAAGGGAATTTAATCCTTCTTGGCCTCAGCATCCCACCCTGCCTGAGGGGAGGGAGTTTCACTGCATTATTGTGGCTACAGTCCTTTAGATCCTATGAGGGAAAGGGTAGGTGAAAGGCAAAGGAGCCTCTATAATTATTAATAACCATTTTTGCCAAGTGTCTCTGTGCCAGGATGCAGAGGAGCTTTCCAACCTTTTCTTGTTACAGAGGGGACGGACACTGAGGAGAATCTGAGCTCTGACCTGGCCACGGTGGTGAACTACTTCATCTCAGAGCCAGAGGACTTGCTGTGTCTTGCTGCTGTGGATGATGCCTCTCTGGCTGCCCTTTCACTGTCATTGTCAGAGCCTGACCTCTTCATGGAGAACCAGGCCTTGGTGCTGGCAAAATGCCCTACTCCACCCAAATATTCCCCAGACCCTACCTTAGAGTACACAGATGACAGCGAGGACATCGAGTCCATCCTGGAATCCATCCCCAGCAAGGTCCTGACCAGCACTGAGAAGCTAGAAAACTCAGGACACATGGGAGGTAAGGGCAGGTCTTTTTCCTTGGAAGAAACTTAGAAATCTCTGGAAGCAGATGAGCTAAAAGCCTTGTGCATGCCTGTACTGGTGCTTCTCAGATGACAAGGACATGATGTTAACACAGAAGCTACACAAGGCAACCGATTCCCTTAAAAGGAATCTTGAGTGCTGTTTTTCTTCCTTTCCTTAGAAGGAAAACAACACTCAGAGGGGCTTTTCTGTTTTCCTAGAGGACAAAGTTGCTGCCATCAGTGAGGGCTCCATCCTGTCCATCCCAGAGATCCATCCAGACCCAAAGGAGCTGAAAAAGGCAAAAGTGAATGGTGAGTACATCGTAAAAACACTGGTGGCAAGGAGCCCCTGGAGGCCTCCAAACCAGCCTTCCATGTGGAGCCAATTCTTGCTTCATGTCCACCAGCCAGAGCAGGTGCTGGATTAGAAGATGAAGAACAGTATCTGTAACAGAGAGCTTGGTGTGATGTTAATCCCCTCCTGTGACTAGTCAGCCTTTGGCTACCATGAGCAGAGGATAGGGAACGCTGGGAGGGCACATGATTTCCATTGCTGAACAGCCTGCTGCCCATGAACATGAAGAGACAGTGAGTTAATGCTGCAGTAGCACAAAACAGGGAGAGGTGTCATCACAGGGTCCTTCCAGCTCTCCTGGTGATAGCTACAGCTGAGAGTCCTGCCTGATAGGAAGCCTGTGAGACTCCCTTTATTTGCCTTTCCACATCCAGAAAGAGCTGCTTCTCTCATCTGGACTTCCAAAACCAGTGCCATGACAAAGCCTGTGCCAATGAAGAGTGTGGTAAAACCTCTCCCAGAGAAGCCAGTGTGGTGAGCATGAAGGGGGAAACTGGGTGTTTGGAAATGCTGCTGTCCCCTGTCTGTTCTGTGATCATGTGCAGGGGTCCTGCCTTCACCCACATCTCTACAGTGCTGTGGGTGTTGGCATTATCAGTCTAGAGAAGAAATGCGGAGGCATGGTGCTGGATTGGGCCAGGCTTCGGAGCACCAGCCCTAACAAGGGCTGTGGGTCACAAAGCTTGGCTCATCCACTGTTGCATTGTGGTCAAGGGAGATTTCCAGGGCCATTACCTCCTGGCTGAGGTTCCTGCTTCCCCACACACACCAGGGTGGCCACAGCTGCCCTCTGTCAAAGCTGGCCTGGACTGGGGAAGCCAGCAGAGATCCCGTTATCATTTCTGTGCAGCCTTGAGCTGCCACACAAGTGTTTCACTCTCATCACTGGGAGCATGGAGCTGGGTGGTGAGCTCTTCTCTGGCAGTGCTTCCAGCACTGTCTGGCCCTTTGGGCTGGGAGAAGGACTGGCACCTGCATTGCTTCCTCCAGCTCCATCAGCAGGACCTGTTGTCTCCCACATGTCTCTCAGTTATCAATCTGTCCACCTTTCTTTATGCCTCTGTGTGTGTGGCAGGGACCTCTCACGTACCCCTCAGCAGAGAACTGAGTGCAAAGCAGCAAAGAACATGACAAGGAAACAACAGAAAGGTAATGTCCCTTTGCTATAGACTTCCCCCCTGGAAGGCCTGTTGCCAACACGGCCAGGAGTGGTTTGACCTTCAGCTTGGCCCTGCAGCATTGCATGATCTTCCTGAGACAATAACCACAGTACAAAAAGGAAGGGACAATTCCCTGTGCTAAGGATTTGGGGTCCCAGTGACTGAAGGAACCATCAATACCTTTTTTGACAGAGCTAGAAAGAAACCAACCACCTCACCCAGTGCCTCAGGTTAAATACAGGCTCACCTTTCCCCTCCCCAAATTCCCCAATTCTCCCTCAGCAGCTGTTTAGAGGCTGATGCTTTGCCACTGGCCATAAGAAACAACCCGCCTCAATCCCAGTCCCAAATCGCCAGTGGTTATAGTTCATGGTTTCCAGACAAACACAGGCAGTGCCTCCCTCTGGCCCATTTAATCCACTGTCCTCTGTCCTCTCAGCATCCTCTGATGCTTTCAACTTATTCCCCACAGACTCAGGTGGCAATATTAAACCTCACAGTCTGGAGGTGACCACTAAGCAGCTGGGGATTAGCTTAGAATCATAGACTGGTTTGTGTTGGAAGGGATTTTAAAGCTCATCCAGTTCCAACCCCTGCCATGGGCAGGGACACCTTCCACTAGAGCAGCTTGCTCCAAGCCCCGTCCAACCTGGCCTTGATTTCCATAAAGACACAAACAAAACTCCCTTAAAAAAGCCCTTTAGCTTAACCAGTCAAGAGGTGTACAATGAACTGGTGTGTGCAGATGCTGAGGAGGCGTGCAGCAGGCCACACGTTACTCTTGTGGGTTGTTCCAAGTCGATTTCTGAGTATGCAAACTAATCCTCCTCCATGTGCCCTCCCATTGCGCAGGGCAATATTGTGCCCAGATGTTTGCTATACTTGGGCTGCTGCATTTTAGTATTTACCAGGGATTAGCTATCATGGCTACACGTTGCACTGTGGGACCTCTTTATGCATGCTGATGCAGAAGAATCCACAACCCAGCTACAAGTGGAAAGCTTGAACAGCTTTTTCCCTACTCTTAGATTCTAGTAGCAAATCTTTTTGTGGCACCAGCTCTGAGCTGCTCGCCCCAGCATTGCATTACAGCAAAACCCTGCCCTGCTAACAGATGCCACTTGCCTGCAGGAGACAGACCACTGGATTTCTCTGGCTCCCTGGACACTGCTACTGACAAGATGTGTTTCACCCAGACAGCACGTAAGAGACATCCTGCTCCACCAAAAGCCTCCTTTATTCAGAAATATCTGAATTTACCTGATTCTTAAGACAGTTGGCATTTACTGAGCAGCTGGGACCCAAAGAAACTAAGGGTGTTCTACTCAGGCAAGACAGCAATAGTTCAACGGGCCATGACAGGCCAGCTCAGGGTTAGCTCTGCCCCCATGGCTTGCAGCCTCAGGGACAGGGGCAGGAATCCAGCATTCAGTCCAGATGTTCCTGGCTGCAAGAGCAGAGGCCAAACTCTTCTCTCACAGGATGGGACACAGAAGGAGCAGACCTCACCTTCTTTAGCTAATCATAAGCTTGAGGGAATTGTCCTACCTGCTAGATACCTAACCAGTACTCAGCAGACAATGCAGATGGATCCCCATGGCATAACTTGTCCAGACTTCCCTGGGAGCTGCTGTGGTCTCGGCTCCTTTTGAGCTCTGTGAAGGTTAAGACAAGGCTCAGTCATGGTTCTGACCACTCTCTTCCTCTCCAGCATCTTGGAAAAATCACTCAAGCAGCTTCAGTTCTGCCAGTGACAGAGGAATGCTCTTCTTAGAAGTCTTCTTGAAGCTGGTGGAGTTGGCAGCTCTGCCCCAGAAAACTCTCTCTGACATTATCAGGTGAGCTCTCTTAGCTCTATGAGATAGATGAGGGAGATCCCCACTTTACTGAGAGATTTGTGCCTTATAAAACAAGAGAGAGACTGGATCTCCAGAAATGTTTTGTATCTACTTGGACATGCATAGCTCAGGCACCTGTTCTACAAAGACACTGTTGTAAATGCCACCATAAACTGTGTCTATCACACAGTTTAATATCCTTTGCAGTTTAAAATATCCTCACATGAACCTGGTCTTCCCAGATATGCAGGTGCACAGCAGCCAGTGCTGAGTGAGGCCTTGGGCTGTGTTTCATGGGACAACGACGCCCTCTTTTGTCTTCTAGTCACTACCAGCGGAAGCTTAGGGACCAGAAAAACTGGATGGGTGATGATGCCTTCAAATGTGACACGAAGAAGATTTGGAAAGAAGTGGTTTACCCTACTACATCTTCCTTTGCAAGCACTGCTCGTGACTCAGCAGGGAACAAAAAGAAGGCAGCAGCTCACACAAAGAGCCACAAAGGTATGGCTTGACACTATCACTCCCACTGTCCAAAAGGGAAGTCACTGGATCTATGAGGGTGACAACTCAAGTGAGGCATTTGCCACAGCTTCTCAGCTCCCTCCTGGCACGCGGCCTTCTCCCCAAGTGCTTCTGGTATTGGGTTCAGCCAAGCTCAGGGTCAGCCCTGCATTAGCAAACCTTTCCCAAGGTAATTTCAAAGAGGATCACGGAAAACGGAGCTGGAGCAAAGCTTGGGAGTTCATTCAGCTCAAAACCCTCCCAGGGCAAGAAGCCAACTCAAACAGTTGTAGTGGGTTCTGCCAGAGGCTCATCAGGGGGAAAGCGTCACCTTCTAGAGTGTCTGCAAACAGCCTATTACAAAGCGTGTAGCAGTGGGTGAGTTCTGGGTCACCCCAACATCTAGAGGCACCTCTGTGCCATGGATTGCTGCAGACTAAGCACTCAACACTGTAGCCAAGGGACTGGTGCCTGTGTGGATCCATGCCTGCTAGCGCTGGGCATGCTGATGGTAGCTGCTGTGACTTGTGGTTCAGAGGAGTGAGGAACTCAGGACTCACCGAGTCCTTCCCCAGTGAGAAGAGGAAACCAAGAGGCAGCCAGCTGTTGGCTGCACAGTCACTGACTGATTCCTATTTCCCTTTGTCCCCACTCAGGCAGCCCTTACGCTCAGGTCCCCATCATCCCACGTCTTAAACAAGATGCAGCAATACTGAGGAAGCCAAGAAAGAGCTTGCAGAAGGCAGCAAAGAAGAAAAACACACAATCCACATTGCTTGACACCCGCTGCTTCTGTGAGAGAAAACGGATGCAGAAGGTGAGAGACAAATGATGCTTTAGATGTGTTACAGCACAGCAGGAGGTGCAGGACAGGGCTGAAAAGCTTGCTTTCATTCAGGCAGCTGCTCTCAGGCCTTCTGCTCCCTGCAGGAAGTAGAGATGCTCCTTCAATGCCAGCACTGAGTGGCTAAATACATCACATTACCTGAGAGCAGATAGCCCAGCCAGGACATGCGTCCTGGTGTTGAACACTGAGGGCAGATGTTACACATTGTAGTATGGGGAGTGCAATTAGAGAAGAACTAAGAGTGACTGGTCACTCATGTAACCTATACATTAACTGGCTGGTGAATGCTTTAACTAGAAATGGGTATTATTGAGCAATTGTGCCCTAAGCGCAAAGAAAAATGAAACCAGAAACATAATAAAAGCTTACTTGTTTATTACTGTTAATAGTCAGCATGAATTGGTTATAAGCCAGCTTGTGCCCAGGCAGCCAAGAGGCCACCAGCATCCTGGCCTGTACCAGCACCAGTGTGGCAGCAGGGCCAGGGCAGGGATTGTGTCCCTGCGCTGGGCACTGGTGAGGCTGCACCTCAAATCCTGTGTTCAGCTCTGGGCCCCTCACTGCAAGAGAGACATTGAGGGGCTGGAGCAGGGCCAGAGAAGGGAACAGAGCTGGTGCAGGGCCTGGAGCACAGTGTGATGGGGAAGGGCTGAGGGACCTGGGGGGTTCAGTCTGGAGAAGAGAAGGCTCAGGGGGGACCTGATCGCTCCCTACAACTGCCTGAGAGGAGGATGGAGCCAGGAGGGGCTGGGCTCTGCTCCCAAGGAACAAGGGATGGGACAAGAGGAACCGGCCTCAAGCTGCACCAGGGCAGGTTTAGATGGAGCTGAGGAACAATTCCTGCCCCAGAGGGTGCTCAGGCATTGGAACAGGCTGCCCAGGGCAGGGCTGCAGGCACCGTCCCTGCAAGGGTTCACACCCTGTGGAGACGAGGCCTCAGTGCCATGGGTTAGGGGTGGCCTCGGCAGTGCTGAGGAATGGCTGGGCTGAATGAGCTTAAAAGGTGTTTTCCAACATGGTTGATTCCATGATTCTATTACTTGCCAGCACCACCTCACAACACATCACTGAGGTGCTCTTTCGCACATATACACGTGGTGCGTGTCCCCACATGGGCAGAGCTGTCTGATTTCCCCACCATGATCCTCTGCCTGATTCCCACTTCCCTCCCTCCCTCCCCTCAGAAGGCGCAGGCAGCCAGGCGGCCTCGGCAGAGCCCAGCCCTCTTCCAGCACAGCAGCCTGCTGAAGCTCTGGCACAACATCAGCGAGGACCACACCGACAGCCGGCTCTTCCACCACACCACATGCACCTGCTCGTCCCTGTGGAACGCCGGACACGACCCGGAGGCAGGCACTGACTTCTGTGGGTTCTGTTACCTCAGCGCCCGGCAGCGGCGGGCGAAGCAGCGAGCAGCCATTGAAGCCAAGCTACGATCGTGGCTGGATGACAGCACCAGAGGCCTGTGAATACCGGATAACAGCAGCTTGAGCCCCGGTGTGTGAAACGCGAAATAAAAGCAAGGAAAAACAGCTTTATCGCCTCTCCCCGCCCCACACAGCGGTGCCGCCATCGCTGAGGTACCGGCTTCCCCTTCCCGCCACCGCCCGCCCGCCCCAGTCCTCTCTCGGGTCGGCGCTTCCCGTTCCGGTGACGCTCGTCCCGTCATGGCGGCGCCCAGGGAGCGGCAGCGCTTCGGGAGGCGCTTCCTCACCGACCCCGCCCGCCTCTTCCAGCACAACGCCTGGTGAGGGCGGCCAACGCCTCGACCCGCTCCGGAGCCCCGGCCCCTGTGCGGGGAGACCCGGGGCGGTGCTGCTCGAGGCGGCGGGGGGGAGCGCGGTAGGCGGGGGAGGGCTCGTTCTCGCCTGTGGTCTGTGGTGAGGCGCCATGGAGCGGGGGTCTTGGCAGCCGCGGACACCGGAGCAAGCCCGGGGGGCTGTGGGTGCGGGCAGGCGGTGAGGGGAGGCAGGGCCGGGCGTTAGGTGCGGGAAGGCCCTGGTGCTCATTCTCGTGGGGTCCTGAGCCTTCCTCTGCCCCTTCCAAAGCAGTTGGGATGGTTCAGGCTGCCTTGAGGTTTCAGGAGAATGGGTTGGTTTGTAGCAATTGCTTCATTGCTATAGTTAATAAAGGTTAAACTGTCTGCTTTCAGAAATCTCTGAACCCTTCTCCATCTATTAGTGACTAAGGTATAAATTGTATAATGATCATGGCACCCATCTGCTTCTGGAACAGTGTGAGATCATGCTAAGTGTTAGCTTGGAATGGGAGGCTTCCTTTGGACAAAGCTGGTTTCAGATATGTTAAACACCCGAATTTCCTGGGAACTGCAGGTGTTTTGCATTTTGGACGGACATACCTCCACTTTTGGTCTCTGGCTGCCATTCCTTGTTAACAGTTGGGTATGTTTAATGTGTAATAAAGGGAGTATGTGCATGTATCAGCTTGTCATTCATTTTGGAACTCCATTCTACCAAAGATAGGTTGCAAAAGCATATCCTCCATGCTAACTTCCTGCAGAAACTCCTAGTAATCTAGTTTTTCCACACACTTGACACTTAAGTCTTAGTTTTATGAGTTAATATCAAAACACTAATTCCTCCTGAGGCCAGAATAGTGCTTCTTGGTCTTTGTGTTCTGCTTTTCATTCACTTGTTTTAATGAAGAAAGGTCAAGTGAATCACTTTAATGACTCCACAACTGTGCATGCACATTCAAGTTATTAATGCTTCTTAATGCTTTAAAGCTTCCTGCATATTTTTCTCATAATTGGATTTAAGAGAACACTTTGCCTTCCAAATAACCATGCTGCCTTTTTTGGTTTAATTTCAGAAAAGGTACTTTTCTAAGGCAGATGGTCTGATTTGGTGACCCACATGAGTGAAAACACACAAGCACCTGCCTGTCCATCACCTGCATAGGAACAAGTGCCTTTCACCCTGTGAGGATGGCAGTTCCTCTCTAAGGAGGCCTGTTTGTGCTGAGTGCCCTCCTGGGTTTACAGTAAGGGTTTATTTCCTCTCAACTTGGCGGAGCATCAAATAGGGAACAGGATTAGGGGACAGATTGGGTGTCTCTTGGGATCCCTCCCAGTTACATTGTTTGTAATGTTATGAGTGCAGTTCATTCAGAACTGTGCTGATGGCTGTCGTACTGCTGCTGAGCTGGAGTTAGAGACTGCGGAAGAGCTCTGAGCTGTTTGGAAGGTTGTCTGGACCTTTCTCTTTTCTCTCTGTCTTTGCCCTATGATTCTCAGCTGAGTAGTTCATCTTATTTTTCACAACAGGGATAATGTGGAATGGTCAGAAGAGCAGGAAGCGAGTGCCAGGAGTAAAGTTCAAGAGAACAGCTCACAGCTATTGCCACAAGATAAACAAGGTACTTTTGGGCAGCCTTCTAATGCTGAGTCTTAACTTGTGCATACAAGAGTGGAACTGTGGCCAGAGCTACATATGCATCATCATTTATTCCTCCCTTCCCCCCTCTCCCACATCATTCAAAATACATTACCTAGTTGTTGATAATGAAAAATGGAGGAGGAGAAATCTTTCTGTTCTTAATTTACCTCTCTGTGATTCCTCTGCCTTCTCCAGCAACTCATCCTACTGGAGCAGAAATGGTCTTAGTTTGGAGGAGTCATCTTGGATTGAGCTTCTTTGTTCATGCTGTGTATGTTTAAATACTTATTAGTGCTCCTTGTCAACAAGCTTCTTTTGCTGTAGTGCTGTTGCCTCTGCTTACTTTTGCTCTCTAAAGCTTAACTTCTAACAGTCTTCTGTTACTTGCATGCTGTGAAGCTATCTGATAAGAGCCCAGTTTTTCTCTTAAGAAGGTCTAATAAAATAGTGTCCATATCTCTACCAAGTGAGTAACAGCATGATAATGGTTAAATGAGAAGTGAAGAATAATTATTTTATCATGATGGAAGCGTTTATCATCAGAGAGGCAAAAGAAGAGATTGCAGAGGTTTAATTCCCTCAGCCTTGGCTTAAAGGGTATTTATATACCCAAAATGCAATGCTTACCTGAATCTGAGTTAAGCTAAAGGTGCACAGCTCTATAGTCAAGTAATACGGCTGAAGCTGTTCAATTAATATTGAAGCTGTTCTCGTTAATAATGCATCTTTCCTCCACACCTCTTAGATATCATCCAGTCCCTTAAATGAAGGTGAAATGGCTTCCTGTTCTTTGGTATGATAAGAGACTTGTTTGATGGTGATCATGTTACATCCTGCTGAGCTCTAGGATGGATCTGTTCCTTTTGTTCAAATTAAATGGAGTGTGTCATCTGTAAGGCGATGCTGAACACTACTGGAGCTATTGAGACACTTCCCATATAGTTTCCAGTTGTGTTCACAATAGCAAATTTAATTATACCAAAGAGCAACCCTTCTAATTTCTTGGATTCACAGAAGTATCCAGCAGTTTCTATTGTGATGCCCATTGTGTTGAGTTCATTTTAAAATCTGGTTAACATTAAAGGATGCTGTCTGTCATGCTTTGAGAACCTATATGCAGCTATGAAATTGTGGAGCAATTTGCTGTTAGAGCAGTTTGTCAGGTCTTCATGATGTATTTCCCAGACTGAACAATGGAGGCCAGTCAAATTTTGATGGTTGCTATTCAGTGGGAAGCGTGTGGAGACAATGGGATGGCTGAAACGTAGGGAAGCCAGCCCAGCCAACTGTGCCTGAAGGGTCTAGTACTTTGAGAATCACTAGTGTCCAAGCAGGAGAACAAAGGCAAGCTATTGGTCATTATGGCTGTATTATTCTGTGGACTTCTTGGGGCTGTCAGAATTTGTTCTGAAGAAGGAGAGAAGTTCTGTGGGGTATGTTGAAGATGTGTCTTCTGGCTGGGAACAAAGAAAGAAGTGGAAGAGTTTCTTGGTTTCCTTTTGAGGCTCCATAATTACCCCCCCATACAATTCAGGGGGTCTCTGGTTCTCTTCCTGTCTTTTGTGAACAGTTACTTTTGTTTGCCCTTCTTCTGCAATGTGAAAGGGTGAGTATGGGCTTGGCTTTGGGGGTGTCCTTACAAAGACGAGCAGCAAAGTCAGGAGTCCTTATCAGATAGGTCTCTGGAGGAATCTGGCTCGCACGCCGATATCCCCACAAGCTAATACCACAAAAAGGATTTTGAAGCAAGAATTCTGTGAACTTTTCTGGCATAAGTTGTACAGGAAAGTCAGTCTGAAAAATGAACGTGGTCATTTATTTTGCTTTAAATCTGTTTCTTGCATGATCTTGCATTCATATTGTTACCGATCCTTTATTCCAGTGCTTTGAAAACACTAGGCTATGAGGTAAAGGAGCTTTAAATAAAGCTTCCACACATGTGGGTTGCAGTATAACAGCTCTTCAATAGTATAACATCCACCAGAATTCCACAGTAATTTGACACAGGAAGAGCACAATGTCTTGTTCTGTGTTAGACTGTGGCGAAAATGTGGCTAATCCAAAATGGCTGGGCTGGAATTTTGTGCCAGCACCTCAGGTAAGCACCCCATTGCAGTCAGGCTGTCATGGGATTGTTGGGGACCAGCCTTGCATACCCCTCCTAGTACACGGAAGAAGTGACAGTTCAGGAAGGAGTGTGCCAGGGGATGAATCAGTAACTCTCCTTCCTCTGCCATTAGCAGTCACTGAATTCTCCTATGCAGATAGTAAACTGACTTGACCCTGCTTACTTGGAGCTATGGTGAGATCATAACACAAGCTTACTGCTGTAGTCCAGTATCAGACAGTCTTTCAGCTTGGGGTTTAAGGACAAGGCTTCTTAAAAGGAGAAAATTGTGGTAGTTGAGATAGAGATTGTTTTTATGTATAGCTCTTTGTGCTTCAGGGATAGATCCTACTAAAAATATACACATGACTGACTTCTGAGTTTTCGTAAAGCCATTTTTATCTGTATTTGGCTGAGGCTATGTATTTTTTCCAGGCATTCTTGGTTCATCTCAGTATCTCCTTTCATGTATCTTCTAAACACTTGTATGCTTTTCAGAAAGACAAAGAAAACTGCAGTTCAGATACTAGTGCTGCTTTTTCTCTTAACCCTACCCTTCATAGATGTTGGATCCATTCTCACGTACAGTTGTCATCTCTAATTGAGGGAGAACCATTTGTGTCCAGTAACGCACTTGTTGCTGTGCAAAGATGGCTGAGGAGTTGCATGCAATTGAAATGCACTTGGGATGTAAAGCACAGGATGCTGGAATTAGCTCTTCTGAGAGACAGATAACTCATCACATTGATGACAATTCAGGAAGCCAGTTGGATTTATAACTTCCCTTGGCAAATATAGTTCCCTAGAACTGTCCTTCATCTGAAATCTGTGAAGGTGTGTGGAAATAATTCACTGGATGACTTGAATTTCATTAGATCATGGCTTTGTAAGTGTTCTTCCAGCTTTCTGAAATACTCATCTTGCTCCAGGAGTGTGTCCACTTGCTGTGAAATGATAATGCTGGCTGCTAAAGTTAATTCTTACCATCTGCAGTCTGTCCTCCTTAGCTCTTCACTATTACTTTAATGGCAGTGGTCACTTTTGTTGATCCTCCTCTTTTGTTTTCTTTTCATAAGTGTGTGATGCTCTGACATGTACAGAACTATGGAAAGCAAAGTGCTGCAGGCTGGGCTCTAGCAGTATCCAAGTTAGTGTTAGAGATGGAAGTAAAACCTGGATTTCTTCATTCCAGTGTCCTTCAAAGAGGCCTTTTCTGTAGCTCCCTTTAAATCCTGCCAGAAGACAGACACTTTCCTCTTCTGCCTCTTTTCCGTATTTTAGTCCTAACAAAGTGACGGGGAGGATGCAGGCTGAGTGTTGATGTGAGCTGGCAGCATTTAAATAAAGGTGATTTTCAATCCGTGACCTTACCTATTAAAGCAGATTGCTGAATAGATGGCTGCAGTGATCATTCACTGTCTGAACTGATTAAACTCTGAGACCTTCTGATTTGACTGCTGGTGATGTTTTTGTTTGTGTTCACAGAGGAATATGAGGTGAATGCTAAGAGGTACTGGGATGACTTTTATAAAATCCATGAAAATGGCTTCTTCAAGGACAGGCACTGGCTCTTCACTGAATTCCCTGAGCTGGCACCTAACAGGAACCCATGTCAAAATGGGGATTCTCTGCATGAATTTAGTAACAAGGAAGAATGCAGCAGCAAAGAGCTGGGAAGCTGTGCAAATGGACATTGTTCCTTGGAAACCAGGGCAGAGAATGAGTTAAACCTGATAAAAAGCACACCTAAGATCTGCACAGAGGAGCTGGCTACGCAGAAGTATAGTGAGCTGAATGAAGGTGATGGGGATTACCCAGGATCATCTGCATCTTACCGTATATTAGAGGTAATAGCTGTAAAACAGAATATACATGGAATAGTCCCATGTGTCAGTGTGACAGGGACTGTCACATGTATCATTGGCAGACAGCAAGTGAATAGGATGATTGCCCTAAGTCAGTAAACTGCGGGAAATAGAAGGCAGCTTAGAACTGAATTAAACCATTAAATCTGTTGGGATTCTCTTGGTTCAGACTGTGAATTGGCAGAGCACAAGGGCCGTAAGAAGTTTGAGAGTTTAAAAGACAAACTGACTATCAGATGCTGAAACATGCATGTGAAAGTCACCTTTTGAAGAAGCTGATTCTTGTCTGTATAAAGCTTTTCCCTTGTCATTTATGTTTTACGTGTTTGCGCTGACTCTTGTCACACCTTGGGGGGTGTGAAACAAAACAATGAATCCAGGAATGTAAAGTTGCTGTTTGCTTTGCTCCTTATGGCCCTTGTAGTAATGGGGAATCTCACATACAGGCTTTGTCCCAGAAAAGTCTGTAGGACTTGTAATATTAGACTCCTGACAGCTACTGACAACCTTTTGCTCTGTCACCTCTAGTTTGTTCACTGGGGATACCACTGGTTTTGTCGAATGCTTCACCTTCTATATAAGTTACGCCCACCCAGGGAGAGTCAATATGAATTGTCCTTCAGGTTTATTTAATCTGTGGCTTTAAGACTCCCTCAGACTTTGATATGGTCATTGTGGCTTTCCTGTCTCATCTGAATACTTCAGTAACATTTGTCACTGCAAGCCATCCGTGGTGTTTTCAGCTCAGTCTATTTCCATTTTACTGATTCCTTAAACATACAGAGGCCAATTCCTCAAACCCTTCTCTTCAAATGGGAACAAGTAGAAGGAATAATAAGGCAGAATCAGTGTAGGCCTAGTCGGAACTTGAGGCAGAGCCATCTAGTGAAGGAAACTCTGAAACAGCAGGTTGTAATTGTAGGAAAGCAAAGTTCTCTCTGCATTGCTCTGATTTTCTATGGAAGTGAATGCAACTAATCCATGGCTTTTGCCAGTGCTTCAGTGACTCATACTGGCTGTGATGGCTGGGATTCCAGCAATAACAGTTTTCAAAGGAGTAACAATATATAGCTTGTTAGTGAGATCCATACGAGAACCGGCTTAGTGGTTTCCCACAAATGCTTATACATAAACCTGCTCCTCAGAGCTGAACATACTCAGATCTTGCAGGGAGATTTGCAAATGGTCACTGCTGTGCTCAGCTGTTACTCATGAGTTGCTCCTTGGTCCATGGCTGCAGGGGGATGATTTGGAAATAGCTGCATGGGAGATGCTGAAGAAGTGATTTTCACTCGGTGTACATCTGCTTTGTGCAGGTTGGCTGTGGGGCTGGAAACACAGTCTTCCCAATTCTACAAACCAACAAGTAAGTAGTTCTCAGTAGGTTTTTACCTGCATGATGCACCAGCCTCCTAAAAACAACCGGCAAAGTGCTGCATGTGTTCTTAGTTTAGACAGTCTCAAAAGCAAGTGGTACCTTTGCCATCTGCAACTTCAGATGACTTTGGTTTGACCTTGGAAATATTTGGTCTTAGCATGCAACCCACAAAACATAATGCAAGTTTATATGTCTCATTCTGAAAGCATTTTCACACAGGCTTTAGTGCCTGTTCTGGAAGGAAAAGTAAGCTGTGAGCTCCATATGAGAATAGCTGGGGCATAAAGGAGTGACTTGATCCACCAGATTTTGCACAAGACATTATTAACAGAGATAGACTAAAGCCCAGGATTTCTGGCTCCCAATTCTGTACTCTGTGTATTTGAGACATTTCTTAATCCCTGTGCAGCACCGTTATATAAATGATGATCATTTATTTTCTTTCTTTCAGTGATCCAGGCCTATTTGTGTATTGCTGTGATTTTTCTACTACAGCTGTGGATCTTGTCCAGGTAAAGTCAGTGGTGACTTAAGCAGGTAGGAGGTACATGGTGCCAATTGCACATGAACACAGATATATCACAGCTATGTAGCTGTGTTGGCAGCTTGGTTTTCTTTAGCTAGCCCTGATGCTGACCCTTGCTCTTGTAATAAGGCAGATGAGCCATCAAGGATTGCAGAAATGAGGGAAGTTGAAGCTCTCAGAATGTCACACTGGCAGCAGACAGCTCAGCCAGATTTTCTTTCCCCAGTGGTTGACAGCTTTTTTAGCTGAGTAACTGCTCAACCTTGAAAACAGTCAGGCTATTTTCTAACAGGAACTGAAGCTGGTTTTGGTTTGTGTGTGTGCTGCTGGCACTGCAGTCCTGGGAATGTGGTTTGGGTGCTTCTGCACAGACAGCTGCAGAGGGATACTGTTATCTGGGGAGCAGGAGGCTGGAATTTAGTCAAAGGACAAAGATTTCAGGTCAGAACAGAACTGAGAACATAGGAAGTATCAAGTGTAATCAGTCATTTTATGAGAGGAGATGAGATGAGATGGGAAGCACAGCAGCAGAGGCAGCGTGCCATTTCATCCTCTTAAGGTGACACAAGCACTGTTTATAGAAGCTACTGCAATCTGTAGCAGCAGCTTTAGAAAAATACACAACTTCAGGCAGCCAGGTTTGATTTTGGTGTATAGGGAGTAGCTTGCTTGTATTTGAAGTGAATATTGATTTCAGAGACACTCTTGCTTTTGTATAGGTGACTAGTTTAATAGTGTAAATCTCCCACTTTTTACCACTATTAATGGAAAATCTGACCTTATAATAATCCCTCAGTCCAGTACTGGGGTTTTGGCAGTGCTGATTGCCTGACTTGTTACAAGTCCAAAGCTCTTTGTAAATCTCCCGTGAATACTCCCACGTCCAGATAACACTGAGATCAAGGTCTGCTGCTAATGCTCTTATTTCTCTCTTCTTAAATACAGAACAATGCAGAATATGATTCTTCTCGCTGCTTTGCGTTCGTCCATGACCTGTGCAATGACCAAAGTCCTTTCCCAATGCCAGACAAGAGTCTTGACGTTGTTATTCTTATCTTTGTCCTCTCAGCGATTCTCCCAGAGAAGTAAGTTGGAATAATTCCTTCTGGCTGCAGAAGATAATGCATATAGAAGTTGAGCTGTTTAACAGTAGCTCCCCTCATAGCAAGGAAAAGTTCTGGTCCAGTTTTCCATTAAGCCTTTGAAAATGGCATTTGCAGGTGCTTTCAGTTGTAACAACTCTTGGTGCAGGATAGGTGTGATTTGAAAGTGGGAAATGGCTATAGTACACTTGCTCCCCACTTCTGAACCCCAGCCACACTGAGTACTCAGCACCCATTTGTGGAATATATGCTGCTACATTTTAAGGCTCAAAGGCTGCATTGATTTCTCAGATGGGAGGTGGTGAGAAGGGAGGGGACAGGTTCAGAAGTGCTGTGATTTTGGTGTGACTGTTACAACCTACTGCTTTTTGTTCCCTTTGATTTCATTTTGCAGCATTTTTCTTCGTGTTCACTCCTTGTTTTCCAGAAACCAGTGGAAATCCTTTTGTAATCAGTAAGAGAGAGCACTTAATCCTTGCTGTGGCAGGCTAAGTTATCATTGGAGAGAAAAACCAAGCAGAATCAGGGAGTGTCAGAAATAAGGCAGCCAAATAAAATCAACTCACCTAAGTCTGAGAGAGCTCAGAGCTGGCTTTTGGCTGCTCTTTGTATGAAGTTGAAGCACGTAGAACTTTATACTTGGTGGAAAGTACAAGCATCATTTTGCAGACTGTTGGCTACTTCTACTTTGTTCTTTCCTCAGGATGCAAGGCATTGTTAACAGACTGAGTTGCCTTCTGAAACCAGGAGGGATGATTTTGTTGCGAGATTATGGCCGTTACGACCTGGCCCAGCTTCGGTTTAAGAAAGGTATTTTCTTGTCCCCTGAGTAGTCTTGCCACATCACTACGAGATGCTGCTGCTCTGGAGTAGGGTCTACCCCGTGTAGAAGACACACAGTGTGTGCTGGGAAAAGTGCCTCTTGTTGAATGGCAGTTGTTGATATTTAAATGATAGCTGGTAACTGTTTAAATCCCTCTTCCCCTTAGGTCAGTGTCTGTCTGATAACTTCTATGTGAGAGGTGATGGCACCAGAGTCTACTTCTTCACACAAGGTAGGAGGCCATAAAACATCCCTCTGACTCTCCTCACCTCTTTCTGTCCCTGTGCCCTCAGGTTTTGCCACTAGCTCTTTACACCCTGTCTTTCTTGGAGCAGTGGGGAATGTTCAAGTGTCTCTCGATTGCACAGGGACCTGGGCTTGTCACTTGCTAATGTGAATATGATGTGGTGAATTCCATAGGGGAAAATCCTTCTAGAGAAAGACTAACGTGTTTGCTACACTGGGAGGGGTGGGATTGGAGGAGCTCTCCTTGAATCTTGTGAGATGGACATCACTTGGAGGCACTTCTCTTAGCTTCAGTATCCTCCTATGAGGAAATAAGTAGGACATAGTTGAGCACTGAGGCAGCCTCTCCAGTTCTGCTGCTTCTTGGTGTTCAGCAGGGTTGTGTTCTCCCTGCTTATCACCAGTAGTGCCTCCAGTCACTCTGCCCCTCTGCATGGTCATTTTTAGAACAGGGACACAACTGCAACAGACTCTTCCCTTCCCCAGTGCACAAGTCTGGTGTTTAATGCGTGTTTGGCAGACGCTTCACGATGGCAAGCATCTGATAAAAGAGCACAAGCTGGGACCTGCTACCCTTTTCTACAGAAACTCCATACAAATCACGTGCTCCCAGCCTGCAGTTGAACAAGCTCTCTGCTGCTCAGCAGGACTTGCTCTGGCTTTGCCCACAGCCAGGGTGCTGGGGCACCATGATCCTTATTTGCTTGGTCAGGAATACCTGCCAGTGTAAGTGCTGCCAGCCTCGAGGGCTCTTAGTGCTTTGATTGGGCCCCAGCAGGGTGTGGTTTCTGTAAGGATTTTATTCCTAAACTTAACCTTAATGAATCCCATTCCCCTCCAGCCTCTCCAGCACACATCTCATTGCCACCATTTAAAAGCGTAGGGCTGATCCCATTCTTTGCTCTTGCAGACTCTGAAATTCCCCTGGAGAGAGTGGGGAGGGGAGAAGGAATGGATCTGTCCCTAGTCGCCAGAAGATGCTCCCTTAATCAGTTACTAGAGGCAATACCCATGTCTGAAACTGCTGCTGTTTCTCTTTGTCAAGTCTGTGTGATACTAGTTGTCCTCCAAATACTTATTCCCTGCCTTGCTAGAAGGTAACTGAAAGGAAACTAGAGAAACTGTGATCTTAATCCCCCCATAGTAGATGAGTTAAATCCTGTGTGATCTTTACATTTCCCTGCCAGAGTGAGACAGTGAGTTTCCTCTGGTTCATCTTTCAACACAGTTTAGCCCTCACTATGAGCAGGCATTAGTTAGATGAAAGCTCAATGTCCTCCATCTCCTCTCTGCTTCCAGATGAATTGGATGAGCTCTTCACAAGAGCTGGGCTGGAGAAAATCCAGAACCTGGTTGACCGGCGGCTGCAAGTGAACCGAGGGAAACAGATGACCATGTATCGAGTATGGATCCAGTGCAAATACCTCAAGCCTGCTGCCCCTCAACCGTGAGGACACGTGGCATGCTGCTTAGGTTGGAGCCTCTTCATGGCCACGTGCAGGGTCTCCTCCTGGTGAGATGTGGTTTTATGGAGTTCAGCACACACAAGACCTCAGTGCCTTTTCCAGTGCCTAGCATCACTTCCAGGGAGTGGAAGGATGGATGCTTTAACAGGAGATCAAGCAGTGCCATAGATGTCTTGATGCTGGTCTGAGTTTTTAACTTCTTTATGGTTTTAACAACTTCAGGAATGGTTGTGCTGTCTTACAGCAGCTGAGCAAGTTGAGTAGTGAGTCACTCTTACTCTGGATTTCCACATGAAACAGAAGGAGAGCTTTGACCTTACCTCTGTGTTGTGTACTCTTGTCTTGGGAACAAAAACCATACAAATGGTAAATCTCCCTGCAACTGCTCATGAGGCCTAACAGGAATCCCTTACCCAGCTTATCTCATGCAGCTCTCTTCTGCTCATTCAGGTTTGTGCAAATCCACAAGTTAAAAATGCCTCGATTGAGGGCAGGAGCTGAGACCATGCTGGTTTCTCTGTGCCCTCCTCCTCCTGGATGCCTCATGGTGTGCACACAACCTGTGGAGAAAACAGATGATGCTGCCTTGCTGTCACTGCCCTCAAGGGTGTTCATATAGGGAGCTAGCACACTATAGCACGGGTGCCACAACCATATATAAGGCAGGGTCAGGTGTTTGAAGGGGGCTGATGCCAGTTTTGGGGCACCTCTGGAGTATCACAAGCAGCTCATGGGAGCAGGGTTTCCCTGGAATTCCCTGCTTTTTCTGCTTGAACAGTGAGAAACTGTTCTTGCTGGTTACAGCTCCAGATCACAAACTGCATTGCCCTATCGTGGTGGTGTGCTAAACCCAAGCAGACAGGACACCTATCTTGGATAAGAAGTCTGAAGTGTGTCTCCCACTCTTGATTCATTTCTTAGAGAAAGCCAACACTGTGGCTTTCTGAAGGTATTCCCCCGCCTTTGACAGCAAATATCTTTTATCACAGCTTGTTTTCTTTTGTTGTTTTTAGGGTGTGGTACAACAGGCATTAGAATAAAGTTTGTGGTAATGGTTTTCAGTGCTGGTTTGATTAATACAAATCAGGCTTCCCCAGAAACTCACATGCTTCTGCACGCCCGATCTGAAGGATTTGGGCCACCGTTAGGTAACTACAGTTTTGCTCTCTTGTGTTATTCTCATCTCCCAGGAAGGGAAAGCCTTGGCTGGTATCTGCTCCCTTCTTTTAGATAGTGAAGCACCAAAGTGTGTTGTTTGTGTGCCGCTGGCTGAAGAGCAGTTTGTGCTGTACAGAGTGTGTATGGTTTGTTAGCTAGACACTTGTATTTGTAGCTTACAGTTGCATAAGAATAACTGTCAACTCTAGAGACATAGGTTATGAAATAACTGCTGTCTTCAAACAGAGGAGAAAGGGTAAAAAGGTGAGGAAATGCCATTGCTATCTTCGGAGAGTCAGCAGGAGTCTGGAGAGTCAAAGCAGAAGCACCCTGATGTGTTAAAGGGGTTGTAGCAATACTCTCTGCTAGGCATGTGGCAGCATGAGAGGTTCACAACTTCCATGTTGATGGGTCACCCTGCACATGTTAGTGTGTGTGCTGCTTCTGGGTTTGGACACTTCAGCCCTCGCTGTGGAAAGGTGACCCAGCAAATCCATCCACACCACAGAGGCAGGCTGCAGAGCTGGGGTGGGAATAGAAATGCACCACTGCTCTTTTTAATATATCTAGCTCTTCAATAATGTTGGAAGAGAATCAACCAAATAACTGGGAAGAGCATTCCTGTTCAGCTTTTTCATTGTATTTTCTAAAGAGACTTTGCAGTGGCTGAAATGGAGATAAGGATTCTTTCTGTATAGGCACATTTGGTTTCTGCCAGGCACAAGCCTGACCCAACCCAGAAGCTGTGCAGTCGCTGCTGTGTTTTCATGCTAAACCTGCAAAGTCTGGTTCTTTGGCAAGGTTGGTACCTCAGGCAAGGTCTAGGCAAAACAGAGCTCAAGGCTTCTGTCTCTTGTCTCTTCATCTTATCCAGGCAAAGACTCAGGCGTAGCAAAAGGAGTCCTGTGAGTGTTTGGCGTGACGTGACTCATGTAACCAGCTCCGTTGCTTCCAGTGAGAGACCTCCCATGTGTTACTGGTGCCTTCTGCAGTTCCCTGGGGTCCTTTCCCTCTTGGTCCCTGGAGGGAGACCTCCTCCTGGGATAGCTTTATCTCCCTGGAAGGAAAATTATTGACTGGGGTAAGCAAGCAGCATAATTAGTGGGAATTAAAGTAATTTGAAAAATGCCTTATTAATCATCCAAAGGCTTGTAAGCAGCGCAGGAAAATATGTTCTTAATTATAAACATGATTTATTTGAAGTTGATGGACTCCCCTTTAAATTTCAACTCCCAAATGGGAGACAATGAAGGCTAGTAATTTATTTGTTTCTACTTTCAAGGCTCCATCCCATTTGCCTGCCTGGTTTTGACTTGGGCTTCATGCAAAAACTTGCAGCCCTGTGAGCCTGCAGCCATTGAAGTGGCTCTTTGCCTTTCTTAATGCTCTTCGTCCTGCTGGAGTATTTAAGCACTCACTTGACATGAACCATGCTGGGCAGACATGCTTTTGTTTCCAGTCCTGTTCATGGTGTTCAGAAAGCAATAAGTTAATGGCCTTGAATCGAGCCAGGCCTCCTACAGACAGGTACTGCCTTAGCTGCCTTCATTAATCTCCGCCAGCTCCTGTTCTCTCTGTAGCTGCTGCTCTCCTGCCACTCCAGCCTTGCCTCCCACACAGCTCTGCTCAGGTACCTTGGTCCTGACTTGCAGCAGCTTCTGCCATTCCCACCTTGGGCCTGCTGAGTAGGCTGGGTTGCGCAACAGCTTCCTAGCATGTTCAAAGGGAATCTCCAAATTGGCTTTTACCGTATTAAAAAGCCAGGTTAAGAGCCTTTTTTCTCTTCCTTTTTAGCAGTGTAACATTAGCTTTAATGCCATTCTGAACATATCTGCTCTGGTTTTGTTTCCAGCATTCCAGTCTTGTGGTCTGTGGCTTACAGGCAGTGCCAGTGTAGTTTGTTGAACCTCCCAAGCAGAAGAGATGATTTCATTGCTCTTCAGAGGCGCTGCCCCTCCGATTCTGGAGCCAGACATTGTTCCACTTGGGAAAGTCTGGTCCTGGCTCTTGCCAGAGGATGGTGGATTTCCTTGGAGGTTCGTAGATTGTTTTGGCTGGAAGGGAACTTTATCATCACCTATTCTGACCCTTTGCATAACCCTTTCATTTTTATGGCATTAAGCCTGTCCTTTGGAAAGGCTTTTCATTCCAGCCATGGTGCTGAGGGCTCCAAGGAATGGCAAAGAACCCTTTGTCATCGATCTCCTCACAGCATCCTGGTTGGAAACTGCGAGGCAGGAAGGGAACAAGGAAGGTAAAGAGGACAAGAGGCTGTGGAGTATTTCTGATACCATTACTTCAAACATAAAGAAATTGTAAATTCCACTGAAAATTGGAGCTTTCTCAGGATCTTCCCACAGAGAAGTGGGAAACAGCAGCAATTCTTAGTGATTTGTATTGTTACAACAGTACTCATCAAAATGCTTCTGACAGAAGTGAGACCAGACATGTGTCTTCTCTCTCAAATACTTCAGCTCCACCTTCTCAGGGTATGGCACCACCATTTCTAATTCTGGACTTAGTTGTAGAGCACCAGGATAAAGGAGACCTGGTTATTTTCAATAAAGACAGAACCTCCATGCATGCATGCCAGTGGCTTCTGGCATTGCATCCTAACTAAAGCCAAAAGAGCCTCCTTTTGTTGTTGGCATTGGGATGAGCCCTGACTGGTCCCCAGCTGGATTCCCTGCAGGAATCACAGACCCAAACTGAACATAACTTTGTCCTGAGCACAAATGAAAGATGCACAGGATCCAGTGCCTGGAAAAGAGGGCACGGATGGGGATGTGGCCATAGGGATTAAGTTATTAGGGGAGTTGTGGAACATCTTTCCATCCCTGTAAAGGCAGATGGAGGGAAACTGAGTCATGCAGTCTTTTTTGTCCTGATCTTTTTTGGCCTGATTTGTCAGTCCCAGCAGTGCCACCGCTTTTGGTTTGGTGCCATAATGGGGAAGATTAATCCAGAAGAGAAGGCACATGGTCAGGATCAGTTTTGCTATTGTAGCTATTCATCTACCCTGATGGGATGTGCTTGGCACACGTCTTTTGGTACCGTGTACATAGGATTCTGACTCCAACAGTGTTGTCATGTTGGTTTTCAGGGCAAGATGGAAATTACTACAAAAGCAAGGAGAAGGAAGGAATTTTTTTGAGGACTCTCCTGGGCTCTAGAGGCAGAGGAATTGTGAGCTCTGTGTTTCATCAGCAAAGCTCTGGAGTTCGTGCTTTGCTCTTGCTGAAGGCAGTAGGTTCCTGTGCTAAGTGCCTTGCTGAATGGGAACTTGTATTGCTGTGAAAGTGGGACACAGCACAGGAAATTACCTGTGTAGGCAACAGTGAGCGCTAATCTGAACTAAATAGGATAAGCCATCTTTGTTATGGAGAGCACAGGCCAGCCCTGGCAACTTGGCTGGAACACAGGCAGAGAGAAGGAAGGGAATCTTAGCCATGTGTGCCTCTGCTTTCACCTCGTGCCCAAAGGCTGTCTGCTATGGCAGGAGGTGTCATGCCAGTGAAAGCTTTTACTCTTGAAAACACAGTCTTTGATGCTCAGTTGGATGAGAGGGAACTGGCTGCGGTTGATGGCAACAATCACTGGCAAGTCTGACGTGTCAGCACCTGTCTGGAGCTCCCAGCCTCTTGGTCCATAGCTGTTTCCAGGAAGGAAGAACATCCTGGTGAGGTTGGACCCTGCTGCTCTAAACTGTGCTCCCTGCTATTGAATAACCCCAAGGAGTCTTCACTGCAAGCACCAACACAGCATGTGAACAGCAACTTGATTTTGGGGTGGGGTGTGAGCAGGACTGCCGTCTCCAGGTTGGTTTAAGGGTTTGTAGTCCAAAGGATCCTTGTAGCTCTTGCATCTTCATGTTGTTTTTCAGCTCATGTGGAGTGGAAAGTTGCTGTTTGCATCCAAGGCCCTCTGTAGAGGGGAACACTGGGTGATCTGCTCTTCAGCAGTGAGTGCAGAGGTTCCCTGCCACCCTTCTCCAAGGGCACTGCATGTGGCTCTCCTCATTTACGGAGGAAAACTGGTTGATCTTCCCTCAGACTACATCATCATCCATGGGACCAAGCACAAGGCATGATACCCAACCTGCAGTCCTTACACAGCCACGTGTTTCTTTCCACACTCAGTGCTAAGGGTGGATGTGAAGAGGTCGATGTTGATCGAGGTTGCATGGAAAACTAAACCTGGCTTTTCCTTAACTTCAAATGACTTCTTCCCCACTGAGACAGGCCTTATGAAGGTTGGGATGTATTTAACAGTCACACAGAGGCTGGATATACTTGCAGAAGAAATGTGCTTTACAACAGGATGTTGATCTAATTTGCTCTTACACAAATCCCAGAGCAGTTTGTTTAATTGAGCCTTTCGAAAGCCCTGTAAGGTAACGTGCTATTATGCTCATTTCAGGCAGGAGGAAGAGAAGCAGGGGGCAAATCCTGATGAGAATACCTTCTTGTATTCTAGGAAGCTGATAGTGAGGACAGGGAAAGACTTGCTGGCAAACAAAGGAGAATCACATCATTTCAGGTGCGTGCAGCCGAAAACCAGTGGCTTTTGCCAGTACCATGTGCTTTGGGGAAGGTGGACACAATCAGTGCTGTGAGTTTTGTTCCTCTCAGCCGGGCCATGGTGCTTGTGCAGATCCAGGTACCCCCTACACGAGGGCTGCCTCCTCCAGCAGGCAGGACATGTGCTCCCTTGGATCAGGGAACTGCTCTGAGGTTGCACTTGGCTCGCTGCATGTGTGGAGGTTGAGGGACCTGGATGCGTTCCTACTGGGTTTGGGTATCAAAGCCTCCCTAATGGGATACCTGAAGGTGTAGACAGAGGGAGGGGCAGGAACAACCTCCCAGATAAACTCCGTTGTGTGGGAGGGTGGAGGCTCTCCGAATGGCCTCAGGAAGGAGTCAGGTGATGGCATGTTATCTTTGAGTAGCTGAGATACCAACCTTCTCCGTGTCTAATGGAAATGAGGAAAAGACCCTTTTGATGCTTTCAGGACAGGGAAAGGCTGGGGTGGGAGCCCTACCCTTACTAGGCACTGAAGAATCCATACAAGGGTGAGCTGTTTTGAATGCCCCAAGTGTTGCCCACTTCGCTCAGAATCTGCTCTGCAGACAAGGGTTGGCATCTTCTGGCTGTGATGCTTAGAGGTGAGCTCACCCCGCAGTGCTAAAGACTTAAGAGGCATGTTAAGAGCTGAAATATCGTGGGCTTTATTCTCTTAATGGCTGTAAAATGTTTGGATTTGAGAGGACTGATGCCAGCTTTTATGTTTTAAAGGCCATTTGATGCTTTTCTCAAGTCCCCAGCTCCTGGTATCCTGCTATCACTGAGGAATCTCAGCTCTCTTTTTGTGTATGTGTTACATTAGGTCAGTACATTTCTAGACCTCATGGCAGCACAGAAATGCTGGGGAAACCTCAGGGTATTTCACAGCCTGGAAGGCAAATGCAGGTCACCAAAAACACATCAAAAAGAGCAGGAGCTTGGCTCCTGGTGTTTTATCTTCACAAAGTTCAAGATAGGGGGAGCTTGTTACATGTTGTGTTTAAAATATCTATCAAATCTTTCCAAGTTCTGGTCCAATCTGGCGTGGGTTAACAGTGGAGCTGGGGTGTGAAGGCAGGGGTTTGCCCTTCTGTTTCTAAGCTTGTGCTCAGTGGAGCTCAGTGACAAAGGGAATTGCTGTGGCAGCTGAGTAGTTCTTCAAGACATAGAATCACAGCCTGGTGTGGGTTAAAGGGACCTTAAAGCACATCCAGCTCCAACCCCTGCCATGGTCAGGGACACCTTCCACTAGAGCAGCTTGCTCCAAGCCCCTGTGTCCAACCTGGCCTTGAACACTGCCAGGGATGGGGCAGCCACAGCTTCTCTGGGCACCCTGTGCCAGCGCCTCAGCACCCTCACAGGGAAGAGCTTCTGCCTTAGATCTAACCTGAACTTCCCCTGTTTCAGTTTGAACCCATCACCCCTTGTCCTATCGCTCTAGTCCCTGATGAAGAGTCCCTCTCCAGCATCCCTGTAGCCCCCTTCAGGCACTGGAAGGCTGCTCTGAAGTCTCCACGCAGCTTCTCTTCTCCAGGCTGAACAGCCCCAACTTTCTCAGCCTGTCTCCATACAGGAGGTGCTCCAGTCCCCTGATCATCCTCGTGGCCTCCTCTGGACTTGCTCCAACAGCTGCACGTCCCTTATGTTGAGGACACCAGAAGTGCACACAGTGCTGCAAGCGGGGTCTCAGGAGAGCATGGTACAAATGCGATGTGCCAAGGATGTTGCTGACATCCAAGGTGAGAGCTGCCATGGGGGATGTAGTAGAAAGCATCAGCACCAGCTGATGGTGGGCCTGGAGAGCAGGAGGAATCTGGCAGAGGTGATGGTGGACGAGGGCTGGCTTGCCCCTGTGAATGAGGCACTGTTTGTTCAACCATTTATGGTCTGTGTTGTTCGTAACCATCCAGTTGCCAGCTCTCAAACCAGCTCCTCTAAGAAAGACCAGAGCTCAGGGGCTCTTACAAAGTGAATGCAAAAGGGAGAAAAACACGTTAGTTTTTGGGTGTCACTCAAGTATGGGCTGGAAGAAGGAGTTTTCCTGCATGAGAATTGTGGAGGTCCATATATTCTCTTCTCTTGCTGGGCCACAAATTCAAACGTACTGAAACTGTTCCCAAACTGAAATACTATGGGGAAAGCCAAGTTGAGATCAACACAATTTTGCTTTGCCAACCTTAATGGTTTTACTTTTGGTGCTTGATCAGCTTTTAGAAGTAACATCTTACAAGTTGACACTCGAATTTTTAATGGAAACTGAAGTTTTCTTATACAAAATGATTAAATCTTTACCTATTTCAACCACTTTGAATGAGAAAACCCTTCCCTGTAAAACCAAAAACTCACAAACTCCCTTGTTCTTGCCAGCACATTCCAGTAAGTTGGCTTTTCTTATTTAGAAAAGAAACTGGGGGATTAGCTCCTGCAGGAGATAATGCCATGAAAATAAAGATCCAAGCATGCCATGTTTTAACCACTGATAAATCTATTTTTACCTTGGAGACCATTGCTGTTCCAGGGAACCCAGTCCCCTGCTTTGGGTTGAAAGGGACCTTAAAGCTCATCCAGCTCCAACCCCTGCCACGGGCAGGGACACCTTCCACTGGAGCAGCTTGCTCCAAGCCCCTGTGTCCAACCTGGCCTTGAACACTGCCAGGGATGGGGCAGCCACAGCTTCTCTGGGCACCCTGGGCCAGCGCCTCAGCACCCTCACAGGGAAGAGCTTCTGCCTAAGAGCTCATCTCAGGCTCCCCTCTGGCAGGTTCAAGCCATTCCCCTTGTGCTGCCCCTATTAAAGCTGGAGGCTTTAGGAGCAGTGGAGCAGGGTCCAGGAGAGCTGAGAGGTTTGAGTTGCTGGTCTCTTTTACAGGTCCCACATCTCCTCCCTCCACCCAGCATTAAACAGAAAGGCACAAATGCACTTTCTACCTCCCTGAACAATGTTTAGTGGAAATGGTGCCAATCAGCACTCCCCCAAATGGCTGTGATGAGTTCAGCTGATAGAATATTGCTGTGAAAGACAAAATTCAGGAGTAACACCCCAAAAACACGGCACACATTAAAAAGACAGCTTAAAGCACAGCAAACCCAGCTTGCGAGAACAGGCAGGCACCTCCAAAGCCGTGTGTGATACCGACTTAACATCACCAGGCTGGGAGCACAGTGTTCAAATACAACTTCCTCCCTGTCGCCCTTGGAGAGCGGTGCTCCCGCGGTGCTCCACCAGCTTTCCCTCTCTCCTCTCCTTTCCAGCCCGCTCTTAGGTCGCTCCATGGCAGAGCGGAGGTGATGGAATGGACGGACATCCCTCGGCTGGATCCGCATCCATCGCTAATCCGCGCCTGCCTCCCCTTGGAGAGGCCTGGCCACTTCCTTTCCCAACAATCCTCGGGTTTATCCCCCTTCTCCCGGGTTTGTTTGCTTTCCATAAAGCTGATTCAGCCTTAGAGCCCAGCGGGTTGTCCCGCCCGGCGGCGGCGTTCCGCATCCTGCCCGCAGCGCTGGGGATGAGCCGGGATGGGAATGCTCCGGTGCGAGCCCCCATGTGTCACGTCTTAATCGGGGGGGGGGGGGGAAGAGGGCTTTTCCTATCGGTGCCCGGCCTTTGGAATGCGAGGGAGGGCAGACAACGGGAGCTGCTGGCACCGGGGCTGCGCTTCACAAGCGATACCCAAACACCATCAGCCCCATAGAGCGGGGCCGGGACCCTGGGGGGCTTTGTGGGGGTCCCCGAGGTGGGGGGGTGCTGGCTGCCCTTGCACCCTCCCCTGTGGCATGAAGGGGGGTTTGGGAGCGGGGTGGCTGTGGGAGATGGGGCAGGAGAGGGGGTGAAAAGCTGGGGGGGGGGGTACATGGTGCCCCCCCTCTATGGGAACACGGGGGGACGGGGGCAGATGAGCCGCTGACCTAATGGCACACCCTCTCTGCCCCCCTCCAGCCTCTATAACCCCTCCCAGGCTCTTTGCCCCCCCCAACCTGTCTGACCCCCCCCAACCTCCTTTCCCCCCAGGGCGTATGTGACTCCCCAGGCCTCCTACCCCCCCCCCCAGACCTGGCCTGACCCCCCCCAAACTCTTCTCCCCCCCCCAGTCCTATGTGACCCCCCCCTCCGGCATTTTACCCCCCCCCAAAGACCTGCCCTGACCCCCCCAGGCCTCCTGCCCCCCACCCCTCCGTGACACCCCCCCCCCAGCCCCGCCTTGCCCCCTCCCGTACCTGTCCCCCCCAGCCCCGCGCAGGCCCCGCCCCTCCTCAGGCCCCGCCCCCCTGACCTGCCCCCGCCCCCCTCCCCGCGCTGACCTGCCCTCCCCGCCCCTCCCCGCCGTGCAAATCTCGCGAGACGCCGCGCGCTTTCACCAGTGCGTGTGTGTGTGTGCCTGTGTATTCACCAATCGATCCGGGCCGGGCCCTCAGCGCCGCGGGGAGGGGGGGGGGGGGGAAGCACCGGCCTCGGCACCTGCCCGCAGCCCCCGCACACCGCCCCGCGCCCTCCCCACCTGACCCCGGCACCGCCGCCGCCCGCTGAGCCCTCCCCCCGGGCCTTTGTCCTGCCGCGAGGCCTCGCGGCTGCTGCCGGCCTACGCGCACGCCGGCCGGGCGAGGTTCCTTACGCGAGGCCGGGGATCCGCGGCCTATCCATCCCCTTCCCCCCCCACCCATCTCCATACCCGCCCCGTCTCCCTTCCCCGCCCCGGAGCCGGCGAGGGGCGAGCCCCCACCTTCCCCCCCTCCTGCTGCCGCAGCCCCCCCATCCCCTCCGCCCTTCTCCCCCGCGTGGAGCCCGGGTGCCCGCAGCGGCGGCGGCGTCTGGCTCACGAGAGGCCGCGGAGCCGCCCCTGGCCTCCCCCTCCCGCCCGTGCCGCCGCTGCTGCCGCCGCAGCAGGTTCCCTCCCTCCCTCCTCCTCCTCCTCCTCCTCCTGCTCCTGCCCCCGGCGGCGGCGGGATCCGAGCGGTGCCCGGGGAGCGCTCGGCCCGGGCAGGAGGGGAGAGGAGCAGCAGTAGAGGCGGCAGCGCCAGGTGAGACATTCCCGGGGCAGCGGGGGAAGCGCGGGGACCCCCTTCGCCTCCCGCCCCGGTGCCGGGCCCGAGGCCGCCCTGGGGGCGGCGGGGCCGGGGCGGTTGGGGGGTGGCGGTGGGTGGGTCGGGGGAAGCCGCGCAGCGACCCTGGGCCGCGGGGGGCGGAGGCTGAGGAACGCTCCCCGGCGGTGGCTGCGGCGGGGCCGGGCCGGGGTCACGGCGGAAGGGCCCGAGGCCTGTGCCCCGAGGCGGCGGGAGCGAGGCCTGGGCCGCGGGTGGCCGCCTCGCCGGGGCACGGCTGAGAGCAGGCCCCGAGGGCTCCAAGCGCGGCCCGGCCCGGCGGGCGGGGGGTAAGAGCGGGGTGGAGGCGATGGGGGGGCCCGGTCTGCGGGCCTTGGGGCGACGGGGGAGGTGAAGGGGCTGGGCACGGCCTGTGGATCCCCGGCCTGGGAGTTGAGGCGGTGCTGCCGGCGGTGCCGGGGAGGAGGAGGAGGAGGAGGAGGCAGGCCGAGGCGGTGCAGCAGCTGGCAGCGGGGCAAGGCTGCTCACTCACCGGCTGGTGTGCAAACGCCTGCCTCTTGTTCCCCGTAGTGGGGAAGGGAGCCTGGGACAGAGGAGCCGGGGAGGGCAAGGAGGGGGCTCGGGGCAGCCCCCCAACGGAAAGCTCGGCCCTTTGGAACTTGTGGCAGCCCCTTCCCCAGACCAGCATCGCAGCAATGGGATGTGGATCCCTCCTGGATGGTTGCCCTCTGTAATGGGGGAAAGACCTAGGAGGACTTTAACATCTTTGCGTTCATGGCTTGTCTGTCATTTTCCTCGGTGCACAGATTTCCTGTTTTGAAAACTAGGCTGCTGGCTTTGATGGGGTTTTTAAAGCCCAGAGTACAATTAGGTTTCTCTAATAACCACGTTTAGTATCCCATTAGTTTGAGAGGCTTGTTGGTGATTTGGGGGAGCAGTTGTAAATGCCCCCTGGGATGGATTCACTTTGCCCCCCTGGAACTTAGATCTGCAGGGTTTGGAGGAAACGGCAGGGACAAAATGGACAGTTAATAAAAGGAACAATTGTACACTGCCTATTCTAGAGGGCACTTGCTGCCCTTCAAGAACTTTCCTCATCGCCTCTGCTCTCCATGCAGAAAATCTTTATCTTCTCTTTCCTTTTTTCCTCCTTTTTTTTTTTTCCCTTTACCTTAGTCCAGAAAATGAAACTGGAACAGACATTTCTGGAAATGAACTTGATTGGTGCAGTTGGGAAGATGTGATTCACAGTTATAATGAACATTGAAATTTGGCCCATTTTTTGTATTTGCAGTTCAGGCTTGGAATTGTACATTTTCTCTTTTTTAACCTGTTTATACTGATTTGGGGTTTTTTTACAACCCTTCAAATAATGGCATTTCTTGTGTTGGATTGCCAAGAGGTACCCCAGGTACACGCAGTGTATAGAAGCAGCTGGTTCACTAAAGGTATCTGATGTTTTACTCTAAAAGCTTTAAACGAGCCTTGTTTTCTTCTAATCCCTTTCTGCGCTTGGAAGAACTGGAGCTGTTGGTGAAATCGGGAGTTCAGGAAGCGCTAGGATTTCCAGGACTGGCCAAAAATAAATGATGGGGTAAAGAGCGCTGCTTTATTTTTTGCCCTCCTCATCATGCAGCAGGGATGAAGAGCTCTGAAGGTTTTAGTCCTAAAACTCTGGTCCCATGTTTTCCTTTTAATAAAGCATCCAGTAGGAGAAATGCGACATAATTGGTTTCTTGGATGTAGAGATCTTGAAATGGCTGGTACAACAGATAGGAGAGGAGGCTCTCCAGCAGGGTTACGGTTTAAATACAGTAATATAGTGGCAAAGTCATGTTATTATTGCACAGTAACCTTGCTTTTCTCTGGCAAGAAAAATGCTTTCTACGTGGTTATGCTGCAGAACAGGCAGTCTTGAGTCTCCTCAGTGGCACAGAATATTAAATCTCTCTCCTTTCCTTGCATTGCATAATCTGAATGTTGTTCTCCCGTAGCAGCAGAAATGATGGAAGAATTGCATAGCCTGGACCCACGAAGGCAGGAACTACTGGAGGCCAGGTTCACTGGAGTCGGCGTTGCTAAGGTGAGTGTGAGTATCTCTGGTTACGGGCATGACTGCTTGTCCATCCTGTGCTGCACTGTGGTGCTTTAATCTACACTGATATTTTTGCTTTGCTAGCAGAGTGTTTTCTAGCAGTAGTTGTGTTTTGACCGCTAACTTGCTTGAAGTATGTTGAAGAGGAATGAAAATGGGATCTCTATGAGCAGATGTTTTACTATACGGAAGATTTTGGGTTCTAATTCAGTTCTTAGGAGTTGCTCCATCTTAAGACAGTGCGTACACCCACCCCAAAAACCCCTGTGACAACTTTGTCTGTGGAAGTGGGAATCTCACCTGTATCCTCCTTTCTCAAAGAAGGCACTCCAGAGCTGAATTTGGCCACTTGTTAGATACAGTTTCGAGTTTACTGTGTTGGATACACCATGTAACCAGACATAACATATCCCGGAATTTGTTCAGTTCTTTGTGGGTGCGGTGGGCTAAAGTTGCGTACTTGGTCGCATAGAACACACGCACAACAAAGGACTTGAAGGTGAGCTCTTCTTGTGTCTGTGACCCACAACCTGCTAGCAAAATCCCATCTTTGTCCTCACATACAACTTCCTAACTGTTCAGCAGCTGCCTTTCTTGGTGGAGGCACTTAACAACACAGTGTGGTTGCTTTGATATGTTAGCACTGAGCTGTTAGTTCTCCAGATGTTGTTGGTAGCATTAATTGATAGTCTCTGAGCAATGAAATGGTGGCAGAACTCAAACTAGGTCAGTGATAAGGAATTGACTTTTGAGGAAGATACTGAGTTTTGGGCAATATCAAGGCGGATGGTGAAACAATATACCCCTGAGAGATAATATTCAGAAACCTCTTAGAATTATTTGGAGAAGGAACTTTGTAGATGCAGAGCAAATCAGAACTTGAAAAAGGGTTTTGTTTGAGTTCATACTTCCCTTTCTGTGCTTCAGGCAGGACTCAAACAAGGTTAAGGCTTGGAGTGAAGTGTAAGTAAAATGCTCAGCTGTCCAAGGTAGTGTAGGAAGGAAGGTTAACACTACAAGTTGTTAAGAGGTAACAATTTCAGTTACTGAGGTAAGGGGGTGTCATCTTTTCCCCTACTCTTAAGCCTTTAAGCTTAAGGCTTTTACTAGCATAAAAGTTTATGGTACCTCATGTATTTATGATCTTGAAAGACATGTTTTACACAACATTACCACTTTTTATGTACTTTTTCATCAGTTTCTTGCCTCTTCCCCCCCATGTATGTCACTTTAACACCCATAGCTGTACCAGTATAGATAAAGCCAAGCAACTTTCTAGGTTAGTTAAGACTTAAGCATAGATGCTGTTGTTGCTTTAAAACAGTGCCAGCATACTCAGCGCTCACAAAGAATGTTAGCAACTATTCCTTTTAAAGGAATAACCTTTAAAAGATACAGGAAAGCAAATCTTAATTATGTTTTCAATATGGTTGGAGCAGAAAGTACATGCCCTTTCTCTGTATGGCTGAATATTAAAAACTCATTTTTGTTTCTAAGGCATAGCCAAGTAAAAAAGCCTCATTTCTTGGAGGCTTCACTTTGAGCAAAGCTGTTCTGTTACTGAGTTCTATTTTTACCTGTTGTTATGCAGTATAGTGTTTTACTTTGTACTAGTCAGTAAACTGTTAAAGTGCATTACACTTACTTCAGACAATTTCTATTTATTTACTTGCATACTTGGTAATTTGCAATAGATCAGCCAACCACTGATATGAATTAGCATGACTCTACTATGTTGCAGCAAATCTTGGTTGCAATATTAATCTCAGATACTACATTCCCTCCCAGGTTGGTGCTTCAAATTCCCTCCCTACCCCCCCAAGTCTCCGTCCGTCATGCTCCGCACTGGCATTGGTAGGTCATTGTCTTAAAGGGAATATATTGGGAAAGCTGTGATACAATTTGTGTGATTCAACTAAGATTTTTAGCTCTCTCCAATGAAATGTTTAAGGGAAAGCTACGTAGAGTAAGGCAGTGCCATCTAGTGGGACCGGGCCTGGCACATCCTCCTGGGATAGAAGGTATTCTGTTGCTGTTTATTGCATAAAAGGAAGAAATGTCATCTTAGATGCTCTCCTATTGGGTGAAGGCAGCAGGCAGTTGTAACTGAGCTTCCTGCCTTCCACTGACTGGGTGGATCAGTGTGTTTGGTTAGGTTTCTTTAATGCTTAAAAACACAGGCTGTATTTTGGACCTGCATAAAACTTAACGCGCTAGTTTACAATCGTAATACAACTGCAGCTTTAAAGCCCACTTTATAAACGTAATTACAGGTGTTTCTGAGAAATGAATGAGACTGAGCTCATCTAGAATAAATTTTTAGGTTGGAAACTATTAAAAAGCTGGAGAGTGATGGGATTCTGGAAGAGCTTTTCCAGTAACAGTAGTAGAGGACAGAAATCTAAACTACTTTAGAAACGGCTGGGCTGTGTCACCTCTTATGGTAGCTGAAGGCGCAACCCATAGACTGAGGTCATTTGCCATCCCCAGTGCCTCAAAATGCTGTTGCAATTCTGTGATGAATTATCTTGCTTAGGAGCTGGAAAAGATGTTTCTCTAGAAGCTTGGAGTTAATGCATGGAATCAAATTTATGAGCAAGGAATGTTTCTAGGCAACTGTTAGACTCATGTGGTTCATCCAGGTCACTAAATAGCTTCAAAAAGCCAGTGATGCTTTAGATGTCTATTCTTGCCATATGGTAAAGTGCCATTCTTCCTCAAATTTGCAAAGCAAGTCCTTGAATCGACATGTGACTCTCTGACACCTACCAGTATTTCTGCTTATTTAGCTCCTGTTTCTGTTTACTTACTTGGGGAAATCTAAGTGCATTCACTTGAGGTTATTCTGACTAGCCATCCCAGACATCTTCCTTGGGTCAGTAGGTACGGAACACAACACGTAGTTTGTTTCTCTAGATAACATTGTTTAATTTGGTCTGTTCTTATCTTCTGCCTCCCTTCCCCCTGTTTGGGTGCTGCCTTTAGGGTATCAGATGGGTTAACTCCAAAGGGGTTTTGTCATTTCCCCAAGCTTTTTTGTGGATAAGAATTGGAATAGGTTATTGTGATGGGTGACTCTGTGTTTGCACGTGGCTTGTCTCAGGCTTAACCAGGGTGGATCATCACAAAAGCACACCTACCTTTTACAAGTGTGGTCTGTAAAAGATCTCCAAATTAAGTTGTGTTATTATAGCTAAACTGAACAGGCTGAAGTATTTCTAGAGGGTAACCTTCTCTGTCATGCTGTAGGAACCATGTTCTCGATTCAAATGACTGTGCTAGAACTGAAGAAGTATTGGTCTCAGTGGTAGCTAATCCTCCCTTTCCTCCTTTGAGGTATTGTAAAGAGGGAAATGAAAATAACTTGGAGAGCGTCACTTATGTTGCAGAGCATCTGCCTCTAAAAAGAGAGTTGCTCATAAAAAAGAACTGCGTTTATCTGTATTATTTTGGGGTTTACCATTTCTCTCACTCTAGCAGCCTGGCTCAGCTCAGTAACTACCACTTGTGGGGTCTACTTAGCAACACTTTTAGCAGCAAATTTACCAAGTTGAGAAGTCATGTTTGAGAATCATCATGTCTTCTGCGGAGGAAAGTGGTGCTGCAATGGCCGTGGTCCTTAGTAGGTGTCACATGCCACCAGAGCTAGTTAGTAAGTGTTCTGAAACTTAGATTTGAATGTATCAGCTACCCCAGAATGTGCCTGGACTTTATGCCAGATACTTGAAAATTGCTTGGATGCTTCCATGTGCATTACTTATTTCAAATGTGCTGTCTGGCTGCTAGAGCCCAGACATAGTTGTCAGGTCTCTGCTCTATTTCTGCCCCTGAACTGAGGCTTGGGGTGAATTGTGTGACCATCCACTTCAGTTTGCCATCAATAAAGTAAAAATACTGGTTTTCAAGTTGAGAGAACTCTTGAGATGTGATGGAAGCCAAGTAAATCCTATTGCAAATCTGCTTACCCATCTGATACAGTGGAGGTTACCTGTGAACATCTGAGAGTAGATTAACTCCTTCTGGCAAAAAGCCCTGCGTGTCTTGGGGGGTTCATTATTGGCTATACCACTGAGCTTTTCTAAAAGCCCAGTTAAGCAGCAGGCTGTAATTCTCATACTTACATGATGCTCGAAATAAGAGTATGGCAATTAAACCTGTCTTACACAGTAGCACTGTACCAGAGTGACTGGAAAACCATTTCACTTTGGTGTAAGCCTGTGTGGAGTGAGCACTAACTTCTAGTGGAACTAAGGATTGCCTTTTCCCCTTTGAGATCTCTTGATTTGCTACAGACTTCAGAAGAACTCAGGTTACCTTGGCTTGAGGTAATGAAGCATGTCTCTGCCATTTAGTTAGCAAGAGGATTTTGCAATGCATGTTGCTGTAAGTCCATGTTGGAGGTTCTGGCTAGGCAGCTTGAATTCCTAGAGCTCCCTTTCAATCCAGGGAGTTGGAGAGCACAAAATGGAGACTGCCCAACAGAAGAGTTGCTGACAGGCCTGAAGGATCATTTTGGGAGCTTGGAGAGGCTGAGGGAATGCACAAGTCATGCAAGGCAGTAGATAGGCTTGAACGGGAGATGGGTAAGAGCAGGCTGAGTCAGGCTGGCTTTTCTATGGGAGATCCAATTTGAGCTATTATCAGGCTTGGTTGTTCCTATTGAGACTTCAGTCATTGTGCCTCATTTGTGGCCTTTCCAGGGCTCTTGCAAAGGGAGAAATGACTAACCAGCTCTTGTGAGTGGACAGATTTGAAATACTTGCCTTTGAGTAGGAGTCTTGAAAGCGCCTGCTGCTGCTACATCCACTTCTCGACATGGAGGGTTTGTTGTGCATAGGTAGGTCACGGACTTAGAAGCAGCAGTTGATAGGTGAATCACAAGGGAAAAGAACATGCCTGCTTATCTGGGAAAGAAATTCCTTGCGGAGGAGGAAGTGTGTGCTGTTCTTGTGCTTGTCATTTGGGTAAACACTATAGAAACTATTAGCTGCTTCCAGATGACCCACGTATTCTGCATTTTTGCTGAGCCCCATCACCGATTCTCTTGACAGGGTACAGTGGATGAGTGGGCTGGAAGTGATAGCAGAGAAGTGCAGTATTATCCCCAAGTAGACGGTGCTAGAAAAGCCAGATGCCGGTGCAGATGACTTCTTCTGGAAGAAAATTCATAAGCCCTTTCCTGTGTAAACTATTGCATGTTTATTATTCCCAACTGCTACCTCCCTGGCACTATTCTGATGGTGTTCTGTATTCTTTGCCATTGCTTCCTTATCATTTTTTTCCCCAAATTCAGGTTCATTGCTTTAATTCCTTTTGTGTCATGACCGCTTTAAATGGGATGCTAAATTAAGGCCTGCACATTTATCCAATGTCAGTTGCTGAGTTAAATATAAACAGTCAGGAATGATAAAACATCAATTTGAAGGGGTTTTTTTTATACACACGCTCACTGGCTGTTAGTTGAGGGGGAGATACTCAGATGGATGCTTTCTCATATCCATTGTCTAAACCTGTTGCTATAAGCAATTGATAACATGTGGGAAACTAGGAATCTAGCTGGCTGATCAGGAAAACTTGCCTTGCCTTTCCCTTGCATAACTGTATGGGAAAAGAGGTGCACCTGAGGTCTAGACCTGGCTCCTTAAAGATCCTGGGTATTGTATCTTTACTGCATGTTCTGCTGAACAGTTTGTGCTTCTGTAGCCAGATCACCTCAAAGCAAGACCTTTTTTTGCCAACTTTGACATGAACAAGATGCTTCAGCTCCTTGCGTGTAAGAGAGGTCTAATGCTGTGGGAGAAGCATCAGTGGAAGGCCCTCGAGAAGGTAATCGAGGGAAAGGAAAGCTCATACAGTGGAAATGAGTCAAAACATATCTACAAAGAATTAATTCTGCGTTTATGCACAATATCAATACACATGACTGTGACCTTGCTGGATGCTTGTAGACAAGTGAAAAGCTGTTCTTTCCTGGTTTTATAACAGAGCAGTTAGCTCCTTTTCACCCTTTGGACTACTGCATTGAGGTCGATTTTGTGATATTAGTGTCTAGAGGAAGTTTGAAGTAAAGGGAAAATAGGTTTCTTTGATCTTCCAGGATCTGTGATCAGAACTGAACTGCTCTTTTGTTGATGTGAAAAATGGGATTGATTCCAGCTGCTGGAGCTGGAGGTTTCCCACGCAGAATAGTCAGTACAGGTAGTTGTGGTACTGGAAGTAAGAAAACAGAGTGGATTTTGTATCGGGCATTTTTCCAGCTGCTTGCATTCCAGAACTTTACATTCAGATGCAAAATTAGTGGAATTTTTTGTACTAGAGAGGATAAACTCGGATTTCTAACTATAAACGGCCTCATCAGTTTATTTCTCCTGGTGACCCTAGAATACAGCTCCATTGCTGAGATACTGGCCCTTCGTAAGCCACTGATGCATCCTGCCAACCACAGTGTTCCTGAAAAGCTCCAATGTGGCATTTTGGGAGCAGCTGTTCCTGTCATTTGCTGTCCATGTGTAACATGGAGGCAGTTGGATTTAAGCAAATGTGGGAACAACTTTCACTTTAATCTTCATCATGTCAGAACTTCAGGCTGTCCATCTGAGACCAGCAAATGCTCCTGCACCTAATAAAGCTTTCACGCCTGCACAGAAGGTTGATGTCTTGGACATGCTGCTCAGGTCTGAGTTCATGGGAGGAGCTGAAGGAATTTAGAGGCCAGCATTTGTGCAGTTTATAAACCAGCTTTTTACATGGGTGAAAAGATTAACTTTCTGTTGCCATTTGCTATAAGATATTTGTTACTCTCTTTTTCTATCGATGAGGCCTTCACGTACTTGTAACTAAGCTTAGTGTTGGCACTGCTGTTGAGTCATGTTGGCCAAGGAATAAATCCCTGGAATAGCCCAGAGTTCATAGAATCCCAGACTGGTTTGTGTTGGAAGGGACCTTCAAGCTCATCCAGCTCCAACCCTGCCACGGGCAGGGACACCTTCCACTGGAGCAGCTTGCTCCAAGCCCCTGTGTCCAACCTGGCCTTGAACACTGCCAGGGATGGGGCAGCCACAGCTTCTCTGGGCACCCTGTGCCAGCGCCTCAGCACCCTCACAGGGAAGAGCTTCTGCCTAAGAGCTCATCTCAGGCTCCCCTCTGGCAGGTTCAAGCCATTCCCCTTGTGCTGCCCCTATTAAAGCTGGAGGCTTTGGGGGCAGTGGGGCAGGGTCCAGGGAGAGCTGAGGGCTTTGAGTTGCTGGTCCCTTTTACAGCTCCCACATCTCCCTCCAGCCAGCATCAAACAGGCTGATGTATCCTGTATCTTTAGGCACTGGAGCTGCCCTAAGGTCTCTTGGAGCCTTCTCTTCTCCAGTTGAACAAGCCTAGAGTTGTACCAGTCACATTGGGTAGTGGGGAGCTTGCTTCTTTGCTGAAGAGATGAGATAAAATATCTTTCTGGTCTTGAGCTCTTTGTGTGCTGAGTTGAAGAGGTAATGAGACACCTTAAAGAGTATAACTCTGCAGTGTTTCTGAGAGTTTGTTGCTTTTTAAATGGAGTCCTAAATGTGGAGCTTCTGGAGTTATTCAAGTGGTGTTTGTTGGCTTGTTTGGGTTTTGTTTGAGTTTGGTTTGGGGTTTTTTCTGTTGAAGCAGCTAAGCATGTCCTTCTAGGAGAAACAGATGTGGTAGTTAACGCTCACAGTGTCCTGCAGGAGGTAAACAGCACTGTTACTTCCTGTGGATGCCTGCTTGGAGATTTGGATTAGTAATAGCTTGTGTCACAAGTGTTAAGTTGGTGGTGGTGGTTGTGGGATTGAAGAACTGCTCCCCTCACAAGTAATCCCTGGGATTTCTCTGGGGTGTTAGGGCTTTTTTTTAAACTTTCTGTTTAAATATACGATGATAAAGTGGCTTTCCCTTCAGGAAAGGTCGACTGGTGGGAAGTGGTAACCACAAAAGTAAGAATGCAAAAAATAAGAGTGAGTTTTTGGGGAAAGATGCTCACAGGTCCTTAATGAAGAGGTAGCTGTATTGCGTCACTATTCCAGGAGTAATTATGTATCTTGTTTTTCTATCTTTGTCAAATTCATCTGGATTTTTTAAGTTAGATCTGTAGGAGGCCACTTTTGTGTCAGATCACTAGGCTAAGACACGGTGACTTTGCGTGATTCACTTTTCTTTCCTTTTAAGACCAGTTTTGATGCAGACCTTAAATAATCTTCAGACTGCTTGGATATGTAGAAATGCAGGTGTGTATCCAGTAGAGCCTGCGAAGATGCAGGCAGATGCTTGTAGGTACCTGGATACTACATTGGTAAACCTCCTCCAGCCTCTTGAATTTGCACTTTAGCCTCGTAGGAGCAACTGTGCTCTGTTGGCAGGTCAGCCACAGGTCCGTAACGTAGCCTAGTGGGAAGGATTGTCTATGGGTTCACTTGTTCACTTTCCTAGTGTTAAAGAAAGCATCAAAATTATGCATTGAAAGAAAAATCAGTGGCACTGCCAGCATCTGATAACAGTAATAGCTGCTTTGCCAGATGGAAGATGCCTCTGAATTCTTAGCCCAGGGTCAAGCAGATGCTTGCCTGAAGAGCTGAGCTTGGAACTACCACTCCTCAGCAGATCACAAGCCTTGTTTCTCTAACCAGTTGTCTTAGACTTCCATGAATACTGCCTTAGCTCTTTTGTGGATGTGGTTACATTGAGCAGTTGGGATAGAAATTGGTACAGAACCATCATTGCAAAGGCTGGATCAGTATACAGAGAAGTGTCTGTCCAACTGGCAATCCAACCTCTGTCTTGCTCCAAACAACTGCTGAAGCTTTTAGTGCCCCATCCTGTGTCTAGGTATTTACCAGTGTTACTGCTGTACCCATATGATGTAGAGCAGTGTAGTTAGCACAGAGATGCAGTGTTTGATAGGACATATCTGCCTTGCATGGAAGTTGTTTCTAACAGTCTTTGCTTGTTTTTCACTAGGGTCCATTAAATAGTGAATCTTCCAACCAGAGCTTGTGCAGCGTGGGTTCTCTGAGTGATAAAGAATTGGAGGTAAGCAGGCACAAATCCTCATGGTAATTGGGCTTAAGGTGGAGATGACTGAACTCAAAACCTAGAAGGAATTGTGTGATAGTGAGTGACAATATTCCTCCTTTGGGGTGTGGAAGGGACTTGTGGAAGTATTTAGTCTGGGTCTTACCCCTCCGGTCTTTGGGCCACGCTGTGAAGTGGTTCTGGAAGCTTACCACGGATTTTACCCCACCCCAAAAGCAAGGCATTTGTAAAGCTCAGCTTATGAAATTGCTTTCAGCTGTGTTGTGATTTGCTTGCTGGCTTTGGATGCGCTTTGGGCCAAATCAAAAGCCAGAGAGCATTAATGGAAAAGTTTGCCTTAGTTATCAAACACGTGAATTTGCAAAAGTCTGAACAAAGAGGAGAGCATTTTTATGAATCGCTCTCTGCGAGTGTGGGGAGGTGACAATTTATGCTTTGTCTGTGTTTAATCTCACTGCTTGAGGATTAACTGCTTTGAAATGCTTGCTAAAGCAGCAAACTCAATTGTAGAGTTACACTTTTACTTGGCAATTCCACATTAATAAAGCAAAATCTCAACTTCAAATGCATTTAAAGAACCTTCTGCATGGTTATCAGGTAAGTTTGGGATCATATTTCCCTCTATTACATGGCCGGACTGATAGGGGGTGTCTAGTGAAGCTAAGTCTTTAGAGAATGAAATATGTTAAACTCCTTGCAAGTAAGTATAGTTAATAGTGGAAAACTGAGTATTTGTTCTTCTTTTACTTGGGTTTTTTTATGCACGTCTGTGGAGTGATTTGAGCTGACCGAGCTGACATAATCAAATCTCCCATTCCTTGTTTTTTCAGGCTGTAACAGATAATTTTGTGTGTAATTTTTTTGTTATGTAAGTACTTGAATGGAAAACACAACTTAAAATGAATCTCATTAATATGCTCACAGCTCCATGGAGGCTGTAATGGAGCCTGTGGTGTTAAGAGTCACGCCAACGCTGTTCAGGAGTTGCTCTTCACTACGCAGTGAGGAGGCTATGTCACCTCCTTTTACACATACAGGAGCTGGTGCAGCAAGTCTGTAGATAGCTATGGAGTTTTTAGTCCCCTCATTCTTGCAGACATGATAGCCACCTTTGAACAGCCCCTTTATCCTCTTACCAAAGCAGTGACATGTCACTGACTGCCCAGCTGCTAACATGGAGCTGTAGATGTCCAGCAGCCAGGTTGAGATTCTGGCTGTGTCAGCTTTATCCTTTTTATCCTGCTAAAGGAGGTAGATTGATCTCTGTGCTTCCTGTGTGCAAGTCTTTGGCAGAGATCTTTACACAGGGTACTTTAGACTTTGGTTTCCAAAGAGCATGAAAGTTAGGTTTACCACAAACTTTCTGGCTATAGTTTTCCCTCCCCCAGAGCTGTGCTTTGCACATTGTGGTTTTCTTCCTGCCCCCAGGCTATAGTTTAGTGGTAGCTGCAGTGATTGTAAAGCATACAGCTCAGAAATGATTAGGGACCCTTTGGGATAAGAGATGTTTTTATAATGACGCTGGTGATGGAAATGACAAGATTATCTGTCTTTCCAAAAACCTCAGTAGGCTGCTTCTAGTGCAGTGCTTCATAATGGTTTCAGCAGGCTTGGCCACATAAGTGACCCTGGTGATGGGGAAAGCACCATGGCAGGGTCTTCTCCACTCTCACATGTGCTATATATTGTGCATAAATAAATCACTGTCCACTGACAAGCTGCTCCTTGGGTCTCTGGTTGCTCACTGAAATGGCAGATGCAGCTGACCCTTGACTTTAATGGGAGCAGATGAGGAATAAACCAAAGGCCAGGTGAATTGCAGCTTTCTCCTGTTTTGGGGAGATCTGCCTTGTTTTGTGCATGGTTGCTGTTGTGCACCAGTGACAGGATAGTTCTTGTAACCATCTTCAAAGGGCCTTGGGAAGAAGCATTGGCTGTAATGAATTGCACCAGTAGACTGCGAGTGGCCACTGGACTGCAAATTTGGATGTCTGTACTCAAACCTCCTTGTTGTACTCAAACTCCTCTTGTACCAGTACTGTGATCACTCTGAAATGGTTTACACAGGCTTTTTGTTAAGTGTTTGAACTTGTTCTGAAGTAACTGGGCAGTAGAGGCTGGTTTGCTGCAGCTGAAATAGAGAGAATCCTGATTAACCTCCCTGCTAACCATGTTCTCTCCCTTCTGCAGCACGTATATCAGAAGGTAGCAGCTATTTGAGAGTGGTTGTTTCTTTAAATACCAGCAGTAGAAATAAAGGCACCAGAGAAATGAAATGGCCACGGGGGAGATGGAGCGGATGATTGTGTTTTGGCTTTTTTTTTTTTTTTCTGTAAGTCTTGGAATAACTGCAGAAATGTTAATTTTGAAGTATTGTTTAACAGACTCCTGAGAAAAAACAGAATGACCAGCGGAATAGGAAAAGGAAAGCAGAAGCCTATGAGACCAGTCAAGGTAATTCACGCTCCTGACCCTGCCCTAGGAGTCCGCAATGGTTGGTAATTTGTGCACAGTCAGTGTCCAAGGAAACGAATGGCTCTTCTCAAGGGTGTGTCAGGCAGCTTGTTATAAACTACGCCATGATGGTGTAGTTTTCTTCTGGGAGCCTTGTTATCCTCATTGGCAGGAAGATACTCAGCTTATTTGCACAAACTCTTTCATTTTCATGGCACAGACTGCCCAAAGGCTTCACATGGCTTCTCTGAAGTGTTGGTTTGGTCCCACGTCACTGCATACACAACAGCCAGACTTAAATACAGGCGATACCCTCTTCGTTGCTTTCTGAGATGGATGCCTGCGTTGGTAGAGTAAATCCTCGCCACAACAAATAGAGAACAAACTGTGCTCTAGTATAAAGCAGGCAGTGCTGCCTCGGAGTACTAGGAAAAACCCAATGTGTCCAAGTTCAGGTTTTCTAGCAAATGGGAGGATTTCTATTTCTTTTACTCTTCAACAAGAAAGTAACAAGGATTGTGTTGACAAAATGCTTCGGTAATATTATAATAAGGGAAAAGAGCTAAGTTTTAATGAGCTGGTATTAAACCACTGCTAATGATCTCTCTAACTATAGGAATGCTTGTGAGAGATCTAATATGTGGTAATGTGCCTGATGGCAGAGAGGTAGAAGTGTCCTTTGCTCTGTCCTTATCTTGAAGGAAAGTTTGGAGAGCCTACACAACTTTCAATGCCCCTTTAGTGTTTCCTAAGTGCTTTAGCAAAGTGCAAATGCTGTTTGATTGGATTTGACATGGTTGGAATTGGGAGCTAATTGAATTGTCAGCTGTAGACCCTCCCAACAACAGCACAAGAGCAGAAGCTTTTGTTGTGGAAGGTGTTGCCCCTTTCTACAGGGAAAGGAGTGTCAGAACATAGGAGTAGTTTTAACATGGCATCATAACTTCTGTTCTTACTATTACAACTCTTATTTTCATCCCTTGTTTTTCTTTTTAGGAAAAGGCACCCCTAGGGGACATAAAATTAGTGATTATTTTGAGGTAAGCATCTTTTCATTGTCAGATGTCTGGTGACTTCTGTTACTGATCCATCATTGGAGTTATTGATTGATGGTGTTGACCTGATGTGCTCAAGTGTGATTAGATCAAGGACATGAGATTTCTGGCAGTTGATTTTTAAAACAGTTGATAAAGCAATTTTTTAACAGAGGAGCCACATATATACACGTTTGAGATTGATTTCCACTGGAAGCTGGATCTGGGATGAGGATATCTCTGAGTATCCAAACCTATTCTGATAAGTGTCCAGCGCTGCAAAAGAACCTGCCTGCAAAGTCCTGATTCAAGTAGGAAGTTGCTGACAGGGTTCCCTCTCCACAAAAGCTTGCCATGGGATGCTGGCACCACCTGGGAGATGGAGACCCTCCCAAACCCGTGATCCTGAAAATCACTGTTCTTTTCTGATTATGTAGTTTCTGAAGCTTTTCTAGGTCTGCACAACCCAAAGCTCTTAAGTTTGTTCTTTATTTTCCTGACTAATCAGAAATCAAGTTTTTATTGGTGTTTACTGCTTTCCTGGCTATAGTTTCTTGTAAGTTTGGTGCACAGTGTGGTGCAGGAACATAAGGATTTCTGTACTAACTAGACCAGCTGCCCACCTGCTTACTTATCCTGCCTTTAGTGGTGACTGGCACTGCTGCTTCAGTGGGGGTGTACAGTTCTTACCACTCCTGTGGTGCACAGTTAGAAACAGCGAATGGGCTTCATAATTCTATACAGTAAATAATAGATCTATAGGCAAGTGTGCAGGTTTATATCTTTTTGTGTTAAAAATGTACTCGCTGCAAATGTGAATGTTTGTCTGAAGCACTTTTGCTATTAGTTTTGAAAACAGTGCATGAAATGTGAAGGTTTTCCTCTTAGCTTCTATGCAGTTTGTTCTAATGAGTCCCTAGAGCCTGTAAGGCTTCATTTTTAAGAATGATGCATTTCTTCTGTCTCTGTTAAATTTGCTTCAGTATAGTATCTCTGTAATTACTGATGATCAAACCTGTTCCTTTGGCCAGTTTGCTGGGGGAAGTGGCCCTGGAACCAGCCCTGGTAGAAGCGTGCCTCCTGTCGCCAGGTCATCACCGCAGCATTCCTTATCCAACCCCTTGCCGGTAAGTGTCTCCCTGGGGCCTGAGCTGGTGCCATGGCACTGACTGGGTTGGTGGCTGTGCTTCAGACAGGTAATAAAGGTTCTGAATAGAAAAGAAGTGTCTCTGAAACTGGATTCTGGCAGCAAAGCCAGGTGTCAGAGATGCTGTAACAGTGGCTAGTCCAGTTGTAACTGATATGAATATCTGAGCGTAAAGCATCCAAGATGAATGTTTTTAGCATGCAGATAGATCAGTCATTACTAAACGGTGGAACACACATATTAGTTATCTTGTTTCCCATTGTGACTCATGAGTTTCTTCATAGAGTAGAGGATCTTGTGTGTTTGTATAGCACTAATACACCGATACTCTGATCTAGATTGGACCCTTTGGGTATACGGAAAACCGTGCCTACCATAATTATGTTGGGAAGGTCTTTTACTTCTCTTTATGTGCATGTGACTCGTAAGGAGCATTAGCAAAAGCTTGCAAGGAAGTGTGTGTACATGCACATCTGTTGCTATTTTTTGTTACGTAATTCCCTTTTGCTGTCACAGCATTTCTGCAAGGTCTGCATGTGAAGAAAGAACCAGGAGTTTTAAGGCGTTTTAGCACAGAGCAGCTAAAGACTTTGCTTTCAACTAGCAAAGCTTTAAGGGAGAGCTTCATGTATGCTTCTAGATACTTATTATGTGTTTAAAAAATTGAAATAGACCTCATTAATTGGATGGCCTTTCCTCCTATCTTGTATTAATTCACTAATACCTCTCTCTAAAGAGAAGTCAATGAAAGAAATACCATCTCTGGATGTTGCAGATGTGTGAGGCATTAGGGACAGTGCTTTATTTCGGCAGGTGAGATACTCTCAAGATGTTCATAATGGGACAGGTAGATTCTTCCTCTGGTGTCCTACACTGTGTGTGTATTGAGTATAAATAAATATAAATGAATATAAAATAATAAAATATAAATAATATATTAAATAAATTTATTAAATAAATTTATTAAATAAAAAATATAAAATAATAAAAAAATAAATGAATATAAATAAAAGGTTCAGCAGGGTATTTCTCATGTGGTGAATACTGATGTTGCAGTTAGTTTCAGCTAGGCCAGGTCATGTCTGTCCTTACACAGGTGCTCTTTGTTTTTCTTATCTTCTGTTCTTTACTCTTGCAGCCGACCCTGTAATATTTGCTTATTCATGAGGAACTATTATGTGTGTTTTCAAGATCCTCTTCTTACAAACTGAATAGAAATGGTTAAGCCCCCAAAAAGAGGGGAATGAGAGAAAGTTGGAGAAGATTCAGTATCTTACCCATTACAGGTGGCAGTACAGTTTAGGAAGAGAGCAGAGTGTTAAAATGCCTTTCACAGGGAGCCAAACCTCCTCCAAATGTGTGAGTTAACCTGTACAGGACTGGAAATTGTCCGCAATCAGAACTTGCAGAGGAATTGTAATGGCTTCAGGATGTTACTTCTTGTCTTCAAATCTCTTGACTGCTGTGAATTGCCTTGCTTCTCCTTTGATCAGAAGAACGATCTGCAGGTCTTCAGACTCTTGCAAGGTCGCTCTCCTATACAAACATTCTTTGGGGGCAGAAAGCACGCTCTTGACATTTGAAATGTTAGGCAGAAAATACGCTTCAGGTTACACTTTAGGTTGTTAAGGAAAAACTGAAGCCTGACCTGACTGTTTGCTTTCGATGTGGCATATGCCTGGCCCAGAGTTACAGCTTGGAAGGACTTTGATAGTTATTACCCAGTTTTAGCAGTGATGGGCAGGGTTTTGAAGCAAGGGCAATGAGGTCTGAGTGCTGTAATCAGTGTAGCTCAGATGATTCTTGTTCTTACTGAACCCGGTTCCTGTATCACAGTTGAAAAATGAGTCTGCTGCAGGAGAAAGGAGCTGGCCTTTCAGAGATATAATGCATCCTTAAAAGATTTTTAGTGCTTTGCTTATTTTATAGGAGATTGATCCCAGCTATAACGACAGAAATGAGCTTGCTGTGACGCCTGGGTTCTGAACATGGTTAGGTTGCTGACATTTAGCAGTTCTGACTCAGTTTACTTCACTGGAATGAACCTATGGTGTGACATTGGCTGCTCTAAAATGATCCTTAAAAAGCATCCTCTAGTATAATTTTGAATGCCTTGACCAAAATCCCAATGCACTGAGGTTGTTGGATCTACAACCTAGTTTGCTTCATTGGCTCTGAAACCCATGTATCTGCAAAGGAAGGAGGGGGTGTTAACTGACAAGGAATTCTGTCCTGTGTGTTTGTTTGTTCCTTTTGTTTTTTTCTTGTTATTCTTCATCATCTTTTTGATGTCTTCCATTGGAACAATCACTCCAAGGAGTCGTGTTTTGAGTTATCAGATCCTCACCACGCTGCCTGCCCCATTCCTGAGCTGCTGCTTCGCTGACAACAGTTTTGGCAGAGTCAGAGAATTGGTTTTGGTTTGTTTCTTTTTTAAAGAGGAAAGGGGGGCAAAAAAAGAGTTCATTGTATTTTTCTTGCCTGTGTTACAGCGGCGAGTGGAGCAGCCGCTCTATGGGGTAGACGGCAGCACAGCAAAGGAACCGCAGGAGGAACACTCTGCTCTGCCAACGCTGATGTCGGTGATGCTGGCGAAGCAGCGGCTAGAGAATGAGCAGCTGGCACAGAGGGGAGGTGGCCTCTGTTTTACTTTTGTCTCGGTGAGCAGCTCTGAAAAGATTGGAATCCTGAGGGATGTTTCTAGTTAAGGGATGGGGAGCTTGCAGCTTTTTCTGCTCAAAGGCAGTAGTTCAAGTGCAGCCTGGTATGTTGATGGCCATCATCATCTGGTAAGTTCATCTTTGAGAAGAGTTCTAGGTCCCAGGCTTTGCTTGGTTAATAAATGAGTTTTAACTTAACTCAAGCTCTTATGTAGATCAAAATAATAGCATCTGAGAGGCTAATCTGATAGATGCAACAAAGCGAAAGAATGAAGTATAGTCTTGCTGTGAGAAGTGTTTGTTTTGGCCTCGCTTAATCTCAGCTGACATGAATTACATTAGGCTTTTAAAAGCTTTGTCTTTTAGCAGGTTGGGCCAGGCTTCCTGAGAAACTGACTCTTGTTTTACTGAACTGAATCTCTTGAGCATTCTTAAATCTTAGCATGAAAGTATGGTACCCAGACTAGGCTGCACCTCCCATGTAAAGAGAAGTGTATCTGCATGGGCACTGGTGGTCATGCCGAGGAGCATATAACAATACGCTAACTTTCTTTTACAGGCCCAGCAAGGCAGCCCATCTTCTACCGGATCAGGGAACACTGAGCATTCCTGCACTTCCCAAAAACAGATTTCCATCCAGCACAAACAGTCACAGGTATAGCTCACTAGACGATACATCTCTTGGATATGAGATTGGAGCTTGATGCAGCTTGTATTCCATGCCAAAGGGTACTACTTGTAGTAAATGTAATGTTTCCAGTGAAAACAGTAGTCCCAACTGGGTCTGTAACTACTGATTGAAGTAAATCACTCTGAACTTTGTTCCTGATTCTGTAGAGGATGTTTTCAGTTGCTGCTACTGGAATTGGCCCAATCTGTTACTGAGGTTTTTCTGTGTAAATATGATGGGCAATTCTTCAGCCATGTGTGAATGTGCTCAGGAGAGGAACACCTTAGCCCTGGCTGTTTCAGTTCTGGTGTATCCTGAATGTTCTTCCTTTCTCTGCAAGTGAAGATGTAAAGGAAACCTGAATGACAGTTGTGAATGCTCCTGTTCAAGCACTGGGTGCATCCATGCTGCTTATAGTACAAAATCCACAGTCTAGCTGGAAGTTCTGTGACCTCTGCAAAGTACACCCATGGGATAGTTTGTCTTGTCAAGCTAGAGCGTGATGTGTTCCTGTCTGTGCTTCTCAGCAACTTAATTGACCTGGAGTCAAGATGAGCAGTAGCTCTTTTGACTGTACTGCTGTCTTTTTGGTGCCTTTTTGATTCTTCCTGTGACTTGATGTCAAGATTTGCTTTTAGCTGTGTCATCTTCTTTTGCTTGTAAGGATGTTCAGCTTTATCTGCAATGCACCTTGCTTATTTCTTCTCCAAGTCTGCTTTTAATCTTCTGTTGATTTTCATCTCTGATTTCTCTGTGGCTGACTCTTTCCTTGAGTGAGTTTAAACCATCAGTTCTGTGTCAGTCATTTGCTCACACCAGCCTGTGTCAGAGATGATTTTATTGCTGGGGGAAGTTCATTCTCCATTTCCCCAGCAGGTGGTACAAGCTCTTTGTGCATGAAGGACAGCAGTTCTGCTTCTGGGGATACGTCCTAGCTTAAGTCTCTGAGCTCTGCTGTGTCATCAGGGTCACATTTGTCGTCTATATTGTTGTCTGTGAAGATTGCTGTTTCTTGCTGCTTCATGGAGAATTCTTGTGTGAGAATGACACCATAACTCAAGAAACTGCCAAAGGTGCATTTCAGTCTTTGCTGTCCCCAGTACTCATGCTTAGAATAGTGGTCCCACCTGAAGTGAGCAAGATGTTTTTATTCTGTCGTGTGCTAAAGATGCTCACAAGGTCCATCTTCTTTGAAAAGGGTGAGGTATTATCTGAGCATGCTTTCTGCCAGTGCTCAGCTTCATCATATTCTCCAAAGGTTTAGATGTCGCATACATATAAGGCAAAGAATACAGGAAGATGCTTGGCTGCATGATGAGGACATGCATATATTGGTTTTCCTTTCCAAACCTGTTTGGAATTGATAGGGTTAAGAAAAGTAATCTTCAGTGATGCCCAGTTGGACTCGTTTCTGGCAATGAGAGGAACAAGTCAGCATGAGCATGGTTTCAGTCAGTACTGTGGCCCTCCAGCGCTGTGAGGCAAGGGGAGCTGTGATGAAGTCACGCCTTAGAGTGTACATCCTGAAACATGACTTCATCCGACACAGCACAGGCACATCTGGGCATTTGGCAAATGACAATAAATCACTAAAGAAACTCTCTGCTGCTTGGTTGAGGATGTGTAGAATGGGTTCTCAACAGCCAGCCTTCTCCTTGCCTTTTGTCCCACATGCTTTCTACAGGCTGTCAGGAAGGAAAAAACAAGTTAAAGCTCAAGTGAGGTTACATGTCCACGCCTTCTCTTTGTCTTTTGGGATTTAGGCTCACCTTGCTTGATGTGCAATGCTGGCAGGTTTTGCTCTTTCCCATACTGGGCATATGTAGAGAAGCAGTGGTCAGCCAAGTTTGTCTCTTTCTTCATGGGGTTAGCTTCCAGGCAAACCTAACATCTGGGGAACAGTTCCATAGCAGCTCCCTAGGTAAGCCTCTGCTGACCCTTGTCAGAACCAGGGTAGCTGCTTGCTAGTCATAAATGTGACATCTGTGCAGTCATGGAGAGATCTTATGTGTTGACTTGGCTGGTTTAGCTGCTGTGTTCATGTGCATGCTGACTTCTTACACTTTGCTTCCCCACCCATTAATGAGAGTGCTGAGTTTGAAATACTCTACCTGCTAGAGAATACAGTACATGTCTTTTGTCTTCTGTTCCTGGGTATAACTCTCACTTCATTGGGGAAGGTATTTGAGATGTGCTGCACCCCATAAAGCTTTCCAAATAGGTTTCACTCAAGAATTATGATGCTCCTGTCCCTTGTGGGCACTGATACATCAGTTTGTCAGAAACAAAGGCTTAATATTTCTGCTGTCAATCTGTTACAGTATTTCAATATGAAGACCTGTGTTTTATGTCAAGATCTCCTTAGAGCCCCCAGGTCTTGTCTTCTGTCTAGCAAGTGGTTGTCTGTGCCCCTGAAAGATCTCATATATTTAATATTCCAGCTGAGGGTTGGGATTTGGTGGTGGTTTGGGGTTTTTGAAGCCTTTTTCCTGTACAAGCACTGCAGGAAAGGACAGTGACTGTCAGAGACCACCAAGGAGTGGGCAGAACTCAATTATAAAGACAAAATTTGCAGGACATGGTGTATTGTGGCCCTTTACCTGTTACCAGTTTGTGTTCTGGTATTACCATGCAATAAAAAAACGAAGAATGGAGAAAGTTCCTCCCTGACAGGTAGGATGCAGGGGATCAGTTCCTTCTTCTTAGACCTAACTGTTCAGGTCAGGTGGGGTTACAATGCAACATTACATGCTGACTGTCTGATATACTTGTTTTCCTTAAATGTGGTCTCTGGTGATTTTTTTCCCTACAGTCTGACCTCACAATGGAAAAAATATCTGCACTAGAAAACAGTAAGAACTCTGACTTGGAGAAGAAGGAGGGGAGGATAGATGACTTATTAAGAGTAAGTATTTCAAGTGGGACAGCTCTTTGAAAAGCTGCTGTTTAAAGATACCTAGAATGCATGTGCCAGCTAGGCTGCAGAGCAGGACTTTGTATATGATTTGTAGAACCAGCTCTCACAAGGTAAAACAAATAGAATCAACTCCACGATCAGCAAGAGAATTGTGTGGCTTGTGGCCACTCTGGACCTGTTTGAATCCACAGGGACTGTGGCTGCGCAGTGAAGTTGTAGCTCAAGTGTTAATGCCTCAGCAGTGTTACACACTTGTGTTTCACAGACTAACCTAACATGTTTCTCTGCAGAATTATTCCGCTCTTCTAAGTACTTAGGAGCTGACTCTGCTTTTTGTTGAGCAGTGTGTTCAGTAGCCTCTCAATAGACTGAGAAGTTGTATTCTGAAATGCTCATTCACAGGAGTCAGTGACACGTATACAGATAAGGAGAACATCTTTTGGTCAAACAGAAAGAATAAAGCTCCTCTTAACCCATTAGTATTCTTCAATAAAAGATAAAAACCTTTAAATCAAGGATCTTGTCTTAATGGAGGAGCTCTAATTGATTTAGCTTTCATCAGCTGGAGAGGCATCTCTTGTGTAGTGTTGCAAAGCATTAGAAAACACATTAAAGAGAGAAGAGGGGGAAGGAAGGGGCTCTTGTGTTAGTGTGTATCTGGTCTCAGCACCTGAAAGAGCTGAGGCGCTTGTACAGGCACCCTTTGCTGTTTAATCAGCAACCAGATTGACTCTTGGTTGGAAGGGGGATGGTTAAATTTATCTTCTTAGTGAAAACAGTTGCACATAAAATCCTGCTGTACACTGTGGTGGTGTTAAAAACAGCAACTGTTGCTGGGAGCAATCTGTGTAGTGGGGTTGAGGGATAGTAACTCAAACATGAATTTAATTGAAAGTACAAAGGGAGTTACCCCATCCTTTTCCTCTGCCAGTATTGTGGCAAAAGAGCGAGGATAGATCAGGGGTGACTCAGCTGTTTTGAGACTTGGGAGCTGTGGCAAGGTCTTAAATGTTTAAAAGCCATAAAAATTAAACACCTTTTGCTTGTGTTTAATCTCTCTGTACTTTAGTTCCTTCTGTGTAAACCAGGATGATGGCACTTCCCTGTTCTAGAGGGCTCTTAAGATTTGGATGGGTTAAGGACTGAAGAGCTTGGCTTGGATGTTTTGCTAAGGAACCTAGTCGTTTTTTACCCTGCTGGTGTGCTTACTTTAATCCCTAGAGCTAACTGGAGAAACCTCTTCCTAAGCAATGCTTAGTTTGGCTCTTTGAATGGTTTAAAGTCGAAGGCTTTTCTTTCTTCTCTGTTCACTTTTAGGCCAACTGTGATTTGAGACGACAGATAGATGAACAGCAGAAGATGCTGGAAAAGTACAAGGAGCGGTTGAATAGATGTGTAACGATGAGCAAGAAGCTGCTTATAGAAAAGGTGAGCAGGGGACTTGCCACATCTCTGCAGTCACAGTTCACACCCTTGAAAACTTCTCTCTTCTTCTGAGCAGTGAAAACCTGCTCCTGTTGTTTTGGTGTCTTGAATTACTTCTTTGCAAATAGGGATGTTATTAAGACTGAAATGGTTCAGAATGCTTTGGTTTGGTTACTTTTCACAGTCTTGGGGAGCGATCTCTCTTGCTGAAGTGAAATAGTCTGAGCTGTCGATGCAGTAGCATTTCTTGATTTGGAAACTCATAGACCTGAAAAGCAACATTGTCCAGCTCTGGCAGTGCAAGAGCAGTATCCCATTGTGCAGTGAAATTGCCAGATGTGCTCTGTGACGTGGACAAGTGATTTAGACCTTTCCTTCTTCCAGACAGCAGAATTGGAGATCATTGCTTTGTGTAACACACAAAACAATACATTAAAGACACTGGGGAAAGTGCCAGGCTGCTCTTTACCAGTGTCCAGCCTGCTTTGGCGTTGAGAGATTTCCAGATTTCCTGATGGTTAAACAATGTGGGGTTTGATTGCTCCTTCACCTGCAGGCCGATTACATCTATTGTTTGTGGGCACTGGATGGGCAAAACTACCAGGGTGCTGGCCAGTACATACAGTCTGTTTGAGCTGATTTTGTCACAGAGCTGATTGTTCTTGGCTGACTCCCCTTTCTAGGAGGACTTGTAACTGTGGGCTAGGTGTTAGGTACATCTGGCTTTCACATAGGTGGTCTAGAGCTCCAGTGAGGAGCTTTGCTGCTTCATCTTTAATCCTGACTGAGTGAAACTTGGCTGCTCTCATCTAGGGCCATGGAAATTTCCTTTTACTTAACCAGAAACACTCTGAGACAGACACCATCACCAGTTTTGACGCATTGGTGACCTAACTGAGATGGTGTCACATTTGGGTGTGGTGCCAGTCTGGGACTGAGCTGGCTGATCACTGTATCTTCCTCTTAACAGTGATTGAAGGTGCATTTTTGTCCCCCATTTCCCATTTGAGCGATTAAGGGGCTGATCAGAACCACACATTGGCTAAACTACTGGTACAAAGGGATAGTTTTAATCCTCTTGCTAGACTGATTTCAAGTTATCATAGAGTGGGTGAGCTGCCCAAGCAGTTATGGGGAAATAAAAATGAGGCTGAAATTCAGAAAGGAGGCAAATAAATGCTTGTCAAACCAATGTGAAGCACGCAGTGATTTTCAGCTGGGTTGCAGGTAAGCAGTCCTGGAACAATAGAAAGCGGGAAGAATTGGCAGTGATTTAAAGCACAGCACAGCTCTTAGTTGCTGATTTATGGCTTCTGGTTTTACATGTGTTTCGTTCTATTTTCAGTCAAAACAGGAGAAGATGGCCTGCAGAGATAAGAGCATGCAGGATCGATTGAGGCTAGGTCACTTCACCACAGTGCGGCACGGGGCGTCTTTCACCGAGCAGTGGACAGATGGCTATGCCTTCCAGAACCTCATCAAGTGAGGACAGACAGACTTGTCTTTAACTTCAGAGGCATAGACAGAAAAGCTAAGCAGTTGTGTGTGATGTCTTGCATGTCAAAATGTGGGAATGGTGTGACTGATGCATGAAAGGATCAGATAGGAGCACAGCTACTGACAATGGGGAACGTTTTGGCATTGAAGTGAGAAATGTGTTTCCACTTAAAACTCCAGAGACTTGGCCTGGAATCAGATGGTTTGAGCTGGCCTTTGGGTTGGAAGGGAGTAGGCTGCCCCTTTGGGTATTCTCAGTGCACTTACCTGGCTGTGCAGTGCTTGGGGCACAGGAGTGGACTAAATACTCACATATATTGTGAATCAAACAATTTGATTTGCATACTTGCATATATTAGTCAATGAAGGCTAATTAGCTTTTCTGGTTTTTTAAGTAGAAAGTAGAGAAGCTTAAAAGAGAAAATCCATGCTACGAAACTTCTTTTGCCTCCTGGTAACAGTGATCAAAGGGGCTGCAGAAACCTGGAAATGAAGATCAGAGACCCTTTTATGCAGGATGTTAATGGAAATATCCACTCAATTCCCACCTGGCCTAGACCTTTAAGTAGGACTTGGCAAATTAATTGCATTAGAGAGAGCTATGTGTGATCCTTTAAAATCATATCACTTCTCCGTGGTCTGATACGGAGGTGGTGCAGCTCTTGTTAGGTGCAGATTAAGAACTTCATAATTCTTCCATAGTTTGTGTTGTAAGACATGGAAGAAATACTTCTGGCATATTTACCTGCAGTCTTAGACTCTTTAAAAAGTGAATTAAGTATGTAGCTGCTCAAGTCATTTAGACTTGAAATGTCAAGAGTGCTTTTATCCCTGTAAAATGTTTTAAGATAGTCCTTTTACCTTGGAGGAGAGGCTGTTTGCTCAGTGAAATTGGGAATGCTGTTTATGTTTTAGAGATCTAAGGGTAGTTTAAAAGCACCCCTGAAGCAGAAGGATCCTTTCTCAGACAGTGCCAGACTTCAGGAATACTCTAACAGGAAAGTCTGAGATTGAGAACAGAGCCTTCTAGGAAAAAGTGTGTGGAAAGTTAGTGGCCAACCATGGATCCCTGGCTTTTCCGTGAGGTTGGCAACTCTTGGGTTTGGGTATCCTCAGCATGAATAAAACCTTTCACTTACTGAAAGATTTCTGTGGGCCACAAAAAGAATCCCCTTTTATGTAAAAATACCTTTAAAAATATGAGTCATGATGCTTGGCACATCCCCCTTCCCAGTACAGAAATATTTTGTTACTAATCTTGCAAGTACAACTGATTGGAAAGTCATTGCTCCAATCTGTTCAGAACAGATGCTGAAGAACAACCAAGTACAGACCATTAGTTCTCTGCTTCATGGGTTTTTTCCTACTCTCTTCTTTCCAGACAACAGGAAAGGATAAATTCCCAGCGGGAAGAAATAGAAAGACAACGAAAAATGTTAGCAAAACGGAAGCCACCTGCAATGGGACAGACCCCTCCAGCCAGCAACGAGCAGAAGCAGCGCAAGAACAAGACCAATGGAGCAGAAAATGAAACGTAGGTTCCATTGCCTTCTCTGTGCCTTGCAGAGCTGCACGCTTTGAGCAGAGCACAAACTCTCTCCTGGGAAATGGAATCTTGCCCTTGCCCCTAGGCTTCACTCCATACACAAATGAATATTGTGGAATTAGCCTGGCATTCAGCAACATCTGGCTGCAGTTCTAAATAGTTTTCAGTGGAGTAAAACAAGGAGCATTGCTGAGGCCAGACTTTTGAATGCAGTGCTTTTTCAGTGTTCCTGTTGCATCAAGTTGGGAAAGTGTTGCAATTCCAGAATGGATTTCAGTGTCACTGTATGATATGTGGTGGTTTTTTGAGGACAAAAAATGAGGACCCATTTAGAAGCCTTTTTTTTTCTGTGTTGTTTCTGGGGAGTAATTTGGTATACTGAAGAAAATGATGCTCTCTCTAAAGACAACGTGTTAAGCATTGTCCTGTGTCTCCAAAGCTGTCCTTTCCATTTCCCTGACTCAGGTATCCGCAAACGTAATTGAAGTGCTACTTCTTACAGAAGATTTCTCCCCCCGTCACCTCTTTTGAAGTGACTGATGCTCCAAGAGTCACAATGTTCTTGTGAGACAAAGCTTTTCTTGCCAAGAAATTGATAACATTAGTTTTTGGAAGCTTTTTTGGGGTGGGAATCCATTGAATCAGAGATTTCCCACTACTTTCTACCTGTTTCCTTTGCAATCTTCATTTTATTGCTGTTGGCTGATACCATAACTCAGAGTGATACTTCTCTTGCACTATGACATCTCCTGGCCATGACTTGACCTCAGAGTTCCTGGACCCCTTTGAGTTCTTGGTCTTGGTTGAATCAAAAGGCTCTCACTGCCTCTTGCAGTCACAGCAGAGCTAATGCATGACTGGGTGAATCCTGATACTCAGGGTGCTCTCAGCCCCCAAATCAGGTGCTGGTTCCTGGAGATCAGATGTGTTGTACTGAAGGGCGCTGTGTGCTTTCTGCAAGTAAGTGGCTTGAATAGAGACACTGAACCCTCATTCTGGCCAAGAGAGCTTAAAAAGAACCTAAATCAAGCTCTAAAGCCATTCTTTTGCATTGCAGTTTGAGTTTGGAGAAGTAAATTGAATGTCAGTGCCTGGGTATTTTGAAGTGGTGCTGTTCTTTAGGGTAATCTTTCACTTATAAAGGGCAGGACGAGGCTTTCCCCATTTCGTTGAGACAGCTGTAGTGTGGCATATTCTGAAGACATGGCAGCACAGATCCTGATGTCTGGAAATCGTGACAGGATGATACTAAGTGAGCTTCTGCCTATGTTGTGAGCCTGCTTTGACATAATCTATCCTTACCTGGGTTTGATAGAAGCCTTTTTGTGCTCCCTTCACTGATTCAGGGTTTTATAATTGTGGTTTTGAAGAGCTTCTAGTCATGGTGTTGAGAAAAACTGCTTGCCAGCTATGCATATGGTTCATGAGGAGTGGTTTAGCTTATGGAAACATGGGGTTTGCCATTCAGCTGAAGCAACTGGACTGACTGACTACTTGCTTAAGCATAGTTAGTGTGGAAATGCATTTGTTGGACTGCTATGTATGTGTATCAGGTACAAAATGTTCTAGCTTTTGGAGGGAGTCTTTTAGGCAAGTTGTATCTAAGTGTTTCTGAAAGTTGAATGAGAAGCAGCCAGCCAAATTCCTTCCTCTGATTTTTGGTTCTTCTTTGCTTCATGGTTGTTGCTGTGGCTGAAAAAGGAGAGGAAGTTCCCATGATGCAAATTTAAACACATGCTCTCCTGAAGCTGGTTCCAAGCCTCTGAATGGGAAAAAGATTTGCATTCAGGAGCAATAATCTAGGGTTGGGGCTTTTTGAGGTCTGTTAGGGCAGGTTGGGCACCGTTCAAATCCTCAGCTGCACTAGAACTGGTGTGTTTGTCTTAGAGCCTCCTTGATTCTTGCAATGCTTGCTGCTAACAGGCAGCTATTTTGGGCTCTGGTGGTACTCATTACATCTCTTGCTCAACGAGTAGACTGTTGGTGTTCAGCCCTTTATTTTATTGTGCACAAGAATATGTGGGAAGCTTGTTGCTGATTGATTCAGCTGTCTTTTTATTCCTTCATACAGCAACACCAACCAAAGACCTTTTTGGGATGTATTTTTAGGTTAGCTGGAGCTGATTAAAAGTCCAGGCTGTCAGGGGTGGATGCGGAGAAGGGGGGGGGGGGTGTGTGAATTAGGATGCTTTCATATGAAGTGAGACAACATGTAAACATTTATGGTCCTGGCTGTCTTTTGTAGCTGTAATTTGTAATAAGCAGTTCCTTATGGTTGAGATTCTTTCAAAAGGAGCTTGGCTTGCGAGTTTGGGATGAAATGCATCAGTTAAGAACTGCTTAAGCACTTACTGCAAATCTGTGGACCCTTGGTGTTATCAACAGCAGAGAGAAGTTGGGGCATCTCAAGATGAGCATGTAGCTTAATGCTGCCTCCTCTTGATTCACTGCACGGTGAGCCAAGGTCCCACAGCCCCATACAGACCTAAGACTCAGCCCCCTCCTGAAACTAGCTGTGGTGTTGATGCTGTGGAGACCACATACACTAACCTTTGTACTATGCAGAGCATAACTATTGCAAGAGGAATCCTTCTGGGATAAGTTTTGACCTCAGTTTAGTTTCACAAAGAATAGTTGTATGCTGTCATGTGCATATTCTTGTTTACAAAAGAAACAGACACAGTTGATACGGGCTTCATAGCTTTATGGTCATGTGTGTGTTCTGCAGACTGTTCACTTTATCCCATGTGTTGAAACCTAATGCATTGGATCTCTTGTGCAGGTTAACATTAGCAGAATACCATGAACAGGAAGAGATCTTCAAACTCCGTCTAGGTCACCTTAAAAAGGTAAGAGCTATCTGCAGGAAAGGCTTTTAGGTGGGTTTTGATGCAGTGTTCTATGAACAATAGCATTTCTCTGATAACTGAGAGGGTTTTCTTGTTTGAAAGGGATGGCCATGGTTTTGTCATGATTTTTTTTCCCAAGGCAGTGGTATTCAGGAAGGCTGTTCTTTGCTTTAATAAATAGATTCCTGTGTTCTTACATACCATTTCATGCAAGGAGTTCCACTGTTTTGATGCATCTTATCATGTCACTGTGACCTGCCTCGTGCTGGGCTCTGTGTGTGTCTAATATGAGGGAATAGGAATGAATGGATCCAGGGAAGAAATTTATGAGAACACAACAAAAACTGCAACCATCACTGATTTTCCCATTTCTTTGCAATATCGGGTAGCCAGCTCATCAGTAACAGCCCAATAAAACCTCTTGGGCTCTGGGAAACTAGGACTGTTTAGGTGGTTGTAGTGCATGTTTGTTTTCAAATACATTGTCTTCAGTAGGAACTGTACCTGCAAGTGAGGTTCTCTTTAAGTAAGCTGTTGGTTACCTTGAAAGTGATTGCAATAGCCTATAAATAAGTTTTATGGGGCACTTCAACAGATGAGGTACTGAAACAGAATAGATGCCTTCTGTGATTCCCTGTTTAACCGTGATCTCCACTGAGGCCCTAGAGTTTTCTTTCCCATATGAAACAAAGAGGAAGGATGCAAACGCATTACTGGAGTCCCCTTTCTTTTCTCAGGTGGTGCCTGAGCTGTGCACTTAGCTTTTTCCTTTAACCTTGACGCTCAAGTTGCATACAAGGCCTCATAAATGCTGCTGTGCTCCTTGTTATTTTCAGTGGCAAGGGAAAGTTAATGCACCCGTGGAATCTGCTGGCACTCTGCCCATTGTGTTATACTGACCTGTGGACAAAGATAAGTGATATGAGCAGTAGCATGCTAAAGGCATGCTTGTTCTACAGCTTCCACATTGCTGGAGTGGATTAATTGCAGATCCATCTATGCTGGCGTGTCGTGTGCCACCCTGGAACAGAGGAATCCATTTGGAAATGGACCTTAATGGAAAATGAAGTAATGTTCTGGGATCGTGGCATTGTCTGAGGCTGTGCTTATCCTTGTCCACTTTTGGAAACTGGCTCATTCTTTATGCCTAAAAATAGATCAAGTTGAGAAGGGAAGGAACGGAGTCACAAGACAAATGGGTAACCGTGTCCCTTGAGGTATATATACCAAATAATACAGCTCAAGGCAAGTGTTTTAATTGAGGTTTGCACCCCTGTCCACAGTGATGTGAATTTTAGTGTCGTGTCTGAGGGCACTAGAACTTCCAGCTTTACAAACAGGGTACCAAAACCTCCACGTGGCACTAAGTTACACTCTGACCATCATTACCCATCACTGCTAATAGGACCTGATGTCCTTTCACATTCTCCATCCTCTCCAGATGCTGCCCCTTTCCCATGTGGCTTCATGACATCCTAGTTCCTTACTTCTGAGGGCCATCCTCTATCTCCAATAATTTCTTCCCAAGTGGAATTACATCTGTGTTTCCATAAATGAGGCGGAAATGTTAACTGCATTGTCTTACACAGCATTGTTTTCCTTTTGTTTTTCCTTGTGCAGGAAGAAGCAGAGATCCAGGCAGAGTTGGAACGGCTAGAGAGGGTTAGAAATCTACATATCAGGGAATTGAAAAGGATACATAATGAAGATAATTCACAGTAAGCACATGGGATCTGGGGACAAGAATGTAGAACAATTTCTGTCTTTGTCCCCTTCAAATGGGAAACAGTCTGCTTGAAATTGATGTTACAACTTAGTATGGCACTTGATTGGGGGTGGTATGGTGATGAACTTGGAGTTCATGTAAAACAAGGGCTTCCAAGTGCATCAAGGTACCATTACAAAGTTGTTCATTAGTAGAAAGCGATCACATCGGATCAGATCTGTCAGTTGTTAACACAGTTGTAATATTTCTCTGTCTTAATGTAAAAATGTTGTTTCTAAGCTGTGTAGTAGCTGTAACCTCTTGTGAGTAGATCCCATTAGTTGTCAGTGCTCTTAAACTGTGTCTTTCTCGCCAGATTTAAAGACCATCCAACGCTAAATGATAGATACTTGTTGCTACATCTTCTGGGTAGAGGCGGCTTCAGTGAAGTATATAAGGTAAATGTGAAGTGGCAATGTGTGCTGTAATCTGAATCTGCAGGGAAACAGTGCAGTAAGCAGTATTTTATGCCTGTTTTCTCAGTGGTGTATGTAGTTGTAGAGGGAAGAAAGGAGGATGAAGCACATGTTGCATCTGGCTTGCATTGGGCAGCAGGCTTGAGATTTTTAGGTTCTGCCCTTGTCCTCAGAGGTCAGATTGCAGGCTTCAAGAAAACACTGCACCAAGTGTGCAAGTTTTGCCAGGTCAGAGCAGCAAACACTTGAAGAGACAAGCGCTACACACAATATACCCAAAGTGGCCATGTTCTGTTGAGTATGGCATAGCAAGCCCAAACCTCCCTGTAAATGAGAGAAAATAGCTCCAGTAATAAGAGCAAAGGCTGCATTTCCTGGGGGTAGAAGCCTTGCTTTCCTTGTGTCTTCATTTGCACTCTGAAGTAGCAGACTGGGGAGGTGTGTTTAGTCTTGGGACTTCCTTGGACGTGTGTCAGCACTCTTGCATGGCCAAGACCTCTGGTGCTTTGGTGCATGCTATTTGACTGTTAATGCTTAGAGCCTTTCCAGTTCAGAATATTCACTGAATCTGTCCTCAGTAGTTTTTAATCCATGTGGAACTGGCTAGAATGAAAAGAATTATGCCAATGCAAAGATTGGAAACTTGAGGGTGATTTATTATCTTGATGCAGTACAACAACAGGTCTCTAAACTAGGGAGGGTGGGACTACTTAGGTAGTGAAAAAGAGAGTGTGAGATGTGCTCTGAATTGCTGCCTTTGCTGACTAAACAGAAAGCCTTGGCTCCACAGCTGAAAGCAAGAGGGTATGAATGCTTCAAAACTGACTGTGCTCTAGAGTTGTAACTATGGTATTGAAACAAAGGGATGCTTAGCCCTTCTTCTCCAGGGTCTTGGCCAATCTATTAAGCGTAAAGAATTAAGTATACAACGTCTGAGATGGACACAGATCATCCTTGTCTGCTTACAGCAGGATTTTGCCCCATGCTATAATTACTAGCTGTTGCTGCTCTCAGACAAGGTAAAAGCTTCCTGCATTTCTCCAGGAGCACAAATCCAGAGATCCATTCTTTAAAGACTGTTTAAATAGCAAGAAACTGGAGGGGAAAATAACAGCACAAGATTTATGCAGTGAGGCCACTGAATTCTCCACCTTCTAATTAAGATGAAACATGCTGCAAGATGGAGAGCTGAGCTACCAATGTGAAACAAAGTAGTGGTTTGGGGTTGTTTTAACTGGGAGTAGAAAATGAGTTAGGGGAAATAATGGCAGAGCCTTTTCCTGTGTGATGAACTGTCTATATTTTGGTAATTTGGCTTTTCTGATCCCATTGTAGCTCTGGTGGTAAAATGTCAGTATAAATGCAGCATTAATTCAATCCCATGGGGAAGGTCAGATCAAAGCAAGGCATATTCAATTGTTTTCAGAGTTGCTTGGTTTCATTAGTGAAACTAATTACATCAAAATGTGGGTTTGCTCCTCACTTGGTATGTCGTAATGCTGATTTCCTGGGTGGGGATATTGGTTTGTTAGAGCTTGTCTGCTTTTGCAGTATTAACTTGAAGTTGTGATTCCTACTGATTTGCAGCTCTTCTCTCTGCAGGCATTTGATTTAACAGAACAGAGATACGTAGCTGTGAAAATACACCAGTTAAATAAAAACTGGAGAGATGAGAAGAAAGAAAATTATCACAAGTAAGTAAGGCTGTAAAGTGTTTCCAAGCTCCTCCTGCATTGGGTTACCCAGGGTCTAGTAACAGGCTGCCATTTTTTAACTGTGTTCTGCCACACTTCAAAAGCCACTCTCTGCCTCAGTAGCTACTTGGAAAAGTTACTGTCAGATTAGGAATCATGGAATGGTTTGAGTTGGAAAGGGCCTTAAAGCTCACCCATTTCCAACCCCTGCCACGGGCAGGGACACCTCCCACTAGAGCAGGTTGCTCCAAGCCCCTGTGTCCAACCTGGCCTTGAACGCTGCCAGGGATGGGGCAGCCACAGCTTCTCTGGGCACCCTGTGCCAGCGCCTCAGCACCCTCACAGGAAAGAGCTTCTGCCTAATACCTAATCTAATGTTTTAAGTGTGCACACACAGAGACAGTGTTCTATAAACACCAGGTTTCAAAGCACCAGTAGTGCTCTATGAAGAAAGCGTTAAAGTGGCTTCTCCTCTTTGAAATGTCTAACCTCTGCTCTTATGGGAAGCAGTTGTTCATGCCCATCTTCCAGGTACACACCTGCAGTTGTGCTCCCCAAAAGCCTTCCCTTTCCCTAGAATACTCAACTTTTCCTAGGTGCTTAGGACTACACATACATCGTGGCCTAGAAGGGAAGTACAGGAAGGATTTTGGTGTTGGTTACACTTGCTCCCTAAGGCCATGGGTTTGCTAAGCTCTGCAGACTGGCAGCCAAGCCTTCTCGACAGAGCTTCAAACATAAAGCTGTGATCTTAATTCCCCAACAAGTCACTGGGAGAAACTTAAGCTGAATAATACAAAGCCTGGAAGTTGGGCAGTTGAGCATCATGGAATTCTTCTAGAACTTGCTGAGTTTTGTGTTCTATCTTGGATCCCTTCATGATTAATTATGAGGTTATTCTATTTTGGCAAGCAGTACCATTAATCAAGATTAGTTCTTTTGTAGCATGGCCAGCATTTGAGACGCACTCTGATTCTGTGGTTCTTAACAGTTCCTTGTTTGCTGTCTGATTAATAGGCATGGGTTGGACTGAAGTTGGACTGCTGTGTGGTATGTCTGGGTTCACTATCTGCAGAACTGAGAATTAAGTCACTTGTATGACTAATGCTCAGACTTTCCTTTTCTCAGACATGCGTGTAGAGAGTACAGAATTCACAAAGAACTGGATCACCCTCGAATAGTTAAGCTATATGACTACTTTTCGCTGGATACTGACTCGTAAGTTATGTTGCTGTGTCCTTTGTCTTGGTTTGATGCATTCACTGCCAAGTATTTGGTCTCTTAAAACTTCCAAGGAGAGTCCAGAAAATGTCCATGCCAATGTACTGCAGATATCTGAGGCAGTTTGAACACATGTGGGTTTTCTAGTACTGCGTTATGTCAGATATGGTGCTTTACTAGTAGATCCTGCTTTTGGTTGGCTTGGGCAAATGCCGCAGCTTCTGGATCTAGCACTTAGTGGGGGATCTCTGACCTCTGTAGTGTTGAACTTTGAGGGCTGTGCCCCTGGTAGCTGACGTTTAGAAAGGGATTAATAGACTGAAGGACTCTTAATTTAATATATGACTAAGTAAATGCATCTGGTTTCTCTTGGGTGCCGGAATTACAACTCCTGTTTTGCCTTCAGGTTTTGTACGGTGTTAGAATACTGTGAGGGGAATGATTTGGACTTCTACCTGAAACAGCACAAGTTAATGTCGGAGAAAGAGGCACGATCTATTATCATGCAGATTGTGAATGCTTTAAAATACTTAAATGAAATCAAACCTCCCATCATACACTATGACCTTAAACCAGGTATGTTGTGCTGCTGGCTGACGTGTTTATGGACGTAACTAAAGGTAACGGGTTGTAAGTAACGTGGGGAAGTTTACTTTGGTCGGATGGCAGAAAGGAGACAGGGCTATGTGGGAAAACTAACTTGAAACCAGAGAAAAACCCTAAAATGCATAGAACATGCTGTGAAAAGGGTATTGTCTCCCAGAATTGCAACATAGAACAGGGAAGTAACATTCCAGGAAAAGTAGCCTCCTCGCTCAGAATGAGCCCTTGAAACCACCAAGTGTCTGTGTTTGGTCTCTTAATGTCCCGCCTGTATTCTGCTGTTGAGAGCTTCTGTTATTGCTCCATAAAGGTTCCCATAATTACTACTGTGTTTCATGCTCCCCTTCTTCTGGCTTATTCTTTCTGTAATCATCTGCCTGAAAACTCAGTGGCAGAAGCTAACTTGGAAGTGTTCATTTTTGCAACGTGTGGCAGCTCACAAAGCTCAGGTCTGCCTTTGCGTTCAGTAACATCTGCCGTGTAGAAGGTCCTCTCCAAATTGCAGATTTCCCTTCACCATTGGGCAAAATGAGGAGGGGAAAAATGGAAGTGTGCCCTTGTAGGGTGATGGGTATTGCCTACATAGCATTTTCTCCTAGTCCAGTAAAATTCAGCCATCTCTTTGGACAGTTATCCCTGGCTCGTCTCCCTGTGCTGGTGGCACTTCATCAGCATTGTGTAACTGGTGTCTGATGTGGTTTATTGCATCAGCATGAGGAATCTGTACGGGAGGTGGTGCTGTTGCACTGGTTCTAGTGACCCTGTTACTTCCCCCCTCTCCCCAGATGCCTGTTCTCCTGTTGTCTGAGCATGCTACAGAGCTCTGCCTACAGTTTGTCTAAAGCTCTGATTCATCCACTGCCATCACGCACAATTCTGCTGCTTTATTGTAGGCTTTGAGAGAAACAGTGATGATCGGACTTCTTGATCCTTGATGGATTTGTGAAAGACTCTTGCCTAAGCAGTAATTGTCCTTTTTGAGCTTAGAAAACCATTGGGGAATGCTGCCAGGAAGGAGAGAGTTTCTGGCTTGCCAAGAGACCAGGGCAAGTCAGGACTCCTGGGCAGAATGAGTCATTACTGTGTATGTGTACTTCTCTCCTTAATCCTCCTTTTTGACCTGCCCTTCCAAGGGGACCTTTGGGAGGGGTCAAAAGAGACATGAAGCTCATTTGGCTAATAGGGCTCAGAATCTGCAGGCTCCAAGTAATGTCAGGCCACAGGGTGGTTCAGGGATGGGCAGATCAGTTCCAGCACTTGGTGGGAGCTGAGTTGTATGTAGAGCTCAGGGTACTGGGTGCTAAAACATCTTGTGCAGAGTGCCAGAGTTCAGTGCAATTTTCTTCCTGCTTTATTTTCCTGCTAAACTTGTATCCTAAAGGGTTCTTTCTTCCCTGTTTAGGTAACATTCTTCTAGTCAATGGTACCGCATGTGGAGAGATAAAAATCACAGATTTTGGACTTTCCAAAATCATGGATGATGACAGCTACAACTCTGTTGATGGTATGGAACTGACATCGCAGGGGGCTGGTACTTACTGGTAAGCATTGCCTGGGGCACTTGCAAGTTACAGATCAAGAACAGTTTATAAACAGCTTTGGATTTATGTCAGCTCTCTGTGTGCTGCTGTTGTCTGTGACAGATTGAGACACTGGAGGTTTGAGACCCTGGAAACTGCTCTTGTTGTCACACAGCTCCTTTTGGGGCTAGCAGCTTTTTACGTTACAGTGGGTTAGTGTTTATACATTTGAACACCATTTCTTATCCAAAGGGCCTGGTGAAATACTGCATATGCTGCCGAGATAGCAGCCAAGCTCCACTCTAGAGCTTGCTATTTCACAGTCCATAGTGGCACTGTCTAACAGCAAGGAGGAGGAGAATACCATGCCTATTGGAAATATAGGTACATCAGGAGATGGAAGGAGTATTCCACTGCAGTGAGGCGGTGAAAATCCATAGTTAGCTCTTACAAAAGATGTAAAAATCTCCCAGTGCTGTCTATAGCCAGAGCTTCCCTTTCAAGTGTCACATAAAAGATGTCTTCAGCAGTACTTTATCAGTACAAGTTTTGTCACTGCACTGAGAGCAAGAATTCCAGTAAGTGCCACTGAGTCTGATTCTTAGCTGTTACCCAAGCTGCAGACTGTCCCTATGGGCAACAGTTGTACAGTAACATTAGTTAAGGTATTCTGTATCATACAGCTTTGTTCTGTTCCTGAAGATGGAGCTAACTAGTGAGCAAGGCTGAGTATCTCTTAAGTCGTATGTGATGTCTGGGGTTGTATTTCTAGAAAGATGTATTTTGGCTGGAATTGCTGACTAAGTCCTTTTAACAACAAATACCAGTTCTGAAGGTAAAAGGAAATGGGGCTATTTCATTTGCTGACTAGCTCAGGCCACAAGTGTCCAAAGAGTCCTTGGGAATCACTGTTCCCAGAAGGGATATGCCCTGGTGATATTGGCCCAGAGGTACACAGGAATGAAACTGAGTCCCTCAAGTCCTGATCTCAGAAGCTTGTTCCTTCCTTTCTAAAGAAATTGATTGAAGGTGTTTGGAGATGCTGCTTACAACCTGTTGTCCTTTCCTTCTAATCAGGTATTTGCCACCAGAATGTTTTGTGGTTGGGAAAGAACCTCCAAAGATTTCAAATAAAGTTGATGTCTGGTCAGTGGGAGTAATCTTCTATCAGTGTCTTTATGGCAGAAAGGTAAGAAAGCATTTAACTCTCCTCTTATTGGTAATTCCCAAACCTTTTGGGAGGCAGCCCTGGTTTCTGCTTCCTTCTCCTCCTCAGACTTAGCAGGTGCTTTTGTCTTGTCTCCTTCCAAGGTAATAAAGGGGAGAGAATTTACTAGGTTGTGTTTTGCTCTACATAGCACTTCCTTCAGAAGCACTGTTCTGCAGAACATCTCTTTCCACTGGGCATGTTCGCACAGAGGCCATTATGGGCAGGACAAGTGTATCATTCAGGGCCAGACAACACCTGAAGTTCTTTGTCTGGCATTAATTTGTGATGTTTTCAGTGCAGTAAGTCTTTGTGGAGCCTGATACTGCTTGATGGCTTCAAGTGTTATAGGAAAAAGAGAACAGTAGGTAGAAAGACCCACTCTACAAGATCTTTAGGATGGCTTTTGGAAGGGAAGAGTGTGGATCAGGTCCTGAGAAAAGGTAATTTGGTTTATGGCAACAAAAGAAATAGGTTGGAGAAGGATTCCATTAACCCTTGTTTTCACAAGTCCTTGGTAACCAAGGGTCGTGAAAGCCTGGCCCTCAAATGTGCTATGCTGCTTCATGTTGTCAGTCACACAAATGGTGGAACCAGCCCAGCAAAGACTGAAGTGTGTGAACCTCCTGTCAGCTTAGATAGATGAAGGTCCTCTTGCATGTGGGAAGGAAGCTGACCTGTGAGGTCTGGAAGCAGGTGGAGATCTGTCTGAGCTAGAGATACCTCAGATGTGTTCCAGCTTGTCCCTGTTGTTCAGTTGAAGCAGAGGAGTAATGTGTCCTGCTCGCCTGGGTGGAGTCTGCAGCACCTTCACAGCATTCATGGGCTTCTTGCTCAGGAAAGTGCTGATGTCAAGCTGATGAGCAGTAATGTCAGGGGGTTTTAAGGCCTGTCACCAACCTTTTAACAACCGTCTTCCGTGTTTTCTTGGTAGCCCTTTGGTCACAACCAGTCACAACAAGACATTCTGCAGGAGAACACAATTCTGAAAGCTACCGAGGTGCAGTTCCCTCCAAAGCCAGTAGTCACACCAGAAGCAAAGGTAAAGCTGTGTATGTCAGTGAGCAGCACTGGCAGCTCCATCCTCTTGGTCTCCCTAAACCGGCAGGAGCTCTGTGTTTAATGCTTGCCTTGAGTAGCATGGTCAGTGGCTTTGCATTGTTGTAGATGTCAAGCTGGGGATCATAGAATCATAGAACAGTTTGGGTTGGAAAGGACCTCAAGATCATCCCGTTCCAGTCCCCTGCCACAAGCAGGGATGCCTCACACAAGACCAGGTTGCCCCAGGCCCCTGCATCCAACCTGGCCTTGAACACTGCCAGGGATGGGGCAGCCACAGCTTCTCTGGGCACCCTGTGCCAGCGCCTCAGCACCCTCACAGGGAAGAACTTCTGCCTTAGATTTAACCTGAACTTCCCCTGTTTCAGTTTGAACCCATCACCCCTTGTCCTGTCGCTACAGTCCCTGATGAAGAGCCCTTCTCCAGCGTCCTTGTAGCCCCCTTCAGAACAGCAAGGCTGCTCTGAGGTCCCCACACAGCTTCTCTTCACAGCCCCAGTTTTCACAGCCTGTCTTTGTATGGGAAGTGCTCCAAGCCCCCTTGTCATCCTCATGGCCTCCTCTGGACTTGCTCTAACACCTCCATGTCCTCTTTATATTGGAGACACCAGAACTGTACACAGTTCTGAACAGTTGAACAGTACAGTCTGTGCCTCTGCCCATGCTTCCTGGTAAAAGATGAGCTTCTGGTGCAGGAGGCAGGCTGGCTGTGTGGTCACTGGCGAAGGGATTTCAGGGTGCTGGCATTATCAGATTGGCCCTGCTCCCAAAAGTGTGACCTGACAGAGAAAGCTTCCTGTTTGTGTGTCCCATCTACTAATCCTTGCTTTGCCTTTGGGGTGTCTGCAGGCATTTATCAGACGCTGTTTGGCCTACCGAAAGGAGGACCGGATAGATGTCCAGCAGCTGGCCTGTGACCCGTACTTGCTGCCTCACATCCGCAAATCTGTATCCACAAGCAGCCCAGCTGGAGCTGCAATTGCATCAACCTCTGGATCATCCAATAACAGCTCTTCAAACTGAGACAGAGGAATAGGCCAAAAACAAACTGCTTGAGAAACGGGCAAAAAAGACTTTGAGAAACAGCTTTGGAATAGAGGAATCTGCAAGGGTCTCAAGATACCTGTACCAGGTGCTTTTTTTCTCTTGCTTTTTTCCATCCATAGAGCATGACAACATCAACTCTCATCAAGAAAACCTTCGGCATCTAGGCCAAGCCATGTGGATAGGAGATGGCTTGAGGTTTATCCAGTAAATGACCACAAAAGGGTGGCTGCTCTGAGCAAGGAGGGGAAACTCAAGAACATACAAACGAAAAAGACATGGTTCCATGTACTGTGAACTTCTGAACATGCAGCCTTGGGGAATCCAGGACGCCGTGTGTGCTTCATATGAAGAATGTGGACTTTGGAAAAAGACTGGGCTAGTCCAGTGTTGATATTTAAACATTGTTCTTTTTCTTTTAATAAAGTTTAGGTAACATCTCCTGAAAAGCTCGAAGCACCAAGGTTCAGCTGGGGATGGTATATGACTCTTTGCCCTTTGGAGGGGAAAAAAGTTGATCCTGCCTGTTCATGGCACTAGAGTTAGTGTTTTACCCCTAATTAATTTCAATTTCTAAAAAAAACCCGAAAAAAATAACAATTTTTTTGGAAGAAAACAGTTTTCTGGTCTCAAAGTGAAACCCGTATTAGCAGGCTCATGGCAGTGCCCGTGCTGCAGATGGTGCAGCTTTCTGCTCCCTTGGGATGAGGGCAGCGAAGCCCCCCACAGGAGACGAGGCCCTGTGTTGCTCTCCTGGGATCAGAGTGGATCATGGCTCATCTGCCACAAGGTTTTCAGCTGCTGCTTCACAGCTCTCACAACGATTGCTCCTTCTTAACTTACTCAAGTGCTGTTCTTTTTGCAAACACCCCTGACATGCCCAGGACTTGCTCCCTGCTCTCATGAGCATGAGCCTTGTTGACTGGTGAAAAGGCAGGCAGTGGACAGGAAGGAATGGGAGCACAGCTCAGTGGTCACAGGTATGATCTGTGCTCACACAGTACTGTACATAATCTTGTTCATGTTACACAAATCCCAAGCTGAAGCTTTATCTCAGCTCAGTGAGGTGACTTGGCAGCAACGCTTCCTCTCTTCCTTAACACTTCCCTTTTAAAACTTGCTGACTTTCCTAACTCGGTGCCCATTTCAAATGAAGAGGGAATGAGAGAAAGCTCTTGAAGGGAGCAAACACCCTAAGTATTGCTCTTGTCTCCCTTCTGTAACCTGCCTAGAGGGGTCTTACCCCTTCAGCTGGAGCCTGCCTCCTGTGAACACAAGCCTCTTGTCCCCACTGTGCCCCTTTCACCACCCCCATCGAAGGAAGACTGAACACACACACAAAAAGCACAGCACTTGAACATGTGGCAGCCAGGTTGGAGCGCTCTGAACATGTGGCAGGAGCTCAGAGCCAGAACCATTTAAAGATGCAGTGTTGGAGAGCGGGGTTTGTGGTGGAGGGAGCGGAGCAGTGCACTACTGCAGTTCAGGGGGGTGGTTAAAAACCAAATCACCCTGTGCACGTTTAACCCAATACCCGGACCACCGTGGGGTGGACTGTGCTCTACAGCCCCTCCAGGGTTGTCCCCACAGCTCCAGCAACACGAGAGCTGTTTGGGACACTTGGTGTTCAAGTGGTGTTATTGTGGCAAGCGATGTTCTCCATCATGCCCTTTCAGAGAGCTGCTGCTTGCCTGCCTTATTGTAAGCCATCGTCTGCAAATATTATGCTTAAACCTTGATCAGGAACTTTTAGTTAACTGAAAAGCAGAGGAGTCTGTTGGAATTAAGCAATGGACCTGGGAAGTGGAGAGAACTCTACTGCTTTGAGTTTTGTTACTCTTTTTTTGTAGTGACTTTCAACTGGATGTTCTTCACTTGCAGCTGCATTAAGGTGGTCTCTAAGCTGTCGTGTTTTCAGCAAAGAAATACTGCATCTTTAAATCCTCAGCTGTAATTTCTTAGCCCTTTCCATCCCTGCTGCTCTGTTGCACAAGTTAACTGTTTAGCAAGCAGCACTTTGACATGTCTGTGGCAGGCAAAATCAGGGTTGATGCTTCACCCCATTTGCTGGAACTGAGGATTTGGTGTCTGTCCACATCAGGGAAGATTCTACAAGGGTTTTCCTGTGCCAGCCCTGTTGTTTCTGGGACATGCAGTGTGTGCTGTCCCCGTGGGCATGAGGAGTTTTGTGTCAGAAGCGTTTCTCCCTGCTGCACAACACCCATCCATCGGCCTGGGGACAGCGTTGGCCTCTCCTGGGGCCGGCAGTGGTGAAGAACCCTGGTAGAATTGTGCCTGTGACACCTTCCTTGTTAATATGGGTTTCACTTCCAGTAACAGACCCCATTGCCACACTGTTCATTTACTTCAAGGAAAGTGTATGAAGAATTTGTAACTTAAACCAGGCCAGACTGTTTTGGCTCTACCCAACAGATGAGACATGGATATTAAAATAAGTTTTAAGAAACACATTTGCTTGGCTCTTACTCTTTTGCTCTTCATAGCGTTGGCAGGAGCTCTCTTGCAGTGGCTGCGTGGAGGTGACATGGGGCAGGATGAGAAAGGCTGCATATACAGCTCGGAGCAGTGAGAGCTCTGCAGTGGAGCGGGGAATCACGGAATCACTGGTGTCGATCTTGGTCTGGAACATGGAGACAGATGTCAGAGGTGGGTTTGTCCTTCATTTCCCATAGAGTAATAGCTGCCCTTAGAAGCTATGGATGTTCAGGACACAAAACCAGCCTGTGGGGCAGCCACAGCTTCTCTGGGCACCCTGTGCCAGCGCCTCAGCACCCTCACAGGGAAGAGCTTCTGCCTAAGAGCTCATCTCAGTCTCCCCTCTGGCAGGTTCAAGCCATTCCCCTTGGCCTGTCCCTACAGGCCCTTGTCCCAAGCCCCTCTCCAGGTTTCCTGCAGCCCCTTTAGGCACTGGAGCTGCTCTCAGGTCTCCCCTTCAGGAGCCTTCTCTTGTCCAGGCTGCCCCAGCCCAGCTCTCTCAGCCTGGCTCCAGAGCAGAGCTGCTCCAGCCCTCGCAGCAGCTCCATGGCCTCGCTCCAGCAGCTCCACGTCCCTCTTGTGCTGCTGCCCCAGAGCTGGATCAGGACTGCAGGGGGGGTGTCCCCAGAGCACAGCAGAGGGGCAGGATCCCCTCCCTGAGCTGCTGCTCACGCTCTGGGGGTGCAGCCCAGCACATGGGGGGATTCTGGTCTCAAGCACACACTGAAGCTGGGTCATGGGGAGATTCTTGTTACCCAACGCCCCCAAGCCCTTCTCAGGCTGCTCCATCCAGTCTCCCGCAGCCTGTGTTTGTGCCTGGGATTGCCCCCAGCCAGGTTTAGGTCCTTGCACTTGGCCTCGTTGAACTTGATGGAGTTCTGAGCGCACGTCTCCAGCCTGTTTTATACAAATACACAAGAGGAAATGCAAAAGGACCTTGGCAGATGTGGAGTCTGCTCATCTCTGGGCTAATAACTGAGAGCACCAGTCCTCCACAGGCACATCACACCCTCTGTGCTGGGCATCCCAATGTGAAGCACGGTGATCCCTGCCTCTGGAGCCTCGCTCCTCCAGAGACGGATCAGGGATCAGCAACCCTGATGTCAGCCTCCCTGCACTTCAAGTCAGCCTTGGGCGAGTGAAACCAAACACTGAGAGCAGCTCAGCTCCCTCCCTGCTCCTGCAAGTGATTATCTTACATCCTCCTGTGCCAGCGCTGATGATGGGACACAGATTGGAGCCGGAAGAGACGGCGGCAGCGGGTGCACAGGGATCCTGCGGTGATGGCCAGGCTTTGGGACCAGGTTCCACATTTGAGGCATGCCCGGGAGCCGGGATGCGTGCGGGACCACACACTCAGCTTGACGCCAGCGGGAGGGAGACCGGCTGAGGGGCTGCCTGGAGGGATGCTTCACCTACTGCGTTAGCGGTTGGGAGTCACGCTGTGAAATGAGCTTCCTGCTGCCAAATGGGGCAGTCCCAATTTGCTTTGTGACCTGGCAAACCCCCCCCCCCCATGAGGTTTCGGTGCTGCTGCCAGCATCTCCCTGGGGTGTGCTGCTGGAGGATGCTATTTTCTGGGCGCTACACAAGCAAGCCTGGACTTAAACCCTCCAGTGCTGAGAGGAAGAGGAGACTCGCAGCCTGTGGAAGTGAGACCCAGCACAGCCTTGACTCCATCCATCCCGGAGATGCCTTTTCCTGCTAAATGCTGATGACTCCATGCGCCAGGACCCTGAATTCCCACCACCTCACGTGGCTGTGCCTATGGGCTCTGCTTCACCCTGGCCTCAGCAGTGCCCTTGGGGGCAAGCGGGTGCCATCACCCTGGGAGGGGGTGAGAGGCCAAGCAAACACAGCTTCCCCTCGCCACGTTCGCACCCAGGAACTGGTGTCTTGGCCACAAGGATCCCATTGTCTGTGCCGGGTGGGGAAGCAGGAGGCAGGATGGGAGCTGAGGCACTCGTTTCATGCATTGGCTGTGTGAGGGCTCAAAGGATGGGAAAAGCCACTGGGACGTGCTGTTGGTGAGGAGCTGCACGCTCCTCATGCTCCTCTTCACTCCCAGCCCTGGCAGGGCTTACTGCAGCCCTTCTTCCTACACCCTTCAGCTGCGGCTCAGTGTTTCCACTGCTCTGTGGCTCCTCATTTCCACATGCTGTTGGCTGCTGGGGCACTGCTTCCAGCTGCTCCCGTATAGCCTGAACGCAGGTAAACCACCAGTGCTGGATGAGCCTCGCCAGGCAGCCCTGGCCCTGCTCTGCCATCTCCTGCAGGAATGGGGCAGAGTGGTGCAATGGTCCAGCTGCAGCTCCAAAGGCGTGGGATGGAGCTAAGAATGCAGGGATGCTGTAAGGAGCAGCAGGGTGGGGATGGGGAGACCAGAGGCCGGATCTCCCATCCCCACTCGAGCAGCTACAGGGAACGCAGGCAGCAGGGTGAGGAAGGGCTTGGCTCTGGTTTGCATTCATGGGGAGAAGAAACCCAGAGCTCTGCTCAGCCCTGTCCTCTCTTGACCGAAGCCGCTGCTGTGCGGGAGCCACGAGCTGCCGTGTCGGCAGCATCCTCCTCGCTCTTGGCCTGGCTCAGCTCTGCAGCGAGATGAGGGCTCAGAACCTGCTTTGTTCAGCACTGGCTCATCCCGGCTCCGGCTAATCCTGAAAATCCACCCGCTCACACCCAACCCCAGGAGAGCGGCTGGGATCGGTGCCACAACCCCTCCACACTGAACGGAATGGCAGGGATGGAGGTGGAAGGGGATGCGCCTGTGGCTGTGAGGTGAGGCAGCAGCAGAGGTGGAAGCGATGAAGCTGGGACCCACTGAGTGGCCATTGGCTCACGCTGCTCCTGTAGGACAGGGTGGGATCTCCACTTCCCAGTCCCATCCCCAGTTCCGGAATGAGGAAGATGCCATTCGGAATGTGCTGTCCTCTCGCTGCTCTCCAGCTGCTTTCATTGAGTCAGGAGGAGAAAGTGTTGTCCTCCAAGGCAGCTTCCTTGCGAAGGGCTGGAATTCCTTTGCCCAGGAGCAATGGGGAGGAAGCAGAGGCAGCGGCTGGGCTCGGGGGGCAGCTGCTCCTTGGGCAGCCCCCGGCAGCGGAAGGGCAGGATCTGAGCCCTCAGATTCCTCGTGGCAGCTCTGAGCGAGCACATCTGGTTTCAATAGCTGAGCCGCGGCTTGAACTCGCCCGACTCTTGAAGGGCTGCGAGAAGAGAGCAGCCAAAGAGCTCCAAAAGCTGCAGCGTGGGGCGCCCACAAAGGAACCCCCTTTGCCGTGTGGGGAGACAGCAGAGTTGAGGAGGGTCTGGGGCTGACCCAAGGTTCCAGCAGCTGGCAAAGCCCCGTCTGCTCCTTGCAAGGGCCGAGGGGATGGCTTGGAAGAGCAGGGAAACGGCCCTTCTTTATGGCCAGGATGATTCTATCCACAGCTGGGTGTCAGCGAAGCTGGGGCTGATCTTAAACACTGTGCTTCGGGGAGGAGCACGGGGAGCAAACTGCATTACAGGCCCCTCCAATGCCGCCAGCAGCGAGACCCCTCTCCCAGCACCAAACCCATTGGTGCTGCGAAAACCAAACCCTTGGGAGCATCAGCATCCTCCAGCCAGGACCGTGGAGGAGCTGAGCCCCCACTCAGCATCCCCGGGCTTGTCCCTTGGGAGGAAAGGCTGCAAAAGCAAACGGAGGTGAATCCCTGCCATGCTGGGGATGCCTCAAGCCCCGCATCCCAGCGAGGAGGGTGATGCTCAGCGGGGGGAAGCTGTGTCCTGGCTGCCCCCCGCCTGCCTCTGATGAGGGGAGAGCGACGTGGCCTTCGCCTGCTGCCGGCGCGGGGGCGAGGAGCCAGCAGACGCCAGGACGGCCTCTTCCCTGAGCAGTGACCTCAGCGCCGCGCCTGCCAAGGGGGTGTTGATCTTGGCCCGGACGGTCCCGTGCGGGGGCCAGGATGAGGCCGGGGCGGTGCGGATGGAGGGATGAGCTCGCAGCGGGGCCTGGCAGGTGCTGCTGGTCCCCAGAGCCCAGGGCCCTGCTGCGCTCCCGGGGCCTGTGGAGAGCAAAGGATGGGGGGGACATGCATGGAAGAGCACGATCGAGCAGGACATGCAGCATCCCTGGTCATATAATGCACCCCCACGTCCTCCCCGGGCTCTGAAGCTGGGCATCAGAGGTTGCTGATGGGTTGGTGCAGATTCTTCCTTCAAAGCATTGAGTCTGGGGGTATGGACACCGCTCTTGTGCCCCATAGGTCCCAGATCCTGTCCTCTAACGCCTCTGGCACAAGCTCCGTACCAGCCCCAACCTTGGTAACACACAGGGTGCCATAGACCCATAGATTGGTTTGGGTTGGAAAGGACCTTAAAATCATCTAGTTCCAATGCCCCGCCATTGGCAGGACACCCATGGAGCACCTCAGGGTTTCCTTTCCCATCCCGCTCATTAATGGCACTGATTTTCCAGCCTGTGGGAAGCTGAGCATCCTGACTGCCAGTGCTCCTGACCGGGGCAAACCTGCAGCCGAAGGTGGGTGAATGGCACGGATCCATCCCTGGGAATGTTTTCCAAGCCCAGAAACATTTATTTTCCCAGCTAAGGGGATGGACACGGATCCTGCTCTGGCTGCAGGAACCGGGCACAGATGCTGCATGTCCCAAGTGCTGGATAACCCCGGGATGAGCTCGTAGCTCCCATCCATTGTCCTGGACAAGGAGCAATCCTGGTGCCGCTGGCGCCTGTCCCCTGCACACGGCCACATCCCCTCAATCTGGCAGCAATTCCTTAGTGCCAGAGAGGTCAGACAGCTTGGAATGGTCCCAAGGGAAGGGAAAAATGCATTTCCTCCCGATCCACTCCAGCGAGTAACAACTCAACTGGTACTAAACTGGATTAGAGGTGAGGAGCTGTTGGCCCGTGTTGGAGGAATTAATGATTAGGGAGTGCTAATTAGCTTCTAATCACACCCAAGACATGGGATGGACCAGGCCAGGAGGCAGCGATGCTCTGAGGGATCTGAAGCCTTTCAGCTCTGCCCTGTCCCCTTCTTTGGATGGGATTCAGCTCCTGGGAAAGGGAGGGATGAAGGGTCCCACTCATGGGATTTGACGGCTCCATCACATCCAGCTGCTGGAGCCTCGGTGGGTGGCATCCCCCAGGAGCAGGCTCCAAGGTTTAGGGATGGGACTGAAGATCCGGACGATTCCCTGCCCTCCTCCAGGTTCATTCCCAGCAGGCAGCCCCTGGTGTGTGTCCGGCCATGGAGGGCGACTGCGGCTGTTCCCAAGCACTGCCTCAATTAAAAGTAATCCCTGCCTTGAAGGACCCAACAGCCCAGATGCTGATGTGCTTAATTGGGCCCTCCCAGAGGGTTCGTATCCCTAAAGCCCATCCTGGCACCGCTCTCTAGGCCCTTCCTGCCTTGCTTCATTTAGTTCTGCAGGAACAGCCAAACAACACGGGGTTGGCTCAGCGTGGCTGGGGACAGATCCTGCTCCCCGCTCCAGGGAGCGCTGCCATCCCTTTGGCCTCGTCGGATCACGGCATTGTACATATGTACTGAGGGCTGCTCAAATCCCTGAAAGCTTGAGGAGGAAGTGAGGGTCCTGCCTGCATCCTCAGGGATGCTCCTGTGGGAGGGGCACCATGAGCATCACCCTTGTGGATGCAACCGAATCTTTGCACTGTAACATGAATGTTTCCCCCACCCCTTCCAAGCTTTCTTCATAGAATCCCAGCCTGGTTTGGCTTGGAAGGGACCTTAAAGCTCCTCCAGCGCATCATTCATGCTCTGTGACGCTGTGACTCCTGTGCTCCTCACTGGAGTACTGAGAAGCTGGAGCCCTCCATGGCTGGAGGGATGGGGTTACTCTTGGGGTAGGGAAGGTGCAATGAGCTGTGTCCGACCTCAGCATTCACTATCCACAGGCAAGACAGGAGCAGCCCGGCTCTGTGCTGCAGGATGGATGGAGCAGGATTCAGCTGGGCTGGCTCAGCAGTACAGTGCTTGGGATGAAAGAACCCTGGACTCAGCCAGGTTGGAAAAGCCCTTTAATAACATCAAATCCATCCTTACCCCAGCACTGCCGAGGCCACCCCTAACCCATGGCACTGAGGCCTCATCTCCACAGGGTGTGAACACTCACAGGGACGGTGCCTGCAGCCCTGCCCTGGGCAGCCTGTTCCAATGCCTGAGCACCCTCTGGGGCAGGAATTGTTCCTCAGCTCCATCTAAACCTGCCCTGGTGCAGCTTGAGGCCGGTTCCTCTTGTCCCATCCCTTGTTCCTCGGGAGCAGAGCCCGATCCCGTCCTCTTCCATCCTCCCTTCAGGCAGAGCGCGAACACCCAGAGCTGCGCCCGACAACGCCGGCAGGAGCCGGGGGCCGGGCAGGGGAAGGCGGGACCCGACGTGGGGCTGGGGATGCGGGGACCCATGGCCATGGGGTGCGGGTCCCGCTGACGCAGCGTCTGGCGCCGGCGCGCGCGCGAGCTCCGCGTTTGCTTCCTTCTTTTTTCCCCGCTTTTTTCGCCCAATTTTACTTTTTCTAAAACTTTTTTCCCCTCCCTCTTGGCGCTGTCCCTCCCCCTCCCCCTCCCCCCCTCCTCCTCCTCCCCCTCCTCCTCCTCCTCCTCCTCCTCCCCCTCCCCGCCCGCCCCCCGGCCCGGACGGCGCGGCCCGGCGCGGAGCGGCGCGGAGCGGAGCGCGGTGCGGCCGGGGATGGGGCGCGGCTCCGCGGGACCGCGGCCCCTCCGCGCCCCCCTCTGCTGCCTCCTCGGCCTCCAGCTGGTGCTCGGCGCTGCGCACCCAGGTAGGACCGCGACCCCCTCCCTTATCCCTTATTATTGGGGTACCCCCCAAACCGCCCGTTTGGGGGGGGGGGGGGGTTGTGCGCGCCAATGCAGTTCCCGTTGCTGCGGTTTTGTTTCCTCCCGGGATGCTCCGTTGCCGTTTATCGCCGTTTGTTTTACTCCATCCTCGCTCGGTCGCCGTTCCTGCCGACGCGTTTTGTTTTCTCCAGTTTCGCCGCGTCGCGTCCCCCCCCCCCCCCCCCCGCCCCGTCCGCTCGCTTTGATGAACTCTCCCGTTTGACTCCCGCGCCGCGTCTGGCCAAAACGGCGGAAACGCTTCCGCGGGGATGGGAGCCGCCGGCCCGCAGCGCCCCGCAGCCCCGCTCCTTTTGTCTCCCCGGGCAGCGCCGTTCGCGGAGCGGGAGGTCGGGAAGGGGCCGAAGGGTTTTGTTGGAGGCTTCCTCCATCTCCCATCCTGCTCCCCCTTTCCATTCCCATCAGAGGGAGCGCGATCGGGCTGTTCGCAGCCTCTTCTTTATTTTCTACCTTAGTTTCTCGCAATCAATTGGCCGTATTCTGGTTTAAAACCTTCTGGAAACACCATGCGCCAAACGCTTGAGGCTCCTCAGCCCTGGACTTGCCGTTTAAGACAGTTTTTACCCCGGGATAGTTTGTCCCAGCAGTGAGGAGCTGCTCCTGTTGCTGCCTTGGATTCATTTGGCCTGGTGGAGAAACTTTACTTATTAAAAGAAGAGCACAATTGGCTGCTTTTGCCTGAAAATAACCCCTCGGCCTGTTTTGTTCAAGTATGTTTAGCAAATCCAAAGCGGATTTGGGATGGGAGGGCACTGCCCTGCTCCCTGCCTTGCCCCTGTTTATCCATCTCTTCCCAGCCCAGCAGCTCGCTGGGGCTGAGCATAGCCAGGGCAGGACCTGATGTTGCTGGTGTGATCCCGATGGCATCAAGCCCATGCCGGACGAGGGATCTGTGAGCTTTGGGGGCTCACGGCTTGGAGAAGCTGGAGGTGGAGAAAGGAGGAGGTGATGGGGAAGGAGTCCCCTGTACCCCAGAGCGTTCAGAAGAGCGGTTGCCAGGGTTTGGAGACAGCCGAACCCCCAGCATCCTGCAGCTGAATTCCCGTTAAACCTCCCCATAATTTACTTGAGGGCCATGAATTCCTCCTCCTTTTGTGGTTTTCAAGGGGATTGCTTGATTCCAGCAGGGCTCAGCTACCTGTAAGGACCCATTCTGGCTGCTTAACCCTGAGAAATGCCGGTGGGATCCAGGTCTGGCGAGCACCAGGACAGAGGCAGCTCTGTCCCTGCACTGGGGCAGGGCGAGGAACAAGGCAGCTTTCAGCTGGCTCCAGCTCTCGGTGCTGAGCTGCTCACACCGAGCACCGTGTTGGCACCCTCAATGCACCCACGTCTCCACTGCTTTCCCCATCATCATCCTCGCTTGGACCCAGGGGATGAAGGGGATGGTGCCGATGGAGGTGCCACATCCGAGGTCCCCCAGCACCAGGCTGGGTTTGCAGCTCAAAAAGGATCCTTGCTGGGATGGGTCAGTTCCAAGAATCCCTGTTGTTTGCAAGGATGCTTCTGGGGCGGGCTGGCCCAGCAGACAGCATTGCTTTCCCTGCAGAGCTGCCGCTTCGTGAGGGGTTCCTGCCAAATCCTTGCCTCCGGGACAACCAGGAAACTGGAGCAGGAGGTTTGTGGCTCCTCGTTGGAATGTCACCACCGGCTGCCCATCTCTGCAGCATCACTTGGGTACCTTGGGGAAACTGAGGCTGCAGCGCCTGTCCTGCTGTGGCTGCAGGCAGGATGAGGTCCTGCTGTTGATGTGGGACCCCGTGGTGTTTTGGTGCTTTGAGTCAGCTTCATGTGTCCAACGTGGATCCGGTTCATCTATGCCTATGGGACTATGGGTGGGAGCTGCCGTGTCAGCTTTGCAGCGAGGGGAGGGAGCAGAAGTGACCCCAAGGAGAATTTACAGCCTATAAACCAAACAGAGCAGCTTCTGCGTGAACCTCCCCCCTGTTTTGCTGTTGCCCAGCAAATGCAGCTCCAAGAAGTGATAACTCGATCTTCTTTGGATTATTTAGGAGGGAAGGGGGATGCGATGTTGGTTTTGGTGCTGGGAGTGCAGGGACCGAGTGCCCGGCAATGGGACCTCGCTGCCTCAGCAGGATGAGACTGAGGTTGCGCAAGTCACAGCAATGAGAAGCAAAGACATTGACCCTTCAGTGCAAACCTTCCCCCAAAGCCACTGGATGAGGTTTCCCACCCCGAGGCAGCACCTTGCACATGGGAACGCGTTTTGAGGCCTGAGGTCCTGGTGATGGTTAAAGCCACGTTGCAGGTTTCTCTCTTTGCCTTTATTTCTGGCCGGGTTTTGCACCTTTCCCCAGGGCAGAGGCGCGCTCCTGCCTTCTGCATCCTTAAGTGTTTTCCAGGGAAGCTTTGTGCGCCCAAATCAAAGCAAAAGGCGGCTGAGGGGCTGTGATTGCTGTCTGCTAAATCCAATGGGTAGACCCAGAGCAGGAGGAGGGCAGCAAAAGGCTTTTGCCCACATTAGCAGCTCTGGTGCATCATGAGTGCATCGTGCCCTGCTCCGGTGCACCCAGTTCTCAGGTGGGAGCAGGAGCAGCCCCTGGAGCCCATCCTGTTGTTTCCTCTATGGGTGTTTTAAGCCGGTTGGGAGATGTCCTTCACGTGCAGGCGAGGAGCCGGGGTTTGGTTGCTGTGAACTGTGCCGAGCCCGCAGAGCATCAACATTTTTCTCATTCTTCAGATTGCTCTGAGCCCAAACGGGACCCACACAGATGCGCTTTTCCTTAAAGGATCCATCTTTAATGAATTAAGGATTACAAAATGATGAGGGGATTGACTTGTGAATTCCTAAGGGTACTCTATAGCCCAGGAGCAAAGGTTTGGCTGTTTGCAAGGGGCACGGGGTATTTTCCAAGCTGGGAGCTCAATCCTTTGCTGCACCTCGTGCTGTCGCAGCAGGGATGTAAATGGGGTTTTCCATGTAAAGCAGTAGGTTTGCAGGATGATGCTGGAGCTGGGAGTGGGGAGATGAAGCCCTTTAGATGAGACATTAGGAAGAAGCTCTTCCCTGTGAGGGTGCTGAGGCGCTGGCCCAGGGTGCCCAGAGAAGCTGTGGCTGCCCCATCCCTGGCAGTGCTCAAGGCCAGGTTGGACACAGGGGCTTGGAGCAAGCTGCTCCAGTGGAAGGGGTCCCTGCCAGTGCCATTGGAGTTGGAAATGGATGATCTTAAGCTCCCTTCAACCCAAACCGTTCCATGATAATGCTATGAAAATGTCTGATTTAGAGCATGATTGCTGGGGAGGGGGAAGTTTCAATAGTATTGAGAAGAATGGTAGTTTTCAGCCATCTGTGCTGGAGCCACATCCATGCAGACATGTGTCCCACATATCCCATCACATCCCTGGATGTGACCATGGATTTGCTGCCTGGGGGCCTGTGGTGCTGGTGGGGTGCACAGGTCAGGGTGGTCAGATGAGCCAGAGCCATCCCCAGGACAAGGCTGAGGATGCCAGGCTGGAAGAGAACATGTATATGGGACAGGATATTCCTGCTGATCCTAGCCATTGTGTCCTGTAGCCTGTTACATGGATGGCGCTGCCTTCCTCCCCCTGCATTCCCAGGCAGTCAGCAAACCTGGGATTTCTCCCTCTGGATGTGAGCCCGGGGCCTGAAGTGGCTCTGGGTACCAGAGGGTGGATGCTGGGGTCCTTGTCCCCTGCGGTGGCTGCGTCACTTGACTTGCCCATAGGCCAGCGTTCCCTGTGGAATGTGTTTGTTTGCATCCCAGGCCGGGTGCAGGAGAATGGGCTTTTGAATGCCTGCAGAGAGGCTGCAGTGCAGAATGTGGGACCCCATCCAAAGCCTTTCCGAGCAGCAGGGTGAGCAGGGTGCTAGGTAGCCTGCTCGGTTGCAGCCAAGTAAGGAGCTTGTCTCATGCAGCTCCCACCGTATAAACAGCAGCTTCTTGGCGAGCCAAGAGGAGCTGCTCAGCTCCAAGCGCAGGTCCTGCGGCTTCATGCCCTGAGCCAGGCCATCAGGAGCCTCGCTTTCTTCCCTGGGAAGAAAGGAGGGATCTGCTCCTGCTCCCTGAGGTTGCTTAAAAGCAAATCCAGGCAGCGACCCCTTTTATGGACAGGCTGAGAACACTGGGGCTGTGCAGAGAAACTGCTCGGAGACCTCAGAGCAGCTTCCAGTGTCTGAAGGGGGCTGCAAGGATGCTGAAGAGGGGCTCTGCAGCAGGGACAGGAGCGATAGGACAAGGGGTGATGGGTTCACACTGAAACAGAAGAGATTTAGGTTGGAGATAAAGAAGTTCTTTACTGGGAGGGTGCTGAGGCGCTGGCACAGGGTGCCCAGAGAAGCTTAAGATCCAGAAGCATCTTAAGGCCCTTTCCAACCCAGACCAGTCTGGGATTCTGATTCTGGAGCTGGGCTTGGAGCACCCAGAGCTGCTTCTGGCCCCAGCTGAGCCCTGGGGATGTGCTGGGCTGCGGGGAGTCTGCAGGACATTGGGCAGCATCACTGTTTGGATGCAGACCTGTAATTGAGGAGCATCAGGGGTGAGGAGGTTGGTGTTTGCCATCAGCTCTTGAGCAGACAGGAGCAGTGCCTGTGCCCCCTCTTGAGCCAGGCGCTCATGGTGTGCCCTGGGGCCGCTGGTATCTGCATCTCCTTCCCTTTTAGATTTGCCTTTTAAATCTGAGGTTCCTCTTTAAGCCAGTAAGAGTCTATTGATGCCCCAAGGCAGCTGTCGAGGGAGGCAGAGCAGTGATGCCTTCCCCATGGGCTGGAGCTGCTCTCATACCCCGTGGTCCATGGCAGCAGGGATGCTCAACTCTGCTGTCGGGAGCTCTCACTGGAGCATCTTAGCACCACTTCCCCTTCCCAGCCCTTGGAGCAGTGCACAGGCTCCTTCCTGGGTCTCTCCCTGTCCCAACACTTCCCTCTCCTCCTGCAGGGCTGTGTATTCCATGAGCAGCGCCTTGTTCTTCTTCTTCTGTTGTATTCTTTTATTCCAGGGGGGTTTGCTCCTGATCTGCTGTTTGATGCTGCTTGGTGCGTTCCCACTTTGTGAATGAGCTGCCAGTTCCCACAGCTTTCCTTCCATCACCGCAGGGTGGATTTTGGAGCCTCTGCTCACCCATAGCATAACAGGCTGGAAAGCTGCTGGTTTGGAGCAGGGAGCTCCTGTGCCCTGTTTTCTAATGGGTGGGAGCATGTGAAAGCCGGAGGTTCAGGCTCAAAGGTTTCTTTATGCACCATGTGAGTGAAGGGTGGGTTTCTTGCTGCAGGATGTGGCGGGTAAAGCTTTTCCATAGGCTCCCAAATCCAAAGGAAGGGGTTTCTCAGCAGGTTGGCTTTCCTCACGTGGGGGTCTGGGTCTTGGAGCCCTCATGGCTTCCCTTTCCATCCCTGCGAGTGTTCACACATCGTGTGGACGAGGCCCTCAGTGCCATGGGTTCGTGGTGGCCTTGGCAGTGGGGAGGAACGGCTGGAATTCCAACCTGGTTGATTCTAGGAGCCCCATTTGCTGCTGTGCCTGGAGCACCATGCTGGGTTTTGAGGATCTGCAGCCTTTGCCAGGTGATTGGGAGCAAACCACAGCCATGGCCGTGTCTGCAGCACGGAGAGCATCATCCGCGTTGCTCTGTGTGCCACTCCTTATGGCAGTGGCCGTGCTTTTGCTCTTATCCACGCCAGGATCTTGGGGATGGCATCAACTTCTCCTGGAGTGGCTGCTCAGCCTCCTGCCCAAAGCAGAATTGGGGCTGGGTGTTTCGAGCAACCAATGGAGCTGGATGGGGTTCTGCCATCAAATGGGTGCCACGATGATCCTCCAGAGGGCCAAAGGGATGGCAGGGACGCGGGCACAGACCCGGGTGGCACTGCCATGCTGGGACCAGTGTGACTGTATCCATCCGGGATAACCAGGACTGGGCTCCAGCAGTAGCTTCAGTTCCCTCTTGGAATTTACTCCCTGCATTTGCAGCTGGTGATGGGAGGGTGACAAATGCAGCAGAGCAGGGATGCTCTGGGTGTCCTGGTGTGGATGGCCAGGCTGGGATGCACTTGGGGCAGGGACACCCGTGCTGCAGTGCTTTCCATGTCTGCCACCACTGATGGTCACCTCTGTCCCCTGGAGCTTCCCCATCCCCATTGCCTGTCTCATTGGTGCTGCCCACACTCCCCCCAGTCGCAGGTTGCAAAGCTTTCCTTGCTTGCTGTGGGGTGGGAAAGGTTTGAGCTCAGTTCCTTCAGTTCTGACTTCCTGCTGCCTAAAAACCTGCTTTTTTTGATGGAAAAAGGATGTGGAGGCAGGCACAGGGGGTAAAAACTCCCTCGAGGCTGCCCCAGAGAACAGCTTCTCCATCGCTGCAGAGCTCAGCCACTGGCTCCAAGGCTGCTTTCTCCCACTGTGCTGGAGCATGAGCATCTCGGTATTTCCCATGAGGAAGAGGAAAGCATCAGTCCCAGCTCCCCGCTGTCCCCACCATGCCGCTGCCTCAGCACCAGCTGGTTTCCATGCTCATCCCAGTAAGCCAGAGGCAGCATCCTGGTGTCTGTGTGACAGCATCCTTGCTGAAAGCTTTGCTTTCAGTTCCTCTGCACAGGAGGAGGAGCAGGAGGAGGAGCAGGACACGATGGAGCAGAGCTGCTCGGAGAAGACTCTGCTCCAAAGATGTAGGATGCAGGAGGGAGAGGCATGGAGTGTGTGAGGGCTGCGTTTGCTCTGCAGGATACCAGGCTGGGAGAAGGGATTCATCCATACAAACTTGTCCCATCCCAGCCAACTCTGCATCCATCCTGATCATCAGCAGCTGGGTGGGAGAAGGAAGAGCTCGCTTGGGTGCTGGGTTTCGGTGCTGAGGTTGGTGGTGGTGCTGGAGCTCTGTGACCCGGTGTCCATGGCTGCATCTTGGAGTGGCTGGGAGATGGTTGGGACCATGCAGAAAACACTGGAAGCCGTTTGCTCCATAAGCATTGAAGCCTATCAGGGGTCAGGGAGGCTGGAAGCTCCTTTTGGTGCATCAGGGGCCTGTCCAATGTCATGGACACCAGCAGGGCTCGAATCATCCCCGAATTCCCTATAAATAAGTGTTGGACATGCTCTAGTGCGAGGTGCCCCTGCCCATGGCAGGGGTTGGAACTGGCTGATCTTCAGGTCCTTTCCAACCCAAACCATTCTATGGTTCTAGGAAAGAAAAGCGTTTTTGGGGTGAAGCACAGCACGGGCCTTTGCTGATGTGTGTTGAGCTGGTGCTGGTGGTCCCCATGCTCCAGCCTCGCTGACGTCAGCGCACGGCACATTTGCAATGGGAGAAGATGGGGGCACAGGGAGGGGTGAAGGCTGAGCTGGTGCTGAAGCTTTCCCGTTCCTCCTGGCTCAGCAGGGATGGAGCAGGGGACACGTTGGGTGGCATCTCCCTGCTTGGAGCTCAGGGCCCATGGCTGAGCTGCCCGCAGCGTGCGGAGGCAGCCCCAGACCCTCAGCCTGTAATTTCCTCCCTCCAGCTCTTCTCTTTTTAGAGTTAAATGATACCTTGTGCTTTTCCAGCCCTGGGGCTGCCCCTCCGGTCTGGACGGCTTCCTCTGAGCCCCATGCTTCGTCCTTGCAACAGTGCCACGCAGCCCCAGTGCGGTGCTGAGCACCCTGAGGCCAGCTCCTGGGGTGGCTCCAGGGCTTCCCAATGTGCTGCTCGTGTTTTCCCTCAAATCCAGGTGAGCAGATAAATGGAGAAGGGTGTCCCATTGCTGAACCCTAATTGCTAACTGATGCTCGTGGTGGAGCAGCCTTTCCTATTCCCAGGACCAGTGGGCTGGTGTTTGGCTCCTTCCAGAGCACTGTGGCCCAGGGAGGCCTCATCCTGACCGAGTGCTGATACTTGGGTCCATCGGGATGCAGCACTGATGCAGAAGTGCTTAAAGTGTCCCCCATGTCCCTGGTGATGGGTTGCGGTGATGGGGATGGGGATGCCATGGGAGATGCTGGCACGGTGAGATGGGTGTTTTGGGGAGGATGATGATGCCTCCTGATGTCCAGGTTGGGATCAAGCTGGCCCCGGTTTAAGGGACCAGCCTGAAGGCAGCCAAAATGGGCCCCGCTGCAGTTTTTGCTTCTTTTGCCATGATTTGAAGGATGTGTTCCGAGAAATGGAGCGTTTCTTCTCGCAGACCGTGCCTTTTCCTGCTGCACGTGCACAGCCTCTGCTCCCTGGGGACCACCGCGCGAGCAGGCTTCGCTTCTCTTTATTCGAGGTCATCACTGATGTCACCTCGGCTGGGGAATGGGCATTTTACATCACTGCTTTCCTGGAGCTCTGGAATGAAGGGGGGGTGTCTTGGGGGTGTCTTTCTTCCTCCGTTTCTTATTCCCCCGCAGAGACAGCGCAGGGAAGTTTGCTGAGCAGGGGTGTTTGTTGCTCGAATGCAGCAGAGCCGCCTGCAATAACATAGCTGGGGCAGGGTGAGGGTGGGGGGGAATAGGAAATGAAAACCTTTTCAGCCCAAAAAACATTCATACAATGGCAAGAACCCAAAGCAAACCCAAGCTAAATATAGCAGGGCCTGAGAGCTCGCCTTGACTTCTGGTGAGTGCTTGTGCTGGAGCAACAAATGGGCTGCTTTTGAAGCAGAGAATACCCCACAGGAGTTGTCTTGTGGATGTGCTGCTTTGTGCTGGGCTGGCGAGGCAAGAAGTGGCTGTTCGGGGTCCCCACGGGTGACTTTTCAGCTTAGAAATACGAGTTTGGAAGAATAAATGATGTTTGAACAGTGACACGTCAGCTGGGGCCGTGTGTCCCGGTGTAACGTGCCGGGGGTACTGGTTCATCCAGGCTTTGGGATGGATTGACGCGCTGGGGCGATGCTGGGGCTCAGATTGCCGTGGGGATGCAGGGCTGGAGCGTGGGGCGTGCGTGGAGCCGGGGTTGGGATCGGGCTCTCTCCCCTCCGCAGCTGCACGAGTGCTGTATCTGCTGGCAGCGATTCCCTCGCTCTGCTCCCGCCTCCCAGCGCCTGGGCCGGGGTTTCGGAGGGTCCCGACGCGGCGTTCCGCGTTTGCTGGGGCTGTGCCCACGGGAGCTGTGGCTGCGTGCAGGCGGTTTCCATCGCGCCCTGTTCACGCGATGGCAGATTCACCCCGGAGTTCTTTCTGCTGCACCAGGTCCCCAGATACACATAAAAATGAGGGATGCGCTCGCTGTTCCCTGCTCTTTTCCTCCATCCAGAGCAGATGGCCGGTGCCGAAGCCATTGGCGTGGGCTCCTGCAGCCGGGTGCTGCTGCTGCTGGGAACTGAACTCGGGTTTGAACAGCTCTGATGATGCTGTTGGCTCCGATGCCCAAACGCTGGTGCTTTGTGGGGATGCCACACTTGCTGCAAACACCCATCCTTGGGGCCCATCACCCTGAGGACAGCCACTGGGGCAAACTGCCCATGGCAGGGTGATGGAACTGGATGAGCTTCAAGGTCCCTTCCAACCCAAACCATTCCATGGTTCGATGAATCCCTGGGGTTATTTTTCCAGGGAAGTGGTGGTCCCCAGCATGCTGGGTGCTGTACCCAGGGGTGCGCCCTGAAACTTGCTGTGTGTGGAATGGGAGCCAGGATGCTCCAAGCCCCTGTGTCCAACCTGGCCTTGAACACTGCCAGGGATGGGGCAGCCACAGCTTCTCTGGGCACCAGCACCTCAGCACCCTCACAGGGAAGAGCTTCTGCCTTATCTCCAACCTGAACCTCCCCTGTTTCAGTTTGAACCCATCACCCCTTGTCCTGTCACTCCAGTCCCTGATGAAGAGTCCATCCCCAGCATCCTTGTAGCCCCCTTCAGACACTGGAAGCTGCTCTGAGGCCTCCACGCAGCTTCTCTTCTCCAGGCTGAACAGCCCCAATGTTCTCAATTTTTACTCATTGCTTTAACCCTTTTCACCTCTTTTTCCCCCCCTCCCCAGACTCCAAAGTCTTCCTCATCTACAACACGGGTGCTCAGGGCTGCCTGGAGACCAAGGACTCGCTGGTGCGACTCTCCAAGGGCTGCAACACCAGCGCCCCGGCCCAGCAGTGGAAATGGGTGTCCCGAAATCGCCTCTTCAACGTGGGGGCCATGCAGTGCCTGGGGGTGTCGTGGCACGGGGCCAATGCCACGGTGGGGCTGCACCCCTTGGCCACCTACGAGTGCGACCGGGAGTCGGTGAACATGCGCTGGAGCTGCCGCGGCCTCGGGGAGCAGCTCTCGCAGCATCTCAGTGCCCGCCCGGGCAATTCCTCCCTGGATAGAGGGGACCAGGCACGTGGCTCGCAGTGGAGGACGTATGGCACCGAGGAGGACCTGTGCTCCGTGCCCTACTCTGGTAATGCCTCGTTGGGCATTAATGGTATCCCATAACCCAAACAGGGTGCCCAGAGAAGCTGGGGCTGCCCCATCCCTGTTAAAGAGTGTGGTTGGGGGGGGATTGGAGCAACCTGGTCTAGTGTGAGGCGTCCCTGCCTATGGCAGGGGGTTGGAACTGGGTGATCTTAAGGTCATTTCCAAGCCAAACCGTTCTGTGATTCTGTGAACCAAAACCAACCCTGAAATGTGAGCAGTTGAGTCCTGCCCGGGGAGCTTGGTCCCAGTTAGTTGGATTGGGGTGATGGGAGGTGGGCACCTCACTACCCCCCACACCAGCACCCCTCATCCCAGAGTCCCTCCAGTCTCCCATAGACACAGCCTCAAGCAGGGGCTCCTCTTTTCCACCAGAGATTTACACCATCCAGGGCAACTCGCACGGGAAGCCCTGCACCATCCCCTTCAAGTACGACAACCAATGGTTTCACGAGTGCACCAGCACGGGGCGAGAAGATGGGCATCTCTGGTGTGCCACCACCCAGGACTACGGCAAGGACGAGCGATGGGGCTTCTGCCCCATAAAGAGTAAGTGCTGGGGATGCATCCCATGGGGAAAAGCAGAAACCCGGTGCTCATCCCTCCTGGGAGCTTTCCTGCCTCTCCCTTTGCCTCCTGCCTCATCCCTCCTCCTGCCAGCAGCCTGCAGTGCTGGAGCAGCCTGGGTGTTGGGGTTTATCAGTGGGCTAATGGGGGGTTTTGGAGCCGTGGATGGGACTCTGATGGGTGCTCACCCTCCTTGGCCCCACAGGCAACGACTGTGAGACCTTTTGGGACAAGGACCACCTCACCAACAGCTGCTACCAGTTCAACTTTCAGTCCACGCTGTCCTGGAGGGAGGCCTGGAATAGCTGCGAGCAGCAAGGGGCCAACCTGCTGAGCATCACCGAGATCCACGAGCAGACCTACATCAATGGTGAGGCAATGGCAGCCTGGGCACGCACTCATCCTCACCTGGGTGCCAGGTTGCTCTGCCTGCCCCGGGGGTTGGCATGGGGATGGTGACAGGTTGAGCTGGGGACACTGATCCTGCCCTTTCTGGCTGTGTTGGCCCCAGGGCTGCTGACTGGGTACAGCTCCACGCTCTGGATTGGACTCAATGACCTGGACATCAATGGAGGCTGGCAATGGTCGGACAACTCGCCCCTCAAGTACCTCAACTGGGAGAGTGGTGAGATAAAGGGGTTATGGTGGTAATGGGGGTGCTGGGAACAGCCTTGTGAGCACTGGAGATGGGCCCATGGAACAGAGAGCGCCATGGGGCTGTGGAGCAGCCTGGGACATCCATGGACCTATGGGGGGACACAAGGAGCCCGAGTGGGAATTGTTCCTCTGCAAGTGCCTGGTGGCCTTATGGATAACCTGGGCTGAGCTTCCTTGTTTGGGGGGTCATCGAATCATGGTTTGGGATAGGAGGGAGCTTAAAGCTCATCCAGTTCCAGCTCTGGGCACCCTGTGCCAGTGCCCACCACCCCTAAAGCTCTCCTCTGTGAGGTTGAAGCCGTTCCCCCTTGTCCTGTCACTACATGTCCTTGTCAGAAGTCCCTCTCCAGCTTTCCTGTAAGCCCCTGGAGAAGAGAAGACTCCAGAGACCTCACTGCAGCCTTTCAATACCTTAAGGGGTCCTACAGGAAAGCAGGAAAGGGTCATTGCACCCAAGCTTAGTACTGGCGTGTGGCTGAGGAGTGGTCCCAAACCGCAGGCGCCCATCTCTAACCCTGGGGTGCTTGTGGGGCAGAAGGACCCCCTTTGTTCGTGCTCTGCCCCAGCTCCTCAGCACCGTGTCCCCCCTTATCCCCCACCCCAGACCAGCCCGACAACCCCAGTGAGGAGAACTGCGGCGTGATCCGCACCGAGTCCTCCGGGGGGTGGCAGAACCGCGACTGCGGCATCGCTCTCCCCTATGTCTGCAAGAAGAAGCCCAACGCCACCGTGGACCCGTTCCTGACGGGTGAGCAGCACCAGGAGTGATGGGAACGGGTGGTCCCGTGTTCCAGCTGGATGTGCTCCCATCCCGGCACAGTCAGGGGGTGCTTCCCATGGAGATGGCCGTTGGTGTCCCCAGTTCGCTGGTACCCTGGATGTGTGGAGCAGTGATTGAGCTCCCGTGGGATGTCTAGATGAGTAGTGCTTGGTAGGGGAATGGAGAGCAGTGGGAGGTCCCCCATGGTCCCCATGGGGTGGGTTGCTCTGCTCCTCTGCAAACAAAAGGGACTTTCTTTGTCCCCAGAGCTCTAAAGCCACCATTGCCTGCACCTTGCCAGCGTGCGTCACGTTTTAGCTGTAGCTTTCCCACTGTTGCTTTGCCTTGGTCGTCCTGAGCACCCCAAGGGACTCCCTCCCCATGATCCCCTCCCTGCCAAGGCTGGAGAGCAGGACAGGAGCCCTCAAGCTGCCCTGTGTCGTGCCAGACTCGTGGTCGGAGGTGAAGGTGGACTGTGAGCCCAGCTGGCAGCCCTTCCAGTCCAACTGCTACCGTCTGGTGGGAGAGAAGAAGAGCTGGCAGGAGGCGAAGAAGACCTGCCTGCGGAGCGGGGGGGACCTGGTCAGCATCCACACCCTCTCCGAGCTGGAGTTCGTCACCAAGCAGGTCAAGCAAGGTAAGGGGGAGCTGCTGTGTCAGCAGCATCCCTGCTGATGGGGTCCATGGGAAGATCACTTCTGTGTGATGCTGTGAAGCTGAATTAGGCAGGGGCTGTGAAGGGAGTGGAAAGCCCAGGCTGGGAGTGATGTGTTCCTTGGATCCTCCATCCAGCAAATGGAAAAGCTGTTCCCGGGAGCCTGCAGAGCTTAGGAGGAAAGCACACAGCTGCAGCTGGGAATGGCACCAGGCCCAGCTGGTTGAATGTAGAAAAAGATGGGAAAAACTTGCTTGTGCCACCCCTCATTAGGGTCACCCCAGGCTGGGTTTTGTTGCTCCCGTACAAGTGCAGCCCATCCAGCGAGCCTGCATCCCAACCCTTATCCAAAGGGAAATGCCTGGTAGCCAAACCTGCCATGGGGACATCAGGGGACCCAGACTCCAGTGGGCACTGGGGAGGGGCTGAGGAATGAATGGAGTTAGTGCTGGGGGAGGCAGGAGCCATAGGAGGGTGCATGAAGGAGGGGGACATCCCAGGCTAGGAGCAGACTGGGATGAGAGGGAATGGTTGAAAACCATTGGACCTGAGCCTGTGGGTCCAGACTTTGACCGTTCTGCACTGAAACTGCTGGCAAACGTCCCTGTTTGCCCACTCCTTGCAGGCAGGAGCTGCCTTCCCTTGTCCTGCTGGCACCACTGGGCTGAGAGGCTGAGCCCTGCCGTGGGGTTTGGTGCTTTGCAGAGACCCGGTCCCATCATTGGGGCTCGTGTGCTGGGGGGGGGCTCTGCGAGGTTTCAGCCAAGCGGAGGGAATTCCAGCCCCAAACCCTCCTGTCTCGGCAGATGTGGAGGAGCTCTGGATTGGCCTGAATGACCTCAAGCTGCAGATGAACTTCGAGTGGTCGGATGGGACCCCCGTGCGGTTCACGTACTGGCACCCCTTCGAGCCCAACAACTTCCGTGACAGCCTGGAGGACTGTGTGACCATCTGGGGACCGGTGAGAGCCTGCGCAGGGGTTTATCCGGCAGCATCCCCATGGCCATGGAGGGATACCTTGGGGAGCATCTCCAGAGGGGGTTGGACCTGGCTGGGATGGGAGGGATCCAGCACAGCATCCTTGGGGATTTGGTGCAGGGGAGCAAAGTCTGTGGAACCAAGGGGGGGGTGGATGGTCTGGGAAATACCCCGGATGAGCTCACTCCTGCTTCTCTCCATGCTGTGCAGGAGGGGAGGTGGAATGACAGTCCCTGCAACCAGACCCTGCCATCCATCTGCAAAAAGCCCGGGAGGGTGAGCCAGGAGAAGGAGGAGGATGACCACGGGTGCCGGAAGGTGAGGGGGACCCGGGGCAGGATGCGGCTCTGACTGATGCTCAGGGATACGGGGGGCCTCTCCCCAAACCCATTTCAGGCAGCCCTGATGAGCAGCGCCGGGAGCTGCTGCTGTGCTTGGGGGCTCAGCCCCTCGCTTCCAAGGTTGCGTGAGGCCGCAGGAGGAAACTGGGACAAAACTCCCGTCTCCATCATCCAAGATCCTCCCTCTGGGGCTGGCCTGGTTGCCAGCAGGGATGTTAATGTATTCCTTTCTCCTTTTGCCTCTCTCCATGCCAAAACCCGTGGGACGGAGGCAGCTGCCGGCCCCGTGCTCGGCGCGATGGCAGGCTGCCTTTTCCAGGCGGGATACGGGCATTGCAGGGATGCTGCCACCGAAGTGGTGGGTTCTCACCCGACCGTGCTCTGCCTCAGTTTCCCCAGCCATTGAGCTGAGGCCACCCCATTCCCACGCTCGCTGGGAAGTCGCTTTTGTGCCTGTCCCAGGGCTCCGAGCAGCCAGGCTGGCACCGCCAGCGCTTGAACGGCTCCCAGCATCTCCGAGCAAGCCAGCGTGCACTGGCATCCACACCAGTGACAGCCCCAATGGGTTCCTTCCCCCTGGCCCAGCAGAGGCAAACCTTGGCTCTATGGGAGCTGCCAGCCAGAGCCAGAGGAATCCCAGTGCTGGGGACAAGGTGCTTGGTGGCAATGTGCTGCCATCACCCATCCGCTTGTCCTGAGGGCTAATAGCGTGTCCCCATGCAGATATAACACTCCCGCCTTGCTAGCCACAGCGGTACCCTGGGTGCCCAACAGAGATGCGCCCAGTGGGGAACAAGCTGGCTGTGATACATGAACCAAGGAGAGGCATTTCCCATCCTTCTCATCCTCACATTTGCACCCAGACGCAGATGCAGAGGGAGACGAGGCAGCATCTTGCTTGGATGATCAGCCCCGGTCCTCTCCACCCCATGCTGGGTTTTCTTGGTGGCTTTGCTGCTTTTCTCCCCCTTTTCAAGCGCTCTTTACTTTTGCAAGAGCCTTAAAGGAAGCTGGCGGGGATGGAGGTTTGGGCAGTGGGAAAGCAGAGGCAGAGAGGGATGCAGGGGCATGCCAGGAGCGGGGGGCAGCAGTTGGGGTTGATGGTCCTGGCCCCTTTTCCTTAACTTTGGGGAGAGGCTGCAGGAGCAGGAATTTGGGAGCTAAAAAAGTGGGATTTGGGGTAATTTCCCTCTTGGTCTCCCAAAGGTGCTTTCCTCCCCACCACGCTGCTGCTACTGCAGATGGCACGAGCCTTGGGATAAAGCCCTGGTGATGGTTCCTCCTGTGCCTGGAGGCTCCCTGAGCGCCCCCCTTAAGCCCCTTCACCCTTGCTCTTCCTCTCACGGGTGATCCCTTACATCCCTCCCCACGGCTGCTGCCAGCCCCAGGGCCGCCCCGCTCCCTGCTCTGGCAGAAGACAGGAGCTATTGTGTCTGCAGCCCCGGAGAGGCTCCAACATCAACAAGGCGGGGGATTAAAGCAGGCTGCGGTGGGACTTGCTCTGGATTCAGCCCCATGGCGTATAGAGGAGGATTGTGCTCCCTTCCCTGCACCCCAGCCGGGCTGGACATCGGCAGGGACAGACATTCCCTGGCTTTGAAGCTGCCTGGGTGTTTGTTTCCCTTGCAGCCACGTCCTTCGGGAGCAGGGGTTTGTTAGAGCTCAGAGCTGAGTGGGGTCAAGCTGGGGTGGCCGAGGGCAAGAGACCGCCCAGGAGAAGGCAGCAGTGGTGCCAGGGGGATGGGGAAACTTTGCTCTCAATGCTTGGGTTTGCTCCCATCCTTCTGGGATGGGCTGGGGTGAGCAGTGGTGGATGCTCCCTGTCACCCATCCCCAGGGCTGGAAGTGGCACAGCCCCTCCTGCTTCTGGCTGGGTGAGGACCGTGTCCCCTACAGCGATGCCCGCAGGACGTGCTCTGACTACGGCTCCACACTGGTCACCATCACCAACAGGTCGGTGCCGCACCAGTGGTGGTGGGTTTGCCCCCATGGCAGGGTATGACCCCAGGACTTGGGCTTTGCATGCTGGGCTGCTCAGCACCTCCGCTCACAGCATCACCCGTCCCTGCTGCCTCTCCAGGTTCGAGCAGGCGTATGTCAGCAGCCTCATCTATGGCTGGGATGGGGAGTACTTCTGGACAGCGCTGCAGGACATCAACGAGACGGGCGCTTTCCGCTGGCTGAGCGGCGACGAGGTCATGTACACCCACTGGAACCGCGACCAGCCCGGTAAGGAGGTGGCCATGGGTGGGATGGGGACATCCCCTCCATGCAGGGTGGGTGCTGGCTGTGCCGCTTGGCACGGTCCGACCCTAAGGCAGGCATCCCCCCGCTCCCGCGAGCGCTCCAGGTTACAACAAGGGTGGCTGCGTGGCCCTGGCCACCGGCAGCTCCATGGGGCTGTGGGAGGTGAAGAACTGCAGCACCTTCAAGGCCAAGTACATCTGCCGGCAGAACCTGGGCACCCCGGTGAACCCTGAGCTGCCCGGGCCATACCCCACACCCAGCCTCACCGCTGCCTGTCCTTCGGGATGGAGCTCCAACTCCAAGCTCCGGCACTGCTACAAGGTGAGTCAGGGTTGGATATAAGGAAGAAGTTCCTTACAGTGAGGCGCTGGCACAGGGTGCCCAGAGAAGTGGTAAATGCCCCATCCCTGTCAGTGTTCAAAGCCAGGTTGGAGCCTTGGCCAACGTGGTCTAGCATGAGGCATCCCTGCCCACGGCAGGGGTTGGAGCTGGTTGATCTTAGGGTCCTTTCCGTAGGTGTTCAACTATGAGAAGCTGCAAGAGAAGAAGACGTGGATCGCAGCACAGGAGTTCTGCCGGGAGCTGGGGGCCCAGCTGCTCAGCCTGGGCAGCTACGAGGAGGAGCACTTCGTCGCCAACACCCTCAACAAGATCTTTGGGTGAGGTTTTGGCCCATGTCCTGCTGCCCAAGTGCGCTTGGTACGAGCCCACACCCCCGTGGATGGAGCATGGATGTGGCTGGCTGAGCATGAGCTTGAAGGTGCCTCAGTTTGGCTGCACCAAAAGGAGAAGTGCAGGAAATCTGGTGTAATTTGGGGATGGAGCTTGGGTTTGACACTCCATCAGCCCTGAGCTGCTGTGCCCAAGGTACTGCCTTTGGGTGTTGCGGGGACAGCGGGCTTTGAAAGCAAGCAAAAAGGCCAGGTTATAAATGGATATCTGTATATAAATGTACATGTATTCATATACATATATACATATATATATCATTATATTATATAATATATAATATATTATATATATTATATTTTATATATACATATATATCATTATATTATATTATATATTATATATTATATATTATATATTATATTATATTATATTATATTATATTATATTATATTATATTATATATATACATATATATATCATTATATTCGATATAAAACCCTCCTGTTTGAGGGGGTTCGTCCTCATCCTTCCCCCTGGCTCCCTGCAGGGAGTCAGAGCCGGAGCTCCACGAGCAGCACTGGTTCTGGATTGGCCTGAACCGGCGGGACCCGGCGGGGGACAGGAGCTGGCGGTGGAGCGATGGCCTGGGGGTGAGTCTATGGGGGGCCATCAGGATGGTTGGCAATTGGGGTGCAGCGGGGGGCAAATGGGGCCCTGGTGGAAATGCCCAACCCCACCCGTCTCTCTCGACCCCCAGTTTTTCTACCACAACTTTGACCGCAGTAACTACGATGACGATGACATCCGGGGCTGCGCGGTGCTGGACCTGGCCTCCCTGCAGTGGATGCCGATGCAGTGCGAAGCTCAGCTGGACTGGATCTGCAAACTGCCCAAAGGTACCGACCGGGAGGCCCCCAGACCCTTCAGCTCTGGGTAACCTGGTGGAGGGTGGGATGCAGGGTCGTGCAGAGGGTGTGAGGGGACCCTCTGTTATGGGAGAAGAGAAGGCTCTGTAAAGGGAGTCCTTAGAGCAGCTCCAGTGCCTAAAGGGGCTGCAGGAAACCTGGAGAGGGGCTTGGGACAAGGGCCTGTAGGGACAGGACAAGGGGAATGGCTTGAACCTGCCAGAGGGGAGACTGAGCTGAGCTCTTAGGCAGAAGCTCTTCCCTGTGAGGGTGCTGAGGCACTGGCCCAGGGTGCCCAGAGAAGCTGTGGCTGCCCCATCCCTGGCAGTGTTCAAGGCCAGGTTGGACACAGGGGCTTGGAGCAAGCTGCTCCAGTGGAAGGTGTCCCTGCCTGTGGCAGGGGTTGGAGCTGGATGACCTTAAGGTTTCTTCCCTCCCAAACCATTCTAGGATTCTGTTGTATGTGATGAGTCCTAATGCAGAGGCTGGGAGAGGCACTCTCCATCCCAGGGGGATTCAGGAGGCCATCCCACGCTTGGAGCCTGCGGGTGGTCTGCACCCCGGCCCCCACCCCCTGACAAGCCTCCCCTTGCCCTTTCACCAGGTGTCGATGTGAAGGAGCCAGAGATCACAACCCAAGGTGCGTTGGTCACAGGCTTGTGTCCATCCAGCATGGACCATCCTCCCTGGGCATCTGCCACCCACCACATGGTCCTTGTGGGACATCCCTGCCCTGTGTCCCCAGACGGATGGATCCTGTCCAGGGTCATAGGAGGGAGGAGAGCCCCAGCATCCTGCTGCTGCCCCTTGCTGCACAACCAGGCAGGATCAGGCTCCTCAGCTGCAGCAGCAGGGCAAAAACAAAGCAGGGGACTGAGGGACAGGGCGGTGGGTGCTGGTGGCTGTGGCAGGGGTGACACGGCCGTGGCATGACACTGGTCCCTGCCTGCAGGCAGCAAAGAGTGGGTGAAGTACCAGGAGGCTGAGTACAAGTTCTTTGAGCATCACTCGACGTGGGTGCAGGCGCAGCGCATCTGCAGCTGGTTCCAGGCAGAGCTGGCATCAGTGCACAGCGAGGCTGAGCTGCGCTTCCTGGGCCAGAACCTCAAGAAGGTACCAGGGGATGGGGATGTCACTGTTGGGCTCCACTCCCTCCCCTGCTTATTTCACCCTTTGCTGGAGGGACCTGGGGGCAGCCGGACTCTGTTGGGGTCACGATGATGCTCGTGAAGTGGCTGCAATTGTCCCCAAGGACTCCGCCGTCCCTGCAAGGCACTGATGTGTCCTCTCCGGGTGCAGTTCTCCAGGGGCCAGGAGCAGCACTGGTGGATCGGGCTGCACACCTATGAGAGCGATGGGAGGTTCAAGTAAGTCAGAGATAGAGGCGCTGCATCCCTGCACGTCCCCATCCCGCTGTCCCCAGCTCTTAGAGCCTTTGGCTCAGTGCCTGCATCCAAGGGGTCTCATCCTGGAGGTTCCTCCCTCGTTAGAGGGCAGTGGTGTGGTGAGGGTGTGCAGCTGGTCCCATTCACCAAGTCACTGCTTGGCTTTGTGCTGCCACTGGTGCCTTCCCCAGGTGGTCCGATGGGTCCCTGCTCAACTTTGTCTCCTGGGCACCGGGCAAGCCCCGGCCCATCAACAAGGACAAGAAGTGCGTGTACATGACAGCGAGCAGAGGTGAGGGGCAGGATCCAGCTCCGGAGGGACTGGGGCTGAGCAGAGATACCCCGACCCCAGTGCAATGGGGGGGGGGTCATGCCTGGCTTGTCCCTCCCCACAGAGGACTGGGGGGACCAGAAGTGCATGACAGCGCTGCCCTATATCTGCAAGCGGAGCAATGGGACGATGGCAAAGCCTTCCATCCCACCACCGCCTGCTCCTTCAAGTGGGGGCTGTCCCCGTGGCTGGCTTCCCTTCCTCAGCAAGGTAGGGCAGGACGGAGAGGGGACGGCCACTCTGAGGTGGAGATGGGGTGGCTGAGATGGTGGCTGGGGATGATGCTGGGGGATGTGCAGGGATGCAGGGAGGGGATGGGGTGGGTGTACATGGATGCTGGGAGAGGTGTGGGATTGCAGGAGGGGTTGGGAGGCTGGCAAGTTGGGTGCAAAGGGGAGAAGGACTTGGGGCAGAGCAGGGGTGGTGGTTGAGTGGGGAGGGTACAGGGCTGGCTGCACCCCCCGAACCATCCCATGCCCCCACCCGTGCAGTGTTTCAGCTTCAATGGCCATGACAAAGCTGAGATAGTGAAGTGGCCAGAGGCGAAGCAGGCGTGCGAGAGCCAGGGTGCTGTCCTGGCCACCATTGCCAGCCCCTTGGAGCAGGGTAGGTCCCCCCCTCTGCCTCCCCCTGGCACCGCTGGCTGGGGACCTGCTGGGGGTGGTCCTCAGTGTCTCACCAGTTGCTTGCAGCTTTCATCACATCCATGCTGCCCAACGTCTCCTTCGACCTCTGGATCGGCCTCCACGACGCCCAGAGGGAGTTCCAGTGGGTGGTGGGGGAGCCGCTGCAGCACGTGAGCTGGGCACCCGGAGAGCCCTCGGGATGCAGCGCCTCCAGCCCCCGTGACAAGCCAGTGAGTGACCCCCCCCCAGAGCATCCCTGTGTCCCACCATGAGGATCACAGGTTTGGGTTGGAAGGGACCTCAAAGCTCCTCCAGCTCCAACCCCTGCCACGGGCAGGGACCCCTTCCACTGGAGCAGCTTGCTCCAAGCCCCTGTGTCCAACCTGGCCTTGAACACTGCCAGGGATGGGGCAGCCACAGCTTCTCTGGGCACCTGTATTAGGAGGGAAGGTTTTAGGGTGCTGGGGTGGCTTTCCTGCAGGGTAGGGGTATCCATGGGGTGGGAGGGCCATGCTAAGGGCAGTGCTGACCTCATGGCTTGTCCGTGCAGACTAACTGTGTGGTGGTGTGGCACGGCTCTCCCCCGCACTTCACGGGACGCTGGGATGACCGGAGCTGCACGGAGGAGAAGCACGGCTACATCTGCCAGCAGAGCATAGGTACGAGGGGGACAGCCCCAGCTACTGCTCGCTGGGGACCTGCCACCACCACCCTGGTGCCCCATCCTGCGGTGAGGCACTGGGTTCAGCATGAAGTTGCTCCCCCCCCAAAGCTCAGTGTGGGATGTCCCTGGTCCTAGGTGTTTGTGGGGTAACCCCAGACCTGTGCACCCCAGCCTGGCTTGGTGTGTCCGTAGGGATGATGGATGGTTCCAAGGTGGGGATGGCATTGGGGTATCACCGCTCATTGCCCATGGGGATGTGGCCTCTTTGCTCTCCCCGGTTACACTGGGACGTCCCTTGGTCCCATGCCCTGTGCACAGAGCTGCCACGGTCACTCTGGGGGATGCCTGGGGTGGGGATGAGGAGCTGAGTGTCCTCCATGCCCTCTGACCATGTCTCTTTGCTCCCCTAGACCCGTCCCTGAGCCCCGCGCGGACGCCGTACCCCCCCTCGCCCACCGGCACCCTCTTTTACCACAACAGCACCTACCGCGTCCTGCAGAAGCCCCTCAGGTGGCACGAGGCACTGCTGCTCTGCGAGACCCTCAACGCCACCCTGGCCACCATCCCCGACCCCTACAGCCAGGCGTTCCTCACCCAGGCCGTCAGCAGCCTGCGTGCTCCGCTCTGGATCGGGTTGGCCAACAATGAGGTGAGGGAAGGGGGCAAATACATGGAAAGGGGGTCCCCAGCCCAGGTCACAGCAGCCCCCAAAGCTTCTCCTCCCCTTGGTTCTGCAGGGAGGCCGGAGCTACTCTTGGCTGACGGAGGAGAACCTCTTCTATGCCAACTGGCAGGATGGGGAGCCCAAGCAGGTCTCCGGCTGCTCCTACATGGATGTGGATGGGACCTGGCGCACGGCCGGCTGCGACACCAAGCTCCAGGGGGGCATCTGCCAACTCCAAGCAGGTGCTGGTTGTGGGGGGCCTGGTGTGGGGCAGACCGGGTGGGATGCAGGGTTGGAGATGGCATCCCACCAGGGACCTTCTGCACTCTGTGTGTGTGTGTCCTTGTGGGGCTTGTGCTATCCCCAGCGTGCTGTAGGATGCTGTCACCATCCCTGGCAGCGTTCAAGGCCAGGTTGGAGCAAGCTGCTCTAGTGGAAGGTGTCACTGCGCATGGCACGGGCTTGGAACTGGATGAGCTTTAAGGTCCCTTCCAACCCAAACCATTCTGTGATACCCTGCACCCTTCTGCTGCCCCCAATGCACTGTGTGCCCCCCAGGTGTCCCCCGCACACACAAGTGGAGCTACAGTGGCAGCTGTCCCAAATCACTGGAGGACTCATCCTGGATCCCCTTCCGGGACCACTGCTACACCTTCCACATGGAGATCACTCTGGGGCAGAAGGACGCCATGAAGAGGTGCCAGAAAGGTATGAGAGGGGGCTGTGGGGGTGGAGGGGGTGATGCATCCTTTCCATTCCCAAGTTCCATCCTCAGGTCTGGGTGCTTCCCTGACCCTCTTTCCCCTGCAGTTGGCGGCACAGTGTTGTCCATCCAGGATGAGATGGAGAACGTCTTCGTGTGGGAGCATCTCCAGGCGTATGAGGGTCCATCCAAGGGTGCCTGGCTGGGCATGACTTTCAACCCCAAAGGTACAAAGGAAGAAGTCAGGTTTTATATATTCCAGACACCACCGTGAATTCCCAGCAGGTCTTCAGTGAGCAGATGTCTTTGGTGGTGGCACCAGTGGCACATGTGCCATGTGTGTCCACCTCTGGCTTGGTGGGATGGCAGTGGTGCCTTTAAAGGCCAGAGCCTCCTCAAGGCACTTGGAGCCTGCACTTTCAGGAAGATGCCCTGGTCTTCTCCATTGCCCTATCATTCCATCAGCCCTCCCCATCACACCTTTCCACTGCCCTATCGCACCTCCCCATCACTCCATCACTCCTAAACTTCCCCTGTTTCAGTATGAACCCATCACCCCTTGTCCTATCGCTCCAGTCCCTGATGAAGAGTCCCTCTGCAGCATCCTTGTAGCCCCCTTCACGCACTGGAAGCTGCTCTGAGGTCTCCACGCAGTTTCTCTTCTCCAGTCTCACCTCCCCATCACTCCATCACACCTTCCCAGTGCTTTCTGAACCAGGCCACAGATGGGGCGTCCCCTTCAGCTGTAATTCTCCTGTTTCCCAGGTGGCACCTTGGTCTGGCACGACAACACCGCCGTCAACTACTCCAACTGGGGCCAGCACGACACGGGGCCCAGCATGCTCAGCCAGAACAGTTGCTACTGGATCCAGAGCAGCAACGGCGTGTGGCGCCTGGGCTCCTGCACCAACGTCACCATGGGGGTCATCTGCAAGATCCCCAGAGGTAGGGACCCCCACTGCTGTGCCAAGGATGATGTGGGGTGAGCTGGGGGTCGGGGCAGGATGCTGCAAGGCAGAGCTCTGCTTTGGCCAGTTCCAGGATAGCGGGTTGTAGGGGTAGGGGCTGGGGTCTGCAGGTCCCCACTGGGCTCAGTGGTGGGCTCTGCTTGTCTGAGTGGCTGGGGCAGGATGAATGCAGTGGTGGAGCAGCACCAGAGGATGCGGGTGCATCACTTTGTGTCCATCTAGTGCAGCACTGAGAGCAGTGGGGCTGGTGGGGCTGGCACTGGGAAGAGGGGAGGGTGCCATGGCCGTGCACTCATCTCTCTGTGTTGCTGTTGCAGTGGAGGAGAGCAGCTTTTCCAGGGCAGGTGAGTGTCACCTTTAGCCTGGGTACAGGAACAGGACCTGGTGCCTGCCTTGTATCAGTAACCAAACAAATGATGTTTGCGGGTGGGAAATGCCATTTCCAGGTGGTTTTGGCCCTCAGTCAGGGCTCTCCAGCAGCAGGAACCATCCCTCCATGGAGGAGTGTGTCCAGCCAGTCCCTTGCCAGGCTCCCCTGTCCCTGCCCACAGTGCCAGGCCAGGCTGAGGGATGTGGCCGCCCCATCCCTGGCAGTGTTCAAGGCCAGGTTGGACACAGGAGCTTGGAGCAAGCTGCTCCAGTGGAAGGTGTCCCTGCCTGTGGCAGGGGTTGGAGCTGGATGAGCTTTCAGGTCCCTTCCAACCCAAACCAGTCTGGGATTCTATAACATCTTCAACTAGACCAGGTTCCCCAGAACCACATCCAGCCTGGCCTTGAATGTCTCCAGGGCTGGGGCACCTGCCATGTCTCTGGACAACCTGTGCCAGTGTTTTACCACCCTCATTTTAAAGATCTTCCTCACATCCAGCCTGAATCTCCCTCTTTCAGGTTTTAAACCTGAAGGGTTAAAAAACCTTTATGTTTTTTCCCCTGTTCCAGTTTGAACCCATCACCCCTTGTCCTATCACTGCAGTCCCTGATGAAGAGTTCATCTCCAGCATCCTTGTAGCCCCCTTCAGACACTGGAAGCTGCTCTGAGATCTCCATGCTTCTCTCCTCCAGTCTCACCTCCCCATCACCCCAAAATACCTTTAGGTTTTTTAGGGTTAAAACCATCACTCCTTGTCCCATTGCAACAAGCCCTAGTCTCTCCCCATCTTTCTTATGAGTCCCTTTCAAGAACTGAAAGGCTGCAACAAGGTCTCCCCAGGCTGAACAACCCCAACTCTCTCAATAGAGCATTTCCTCACAGGGAGGAGTGCTCCATCCCTCTGATCACTTGCGTGTCCCCTCCTCTGGACCACGAGGTCCGTGTCTTTCCTGCACTGAGGGCTCCAGACTGCGGGGGGGGGGGGGGGTCACCATAGCAGAGGGGCAGAACCGCTGTGGGACAGCAGGAGGGGTCCGGCTCCTTCAGCAGCCTCTTCTCGCCCCGCAGCGCTGCCGGAGAACACAGCGGCCGTGGCGGTGGTGGTGCTGTCGGCGCTGGCGCTGGGCGCCGTGCTGGGGGTCGCTGTGTATCTCTACAAGCGGCGGCGGAGCGCGGAGCGCGGCGCCTTCGAGAGCGCCCGTTACAGCCGCACCACGTCCAACCCCAGCGAGGCGGCCGAGAAGAACATCCTGGTGTCCGACATGGAGATGAACGAGCAGCAGGACTAACGGGCACGCTGGGGACGGGGACCTGGGGAGGGGGGGGGACACAGAGCATCAAACGCTATCCCCACGGCACGGGTTGGGGTTGGGGTCCGGCCTGGAGCTGGGGTCCCTCCTGCCCCGCGGGTCGCTGCTGCCATCTCCAGGCTGGTCCCCAGCTGCCTGCAGGAGGCAGTTTCAGGGCTAAAAGGCTTTCCGATGGCATGGACAGGCTCCGAGGTGCCTTCCCCTCGGGAGAAGGCAAGTGTGGGTGTTCAGGGCCTTGCGGTGGGCTTGTTCCGCCCGGAGCTGGTGTCCGAGAAGGCATCCTCCTGGGCAGGAGGTCCCTAAAGCCGATCTACCTCCCCTCTGCATACAGCGTGAGGGCCCTGCCAGCCCCTGTCCCTGCCACCCTGCTGCTCCTCTCCCCCTGCTCAGCCTCGTCCCCCACCTCCAGCAGAAAGCAGAGACACGGAGATGCCGATTCGAGCGTGGACCCTGCCAGCATCACTGATGGGATCCTCTCTCTTCCCTGGCGCATGCTGTGGGCTGCAGCCAGAGCCTGCCCTCCTTTCTGTTTCCTTTGGTGGGGGGAAAGGGGGGTGTCCCAAATAACTGCACGGGAGCAAACTGCTGGCCAGGCTTCTCTCCATTGGGAGCATCCCAGGCTCCGCGGGAGGAGCTGGGTGCTGCGGCAGGACCCCCCTCTGTCCCTTGCCAGGCAGGGATGCGCGGTGCTGGGGTCACTGGTTGCCTTGTTCGGGGCGGAAGGATGAGTATCAGGGCTGTAGGGTGGGGAGAGGTTTGGAAGCTTTGGTGATTGTTTTGGAAGTTGGGTGTTCCTCTGTTTTTTAAGGAAACGACAGCTTTTGTTGCTATGCTGTATTGAGTGCGTGCTGAATATATACGTTTTTTCACACAGCTGGCTGGGGTGTTTGTGGCTGCCTGTTTTACGTGTAGGATGTAGAGGAGGAGGAAGGTGGTGCAGGGCTTTGAGCTGTGCAGGCAGGAGCAGGTACCCCGGGGCTGAGCCATCCTCCATCAGCTGCCTGCAGTAGCAGCAGCATCCCTGGTGCTAGGGTCGGACAGAGGATGTGGACAGTGAGAGACGTTTGGTTCCCTGCTGGGAATGGGACCCAAGGAGCCCCTTCAAGCTCCGAAGTGGGGTGGCACAGCCCTTAAAGAGACGTTGCATTTAGCCCTCTGCCTCCGAGGCTCGAGTTGGGGTTTTTGTTGTGAGGACAACAGGAACTGCCTCGTTGTTGTTGCTCTCCTTTTTGCCATCTGTGTGGGTTTTCAAACCTGTTGATTTCACTTAAGCTGGACATTAAGTGTTTAACTGTTGGGGGGGTGGGATGGGGGGAACAAGGGATCATTGGGGTTTTGTTTACTTTCTGGCAATGTCTAAAAGCAGCCACGATGTTTCAGGGCGAGCAGGAATCTGGAGCTACCCCAGCTCCATTTCTCTGTCTTGGCTTTCTCTGCATTTATTTCCTGAGGTCCTCTCTGGTTTGGAGCTGTTGGTTTTGTCCACGGGCCCATGGCTTCCTGATGTGGGTGCCAGATCCTGAGCAGCCAAGTGTGAATCCCTCCTCATCCCCAGCGGGTGTGGATGTACCCAGCAGCCAGTCCCTGCAGGAGGGATGCCAAGGCGGAAGCAGTGCTGCTGGTGGGGATGGAGAGCCGGGATGAACTCCTGGATGAGCAGAGCTGTTGGGAAGTCCTGCAGAATAAAGGTTGAGGATTGGATTGGTGGGAAGGAGAGGGCAAGGAGTGGGGCTGAGCTTGAGGAGTGCAGCTGAGGAGCACTGGGGACTCGTTTGGAGAAGGACGTGAGACCTTGGGAAGGTGGCAATGGCTGGGATGGGATGAGTTACTGAGAGGTGTGGAGTGCTGGGGTTAGGCACAAGATCCCATAGAGGCATCGCACCCGGCTCTCACACAGCCCTGCTTGAGAACACCTTGTTCAAGAGAATGGCTTTTTTTCCTCCTTGATGAGTTTGTTCTCTTTCCTCCTTCTTCTTTGCTTCCAAGAGAAGGAATCCGTACGGTCCAGGGGAGATGCTGTATGGGAAGAGGTTCTTCAGCTGTCGGCAGTGATCAGGATTCCGGGAAAAACACATACATGGTCAAGTGGTATTTCCTATCACCATTAGAATAATGTGAAGAATTGCTTAAAAGGACCCTGTCAATTATATATATATATAATATATATATATAGTTTTGCATTTTTTTTAACTCTCTGTGGTTTGTAAGATCCTTTTAGAAGCTTGGAAATAAAATTTCCTTCCCCACCTGTTTCCCTCCTTTTTTTCTTTCCCATTTTCACTTGGGAAAACCAAAACTTGGCTTTCCCTGTGTCCCTCACAAGGAACAAATACAAAGCTGGAATTCCACCTACCTGTCTCTAGCACAGGAGGCTCAAAGGCTGCCCAGGTGAGGGGGCTGTTGTGTTGATCTCTGACAAGGGCTTGTAGGGACAGTCAGTAGGGGATGGTTGTAACTGGATGAGCTTTCAGGTCCCTTCCACTCCAAACCAGTCTATGATCCCATAGCTTGTATGAGAGCGGTGAACAGGCACATCCACCATAGCACCAGCATTCCAGGCACTGCAGGGCTGCGCTGCACCACAGCCATGGCACAAGAGCTCTTCTGAGGCAGCGAGTTGACAGCGTCAACCAAGAGGTGAGAGGAGCTCATGGGGGCAGCCAGGGCTGCTCCATTGAACTGCAAAGAGGAGTGGAAACGATGCTGAGTGACTCCACACTGAAACAGGGGAAGGGATGCTCCAGGCATCCTCTGTCAAGAGCTGAAACGCTCTTGGGATCAGCTCTCAACTGACCTGGCTTCAGGAATGGGGTTTCTCTTTAAAAGAAGCCTGGTAAAACTTGATGATTTTAAATGGGGAAGCACAGAATATGTTGTGTATATATATATTTAACCTACAAGAAATGCAGCCTTTGGAGAAAATAGTAGCTTATAGTAACCAAAGGCCCTTTCTCGCTGAGATGAAGTCTCCACCTTTCATCTGCTTTTCTAAACTTGAATGGAGCACAACCCCTTTTAAGGGAGTCATTAGAAGGGTCCATGAGGTCTGGTCCAGGTTGAGTTCATCTGGAGAAGGATGTGAAATAACCTTGTTATTTTAATCCCCTTTAATTTCCCTACTGACTATTTAGGGATCAGACAGGGAAGGCCGCACCTTGGAGGACACTCAAGTCACTGTCAGGGATGCTCCTTGCCAGTCCCTGGACTAGTGGTGAGGGTTCCAAAGAGGAATGCTGGGTTTATTTCCAGAGCACTTTATAGCATGTCTAAGACGTGCAGCACAATGCACCTCAACTCCAGGGTGGGCTTCATCTCATAAACCTGAGTCAATCTGGGGTGCTGGCACAACCTGAGGCCCCCATTGCTGGCAGCTCCAACACACTCCTTGGGCACTAATAGGTCTAAACTGGGTGAGATAACAGTGACCCAAAGGGCCCTTTTCAGAATAGAACAAGAACCCTGTGGCAGATGATGAGTTGCAGCACTTACATTGTAGCCAACGCTGGTGAGCAGAATCCTGCCCTAAGAGGTTAATTCTCTCGATTTTCCCTGCACTGATAGGTGAGAGCAGACCTCAGGTGCTTAGGACTTGCTCATCATCTACACTGAGTAGTTTTACCCTTGCACTGAGATGGTCCCAGGATCCACAGTGCATGGGAAGTGCTCAAATACATTTGGGAGCCCTACGGCAGCACAGAAGCCGCTGTGCCATGCTCAGCCCTGCTGAAGGCACACTGGTGGTGTTGTCTACAAGCAGTAGTAAGCAGTGTGCAGGGAAAGGGCGAGAAGCCTGCCCTTTCCCATTCAGCTCTGACCGTGTCAAGCGGTCAGGACAAAGAATAGACTCGGTGGCTGTGGTGTATCCATGGCCAGGGCTCCTCGAGCCGCAGCCACGCATGGATGTGAGCAGTGGACGCTGCCCTTTAGAAGCAAATTGCAGTTGGCAGCTGCTTTCATTCCACCCCATGCTAAAAACCGCTGCTCTGACAAGAACCAGTTTGTGCACAACGAGCAACCACAAGATCTTTGTTTCCTCATTCCCAGAATCCAGGCGTAAGCCTGACTCAGAAGTTATTCATCTTTGCTGGATGAAAAGGAGGAATGCGCCGTTCTCTGGATGCAGTCTGCTTAGTAAGTAGCTTTGTTCAGGAATAATCACAAATGTGCTAGGTGCTCTTCCCTTGGGAGGTTATTGGTCATATTAGCATGTGTAGGTCATGGGTACCTGCTAATCCAGTTAGCAGATAGTTTGTAAGAACCAACTTGGAGCCCACTGAGCACAGCCATCCTTCTAGATCAGCTGGACAATAACCAGCACAGTGTTAGCACGCAGCATAGGGGATATTAAGTGCCTTAAGACCTGCAAGATGACACCCTCTCATCACACACAGTAAAAAGAATTGTAATTTATTAAGTCATAGGTTTCAAAGTTATGTGAAATTGAGGAGTTAGGAAGTGTGGTCATCAGACAAGAATTCAGAGGGCTCATGTACAAATCTGAGCGTAGCTTGAAAGAATTCATACAGCAAATTTGTACCAATAAATCCAATTTTTTGCTGTTATACAAATCCTCCAAGCTTCTTGCCGTACAGTACAGTGAAGCCTTCAGGCTGCTTCCTGTCTTCACTTCCAAAGAACAGCAGTATTTTCTAGCTGCTTTGCTCTGCTTTGCTCCACTCAGTGTCTTTGTCAGCACTGAAGATCTGAGTAACTGGGTTCTTCTGCCTTCATTCTTCCCTCTCCCACAAAGGAAGACTTCTCTTTGTTGAGGCCACTCTGGTTGTTGCAGAACCAGAGCATGAAACACAAGAACTTAATCGAAAGCTCATCCCACTCAAGCTGAAAGCAAGGCCCTCAATGGTTTGGTGTCATGTGCGTTCCATCAGAAGTGTGCTCTGGACCTCCTGGCTGTAAAGGGTGCAGGATCGAACCACGTTGTAAGCTCAAGCTCTAATCAGCAGAAACCTCAGAAGCAAAGAATGTCCCTGTTGTCTGTGCCTCCAAGAACACAGGAAAGGAACCACAGGCATCTCCATAGCTTGGGATTTGAAAGGTTAAAGGAGGGCACTTAAAACCCCAACTGGTTCCAAGTAGGGGAGGCAGTTCCAGGACATCATCAATAGAAATGCCACGTGGACTTCACTACTTCTTACCTTGAGCTACCGTCTTCTATGGGAATCAGCAGTCAGTGTCTGGACTTGTAAAGACATCAATAGGAGCACAAAAAGGGCTGTGTGTTCCTAAAATGAGAAGTTTGTAATTGTCACTGTACTGTTGTGAAGATTTAACATGTGCAAAACCTTTGCAAGTCACTGGGTGTGAATCATGCAAAACTGCCACGTCCTGCTTATAAATACTGATTTATTATGATATTTATTTGATGGGCTTGTCCCATCTATGGCATTTGAATTGTTCTTTAACCCTTACATATTACCTAAGGAGTAAATTTAATCTGCTCACTAAGATAACTAGCAGAGGTGTTTCTGCTGGGGCAGGAGCTGCTGGCACAGTGGCCATAGGGGGTATGTAAATTCTAAACAGGTCTCTTTAGAAGTGACACTATCACTAATTAATTAAAATGAAGGAGAATGGTTTGGGGCTGTTGGTCAATGAGAAGCATCCCATGGGCCAGCTTCAGTGTGCGCTTGAGCCCAGAACCCACCATGCTGTGCTGGGCTGCAGCTCCAGGTCATGGAGGGGATTCTCCCTGTGTCCAGCTCTGGGGCAGCAGCACAAGAGGGACGTGGAGCTGCTGGAGCGAGGCCAGAGGAGGCCATGGAGATGCTGTGAGGGCTGGAGCAGCTCTGCTCTGGAGCCAGGCTGGGAGAGCTGGGCTGGGGCAGCCTGGACAAGAGAAGGCTCCTGAAGGGGAGACCTGAGAGCAGCTCCAGTGCCTAAAGGGGCTGCAGGAAACCTGGAGAGGGGCTTGGGACAAGGGCCTGTAGGGCCAGGCCAAGGGGAATGGCTTGAACCTGCCAGAGGGGAGACTGAGATGAGCTCTTAGGCAGAAGCTCTGCCCTGTGAGGGTGCTGAGGCGCTGGCACAGGGTGCCCAGAGAAGCTGTGGCTGCCCCATCCCTGGCAGTGTTCAAGGCCATGTTGGACACAGGGGCTTGGAGCAAGCTGCTCCAGTGGAAGGGGTCCCTGCCCGTGGCAGGGGTTGGAACTGGATGGGCTTTAAGGTCCCTTCAACACAAACCATCCTATGGTAATCAAGTGCTCTGCCCCTGTCCATCAGTTCCGCAGCCCCATCAAAAAAGGCCACCAGATTGGTCAGGCAGGATTTCCCCTTAGTGAAGCCATGCTGGCTGTCACCAAGCACCTTGTTGTTTTCCATGTGCTTTAGCATGCCTTCCAGGAGAATCTGCTCCAGGATTTCACCAGGCACGGAGGTGAGACTGACTGGTCTGTAATTCCCTGGGGGATCCATTTTCCCCTGCTTCAACATGGGGGTTATATTTCCCTTTTTCCAGTCGTCGGGAACTTCACCTGCCTGCCAGGATCTTTCAAATAGGATGGGCAGTGGCTCTGCAGCTTCATTCGCCAGCTCCTTCAGGCCCCGCGGATGGATTTCATCAGGTCCCATGGACTTGTGCACGTTCAGGTTCTTAAGATGCTCTCGAACCAGATCCTCTCCTCCAGTGGGCCTGGGGTCTTCATTCTCGCTGTCCCTGCGGCTGCCTTCCAAGACCAAATTAACCGGGAGGCTCATTAGTGCCAGGGCTGTCAGCTGAGGAGGGCCCATTAAGGCCTGGGGTGGCTGCAGCCACCGCACCAGCCGGCACTGGGGGCAGACCCCAGGCCCCTCAGCCCCCCGCGGGCCCTCCTCTGCTCTCTGTCCGCTTGCACGGCCGGCTCTGCCGCCTCAGGGCCCGCCCCGGCACGGCGGCCACGGCAGGGATGGGCATTGAGCACAGGGGGGCAAGATGGCGGCCGGCCAGGGCACGGCGGGACTACAACTCCCATGGGGCACCTGGGGCGGCGCGTGGCGCTGGGAGCCAATGGGCAGGGGAGGCGTGGCAAGGCTACCAATCAGGAGAGAGGGCCGGTCCGGAGCAGCCGTTTGAATACGGAGCGGCGGCCGGTGGGGAGAGTGGAGGTGGGTGCTGTGGCGGGGCTCTGAGGGAGGGGAAAGGAGCCTGAGGGGAGCGAGTGGGGCTGAGGGGGCGATGTGGGGCGTCTGTAGGGGTTGTGGGGTGATGTGGTTCTCGAGGGGAGGCGGGGTGAGGGGTCCGAGGCGTTAGGAAGGGCTGTGGGACAGGGGCCTGGCGGGGATGAGTGCCTGGGGGGGCCCGGAGGGGGTAATGGCTGTGGGGGCCTGGAAGGGAGGGGATCGATGCTGGGGTGGAGGGGATGTGGGGCCGTTGGGGAGGCAGTTGGGGGTTATGCCGGTGGCTCTGGGGTTAGGGCAGGGGTGGGTGTGCAAGGCCCTGCCCAGCTTCAAGACCCCCCCGTCCCCTTCAACCGCTTCACCCGCGCTGAGCCGTTGCCCTCCCCCAGAGTGTGCGAGGTCCGTTGTGCAGACGTTGGAGCTCAGAGCTGAGGCGTCCCAGCAGCCTGTGCCTGTCCCTGCTGCCACCATGGTGCCGTGCCCCCCGCCCGAGGAGGGCACCGTGGCTGTCGTGGTGCGTGTGCGGCCCCTGGCCCGCAGTGAGCGGGCCCTGCCCCCGGTCGTGCACGTCGTTAACCAGCACGTCATGGTCCTCAACCCCGCGGAGCCCGGTGCTGCCGCCGGCAGCGCGCTGCTGCCCGCGCGTGGGCCCAAGGGCAAGGGCCTGGAGTTTGTCTTTGACCGGGTCTTTGGGGAAGAGGCCACGCAGGAGGAGGTGTTCCAGCACACCACCTCCGAGCTGCTGGACAGCGTCCTCGATGGCTACAACTGCTCTGGTAAGACCTGGTGAATGTCTTTGATCCTTTGGGAGCTCCTGCCCCATCTGCTTGGTGGAGCTGTGGGTTTATTTTGGAAGCCCCCAGGCAGTTGGGAGTGGGGAGGGGGGGAGGCACAACAGCAGTGCATAACCTGCAGCCTTAAACTTGTTGGTGGCATCCCTTAGTGATGGCAAGTGTGATCAGGATGGGATGTGGTTTGTGGGAGAGACCTGGCTGGGTGGGAGAGGTGAACAAGAACGATGTGTAGTTTAACACAGATGAGTAGAAAGCTTTGCGCTTGTGCTGGGATGATCCAGGAGCTGGGTACAGGCTGGGATCTGTGTGACTGGGAGGGACTTGTGGGTTCTGGTGGGCACTGACCTGAACGGGAGTCAGCAGAGCACTGTGTCAGAAGTGAAGGGAGGTTGGATCTAGGGCTGCATCCACAGGGGATGCTGAATTTTGGAGTGGGATCTGGGGTGAAGCAGCCACATCTTAGGGTGCTTTGGGGGTTGCTGTGCCCCTCCTGAGCATCTCCCAGGCTGGCAGCTCCATGAAGCTGGGCCTGAAAGCTCCTCTGGTGGTGCTGCAGCCCCTGTGCCGTTTGCAGGCTGGCAGCAGACGGTGCCTTAATGAACACATCACTTGTGCGAGGCAGGCACCGAGCGGGAGACACTGTGCTCCTGCTTCATCGTGTGCGGGGCCAGGCACTGGCATTGCAGGATGCTATTCCTGGCCGCCCATGTGCTGTGCGAGGCGCTGAAGGCTGCCTCTGTCACCGTGCCCACCTGGCAGGCACGTCTGGTGTCTTTATCTGCATAAAAGAAGTCCAGGATTCTCAAATGAGAGAGTCGCGAGGCCCGAGTGCTGCTAACAGGGAGAAGGGCTGAGGCTCTCTAGATTAGTGTGTCCTGGTCTGATGGTGATGATTTAAAGAGGGTGTTGAAAGACTGGGGTGGAAAAATGAGATGAATTACGAGGGCTGGATGAAGAAACGCATTCTGGTGAGAGATGGGGGAATGGGGCTGCTTGGTTTATTAAAGGGAAGAGTTTGGAGGTGACTCAAGCACCCACGCGGTGATGGTTTGGGGACTCACTCTGCTTCTGCTAAATTGGAGAGGCTGCAATGAGGAAATACCCTGCACTGAAGGCTATTGCAGGTCATGCAGATGGTAATGAGCTTTGCCTCCTCTCTGGGAGCCTGTGAGTGAGCCCTGCTGCAGGGGTTGCTGCAGGAAGATCTCCACGTCTCCTCTCTAGCAAGAAGACGTTCTGCTGCTCCCATTCCTTCTTTCAACCATCCACCCTTTCTCCTCTCAGTGTTTGCCTATGGCGCGACCGGAGCAGGGAAAACCCACACCATGCTGGGCTCGGAGCACAGCCCTGGCATCATGTACTTCGCTATGGTGGAGCTGTACAAGAGGATGGAGGCCAGAAAGCAGGAGAAGAGCTGTGAGGTCCTAGTCTCCTACCAGGAGGTGCATTGCAGCTGCCGCAACTGGGTCACTGTCCCTAAGATTTGGGTTTGATGCAGACCCTGTAGGGCCATTTTCAGGGTGTTCAGGGTGCCCAGTGTTCCCAGGGCAGCCCTAGAGCCCAACCGGAAGCAAGCTCACCCTCCCAGTCCAATGAACTGGTGTTACTGGTTTCTCCTGTCTGGAGTCGTGGCATTTTCTCTTCCTTGCCATGGTGCATGTAGCAATGAGGGGTTCCTGGCTGGAAAGGCTTTAGAGGAGCTGTGGCAAAGTGAGTTGCTTTGAAAGCCCTCCTGAGCTGTCCCCTAGAGCACCATCAGCTGCTCTCGGGGTAGTGACGTCCTGGAGGTGGTGTTGGGAGTGGGCCACAAGGTCATGTGTGACCCTGGGGTACAAAGCTCCTCTCCCTGCTCACCAGTGGGGAACCAAAGCTCAGCCTTACACTGAGTTCCCTCCTTCAGGTGTACAACGAACAGATATATGACCTGCTGGAGCCCAAGGGACCTCTAGCTATCCGGGAGGATCCTGAGCGAGGAGCTGTGGTTCAGGGCCTCTCCTTCCACCAAGTAGGTATTAAAATGGGCACAACAGGTATAAAAGTGGGCAGTGCTGCACCTCCACCAGTTCTGAAAGCAGATGTGTCCTGGAGATAGGGGGCGTATGGAGATAGGGGGGTGCCGTCTGCACAGCTCCTGGCTGGCAGCAATCATGACCCTGACCTGAAACGCAGCCCCCAGTGCTGCAGGATGCCAGAGTTGTGGGTGCTCCGTGTCGGGTTGTGTCTGTGCTTGCAGATGGGGCACGCTTGTGTCATCCCTCTCCCTGTTCTCTCCCAGCCTGCATCAGCAGAGCAGCTCCTGGAGATGTTGGCCAATGGCAACAAAAATCGGACGCAGCATCCCACTGATGCCAACGCTGTCTCCTCCCGCTCGCATGCCATCTTCCAGGTGAGGGCTGGTGGATGCAGTGCCACTGGGGGTTTGTGCTTAAAAAGAGATGAGGAAGCAAGCCCATGCCAGGACTGGGGTTCCTGCCACTGCTCCTCATGTGCCATGGGGTAAAGCAGAGTGGTTGTAGCCCTGAAAAGAGAGGTATGGGGCTGAACAGGGCACTGGCCACGCTGCCACAGGACAGAGCGTACTGGTCATGCTGGTGGCCACACCTCCCAGCCAGCTCCATGCTCTCAGCTTGGTGTTCTGTCTGTTGGGGCTGAAACTTCACTGTATGCTTTTGACTCTTGTTGACTCAACATGTGGGAGCTGTACCTAAAACGTGACCCAGAGCAGAGGGGCTGGTTCGCGCTCGTGCCTTGAGCAGGCTGTCTCCTCCATCGTGTCTTCCTTGGCTCTGAGCTGGGAATTACACTCCGCCAGGGGCTCTGTAAATAGGCTCCTCAGTTTCTTGGTGCTCTCCTGTGCAAACCTGCCAGTTGATTTCAATTCCAGCCAGGCCCTCTCCTGAATGAGCAGGGCAGTCACGGCTGCGTGGGGAGCCGGGGGGCTCTGACTGCAATTTCAGTCTGAACCTGGTGTCTCAGCCGTGGCTGCTTGCAGGGGAAAGTCCAGGTGTCTGGATGCTTTTGCAGCCAGCATCCCAGCTGGTTTGTTGGTGGGTGCTGGATTCCTGCCTGCTGTGAATCCATTCGCTGTGCTGGATCTGCCCTTCCCGCTGCCAGCTTTGCCTCCTGGCAGGCACACAACAGTCTGGTGAGGATGCAGGACCTGTTCCTGGGCTCCAGCACTTCCGTGGCACCTCCAGTCCACGCAGGCGTTGTTCCTTGGGGGCTGAGTGTGTTTTAAGGCTGTGGGGAAAGCATTTGCATTCTCCAGGGAGACCTTTAGGGATGCAGAAGGGGAAGTTAAGGAGCGATGGTGCCAGATGAGTCTTGGTGGCTGTGTCCCTCCTTGCCCAGACCAGGTGGGATCTGGGCTCAGCACTGAAAGCCCTGGCTGATGCCTGCAAGGGGGCACAGAGAGCCACTGTCTTTTGGGGGCTTGTAGCCCCCCATTGGTGTATTGAGTTTGACAAAAGCCACTGGGGCTGGAGCTCTGGGTGGTGTTTTGCCCTTTGGGGACCCAACACCAAAGGTTTTGCTCTTTGTGCCATCACTGAATTTTCGGCTTGTCTTCTTGGTGTGCCAGGCTCCTCTCTGCCTCACAGCCCACATGATCCATCCTGTTCTAAACATCAACCTCTTGCCCTGCTCTTGAGCTGCCTCCAGCCAGCGGCCCCATGTGCCTTGTGGAGCTGCAGCCTCACCCGTCTCTGTCCTCTCAGATCCATGTGAAGCAGCAGGACTGCACTGGCAGCCTCCCTCGGGGTCTGAAGGTGGCCAAGATGAGCCTGATCGACCTGGCAGGCTCAGAGCGAGCGTCGGTCGCCAACACCAGGGGAGAGCGGCTCCGGGAGGGTGCCAACATCAACCGCTCGCTGCTGGCCCTCATCAACGTCATCAATGCCTTGGCCGATGCAAAGGTAACGCTGTTCCCCACATGGCCCTGCTGGGCTCTGGCTCCCTGGGCTGGCTGAATGTGAGGGATGTCCTCCAGTTTCAGTGCTGCTGGTGCTGTGGGGTGAGCGCAGCCATCCCCTTGTGACTCAGGGTTAGGAGCTGAGTGCCCAAGGGCCAAAAGCTGAGCAGATCCTTGATCTCTTGCTCCAGAGCAAGAAAAGCCACATCCCGTACCGGGACAGCAAGCTGACGCGCCTGCTGAAGGACTCCCTGGGTGGCAACTGCCGCACCGTCATGGTGGCGGCGGTGAGCCCCTCTGCGCTGGCCTATGAGGACACCTACAACACGCTCAAGTATGCCAGCAGGGCCAAGGAGATCAGGCTGTCGGTGAGGAGCTCCTGTTGTGGTGATGCGTTGTGTGTTTGGGAGCTGCTGATGGCTGGGAGGGAGTCTGCTGCATGCTGGGGTAGATTAGTGGGAGCCTCCCTTATGCAGCGTGAGTTTTCCAGCCCTGGGGGTGCTGCTCTGGGCAGAAAGCAGCTGATGGAGCTGCAGACAGTATGTGCCCAGGCTTCTGCTAAAGCTCCTCAGCCCAGAGCCTGAAAAGGCTTGTGGCTGTGGCAGTAGGTCCCTGAGTGTGGATTGTGGCTGCTGCAGCCACCCTGGGGACTGTGGATCCTGGAGGAGGCTGAGGAGCTGCCCTACTCCGGTGTCAGGAGAGGGTATGTGCTGCCCCAGTGCTTCTTTAACCTTTGTCTCATCCCTTTCTCTGCAGCTGAAGAGCAACACGTGCAGCTCTGACTACCACATGTGTGAATATGTCGAGATCTGTGAGCAGCTGAAAGGGGAGGTGAGATGCTGGTGGGGAGGGCAGGGCTCTGTCTTTAGCTATGATCTGTTTGGGATGCAAACCTCTGAGTTCCAGGGGTCATAAAACCATCTGAGCAAACAGAAGATCCGTCCTTGCAGGTGGCAGAGCTGCAGGCAAAGCTGTGTGCTTATGAGGGTGCTACCGGAGAGGCAGAGACCCAGGCACCAGTGCCACAGGCTCCCTCCAGAGTGAGCCCAGTGGAGCTGCCCAGGTGAGGATGAGGGGAAAAGAAGCAACAGAGCTTTTGTGTGTGAGCTCCTGGTGTCCCCTGCGTCAAGGAGCCTGCAGGGTTTTGGTGCTGGTAAGAGCCTAGGTGCCTGTCAGAAAGCAGATGAGCTGCTGGTGTGCAGCATCATCTCGACTGTGGCTGGGTTTGGTTCTGAGGCTGCTGGAGCAGAGCACACAAGCACCAAGGGAAGCTTCGTTGGAAAGGCCCAATCTTCTGTTTGATCCATCCCAAAACTTCTCCTGCAAAATGGTGCTTCAGCAGAGGATCTTCTCTGGCTCAGTGCCTGCTTCTCTGTCTTCTGTAGGTTGGAGGTGCCAGAGACATGCTTGGCCCTTGATGATCAGGGGGAGAATGATGGAGAGCAGCAGGAGCTGCAAGCTGGTCTGCCTGTTGAGGTGCAGCTCGAACTGGAGGATGAGGTGAGAGGAGGGATGGGCAGCACAGGAGGGCTTGGCATGATGAGCAGGGCCCAGAAGAAGCTGGGGCTCTCACGGGATACACTGGGCCTGCTGGGAGATGGCAGGAGCTCAGCGGGTCCGTGTGTCCTGGCTCAGCACGTGCTGGGCTGTGGTTTGCTAGCAAAACCCCTTAACTTCCCAGGTAACAAGCATTTTGGGGACCAAACTCAGCTGAAATGTGGGCTAACCCTGGGCTAGATGGGTAAGGAATTTTGGGTGATTGCTCCAGGCTCCAGAGGAAATGCTTACCAGCAGCCCTAGAGCATACCATCGGGCAGATCTGCGGCTGGAACTGAAGCAGCTGGGGCTTGGAAGAAACAGCCCTCTGCAGGGGCCGTCCGGCCACCGCACAGAGAAGTGAGTGTCCTCCTGCCCTGCCTATGTCCTCTTGGTTGCCTGTGGAAGGTGGGTTGTCCACCCTGCTGTTGCATGTAGCCGTCCTGGGGATGGTTTAGATGAACACGGGCCCACATCTTTGCTTTCAGATGATTGCTTGCCCTGTACAACAAGGGATTTGGCTCCTGGGATCTAATCCCATGGAATAATCTCTCCTGGAAATGCCAGCTGTGAAGGTTTCCAGGCACAGCAACTGTTTGAGCCTTAAGTGGGTGGTGTTAGTTCTGAAACTACCTCTGAAGTCTTTCCTCCTGCCTTGGCTGCCCCACGTCCTGCCCTGGCAGGGCTCCCACAGCACCTGTGTCTGCCCCAAGCATCTTGGCAGAATGAACCTCTTTAGAAAGGCCTCCTGGGGGAAGCTGGCCTTGACGTGGGCCTGGATCTGTCTCTAGCCAAGCTAACGAGTGTCTGAAGGCCAGCAAACAGTCTGTAGGTGCTGGTTGGTCCCTTGTACCCAGCAGGTGAACACACAACTCGGTATTCTCTAGGGAGAGATTTACATTTGGGCACCTCACAGCTTCAAATTTGCTTCTCTTCCCCCAAAACTCTGCTATTGGGCTCTGCCCCACCTGAGGTGGTGTCTCAGAGATGATGCTGGTGGTGCTGAGCCTGTGTTTCTGGTGACACTGGCTCAAGGTCACCTGCTAACTGGTTCATGTCTCTGTCCCCAGGCCTGTGGCCTCTGGCCTGAGTGGCATCTGGAAGCTATATTCCGTCCTGAAGGCTGCCAACCTGCTCACCCCTGAGTTGGTGTCTGTGCTTGAGGAACTGGCCCAGCTGGTCCCTCAGGCCACTGGTGGAAGCCCTGAGCAAGCTGTGCCTCTGAGCAGACCTGCAGAGCTCAGTGAGGCCACCCCAGCTAAGAGGATGAAGTGGAGCTGTGATGGTGAGGATTTGGGTCTGGAACAGTTGGTGCTGGCCCCTCTCCTTTGTCTCCATGGTTTGTTTGCCCAAGTCACCCTGGCTGTGTTCTCGGCCTATGTGTGACCAGGGCTGAGCTCTTCCTCCTCATCCTCATTGCTAACACGTGAACCCAGCAGCAAGGCTGTGGGCTCTGCAGACCCCATTTTTCTGGGAGAGCTCAGGCATTGCCACAGGCAGTTGCTCTGGGACCAGCCTGGTGCCTTTAGGCAGCCAGGGGCAGGATTCCTTGTGCTCGCCCTTTTCCTCTGGGTTTAATGTGGTTTGGTGGAAACAGCCGCTGGGAAATGCCTGCCATGGGACTGGTTGGGCAGATGTGCACTGAGCTGTGATGGAGGAGAGGGGAATGCCCGGAGGTCTGGGGATTCCTGGGAGCTGCAGGCAGAGAGGTGACTGCTGCTTTCCTGCTCCTTTAGATGAGGCATCTGTCACCGTGTGCGGTGCCCTTGTGATGAGTGCCACCCCACAGTGCCTGCAGCAGCCTGCTCCATTCTCCAGCCGTGTGCCCATGACTTGGAGCCCAATTGAGAGGAGGAAGTCTGGGCTGGGCAGTGCTTCCCCATCAGGACCTCGCTGCAGCGTCAAGAGGCAGATGAAACACCAGGAGAGATGTGGGAAGGCAGCGGAGATTCCCAGGGCACAGAGCCCAGGCACCCCCTGGCTCGAGCCTGCAGCTGAAGCATCCCCTGTCTCCCCGGTGTCACTGGGTTACAGCCCCAAATCCTGCCCAGCACCAGGCACCAGAAGCCGTGTGCCCCTGGCAGTGTCAGCTGCCCAGAACCAGTGCTCCCCGCCTGCTCACAAGCTCAATGTGACCTTTGAGGTCTTCCCGGACAGCAGATCCCCCCGCGCCATCATGCCCATTCCCGACAGCCTGTACAAATACTCGGACTGGGAGAACAGGCAGTGCCAGCAAAGGAAGCAGGACGGCCCCTTCATGCCTAAGTAAGTGCTGCCCTGCACGGGCTGAGTGTGTCTGGGGAATCTCCCCTCTGCGGCCCTGCTCTCCGGGGGAATCCTTTGTGGATCACTGCAGCTCTGCTTAGAGGGGAGACTTCTGTTCCCTGCAGGGGGATGGCGCTGCCTGGTTGCCTCTCAGCCTTCTAAGAGCAGGTGGTCAGGATCCATCCCCTGACACTGACCCTCTTTTCCTTGGCTACAGAGCCCCTGTGCCAGCGGTGGCCATGAAGAGCTCCTCCATCCCCAAAGCACCTGCACTGAAGCGGAGGCGAGTGGAGAGGTGAGACAGCCACCAGCACCCTGTGCCCCTCAGTGCTCTGTGCAGGCAGCTCCTGCCTCTGCTTCCCCCTGGGGCTGGAGCCCCCATCCTCTCCTGTATCTGTGCCACCTCACCTCTGACAGCAAGGGATGATGGGGGCCTCTGCCCTGAGCTCTGGGGTTTGAAATGGTCCCTTTCTCTTTCACAGTATCGCCTTCCCTTGCCTGGGTGGGCTCCAGAGCTGCACTGCCCAATGTGAGAGCAGCAGCAAGAGCTTTGTGCAGCCCTCCCGCATCCCAGGTGAGTCCTGTGCTCCTCCGCACCCAGCCAGGCATGCAGGGAACCCCTTTCCCTGCAGCGTGATGGGCTATGGGAGTGCTCCCTGCCTCTGCAAGCTGCTGCTGTGCCAGCCCCATTCTAGTCTGGGGGGCAAACACCTGGGGATGGGATGTTTGGTGCTGCTGGAAGATGCCGTTTGGGGTTTGCTGTTCCTGGCTGCAGCCACAGCCTTGGGAAGGGCGCTGGGTCCTTGGAGAGGGGTGGGAAGGAGGAGGCTTGGATCCTCCTCAGGAGGGGCTCTGGGTTTGCTGCTGTTGCCCAGGAGCTGTTTCATCTGTTTCTCTCCTCTTGTCTTCCTCAGAGCCTCGTTGGGGGAGCAGCACCCGGCAGGGCAGCAAGAGGACCCCCAAAGAACTCACCCCTATCCCCCCTGCCCTCGCCCCACAGCCAATGAAGCTCTTACGCTGATGGCTCCTGGATCCCTCCCAATGTCCCTACCCCAGTTACCAGATTTCTGCCTTCCTCTACGTCCTTTTGCAGCCCCACCACGATCCCCTGAAGTGTTTCTTCTGCTCATAGTGACCCCCAAGTCCCTGCTCTGTCCCCCATCCCGTGTCCCCCATCCAGTGTCTCCTTTGCCTTCTCCCAGCCTGGAATCTTGTAATTAAAACTTCCCGCCTGCTCCTGGTTCCTTTGCCTCATTCAGAGGGGGCTGTGGAGGAGGAGGAGGAGGAGGAGGGAGGAGCTCAGCGCTGCCTCCCACAGCCGCCGGCAGTGACCGTTTTCCATGCTCTGATCCCGGCTGCGGAGGAGCTGGGAGAAAATCAATGTCCAGGGAGCAGTGTGGAGGCTCGTGCAGGGCCCTGGAGCCCCTGTGCTGTGTCCCCTGCCTCATATGGGCTCTGCACCCCAGGGGAATGCTGGCCCCATGGGCTGTCCCACAGCGTGGGGCCACAGGGGGGTCACTGCTCCAGCAGGCTGGGGATGCCAAGCATCACCTATGGTGCAGGTCAGTGTCCCAGCCGAGGTGGTTCTGTGGGTGAAACTCCTGCCTTTTGCTGGTGGCACTGGCCCAGGACAGCTTGTGGGGACACAGGGCTGGATGGGGACAAGCAACTTCTTGGGTTAAATGGGGATGTGGCAGCAAGAGGTTGGCCTTCAGTGCTGCCCCAGTCCCACCACTATGCCCCAAGGAACCAGTGGCTCTGGGTGCCCACAGGTTGAACCCATGACTGTTGCTACAACAAATTTGTACCAATAAATCCATTTTTTTGCTGTTATACAAATCCTCCAAGCTTCTTGCCGTACAGTACAGTGAAGCCTTCAGGCTGCTTCCTGTCTTCACTTCCAAAGAACAGCAGTATTTTCTAGCTGCTTTGCTTTGCTCCACTCAGTGTCTTTGTCAGCACTGAAGATCTGAGTAACTGGGTTCTTCTGCCTTCATTCTTCCCTCTCCCACAAAGGAAGACTTCTCTTTGTTGAGGCCACGCTGGTTGTTGCAGAACCAGAACATGAAACACAAGAACTTAATCGAAAGCTCATCCCACTCAAGCTGAAAGTAAGGCCCTCAATGGTTTGGTGTCATGTGCGTTCCATCAGAAGTGTGCTCTGGACCTCCTGGCTGTAAAGGGTGCAGGATCGAACCACGTTGTAAGCTCAAGCTCTAATCAGCAGAAACCTCAGAAGCAAAGAATGTCCCTGTTGTCTGTGCCTCCAAGCACACAGGAAAGGAACCACAGGCATCTCCATAGCTTGGGATTTGAAAGGTTAAAGGAGGGCACTTAAAACCCCAACTGGTTCCAAGTAGGGGAGGCAGTTCCAGGACATCATCAATAGAAATGCCATATGGACTTCACTACTTCTTACCTTGAGCTACCGTCTTCTATGGGAATCAGCAGTCAGTGTCTGGACTTGTAAAGACATCAATAGGAGCACAAAAAGGGCTGTGTGACCTGAGCACACTTGTTTTGGCTTTAATGAAAGGATGCGTATCAAAAACAATGAAAAGGGTACTTGCTATAAAGGCTTCCTGGTGCAATTCAGGTGCCAGGAGAGTTGTGTCTGGCTTTCTCAGTCGGGATCTGTAAATGGAGGAAGAAGGGTGCTTTAGAACACCTCCATTGACACGAAAAGCACTGCCTGAACAAGATGAAATGCCATGCCTCTCTCTGAAGCTTGCAAGTAGAGAACAATCACTGAGTAATTATTTTGATTGCCAATTCTCTGTGCTATTATCCTGCTGTTCTGTTCTCTGTCCCTTCTGAACTCACTTTTGCTGCCGAGTGGAGGATACAACAGCTTCCCCAGTATCCAAAAGAGGGAGCCTTCAAATTTATGCAGTTTGAATTGCAGTATGTTAAGGGGGAAAGTCTGGTCGCCTCATTGCACATAAACATCTCCTGAACAGTGTGGAAATCAGTGAAGTGCCCATCTTTGTTCCTAAAATGAGAAGTTTGTAATTGTCACTGTACTGTTGTGAAGATTTAACATGTGCAAAACCTTTGCGAGTCACTGGGTGTGAATCATGCAAAACTGCCACGTCCTGCTTATAAATACTGATTTATTATGATATTTATTTGATGGGCTTGTCCCATCTATGGCATTTGAATTGTTCTTTAACCCTTACATATTACCTAAGGAGTAAATTTAATCTGCTCACTAAGATAACTAGCAGAGGTGTTTCTGCTGGGGCAGGAGCTGCTGGCACAGTGGCCATAGGGGGTATGTAAATTCTAAACAGGTCTCTTTAGAAGTGACACTATCACTAATTAATTAAAATGAAGGAGAATGGTTTGGGGCTGTTGGTCAATGAGAAGCATCCCATGGGCCAGCTTCAGTGTGCGCTTGAGCCCAGAACCCACCATGCTGTGCTGGGCTGCAGCTCCAGGTCATGGAGGGGATTCTCCCTGTGTCCAGCTCTGGGGCAGCAGCACAAGAGGGACGTGGAGCTGATGGAGCGAGGCCAGAGGAGGCCATGGAGATGCTGTGAGGGCTGGAGCAGCTCTGCTCTGGAGCCAGGCTGGGAGAGCTGGGCTGGGTCAGCCTGGAGAAGAGAAGGCTCCTGAAGGGGAGACCTGAGAGCAGCTCCAGTGCCTAAAGGGGCTGCAGGAAACCTGGAGAGGGGCTTGGGACAAGGGCCTGTAGGGACAGGACAAGGGCAATGGCTTGAACCTGCCAGAGGGGAGACTGAGCTGAGCTCTTAGGCAGAAGCTCTTCCCTGTGAGGGTGCTGAGGCGCTTGCCCAGGGTGCCCAGAGAAGCTGTGGCTGCCCCATCCCTGGCAGTGCTCAAGGCCAGGTTGGACACAGGGGCTTGGAGCAAGCTGCTCCAGTGGAAGGTGTCCCTGCCCGTGGCAGGGGTTGGAGCTGGATGGGCTTTAAGGTCCCTTCAACCCAAACCATCCTATGGTAATTCTATGATAATGTCTGATCTAAAGCATGATTTTACATCCCAAGGTGGTGTCGGTGTCAGCAGGGCAATTGCTATTTCTCAGTGCTATTCGGCTCACTGAGGGGGAGCACTGACTCTCATGGCAATCCATGAGATGCGCAGAAGGCCTATCCTGCTGGAGTGCAAGAATTCCTCCCGGCTGGAAGCAACAGGCGGGGTAGAGCCTGGGAAGACCTCGGCTGCAATGAGCTGAGCAGTTGCTGGGTGTCACTGCAGGCCTGCTTGACGGAAGGGGAGCATCCGTCCTTTGGCGAACACCCCTGCGAGAGAAAGTGGCACAAAGGAACGGGTCCCGCTCCAACCGGAGGTTTGCTCTGAGTTCTTCGCTCTGTTATAAACATAAGCTCTACAATGAAATAACTCGTTTGGCATTTAGCATTGTTCCCAGCCAGGACGAGCCTTAATTCCTGTTTATACGTGCTCTTTTTCCTGTCACTGGTGTGTGCTGGAATTCAGAGACACCTTTAGCGGCAGCGTCACGATTTCAGACCTCATCATCAGCTCCTCGGTAAAGGGATCTGCAAAGGCAGCAAGCGCCTGTCGTTCACGGGTAAAATGTCTATTTAAAACGTGCATTCTCATTTTGCTCTTCACTAATCCTGGACAATGAATTGTAATAGGACCCAGAAGGTGAAAGGGAACCGGCTGGCTCCGCCAGTGAAGGCAATTTCACATCTTTGGAGACTATTAACATGCTAACTTTAATAATGATTTACCAAAGAAAATTTCCTTCCCCTTTTATTTCCATTTTATTTTGAGGGAAAAGGAAGTCCTTGCTCCTGGCTGAGGAACAGAGTCCCTGTTTAGCAATGCAATTCAGCATTTACATCAGAAATGGGAGTTAATCTCTTCCGAGCCGATAATCATTGTCTACACAACTTATCTATAGATGAAGTTTACTTGGTTTAAATGCCTATCACAAAACCAGAGTTGAGACAAAGAAAAATGTCTTAGTAATGGAAAATGGATCAAATATCTCTGCAATGGGTCATTTAATGTCGAGGTCAAAGTCAAGGTTGGGGCTAGAAGCTTTGCAGGCAGGAGTTTTACAAGGGCAAAAGCCAAATGCAAACGTGTTACTCTCAGATATGGGATTTGAATGATCCCAACCTTACCAGGTAAGTAGCAATGAGCAAATAAGTTAAACAACTGTCTTAGCTGCCTTTCAAAATCATTCCTTTCTTCTCATTAGTTCATTTTAAACCCCCGTTGCTCACAGAAGATACTCCAGGGTGGATATTGCTATGAACTTAGGAGTACTAAGCAGGATCACAGATATCAGGACCAGAGGTCATGGTTAGGAACAAGCTGCAAAGAGATGGAGAGTTGGAAGGGGTGAGGAAGGGGACCCTGAGCTCAGCAGGGGCGGCCACCTAAAAACCCAATGGCTTCATACGGTGCTAGGTCTTGACCCCTGCAAGAGCAGAATGAGTCAGGAAGCTCTCTCAGAGGATCAGGCCCCACTTGCTGGTTGTTCAGACACTGAGCCTGGTGTGGAGAACAGCTCCGGGCTCCTCCTCCTCGGTGTTTGCTATAGACATGCTCCTGGACATCGTAGGGACGAGCTGCGTGAGTAAGCACTCCGTGCTCTACCCCACAGAACCCACGCTTGGTTTGCAAGCAAAAGCAAAGCGTTTTCGTACAGTTTGTGATGACATCTGAGCCCAGCGTCGGGCTCATCGCCCTGTTCTGGGTGTGCTGATGTCTCGCTGTTAGCGTTTCCCTTTCAGGGCTGGGTGTGGAGAACTTCTGAGCAGCTCGAAGGCAAGAAAACTCAGGGGCTTTGCCGGGACAGAATTAGATGGACACAAAAGCCCTATGGGATGAATAGCCTTTAACAAGATAGAATCATAGAATCATAGAATCATAGAATAGCTCGGGTTGGAAAGGACCTTAAGATCATCCAGTTCCAACCCCCTGCCATGGGCAGGGACACCCCACACTAAACCATGGCACCCAAGGCTCTGTCCAACCTGGCCTTGAACACCGCCAGGGATGGAGCATTCACAGCCTCCCTGGGCAACCCATTCCAGTGCCTCACCACCCTCACAGTAAAGAATTTCTTCCTTAGATCCAATCTAAACTTCCCCTGTTTCAGTTTGAACCCATCACCCCTTGTCCTGTCACTGCAGTCCCTGATGAAGAGTCCATCCCCAGCATCCTTGTAGCCCCCTTCAGACACTGGGAGCTGCTCTGAGGTCTCCACGCAGCCTTCTCTTCTCCAGGCTGAGCAGCCCCAACTTTCTCAGCCTGTCTCCATACGGGAGCTGCTCCAGCCCCTGATCATCCTCGTGGCCTCCTCTGGACTTGTTCCAACAGTTCCATGTCCTTTTTATGTTGAGGACACCAGAACTGCACACAATGCTCCAAGTGAGGTCTCCCGAGAGCAGAGTAGAGGGGCAGGATCACCTCCTTCGACCTGCTGGTCACGCTCCTCTTGATGCAGCCCAGGATACGGTTGGCTTCTTTTCAGATGCTCCAGCAAAAGCTCATAAACGCTGCTAAAGGCGTTTTAGTATCAAATTGAATGGAACAGGGGGAATGTGAGCATACCCAGTGTGTAACACATCGAGTTCTACTGCAACAGACTGCTGAAGAATTAAAGGACTAAAGCCCAACAGCCACAGCCTGTGCACGGTGGGGTTTGTCTTTTTCTCTTCTCACTGCTCTCTGTTTTCATGGGCAGCTTCAATTCAACACCTTTCCTGTACATTTGATATCACGTAAATTCTCCTAATTTCTGAAACTTGCATTTCCTGGCTTGTTTCCTCCCCCTTTTTGATGTTTATTGTGTCTCTTTCATAGCTTTTGCCAACTCATGAGCTCCTACATCTTTAATGAGAACAATTAAACACGACTGCTGTAACAGTGAGGTTTAAGCTCCAAAGCTTGCTTTCATTTTCCTCTGCTTTAGGCTTTTTGGAGTGCTAGGAGAAAGGCAACCAGAACTCATAAAGCTTCCCCATTTTAACCCTGATTAGAGATACAGTTTAATATAGGTAGAAAAAGCAAAGAGAATGCTTTTGAAGAAAATCAAAGCAGGAAAATGCTTAACAACAGGGCAGGGGAGGAAATTACTGTTCATACTTAAGATACAGTTGAGCTTTGGATTACTCTCATATCCAAATGACTTGTAAACAGACTGCTTTGCCATTGTGTTTCACTCACCTACATCTTACTTTACCTTTAAAAGACCTGTTTCGTGGAAGCAGCTGGTCCTAACACAAGAAAATCTCTGGTTGTGGCTTTCTTTTTATGATTTCTGGTCTTTTTTTAAGTTGTTTTATAGAATAAGATCTATACATGGGGAAGAACTGCCTCAAAGATGTGCATGGATTTAATCATGATTTTGTGCTAATAACACTCAAATCTTCAGAAGGACAATTGAAATCAAGCCTAGGAGTCATGCATTCTTCTGAGATCCATGTGGGAGAGACTTTGGCCTCTGCACTTGGTATTCGTCATTTCCAAGTCCAATAGGAGCTGAGGCTTTGAAGGAGGAGGGATGCAGGAACATGGCATCTTGCTGATGCAACCTGTGGTCGTTTCACACAATCCCAGCCTGGTTTGGGTTAAAGGGACCTCAAAGCTCCTCCAGCTCCAACCCCTGCCACGGGCAGGGACCCCTTCCACTGGAGCAGCTTGCTCCAAGCCCCTGTGTCCAACCTGGCCTTGAACACTGCCAGGGATGGGGCAGCCACAGCTTCTCTGGGCACCCTGTGCCAGCGCCTCAGCACCCTCACAGGGAAGAGCTTCTGCCTAAGAGCTCAGCTCAGTCTCCCCTCGGGCAGGTTCAAGCCATTCCTCTTGGCCTGTCCCTGCTGGCCCAAAGCCCCTCTCCATTTCAGCTAAAGGTCTTTCACCTCTTCCTCACTGGATGGCACCTGGAGCATGGGAAAGCCTCTGCCATCCCTGTGAACCCAGAGTGACACTGGGGGATGGAGAGGATCGTTTTCACAGTCGAAAGCTCTCATACAGCCGGAGGCTCGTGTGCTGCTCCTCATCCAAACTGTATTAACACAGAGCTGCGGGCGGGCGAGGAAGGTTACGCAGTGCAGCAGCCCGACAGCAGCAGAGCACTGAGGGTGAATGTCTGCAGAAATAGGATCAAGCACTCGAAATAGCATCAGGCACTCATTCATTGTCCATCGGTGATGCAGCAACATCTGCCCCTGTGCCACCTCTGGGGCCTGCTCCGTTTTCTCCCTGCTCTGATGGATGCACATCAAGCGGACGGACTCAGCTGCCCATTCAGAATGGAGTGTGCGTGATTCTCTATCCAACTGTTTGAAGGAGTAACTCATGAATGGCTGTGAAAAGCTTCCCTGCGCTGCTCCCGGGGCTCTCTGCTTTAATTCAGGATCCCCTCTGCAGTGTTTGTCTGAAAGCGCGTTCTCTCTCCTGTTTGCCTGTTGCCCATAGACTTTGGGGGGGTTTCCACCAAGGCCATCTGTAACGTCTGGCTGCTGCAGCAGCGGATTGCTTGGCACTAAAGCTGTCACTTGGAGCCCTGGAAGTTCTAGGAAAATGGTGGCAAATAAAAGCTTTCAGCATTCTCAACTACTTATCCTGCCCGCAGGAAATGTCCCTTTCAGATGAGCTTGGCTGATATTACAGGAGAGGGACTTGGACTAATTTAGAGCACATTTGCCCATGTAATGCTGGGCCATTAACAGATAATTGAGGTTGCTCAGAAACCAGACTCATCCTGGCTCTCACTCCTGCTCCCTCACCATGCCAGGGACTTACCCACCAGAGCAGATTCCAGACCCAATTCTCTCCTCTGTTCCAGGATTGGGCGTCTCTCACCTGAACCCAAACTTTCAGAAGTTGAGATTTAGGGACAGGCTTTGATTCCCCTTTTCCAGTCATCAGCGTGAACCACTTGAGGTGTGATCTGTGCTCGGCTTCATGTCTGCAACGTAGGTATTTCTATGACCAGTCTAAATCGCCCTTCACAGGGCAGGATGAACCATATCTAGAACAAAAGAGAGTATTTCTGTATCTCCGACTTGCCTTTTTCTCCAGGACAAATCCGTGACCGGTGGATGCTGACTTTATATGGGGGGGGGGGGGAGCTAAAATAAGCCTGATTTTTGGAAGTGTCGCATTCTGAATGGCAAATGGAAAGGGCTTTAAATCATTTCTTCTAATAGGTGGTGAAAAGGAGAGGGAGGTGGTGGAAATGCAGGTCCTGATGCCCCGCATACAGGTGGTTGATGTGCGACACCTGGAAGTATTCTCTTCCTTTTTGCCTTCTCATCTGGACTCATGGGTTGCCGGGAGAAAACCATGAGGTTGCTCAGTTCTTTGGGGGGCTTTGAGTCCTTTTGTCTTCCTTTTATCGACGTTCAGCTGTGACTAATCCAGAAATACTCGCTCATTGTAAGGGCAAACGTAGCATAAGGACAACAATGAAAGCATTATTCTTATCACTATGGCAGTGTTATTTTAGAGTGGCCATTTCAGAATGGCAGCACTAGAAAGGAGTCACAAGAATCCACCATCTCATGGCCTGGCTGCTAATTAAAGCTCTTCCCAGCCTCCAGACAGGCCCAAACATCCCTACTCCTGCAGTTTCGAGATGACTGATGACAGACTCAAGACAAACCACAAGCAGCCACTGGGTCAGTTCTTTTGACCTTTGTTTAGATGAGCTCAACTACAGCCCAGTGCAAAGATGTTCTTTGACTTTAAAAGCCCCCAGGTCTCGTTCCAGAGAGCTTTGCAAGGTACAGCCCCAGCTTCATGCTGGGATTTTCCTCTCAGTGAACTGGGGGTTACATCTGCAGCTTTGCAATTCATAACAAGCTGAAACAGGGGAAATACGCTTTAATTTGACATGTCCATAGTGCTGCCCCACTGACTTGGTCACAAATGACAGCACCACAAATGTATTGGAACTCTTCCTGTCCCCATGCCTGAAAGGAGTGGAATAATGAAGGAGCTCTCAGGATGATGGAAATAGGATTTACCCATAGCTAAGAAAAGCTTTCACATGGGTTGAGATGCTCCTAAGGAGGAGTGAGGCAAAAAAGGCCTCATCAAAACCCTCACTTTCACGCTGAGTTTAACTAAGATTCCCTAATGCATTGCTGCCCACACTATTGAAAGGAGTTGGTGGCTCTTTAGCATCAACCAGAGAAGCTGGTAGGGATATATCTGTGCTCATTTAAATTAGCACTGGTGAAAAAGTCATTCTCATTCCTCACTCACTCCGGGTGCATTTTCCAAGCATATAGTCCTTTGGGATTGTTTAGAACTACACACCTGGATACTTGACTGATGAGCAGGGTGAGCACAGGCAACTCTGTTCAGGCTGCCCAAAGCCCTGTGAAGGTCGTTTAAGTAACTGGAAGACAACAAGGGAATGAATTGCCTTGCATGAGGACATTAGGAAAGATGAAGCTCAACCTGTGAGGAAGCTGCACAACAAGTTGAAGAAGAAGGTCTGTTTGGAACTGCTTTGCTGGTTCTACATGGATTGAAGAGCTTGGCAAGAGAAGGGGAATGTTAAAGTGCTGCAGCTCTCAGAAGAAAGCCGTGAGGATGGGATATAACCACAAGGCACCTGGAAGCACTGTTGGTTTTGGTACTTTTCTTGCCCTTTTTCTGCTCGCCAGGACGTACAGTTCAGTCTCAGGAGTTCTGCACATCTCTCTTTGTAAAGGTGATGCAGTCCAGGACTTGAATCTGTCTGTGCCGAGCCTGCACGTGAACAGCAAATCTGTACTTTGCCTCTGGGTGACTACGTTGTGCTGAACTCCACAAAGATGCCAGAACTGACTGGAGCGAGCCTTTAGCTGTGCTGGAGTAGTGATAACGTGTCTAGTGGCTGGGGCATCCTGGATAGCAGCTTATCCCTGTGTTTAATTGGCCTCTCTTATGTTACATGGCTAAAAAGCAGGTTCTTTTTAGGTTAAATGCTAAGCATGTATGTGACAGGAGTGCAGTGCAGCCTTGAGTGATGGAAAGGCATGACCAAAGGCACCACAGCTGTGCGGCAGATGAGTGACACTTAGTTAGGGATGCATATGTATGTAGCTGTCATAGCTCAGCATGCAGGATGCGATTTTGCATTCTACATCTAGTACTGTAATGGGATTGGAACCTCAAGGAGGCTAGGATGGAGAGGGTGACCAGAATAACCTAACAGGTCAGTGTTCTTGCCTTCATCCAAGAGGCCTTCAGAAAGAAGGAAGCTGCATATGAGACATATTCAGGCAAAAAGGCTGTGGGTTGAGTATCTGAATGCAATTCACTTACTAACTCTGCTTATTTTCCTAGTTAATGTTGTGTGTGATGATAATCCTTGTAAGAACGAGCAACACTCCCAGCTATTGGCTATTGTGGGGCTTCGGCATCCTCAGAAGGGAGGGAAGATGCTGAGGGAGTCCTCTTGGATTTGGAGTCCTGGCCTGCAAAAATGCAGTGTTGCTGCTTTCACTGGGATAATACCCTGTTAAAAAGGAAAGAATGAAGGTCTTGAACCCAGGTAACTGAAAGGTGAACGTTTAGTCTAGCCTCAGGTATAAAACAGAACACGGGATATAACACTGTATGAGTACAATACCCATTTGGAATGGAACTTGGCAAGTCCCAGCAGAGAAATGGGCGCAATTACAACTACAGATGTGCTACCCGGCACTGTGTGTGGGGTTTGGGAGGAGGAGTCTGCTCTCTTTTCCAATCTAGATCAACTACAATGTAGATAATCATCAGTAACGTGAGCAACAAGCAGTGAATTCTCTGCATTCCTAGATGGAAGGTCTCGAAGGAAAACCCTGGCACGGTGGGGAGCCAGGTGCAGAATGAGATGGGGCGAAGCTTTCCTAAACCAGATCATGAAACAGGGGTGGACTGCCCCTAACAGCGTCCGTCATCAGTGAGAACCTGCAGGAGATCTTGACCACCTGTAGGTACTGCAGATCTCATGGCTCTTGGGACTGCCATCAAGCAAAGCGCAGCATCCTGGCTGTGTTCCACTGGGGGTAATTGATTTTGCCTCCCCGAATCTCCACTCGATGGGTCTAATTGAATGGTGTTTTTAAAACAGTGAATCTAATCAACCCTGGGACAAAGCACTTCTTCTTGTCTCCCTCTTCACAAACAAGTGTTTTGTTTGCATTTTGCCTCCGTAATTAAAGTGCCAGCTGCCAATAGGGAAGCAAACTATAGACATTAATAATCATTTCCCCTGTAAATACACTGTACAGTATTGCTGGCGTGGAAGTGCAGCCCTCATTCCAAGTGGGAGATGGCTGTGTTCCTCTCATTAGAGACACAAAACGATGTGTATACAGAAGTGCATTTGTGTGGGGGAAAAGGGAGAATGGCAAAGGGAGGGAGTTTTGTATGTGTGCACTTAGAGGATGCCCACGCTGGATGTAAATCCAGGCTTGATAAGGGCTGCTCTAGGCTGCTAATAGTGTTCTGAGAAGTACGGTCCTCTTCTGGGAAGAGGCAGGAACAGCCAGCCTATGAAGCAGCATCCCTTAACCCTGAATTCATCCTAGTCCACAGAGCTTTGATCAAAGCACCTTTTTGTTGTAGTTTAGGTGGTTTGGGGGGGTCCTGTATATCTCTCATGGCATAGGTACTCCCATACACCCGGGAAAGGCTGTAACTGGGTTGGTGTGGTCTTTGTGTTATAGTACTCTGTGCCCTCGCGTGTTTGTGTTAGACAGAGGCTGAGAACACTGGGGCTGTTCAGCCTGGAGAAGAGAAGCTGTGTGGAGACCTCAGAGCAGCTTCCAGTGTCTGAAGGGGGCTCCAAGGATGCTGGAGAGGGACTCTTCATAAGGGACTAGAGCGATAGGACAAGGGGTGATGGGTTCAAACTGAAACACTATTTTCCCCCTAAATTCCTGTACTGCTTTTGGACATCTCAAGCCGTGATGCTCTTCCCCTTTAGGCTTTCAATGGGCGCATGCCGGTCTCAGCCTTAGTAAAAGGCTTTCTGTTCAGATGGTTGTTACAGCAGAGCGGCGAATCCATCACCTAGAAAATAGTTTGCTGGTGAACACTTCTAAGCATTCTGGGAAGTCATTTGCCTTTTCTTTATGAGGAAGGAAAGCCTGAAGGCATGCAGATGGGGAAATATACACTGTTTACTGCAAATAACTTGAGAAAGGCGCTTCTACCAGATTGTGTATCTTCTCCTGGTTGATAGGAAAGCTCCAGCACATTGAATTATTGATTTAGATGAGAAGAAATACTGAAAAGGGCACCTAAGCATATGTTCTGGAAGCTTCTGGCATCACCGGGAATGCATCACAAACAATACCCTTAAAAGTATAGCAGTATAATATATCAAACAGCTCCAGAAAGAAACGCAACCTATAATCTTAATTATTCTGAATACATATGCCCTTGCAATTCATCCTGGTTTTAAAGTGCCCGAGGGGGGAAATGAGCCTGGCAGCTCCTCCTTGTGTGGAATGTCGAAGCATAATGCATTGGATTATCCAATCAGCAAGATGCAGGCATCCCTTGTAATTCTGTGCTCTGAAAGCTTCAAACCTGAACTGTGTGCGCATGGGTCGCATGCAAGCCTTGTTCCTTGACTTGCTAGTACTAGAAAGGCTGGGTAGAGGTGGGGACTGAAACTCCTACCAGGTACTCTGAGGAAAGCCAAGACTTCTGGAGAAGACAACTTCTATTGCCATTTGCTAAAAGGCCTTGTGATACCTTATTTATTGCCAGCTTAAGAGTGGGGTCCCATCCATCACTTGAACTCCTGAAGGTCATGGAAATGTGTCAGTAACAATGAAGGAATAGAATTTGTGCATTACATTTCAAGAACACTGTTGAAATGTTACCAAGGAGTTTTTCCTTGGTTGCTGAGCACGTTGATCTCTTCCCTCAGTCCTAACATCACCGTGTAACGAAACCAGTGCATCTGGTCAGATTCATTCCTCAGAAGCGAGGATATTCATGGCTGTCATAAAGAAGGAGGCTCTTGGTTTCAATATCTTGGTCACTTGTTCTTGTCTTTCTTCCTTTAAAATTCCATGTTCATTGGAAGATGTTTGATTCTTCTGTGGCTTCATCGGCTACACTCCTCATCCCACATAATGTTGTGAAGGACAACGAAACCCTTGGCTGCTCTCCCTTGCCCTGCTTCTCTCTGCAATGTTGTATCTATATAACAAATAAGATTTGTTTCCCATTGCCACACTTAATTACAGGTTTTCTTCATGTAAAGCCTCCAGATATTGGGCAGTTCCGAGAAATCCTGTGGGATTATACAGGATTAATAAAGTCTCTTTACATCCCGTGGAAGCTGCATTAGTAACCATCTCTTTCTCACAGTTTCGCAGGTTACAGTTGGGGTGGACGCTTCACACCAAACTAGTGGCAAGGCAGCAATATTGAACTAGGGTTATGGATTCTTACCTGGGGAGAAGCAGTTTCCTCACAACTGCTGGTGATTTCTGTAATGTGCCTTCACCTTCAAACTGTCCACACCAGTGATCAGGTTCTGCTCTCAAATCACAGGTCTTCAGAGCCTCCTACAAGGTCAGCCCCTGCAATAAGGCGAACAGTGAGGTCTTCAACCTCAACCTACATCATTCCTGTCATAAAATTGGAATGGGGAAGTGGTTTATTTTAAAGCCATCTTCTACAGATTGTCTTCTTTTTATTGGAATTCTCTTGAATCTTGAAGCCACTGCGTTCTTGTACTAAACATGTGTAAAAATAGGGGTAACTGGAACAATCTTCTCTTGAATTCCGAGTGGTGTATGGCTGCACTCGATCTCTTGTTTGCTTTTGAAATGACCAAATCTGTAGCTTTTATGGAATAAAAATGCAGGGATCATGAGCCATGCTGATGTAAAATGCAGTAATGGACTCCATACATAAACCACTATCTAAGGCCTTGTCAGCACCTAGAAAGCCTGGAGTCATTTACTTGCATCTTCCCCTTGTTATTTTTAAGACCACAGTGAATTTCATTTGACTGCCATAAAACAAATGGATGCACCCCATCCCTAACAACTGTTTCTCTCTTCCCTTTTTCTTTTAAAGGAAGATGTGGAACAGCAACTTCCAAAGAGGAATAGCTTTCCATGTGCGCCCAAACCAAAACCCCATCACAAACCAAGACGCCCTCCCTACACCTTCACAAACCAGGAGCAAAAGTTCTGTGGGTTAAGATTGATGTCCCAAGAAGCACCTTTGATGAGATAAGGTTCCCCTTGGTTCTTTCATTGCTTAACACACCTCTTTTCTTGTGCTGTTTCCTGCTCTCAGGAACTCCCTCTAAATGGGATCATGTCCCCCTATGCTGTCAACTAGCTCCGAGGACAGGATTTGGGGAAGGTTTGGGAAATGTGAATCACTTCCCTAAGCTAGGGGCAAGCCAGGAATTTAAATGAACAAGGCCTGGCAGGGACCCAAGGGTTTCACCGGTACGTCATCTGCCTTTTAGACTGAAGAAACAAAGCTGGCATGAGCTATTATCTCCCCACGTACAGGACTGGCACTTTACCCAATCCACGTGAGGTTAAGGTATTTGTCTGTATCCTACACCTACTTGTATCCTTTCTGGAGGTTAATTCTCTGGTTATTATCTGATGGTGGGGGGTTTAATTGGTATTTTTAGGTGCTGGCTTACAAGGAGTAAGCTGAAAATGATACAGCTCCCTTGGGAGCTTCAACAGCCATGGTCTACCCAAGTGGTCTACAAGCACTGTAGAATGCAGCTTTAAAACACCCCAAACCAGCCTGTGCTGTGATTACCTTGGTTGGACTTGGTGATCCTAAAGGTCTTTTCCACCCTAACTGATTCTATGATTCTGCCTTTAATACCTTGATAAAGATAGGGTCCATATTGTACAAATGCTCCTATAATCTGAACTGACAGTGGTGTATCATCACTGGTAATCTTCGTTCAGCATGGAACTAGAAATGGCACCGCAGGAGTAGTGCTTCGAGAAAAAAGAAACCCATGGTGACATAAGTGAGGGTGAAATCAAGGGATGATCCATCTGACACTTCTCTAGCTGGGAGTTGCCTTCCTGAATGCTGGAATTTGACCTGCTCATACTCCTTCTGCACTCCCTATCTGAATTCTTCCAATACTTCCATTTAATGTTGTTGGGGGTTTTCTTTGGCGTTCAAGCATTTCTCTATGATCCCCGCAAAATCTGATGTTTGCCTGATACTCCCAATTGCTGTACATGGGCTCGTTAAATCTTTCAGCACTTAATAGCAAAGATCTTGTTTTAATCTCAACCAAGCACCAGAAAATGATGGGTTTGGTTTCGATAATCTGCTCATCACGTACCAGTACTGTGGTGAGCACGCTAATGAGGAAATCTGTAGACTTCATCTTGTTCAACCCCACTAGGACACGGGAAGCAGTTGAGAGGTGAATGTGGCAGAAGCATCTCTCCAGTGTTTGATATCTCATGGGTCTCTGGCACCCGGTTTTCTTTTAGCTTTGACCCATTTTTTAGGCGTTCTTGATGAGCAAACTTGAGGCTTCCCACACAGCCACATGGCTCTAGCAGTGCACTTGTGGGAGCACCTCCAGCAATCTGACAGATATGACACTGATCTCTTCCTCTTCTGAGTCTTCTGCCAGGAGACTACGAAGACAACAGAAGAAATCAAACAGTGCTCTTGGCAAAGGCTGCGGTTGAGTAATGGACGGTGTCTTAGCATTGATGTTCTAGGATTTGGAGAGCCTTTTATTAAGGCTCTTTATCACATGATGGTGAGCTGAAAGAATAATATCCAACAGTTCAGAGTTAATATGTACCTTAAAGCTGATAAATGTTCATAGGAAAAGCCTTATAGTCTCTAAATCCCTTTTATGTGTTTGTGTAACCCAATGATGAATTACACAGCTACTTCTCTTCTTGGAGAAGAATGAATGTTTGAATACTGCCTACCAAAGATGAGAGAAGGGATCTGCTAAATACCCTCCCCTCTGTGCAGTGCTGGCGTTGCCTGAGTTTGGAATCTTCTTCCAGAGTGGCTTTCCTTCTAGAAACCTCTCTAGATCTGCGGTGACACAGGGAGAGGCCATTTCTTGGTGAAGAGTGATTATTTCACTGAACAGGAAACAAAGGAAGTGCTGCAGAACATTTTAATGGCTTTATATTTATGACTGATGGATGAAAACGTGCAAAGAGTATTTACTGCTTGTGAGCTAGTGCTTATTGCATGGAATCTGATGAGCAGATCGGGTTCCTACTTAATAAATAGAATACTAACCGTCAAAAGCATTGGACTTTGGATCAGGCTCTAGGTTAACTCATACTGTAGAGGTATGAAAATGAAAAAGCAGTTTGTGACTTCATCATTTCACACATCGAAAGCTTAACCACACAGAGTTACATCTCCCTCCTTAACTTTGCCTACTAATCCCCGTGGGTGCTGCATATATAACACCTCAGAAAACCAGACTCTTCTAGTTAACATGACCAGCAGGATGTTGTTTCAGGTTTATTTTGTTGGGCTGTTCCTCTCCCTTTTTCCATCCCCTTCTAGCCATGGTTTGGTTTGCCTACGTGTTTTGTGTTGAGAAAGAAGGAAAAGGCTTTTGTCTGAAAGCTGGAATAATAGGGGAGCTCTTTACCTGTCGAGCTCTCAGTTTCTTCCTAGGCTGCCCTTTGGTTATCCTTCTTCTCCCACGTTCTGCCATGTGTGCCCCTAAATTTCTTGGGCAGAACAGGCACCATTCCTAACTCCAATGACTGCCATCAGGAGACTGAAGGAACTCAAGAGAAGAGAGGCTTCATGCTGGCGTAGCAGGAAAGATGTACACTTCCAACCTTTCTGTGCAAAATAGGAGAACCCTCTAGATGTTCCTTCCATCTCAATTGCTACCTCCACACACTGTGGCGCCCCTAGTTCTGAATTTCCTTACCTTTGGAAGAGGAAAGGTTCATTCCGAGACTTGTACCTCGCTGCCCGCCGTGTCCCCTGGGAGAGCTGACAAACTCGGGAATACAGACAGTTGGTTTATTTGCAATGAAGCTGGGAACAGAAATGTTTTTCCTGCTACAATCTCTGAATCTGATTGCTTAAGCAGTTTGCTGAAACAGAGCAAGCAGCTTGGTGATTACAATGAGCAGCAGGGAAACCTATTGCTTCCTCGTTCTGCCTTATTTGAAAGAGTCTGCAGTCAAAGAAATTACTGTATTTAGACCACAGACAGAAAATAGGACAAGAAACCCATTAAAAATAACTTTGATGAACAAAGCTGTGTCTCTTAACTTCTGATTGCAGCTGGAATACATGAAGATGCTGGTTAAATCGGATCTATCCCAAAGGGAAGCCTTATAAGGTGATGAAAGGGCAAGTTGTATGACTATGCTATTAGCCATGTGTACCAGTACCCAAAGAGCACACTTGTGGCTTGTGGTGGACTCTGTCACATTGTGGGATCTGTATTTTGCTTCCAAATCCATAGCAATAAACCCCACAAGTGTCCCTCGTGTCTGCCCCACAGTGCTTGGTTAAAGGTTTGGTGGGTTTATTCATGTCCAGGAATAAAGCAACTGAGTGTGTGACTTGTAGAAGAAGCATCAAGATGCAAACACCATCTCCTTTTCGAGTGGTTTTTGGTGTCTCTAGCAGAACCAGCTGAACGTCACATGAATGATAAAGGATGGAGATAGAGATGGAATGGTACGTTCCCAGCTGTACAGAGAACTTGAAAGAGGATCAGTGGAGCCCTTTCTTCATAAAACAGGTCAAATATCAAACCTACCCATGGTAAAAGTAGAACTTTGAGATCTACACGGTTTGCCACCGAGCTGTAGTGTGGTTCCTTGCAGTTAATGATGTAGCTCCCATGCGTGTATGGGTATTTGTAGAGTTTGCACATATATTGAATATGCGCCATAAGCTGTCCCTGATGTAGGCCAGGTTGGACAGGGCCTAAGGTAACATGGTCTGAAGTGAGGTGTCCCTGCCAATGGCAGTGGGGTTGGAACTGGATGATCCTAAAGTCCTTTCCAACCCAAACCATTCTATGAGGTAACACTGGGAGACGAGGCATTCCAGCTGGCATTGATGTCATTGGCACATGCTGTCTTTACATGTATTGTGAGCAGGCATGGAGAATCAAAGCTTTCTGAAGCAGAAGAGTCCCTGTAACATAGAAAGGGTCTATGCATGCTGAGTGTTGAAATACCATCCAAGTACCAGTTTTTGCTGAGCTCTGGTTTACTGAGGAATGCCATTCTCTGCAGTAAGTGTGGGCTCTGGTCCTACCTCTGTAATCACCATTATTACGCATCTTTTGAATAGATGGATTAGTCATCCCAGCTTTCAGTTCGGAATGATCTGCATCTTCTAGACAATTCCCATCTGGAGGGTATAATTTGTCACTGTCTTTAGAGTCTCTCTGCTGTAGTTTTACAGTGATGACCATCATTCTGTGCTCTTAAATAACAGTGAAAAGATTTACTCCCTTTTAATGATGTATCTTCATCATTTCCGCATTCTTCCAAACTATGTCACTCCCCTTGTACTTAATAGATTTCACTACATTTATTCCTTTGTCACAACGTCCTGGGAAACGTGCTAATGCCCAGGGAAAGACTTTCTTTAACTGATTGGTGTCTTCAGTTTCTTCCATTTCTTTAGAAGACTCTTCCATGGTTATATACTGAATAGAGCAAAAGCTTTTCCCTCTGGACCTAAAAGGGCTTTTCTGTGGTGCAGAAGGGATGAGCCACTCAAGTTGCTTGCTATGGAGGCACCAATATTTCCCTGGGAAATATTATCCAGGTCTCGATGTAAGAGCAATTGGTTATTGGCAATTCCAATTCTAGTCCATTTCCTGTTAACAATGTGAATTCATTTAGCAGCATCTCTAGAACAGAGACAGAAATCAGTACTGCTGCTCTGGTCAGATCATGTAGGAACATGTGAAGAACATTAATAGATACTACTGAATGATGCATTGGCACCTCCTTCCTGGGATGCCTTCTGACCCTCCTTGCTTGGTTCAATGGAGTTGCAGAGGAAACCACCTCTATGGAAGCACCAGGAATTGCATTGCCAACTTGTCTGAGGGGGGGTTTATTGTGTAATGTGAGAGATGGGATTTTCAGGTTGAAGAGTTTGGTCTCACTTATTACATGGCAATGTAATCACAGAATCATAGAATAGTTAGGGTTGGAAAGGACCTTAAGATCAACCAGTTCCAACCCCCCTGCCATGGGCAGGGACACCCCACACTAAACCATGGCACCCAAGGCCTCATCCAACCTGGCCTTGAACACTGCCAAGGATGGAGCATTCACAACCTCCCTGGGCAACCCATTCCAGTGCCTCACCACCCTCACAGTAAAGAATTTCTTCCTTAGATCCAATCTAAACTTCCCCTGTTTCAGTTTGAACCCGTTACCCCTTGTCCTGTCACTGCAGTCCCTGATGAAGAGTCCCTCCCCAGCATCCTTGTAATCTTTGAGCGAGCACTTTGATCTGCCCCAGTTTGAATGCGAAGCTGGTTTGTTTTAATATGTAGCCTGGGGGAGGTCTGCTGCCTTCTAATCCTCAAGGGCGCCCTGCAATAGAGCTCTCTGTATGTTAATGTTTATACACAGCCCCCTATGTTATGGTAACACCAGGAAAAAAAGTCTGAAAGCTTCTAATTATTACGTATAAAAGGTCACAGCAAACAGCAGGAAATGTGCTGAAGCTCACGAGGTGGCTGCAGGTCCTGGCTTCTTGAGTGCAAAGTGCAAGTTGGCTGGGTAAAACCAGTCTGCTCTCATGGTAGATCACTGATCTAACACACATCCTCTGTGTCTTCTTGGGGAATTGCCCCGTGCAGTGCAATCTCTAAACCATAGGAAAGAACATAACTTACAGGTAGAGAAACCCCTCTCTCTGACTGGTTTAGTTGTGGGTTGGATCACTTGGCTCAAACCCACGCTACTGCTCTGGTACATGACCCTTCTGTACTTGCTCGTGTGGAATTACAGCCTACGGGATTCTCCCAGCTCGGTGCTTTGTCCCTTGGCTGTTAAGTGTGTGCTTGCCTTTTATCCCAAGGAGATATTTGGACTACTGTTTTGCTTGGGCTGCCTGCTCATGCACACAGCATAGCTTTAAATTGCTTGGGGCTGCTTTATCATGTTTCTTCTTGCTACATGAGTGCGCTTGAATGTATTTCTTTCTCATTTCCAAGTGTAATGCAGTTTTAAAACCACGTGTGCTCTATCCACGATTGCTCTCCCATGTTTTACTGCGGCCATGTCCTACTCTTCTCTGCCAAGTAAACTGCTTTTGCTGTGAGAAATGATGCAGAAACTCAGCAGGAACTGAAGAATTCACTAAGACGTGGTGCAGAAGGCAGCGTTTCCTGTTACATTTAGTTTTTCTTGCACTTCTTTTGGTCCATTATATACTAACATGGGGTCTGGATGATAAATATTTCACTTCTAACTCTAAGGCATCGTAAAAACCCCCTAATGTAAGAGTCAGCTGGAGCCATAACGATGTCATTGGTCTTGAGAAGTGTGGGTATTTCTTCCTCTTCTCCGAAACAAGAGGTTTGCTCTCTAGATGGCAATTGGAGAGCTCCTGAAGCGGTAATTCCAAGGTGGTGACATCAAAGACAGACAAATGGCTGTGTTATTTCTCACAGTTGCCCGTGGCCCCAGCAGCAGAGCTCTCCTGGCTTCAAACAAGTTTAGAATGGAAAATACAACCGGTCCTCGGGACCCTCATGTGCCAGATAAGGCGGCCGGATTCAGTTTTGTGCTCTGCTATAATTTACCCTGTCTAAACTACTTGCTATGCCTTAGCTTCTCACTCCAATGTAAATAAACAAGCCCATGGGTGCTGTGAAGATAAAGCCATTGAAATGGTAGAGGAGAGTCAGAAACAAATTGTGAGGGGCAGATAAGTATGTAAAATAATGAGGCCAGCACGCCTGCACGCCTGTTAAGGGCGATGGAGAGAAATAAAAGATGAGGATAATATGTATTGGGAATGGGATGAGCAAGTAAGAGAATATTCCTCAGTCTAATGCAGTATGAAAAGAACAGACAGGAAGGCCACAGGGATAGGCCTTTAAGATAAACTTCCCTTTGAACTGCACGCTGCTGGTAAATGAAAGGGAAGTGTGAGGTTTGTTCCCTGCAGACAAACAGCAAGTCACATGCAGGAGAATATGAGTCCATAGGAATATTGAATTTTGCTGTATTTCTATGCTGCTCTCTGTTAATCTAGCTTCCTTTTAGCCTGGCTGGAAGGACAGGGAAAGGCAACTGGTCCTGCTCTGCAAAGGGCTGTCTGACTAAGTAAAGGCAGCCCTTTACCCGAGAGACTCCGTGGTGATGTCAGGGAAGCTTTGAATGGCATCAGATTTTGTCCTTACCCGGTTACAGGACCAGGGCGCTGGTTAATTTTGACTCTACTTTTTCCCCAAATACCTGAGGCCTATTTTCTGTTCTAAATTAAGTCAAAGACATGAAATAACGCTGATGTCAGTGGGATTACCTCAGACCTACATTAATGCACACTTAAATGGGTTTAACCTTAATTGAAAACGCCTTCTTTCTGCTGAATGGTGTTGGGTTTGCATCAGTGGAATGCAGGAAATCAGAATTAGGAAAGGACCTATTCCATTTCCTCTCTAAACCTTACCAAAACCAACACCAGAGTCATGAATATTCAATGGCATTCCAGATGGGATGGAGAGCCCCAGTTTAGTCCTGCATTTCAAGAACAACATCAAAATAGGGCTGTGTTTGTGCAAGCTATCCCTCCAGTGATAGAAACCTGCGAAGATGGTCATTCCTGCAAAACCCCGTCTGCATGTGCCTGGTTTTTGTCTCCAGAGATGTAGCTGTGTTCCCACAGCCCCCTTCAAGCAGGCAGAAAGCATCCATCTGCTCCGATATTGAGCGAAGAATCTTTGTTCTATAAATATTGGAAGCTTTGTGCTTAAAAATGGAATAGCACTTGAAAAAGCAGCTTGCTGGCAGAGATGCAGCCTGACTTCACCGAAACAATAAACTGATTAGCTAATCCTGGCAAACTTCACTTTGTTTTCTGAACTCACGCACATGGCTGGGTTGGGACTTGTTGAACGGCTGCTATGGAAATGATGGAGGATTTCTCTGTTGCTTTGATAAACTGAACTCTGATAAGTGACTGTTTTTTGGAAACACTAATAATTGGTTTTAAATTCCCCTCCTTATCTCAACCCACTGGAAAGCTGCGTGAAATACGGACTTGATCCTGTTCTCATTGAAAGCCTGGTGAACAGGACTGCAAAGCTTTGCTTGCGCCCTGCAGGAGCAGGGTGATTGGAAGATGTGTTTTATCTCTGCCCTTTGATCCCATGCTTCACAGTGAACTGGAGGCCATGGCTGGGATTCCTTATTCCTGAACTCATTTCACTTAATGCACTAAGGCAAAGTTTACAGTTCAAGTGTAATTCTCATTTAAATTTCTCACTTTGTGGCAGTTCAAAAACTACCCAGAAATGGGCTCCATCTTGAAACTCTTTTGTTGTTAAACTGATTGGATTGTATGAAGAAAATAAAGCAAAGTAATATGAGGCTGATTAAATTGCAAAGCATCCATCCAAGCTTGCTATTTCTAACAGTGGGACAAACGCTCAGGTTCATGTACCCATGAGGTGACTTTATTCGGGTCAAGTGCACTTTTTGGCTTTTTGTGTTAAGGTTATGTTGTGTGGCAACTTCTGCTTGACTGGTCTGTTGTCTATGATAGGAATTTAAGGCCTGGTCTGTTCCCAGAAGATCTGATGACAGATCCATGTTCACTCTTATTTGTGAAGGTCTAGAGAAGACAAAAGCGGTGAGTGAACATCCCCAAAACTGCAATACAAATAAAGGGGTATAAGAACAAATCTTCCCAATAGGAGGAAGAAAACACATGCCCCATCTGTGAATAGAAAACCTCTTTCTCCTCCTTTTCTCTCAGCTCTTCCCCAACGTGTTTAACATGGACTAAAATCAGATTGTTCCACATAACAAACCGTGTTGTTCAAGTCTTCTGCTTGCATTTTATTTGGGTTCTGTGTTTTGAGTATGGGAGTCTTCACTGTACAAATCAAGGCCTCCTCTTTAAAGTCTTTCCTCTGTTTTGCAGATGACTTGCCAGAGTGATATCACTGGTACAAGAATAAAACTGAAAGCTGTGATTCTGTCATGTAAAAAAGCCCCAGCATGACACAACCAGATATACAAGTGCACGTTCCCAGTTAAGTTTATTAGATCTCTTAGCTTGCAAGTCTAAATTGGACTTGTGACCTTTTGCATGTTCATATCACCAGGGGAACTACAATGTGAGCCATTCAAACCATGGTGGTTCAATTATGAAACACTTCATATGTTCCTGTTCCACAAAACAATCCTGCCTTCTGTATTCGAGGACTGGCGTGACCTTTGTCATTATGATGTTGGCATTTTTCATTCAGATGGATCATTTGTCAATAACTAAATTAATCCCGGTCTTTAAAACTTCTTTGGAAAGAGATAAAACCATAATAACTTCTTCTGTTACTGGATGCTCAAATACAAATATTGAGTGCTGAAGACTGCAAATAATTGTCAAATTAACACATCTGGACAATGCTTACACAGTTTAGGGTAAGAATATAACAAGTTCTTGGAGAGAATACAGCTTCATTCTTGGAGCAGCTCTACTTGAAGCACTAAATCTAGAGTAAAGTGCGAAGTGGAATAGCTAATGCACCAGTCTTTCAACTTCTGATCTTAAAAGCTGGTTAATTCAAAGGGAAAAAGCAAATAATCTAACAAACTTTCATGTGCACCCAGCCTTTCACACCAGTCACATACCCTTTTACATCATCTGGCTTAAAACCTTTGGATCCATAGAAAAAGCTGAGAGAGGCGAAGTGCCGCATGTTGAGACAAGGGCCTATTGGTGAAGTCGGGTAAATACTGATCAGATTATGTCTGATTACATTTACCAGTTCATGAGCATGGCACTTGTTTGGGGTGTTCTAAAAAGCAGTCACTGAAAGGAAAACCCTTTCTTCAGAAGCTTGTGTAAGGGCAGGAACCCAGCGTTCTCCAATGTCAGCATATTAATCTCACTTGCAGTAATTAAATGCTCCATGGAGTTCCTAAAGCCCTTTTTCCCTTGCAGATTCAGAAGGTTCATATACGGCACTGGTGAAAGGTTTGATCCCCATTCATTCCCTGAATGACTGGGAGTTTAAAACAAATTTCCCACTGCATCTATGTGTGTAGGGGGAGAGGAATGTGAAAATGACTGAAACACAGAGACTGTGTTGATAGGCTTAATTTTAATGGCAGTAAAGGGTTCCTTTTCCATCTTCTTTCCGAGCTCTTCAGCACAGAGAATTGGAATAGAATGTGCAAGAGGAGGATTCGGGTTTTGTTTATATGTACATAAAAAGATCGAGCCAAAGAGCCGCAGCGTGTACTAACATATCCATTACTCACAATCTGGCGATTCTGCACGGATGTAATCTTCCTTTTACATGCTCTGCAGAAAAGGTTGCTGGTGCCTTCTTTGGGAAGAAAGAAGGAAAACTTCTGTGGAAGAAGATAAATGACCTCGCTGCAAGGCTGGTGTATGAGCTGAGATTAGCAACCAGTGAGAAACCTCTTCCCGCTGGGCCACTGTCAACAGGGTGATGGGTATAAACCATCACAGCCTGATAGTAAATACTATTAATTCTTCCTGAAGTATTTTCTCTTACGATCTCTCTGATGTGATTCTGCCAAGAACTTTCCTGCTGATAATGCTTTTCTGTAGGAACTTGCATATCTGAATGAAGGTTCTGTAAGAGCATTGCACATCGAACGTGTTGTGAGCGGCGCAGCAGCATCGCAATCACGAGCAGAAAATACTTGGTCATCCAGATTAGTGAACTGTTCCTGGTGTGTTGGTTTGATAAAAGTTGCTATGACACATCTTGCAAACCTCATAGTAGAAATTTAAAGTCAAAAATACTGCAGTGACAAGGGTTAGAACGCTTTAGTCTCACAGCAGTTCCATCTTTATCAGTGATAGCAGATAAAGCCAGTTTTAATATTTGGATACCTTTCTCTTTTGTCACTTCTGTCTTGGAATATGATTTCACTTCTTAAAGGAGGCTGTAATTTAATTTACCAGTCACTATTTGCAGCAGTGGAGGAGACAACCATCAGAGCTCAGAGTGCTAAGGCAGAAGGTAGAAGGGGCTTGTTGAATGATAACCCTCTGTAACAGTGGTAGAACCTAAATACAAAAGAACCTTTCTGAAGTAAATGGTATCGCAGCCATTGAGCTCACAAAGTCATTGCTTTCTCCCTTTGGGTTTTCCGTATTTGTGCTGCGTGGTGGTGGCTTGGTTGGAGAGCATTTTGTTTGGTTTGAAGTGCAGTTTTCGTGGTCTAAATCTATCGTTTAGAAAGACAGTCATACCCGATTTAAATATTCCGAAGGATGGAGTGTTTACCACAATGTTAACAACTTGTTCAATGATTAACTGCCTATCAGAAAATCTTTGCACATTTGCTTCACATTTTATTTTGGTAACTTAAGCTTTCAACCACAGACCTTGCTCTCTGACAAACAAAATAGCTGACAACAGATAGCTTGGCTTTACGTAGGTTCTCCCCAAACTGGAGTGCTAACTAAAGGATTATAAAGGTTTTAAAAGGGTTGGTACCAAAGCAGGGCTCTAGCATACCCTGCCATAGCTTCCCTCTTCCATATGAAGACAGGCTGAGAGCATTGGGGCTGGAGAAGAAAAGGCTCCTGGGAGGCCTTAGAGCAGATTCCAGTGTCTGAAGGGGGCTACAAGGATGCTGGAGATGAACTCTTCATGAGGGACTGCAGTGATAGGACAAGGGGTGATGGGTTCAAACTGAAACAGGGGAGGTTCAGGTTGGAGATAAGGCAGAAGCTCTTCCCTGTGAGGGTGCTGAGGCGCTGGCACAGGGTGCCCAGAGAAGCTGTGGCTGCCCCATCCCTGGCAGTGTTCAAGGCCAGGTTGGACACAGGGGCTTGGAGCAAGCTGCTCCAGTGGAAGGGGTCCCTGCCTGTGGCAGGGGTTGAACTGAATGAGCTTTAATCATAGAATCATAGAATAGTTCGGGTTGGAAAGGACCTTAAGATCATCCAGTTCCAACCCCCCTGCCATGGGCAGGGACACCCCACACTAAACCACGGCACCCAAGGCCTCATCCAACCTGGCCTTGAACACCACCAAGGATGGAGCATTCACAACCTCCCTGGGCAACCCATTCCAGTGCCTCAGCACCCTCTCAGTAAAGAATTTCTTCCTTAGATCCAATCTGAACTTCCCCTGTTTCAGTTTGAACCTGTTACCCCTTGTCCTGTCACTACAGTCCCTGATGAAGAGTCCCTCCCCAGCATCCTTGTAGCCCCCTTCAGATACTGGAAGCTGCTCTGAGGTCTCCACGCAGCTTCTCTTCTCCAGGCTGAACAGCCCCAACTTTCTCAGCCTGTCTCCATACAGGAGGTGCTCCAGTCCCCTGATCATCCTCATGGCCCTCCTCTGGACATGTTCCAACAGTTCCATGTCCTTTTAAGGTCCCTTCCAACCCAAACCAGGCTGGGATTCTGTGATTCAACATCTCAGCTTGGATGTTTGCTGTTTCTTGCTGCTGAGGGGCTGAAGGTCTCCTTCAGAGTGATTGATGCTACATCCAAGCTCTGGATAGCACAGCTCTGAGTTGGAATGGTCGGTGAAGCGCAGTGTCATTGATTGTAGTGCATGGTACAAACGAGGAACAGAGTAGGGATGAAACATTCCCAAAAGCTCCATGGGCTCAGTTGCTTCCTTGGGGCATCAGCTTTAGCCAATAAAGACAAATAATTGTGTTCTGTACCTCCAGACTGAAAAATAAGACCCACATTATTCAGCATTAAAATCACTTGGATTCTTTGGGGCATTGTCATTTCCTTTCTTTTTACCCAGATATGTTTTAATGTTTGTTTAAGTGTGTGTAATCTTCTAATCTCATAGTCCTTTTTAACGTGCTTAGTTCCACTGTTTTAATGGCATTTGGCTTTCCATGTGGGATCAAAGTGATAAACGCTGTACTTCAGGCTGCAGGAGTGAGGCACCAAGATGGATCTTTGTGTTAGCGGGAAGGCTTCTTTTAGTTTCCGTTCGCTGTTGGCAAGGAACAGAGCAGAACAAGAACTAGAGGGAGCTGTTGTTCACGAATAACTGCCATTATCATCTGTTCCATTCGAAGCCGCTCGCTTCTCGGGGGGAAAGACCCCAAACCAACAACAACTGTCCCAAATAGGCAGCAATAGCATGGGAGGGAGGGTAGATAATAAAGGCAGAACTATGGGCTACCTGGTCTAATGGAAGCTCCTATATCCCCTGTAGCAGGAAGCAAAAGAGGGAAGAAAACCTGAGGACAATTGAAAGGCTAAGTTAATCTCTCCTGTGGTTTAAAGGTATAAATGGGTACCTTGTCACCCAACTGCAATGCATGGAACACTCTCGTTTTGCTTTTAGAACAGCGGAACGAATGCCTCGTGAAATGCTATACGTTGGAAATCCTGAAGCTTTGTTTGAGGAAGGAAGGATTAAACACCCCAACCTGAATCCTCACCCAACAGTTTCCAAGTCAGATAAACAGAACTATTGGAGGGTAAGCTTCATTTCGTAAAGAGCTGCATGATGTAAAGGAGTTATCAGGTAGCCTAACGCATGAAATATCCACCAGCCAAATATATTTGTTGGCACAGAAGCCCTCTGGCACATCGAAGTTAAACATCCACATAGTTTAGGAGTTCTCTGGTAAGCCTCTTGTGCAACTCAGCAGCCACCAGCTCATTCTGGACCACTGTCTCGCTGTTTTAACCATAAACCAACTGTGAATCTGCTCAGTTCACCCCCCTTTTCCTGTGAAATGCTGAGCAAACATCATGTGGGATGTTGATACAGTCTCTTTGGGGGGGATCCTCACCCAAGGGGAGGTTGCATGCTTGTTTCTCTAGACTCAGGTTGACTTGTATGAGCACACCACCTCGGAGATCTTATCCCATGTAACTCCACCGAAAATAGCATATGCAAGCATATCTTTACTCCCATCTGAGAATCTATCTTAATGACTGCGGAACAGGCTTTATAGAGATTAGTGATCTCATTATGGACTTCATTATAACGGAGAAAATTGTAATCTTTGAATATTCATGCATTATAAATCAATGTATTACTGGGTTTCACTATGGACACACTACAAAATTGCTGGGTATCCCTTTCTTCTCTGCAACGTGCATAGGACTAACCAACGTTTCCAGCCAAGGTATTTGAATGGATGATTGGTATTTAGCAATGAATTTGCATTGTGAATGAAGTTCTCCTCAATGTGCTCTTCAGTGCTACACAGATGGCCTTAGTCTGTCCTGCACCGGACTGAATACCAGCAATACCTCTTCACGTGGGAAACACCCAGTTGCCTTATCAAGTGCAACTTAGAGGAGCCATTCAGAGGCTGGGGCAGCCTGGAGAAGAGAAGGCTCCTGAAGGGGAGACCTGAGAGCAGCTCCAGTGCCTAAAGGGGCTGCAGGAAACCTGGAGAGGGGCTTGGGACAAGGGCCTGTAGGGACAGGACAAGGGGAATGGCTTTAACCTGCCCGAGGGGAAACTGAGATGAGCTCTTAGGCAGAAGCTCTTGCCTGTGAGGGTGCTGAGGTGCTGGCACAGGGTGCCCAGAGAGGCTGTGGCTGCCCCATCCCTGGCAGTGTTCAAGGCCAGGTTGGACACAGGGGCTTGGAGCAAGCTGCTCCAGTGGAAGGGGTCCCTGCCTGTGGCAGGGGTTGGAGCTGGAGGAGCTTTAAGGTCCCTTCCAACACAAACCAGGCTGGGATTCTATGATTCCATGACAGAGGGGGCATTTTGCGGTAGCATTTTGTTCTGATTTGGGCCTTTTGAAAATAACTTTTGAAACAACTCTATAGTTCCACTGTGGAGCAGTCTGGGAGAGCACATAGCGATTCCTTTCAGATGAACTGGAAGACAGGCTCCAGCTGGTCATTAGCATTCATTCACACCATCAGCTGGGCAATAGGCAGAAGAAAAACCTCTTAAAATGCATATAATTGTGGATGTCATGTCCTTAACCCCAAGTCTTACTCTGTAGCTCTATGTCTATACCACCTGATGAAGATGCAATCCAGAGTTACCCAGACACCAGTCCAAGATGGTACAATGAGCCTCCAGGAAGGCAGGGACAGTCCCAGACCCTTTTCTGACCTCTTTACCAACTCTTGGATGGTCGCTTTTGACCTGTTCTCCTCTACTATGAATCTGTATCACAATAGGTTTAGGGATCACAATCTGTATCACAATAGGGAAGAAGAGGGAGCGGTGGTGGATCAAACTACTGTGGTATGTAATTCTGACACAGGAAACAAGATAGAAACCCCCCATGAGTCAGAAATCAGAATTGTGTGTTATTTTGTTCACCTAACACACTGATGATGGCAGTATAACAACCAAAATAGGAGTGAGGTTGGTAATTGAGCAGTGTGCTCAAATTACTATCAGAAATACGCATCAAAAGCCCAGTACAACGACGTCAAAAGCAATCACTGAAGAGAGGAAGTGTATGGGAGAGGCACACACACCCAGCCGAAACACTCACCCGTTGCACGTTGTAGTTGTTGGCCAAGTTCAAGCAAGATTGCTTTGCTTCATAGAATAGGAAAGCTTGACTCCAGCCAAGTCAAAGTAAGATCATCTGTGTTTGCCTATAGTATTGCACGCTAGGGAATGACTCTGACCTAAATGGAATGACCTGGTTTGAGAACAGACTCAACCACATCAGACAGTGTCTACTCTATAGACTTAATATTGCATTGTAGAAGACATGGGTTTTCCACATCTGAAACACAGCGACTCACACCCTTCAGCCCTCTCTGGGAACTATGTCCAGGCTCTGTCCCATAACACAGGAAAGCCTGGAGGCAGCATCCTTTTAAGGATTAAGGAGGAAGTCAATCCAGTTGTAATGTGGCTGCTGGAGAAGTAGATCTAAGCTGCAGCAGACTGATGTTTCCTCCTTCCTCCCTGAAACTCCATCACCCAGATGTGCAGGCTGGAGGAGTAGGTCATCTTTGTGGCTCTCGAGGGATTTAGCCCTTCTTGGCTTTTATTCCCTGGTAAATCAATAAATAAACCAGTGATTTCCCAAAGGACTCCGTGTGTTAAATACATTTTGACCACTTTTCTAACAGCTAAAGTCTATGACCAAACTTTCGAGGGTATTTTGGATGAAGAGGAGTTCAGTGAAACTACCAAAGAATGTTTTGGAAAACAGATTAACCTTTGCCATGAGCCATGTCTGTTTTGAGAAATATCATACTCCGATGAGAGAAGCAGCACTAGGTTTGCATGTTTAATGCATTTTAACTCTGAGAATCTCCTTATGGCGATGACAGCGAACGGAAAGCAGGCTCTGAACAGCAATAAGCACAGCTAGTCTGATCTCGGCAGATTAAAGGGTATTTGGGAAGTAGCACGATGATTACAGCAGCAGACTCACAGTGTTCTTAGGGAAGTGGGTACCCAGTGTTCCAGCACTGATTGAAGGTTTCCCTAGATGCTTCTATAAGAGAGGAGCAGAGGATTCCCCTGATTGATTCTGAACCTCTACATCGCTTTTGTCTGTAATTTCTACCCTGTGAAACACAGGGAACTGGTGGCTGAGAAGGAACCTATAGCAAGGAAAACCATGAGTTGTGGTAGCTCCCTCCATCCTGACTTGTTTTCAGTTAAACTCAAAGCCTGCTCTTCCCTCAAAGACAGGCAAGTACGAACACAGCTCAATCTGCTGCCATCACTTGGTTTTGCCACCTGTAAAACTCAAGCAAAGTTTCTGGTGTGCACTATTCTGTGGAAAACCTTTGGGAATTGTTTTAACCTGTAAAGGAACCAATCCTTACGTGGTTATAGTGGGTTTGGTTTTAATGCCACTGAAATGCCCCAGTTTGTGTATTATGGATGAACAATTGCATAGGGTAGAACACTCAAAATAATGAAGTTTCTGGTACTGTTGTGACTGTGGGTGGCTGAAACTCTATTAATACCTCATCAACAGTAACTATTTGAGTTCTCAGCGCTTATACCAGGAGCTGGTGATCAGCGAGACCTCATCCCATCATGCAGATGTTACAGACTGCAGTTCTGGTCCACAAGAGGAACAGACGCTGAGCGGACAACAGAAAGATAACACAGGGAGCTCTGCATCACCACCTGCATTGTTGTGATCCCTTGGGCTGACTGATGCTAATCCAGCCATTACACGAGTCCTTTCCTAACATGTAGCACATAACAACTTGTTCAGTAATATGGGGTTTATGTGGGCTTTATATTTTTCCCAGAGCTTTGGGGCTCCCCACTTTGATTTTCCCTTGTGTGGTGCCTTTGTCTCTCTTTAGCACATTCTCTGGTTGTGTCGGATGTGCCTAAGAGAAGTTTTGTGTGTTGTGCACCTGGGTCATGCGATCTCATGTCTGAGTGTTCATAATCCATGCTCTTGATGAGGTGCATCATGTCATAAAGCAGTTAATGCACTGAATGAACTAAACTCACCGCTGATGAGAATAACTCTCTGACCCGGTAATGCAAGAATCGTGGTCAATAGAAATAACAAGCACTGCAATGGTTTGTTGGAGCTTTGTATTGTATTTAAAGATGCCCACTGCTAAAGCCTGTAAGTGAGGGAGCTAATGCTTTCCATGGAGTTCTTTGCTCTCCTTGCCTTACTTGTGAGGAAAACTTATCCTGGATGATATTTGCATTTGCTTTCTGCTTTGTAATTGTTTTCTGGTTGTTCTCAAGCTAAAACACTGCAGAAATGCTGCCATCAATGCAAGTGGTCTTGCTGTGCGATTGCACTGTGGTCTATAGGATCAGTCTGACTGCACAGCTGGTTGGTGTTTGATTTGGTTTTCCTGTTTTAATGCTGTCATTGCTAGTTTGACCAAGTAGATTATTCACAGCTACTGCATTCACCTGCTTCAGGAATCTTTGGTTATCATGAACATCACATAGCAGCCTCTCTCCTCTACAAGTACTTGGCAGAGTAAAGGGGGAAAGGGAAGCAGCGGCAGAGTGTGTTCCAGCAAAGCTTGCTGTCAGCACAGCCTATGAAGCTGAACTGTAATATGCCAGAACCTGAAGCACTGTCCCTCCACCTGTAACATGTGTAAGGCACCTTCTGCTTCTGGCCTGTTAAACTTCACTCAAGGGCTATTTGGCCAGCCCAGACAACACGTGACCAGCCAAAACCACTGTTTGACACCGAGAATCTGCACTGTGTTACAAACATCTCCTTGCTTTGTTACTGTGGCTTGAAACCAGAGTTCAGCTTTAGCGTGCAATTACTAGAAGAACTATAGTAGACGCTAAACCCCACTGTTTGCACTGAAAATCAGGAAGCTAAAATACTGCTCGGTTTAGAAAGTAAGCCAATTCTTGCAGTTTGGGTCTTATGGACATCTATTGGTATGATGGATAGTTTTTCTTTTGGGCCTTGGCTGGAACTCATGGTGCTACCCCCAAAAGAAGTGCATAAAAGAAACTTTAAGTTTCTCTCACTGGATCTTTATTTGAATGTATGCTATGAAGGTTGCCCTTGGAGCGTTTAGTTAGGAGCCTAGCTTGGTCAGAACCAAGTTTGTCCTGAAGTTAACGGGAATGCTTAAATTTGAACCAAAGCCTTCAGAAAATGCTAATTCCTGCAACCTTGCGTTACTTGCCACAAATGGAGCTGTCAGACCCAGCTTGCAGGTCCCTTCTATCAGCAGGTAGCAGAGAGGGAACAACTACCATGAAATCACTGGTAACAGTTCTATTTACCTCCTCACAAATATAAGCAATAGGCACATAGTCCTGCCCATCAATATTACAGTTTGCACCTGCTTGAGTGAGTGGATTTGCCTGCCAAAGAAGCGATCTTAATTTACGTCCTGGAGATGCTCTGCAGCGTGCTGCTGCTAACAAAAGCCTCTGCGCTGCTCAGCTTTCCCTCCTCCCCTTTAGGCTTTTAAATTATTGACAATCAGATAGCAGCTGCAAACAGACACACTTCTTCCAGTACAGCAATATTCCACCCTAGCAGTCTGCTGGCTGTTTCTTCCACTGCTTTAGCCTGCCCAGTTTAGTTAAAGACCTATTCACACGGCACAAGTCAAGGGGCAGCGTAAGCGGCTCTGATTTCAGCGACTCCGTCTCAAACTGGCCCAATCTGCAGATCAACAGATGACTTAACTGCCATCGTCACCCATTTCCTCTTGGCTCTGAAATTCATCCTGGGATCTCGCTGCCTCTTCCATAATTACCTGGAATAAAGAGGAGCATTCAGGACTGCGCTGAGAATTATTTCGATGATGCACGAAGCAGAAGAGGCTCCAGATGCTGTCATGAATAGCTATCGCCGCTTAGCAAGCAATTAGGGGTAGTCACAGCCTTTTACTGGATTTAAACAGCAAGTGGGCTACTGGGGCCTAATCCTTGCAAAGGCTTGAGAGTGTTACTGCAGTGGAAATAATATGACTAGGAGCAGGAGTTCCACTTGTGGTAGTGCAGCGTGTAGATATGACTTTAAGGAGCCGTTTGAAATGCATGTGTTGAAGTATGATTAAGCCCTGTATAACATAAATGCAGCTTTGTACAGAACAAAGCTGCTGATGGGAAGGTTGCTGCTTGCCTCTTGCTTTCCACAAATGCTACGATACAGGATAATGAAATAAAAGTGATGCAATTTAGAAATAACCGTCCTAAAAGACTCTCAGACTTAATATAACCAAGTGGAAATAACTTTCAACAAGTTCTGTCGTGGTTTTTTCTATTGCTTTCTGGCCTGCCTGAGGCTCTGAATCCATCTTGTATGGCATCTCCTGCACCTACTGAGCACTGCTGCCAAGCTTGTGTCTTTCCCGTGCTTCACATCTCACCCCAGTTGATGGAAGCCTGTGCACAAAGGAAGTGTCTTTGTTTTCCTTGAATTGATTCCAGTCAAAGGGAAGGAATTTGCCATTGGTGGCAAATTAAAGCTTTGTCTTAGTAATTCTAAACCTTGTAGTTGCAAAATTGCCCGTTTCCTTAAATAAGCTTGGTCTGTTCACTAGCAAGAAATTAGTAGCATCAAGGTCTAACAAAAGTCTTAGTTTCATAGGCAGGAAACAAGGAGTCTGATCACTGGAAACTTCAGCAATGTAAGATATTGTCAGAACCCAAAATATCCTGTGGACAGAATGAGTGTTCTTTTCTGAGCAATCTCTGGACCCTGATGATTCATCAAGTCTTTACTGAAATACTAAATTGAAACATTCCAGGATTGGTGCGCTAGCAGATGTCTTCAGCCTCATCACAACAACGCGGGGAGCAAGCCAGAAGTACACAGCCATAAAGACCACTTAGAATCATTGAATCGTCGAATCGACTGGGTTGGAAAAGACCTTTAAGCTCTTCCAGTCCAACCATTTCCAAGGCCACCCCTAACCCATGGCACTGAGGCCTCGTCTCCACGGGGTGTGAACCCTTGCAGGGACGGTGCCTGCAGCCCTGCCCTGGGCAGCCTGTTCCAATGCCTGAGCACCCTTTGGGGCAGGAATTGTTCCTCAGCTCCATCTAAACCTGCCCTGGTGCAGCTTGAGGCCGGTTCCTCTTGTCCCATCCCTTGTTCCTTGGGAGCAGAGCCCAGCCCCTCCTGGCTCCATCCTCCTCTCAGGCACTTGTAGGGAGCGATCAGGTCCCCCTGAGCCTTCTCCAGACTGAACCCCCCAGGTCCCTCAGCCCTTCCCCATCACAGTGTTACAGCTTCATAGGATAACCCTCTTTTTGTCTTTATTCATTTTCACTCTGTTTCTCCTTATGATGATAAACACGTCCTGGTATTTGTCATTCCAGGCTGCATATAAAGACTGTTTTAACAAAATGCATTGTTATACCAACACAACGATTTCGTGGTTTGGTTTAATTCAAATCATAAAAGGAGGATGTGTTCCGTGCCAACTGTTACTGAAGGCTAAATCTTGTCTTAACATGTCTGGGAATGACATTACAAGGTAAGTACAAAAACTGGATGGCTCAATACATGCCGAACAAAACCATGTTCCTGCCCATAGGGAAGGACATGGAAGAGGAGAGGGCACGTACCAGATGTTTTCCCTATGGTTGGTTGAGCCATACAGCAGTAGTTTGGCAGCTTTGTGGTTTCCTATCATGATTTCTTGTGTACAAATCACAGGACTGGTTAACATGCCCCTTTTACTTTGGTGATTTTAAAGGCGCTAACACCAAAGCACTATCGTTGTAATTGAAAAGTCTGGTCAAGGTAGAGTTGCATGTTAAAGGCAGAATCCAGCTCTGTGTTCTCAGAAGCTCTCCACACACCTGCAAATTGATTTGCTGCCCACTACAGCATCTTACCTGCTGCACGTATCCAGGTGCCTAAGCCCTTGGGTTCGGCTAAATTGGAATCAAAGGAGTATGCAAATTTCTGGAGAGAATATTCCAAGTGGCCTGTAAAAATAGATGTGTTCCACGCACCAGAGGAGATGATGCGAGCTGTATTCACAGCGAAACTAGGGAGATAAATCAGAAGTGCTAATAGCAAAGCTCACAGACTATAGAGCACAATGCAGTCTGTAGGAAACTACCATGACAACATTTGCCTGAAGGAATCGAAGATATGTAAGGAAATGTCAAAATCCGAGTTTCTTAGATACAAAAAAATGCATTCTGAGCATGTATTTCAGGAATTGATATCACAGATGATCAAAGGAATCACGCAAGTTGTTAGTGAGCAACCATCTTGAACTGCTTCCCTTGCTGCCTAAGCTAGTTAGCATCTGGGAATGAAGAGGTGAAAACAAAAGGGATGAAGTCAGCTTGGCCATTCTGAGATCCGCAAACCTATAGACTCACTAATAACTCAAAAGAGTCTTTGTTAGAGAAAATAAATAGTCAGATATATAAAAAATGGATAGTTTGCTAGAGAAAATAAAGCGATTTCTTTCCAGAGGGCAAAATCTCATCAACAAAAAGAAGTTGACACCAGATCATCAATTGCACACCTGCAACTCCTGCTCTGTGAAAGATGTGTTCCTGCTAACACTGTCTCCTTCTCTGAACACCATGATACATCCTGATCGCATGCAATCTCCAAAAGTACCTCAAGCACCACAACCTATGCACATTCTGCACTCAGAACTTGTCTTTAAACCCCTCATAGCCTGTATTTGTACTTTTGCTGTTCTCGAGTAATCAACTGCAACGTCACCCATGGAAAAGGCTAATGTAACATTGAAAATACATCAGCTAAGCAGCAGCAGACAAGCAAAATACCTCCTTCTCTCTGGCATAAAGTGATTGCTTGTTGGCAGTCTCAGGAAATGAAAACAAGGGTGGAGAGAGATGTAGAGAAAGAGCTTGTGCTTTAGTTTTTATACCACACTGCGAAGAGAGCACGGACAGGATGCCGCTGATTCTGATCACATCCTACATCCTTCATAACAGGAGAAAGATCTGGGGACTTCTGCAGGATTCATATTTACAGCCACAACTTTGCAATGACTTTTTAGGACTAGGAAAGGCAGGGCTTATTTCCATAAAGTGAAAATCACGCAGGTAGACATACGACATTTAGTAGGTGTCCAATGGTATTACCCTTGTAAAACAGGTTCTCTGATGAAGGTAGGCCTCCTTATCACAAGGGAAGAGGTGAAGAAGGAAAGGGAAGAGGAAAACATGCAGTTGGAGGCTGAAGAAGCAAAAGGAAGAGACGCTGGAGCCAGAAGCTCTGATTCCCTCCTTCAGACACTGTTTACGTAGGCATTTTCAGTGACTTAATATTTTAGGAACTGTGACACGCCAACGCTCGAGAATCCTTCCCCTATCAGATGGCCTAAGTCAACCTGCTAAAGTTATTCCCTAAGGGCTAAAATCAGCCTCGTTGCATCACTGAGTCTGCTGAAGCCAGTCTGGGTGCTGGTTTGAAGGGCAACACAGCCTGGGAAAGAGAAAGCTGATGCTGAGGATTACCTGGAGTCCAAGAGCTGTCCGTGTTTAGGTCACCTCCTGCAGCACACCGTAAAGCATAACTTGGTTCTAGTCTTGTTCACGACTGAAACTCAAGTGTTTTAGAGGATTAAGGGCTGGATTTAGGATTTAATAAGCTACCATCATAAAACTATAGACAAATCTCTTTAATATCTTAATTATAGAGACAATACTGGGCTCATAGTACTGTGTGTGAATGTATTTCCATCAGGAAGACAGGAACGAGAGCTAGATCTGTCAGTTGCCTAGGGACTTAAATAACACTTTGTCTCCGTATCTTTCCTCATTTATTGACTGTATTCTCTCCTGCAAGGGCAAAGCCTGCAATCCTATATACGTATCAGTGATGCACATACTAGGATCAACAAAACCACTCCTAGAACACCAGACAAGGAACACAGACTATATGGGTCATTTTCTCTCCCTCAAATGACTATGAACTACTAAAGAGTTTCTACCATACCTTCTGCACATCAAACCGAATGAAAATGCTCTGAAAGGAATTAAGCTAAGTTTCCCTTTCTGCAATGAATTGATGAGATGAGCAAGAGGAAACCGTATCTGGTTTTCATCCCTCTTCTTAAAGACAGAGAGTTCAAAGAAGGGCCACAAAAATGATCCAGGTCCTGGAAAACAAGCATTAATGATGTAAGGTTTAAGGAGCTTAACTTACTCGGCTTAATTGAAAAGAAGGTTAAGAGGTGACTTGATCACTGTGTGTATCTACACACACCTTTAAGGAGCACCAGACAGCGAATGGCTTTGCAGCAATACAAAAGCAGAACCAGATTTACAGCCTGCAAAGTTGGCAGGCAAGTTGGAAATGGAGCACACACAATTACCTGGTGATGAGGATAATAGAGCAGTGGAAGAGCTTACCAAGTGATGAACTCACCATCACCTCAGGTATTCACAGCTAGTTACATACTTAGAAGACACTATTTCACCCAGCTTCTGGGATAAAGCGTGTGCTCTGTGAATGCAAGGAGATTGAGCTGGCTGGTTTTCATTGTCCTTTCTAATCTTGGATCATGGGAATCTACAAGCTTTCCTGTTCATCCCTTTAATTCGTGGATGTCATAGGGACAACCAAATTGCCACCAGCTGCAATCTGTTGGCGAGTAATGCTTGCAGCTTTGTATCAGCACAACTCGTATTAAAGGTTAAAGCCATTCCCCCTTGTTCTATCACTGATCTTCCCACTTCATACGATTAGGATCAAGCTGATGACCCAATTGTGCTTCTTCAGGCTGATTACTGTAGGGAAGTAGGGCTGTGAGTAGCAAACTAAGAGCATCAGGGTGTTCCGGCTGATGGATATTGCCTGTGATGCTGGACCTCTTGTCCTATCCCTTGCTCCTTGGGAGCAGAAACCAGCCGCCTTCTGGCTCCATCCTATTTTCAGGTACTTGTAGAGAGAATCCTTTCACTTCGCTCTGTAGAATGGAGTTTCTGTATTGTTTTGATATAGTCAAATTCCAGTGACCCGGCAGCATCAGTTCTCCAATCTGCTCTGACAACGTAACCTAAGTAAGAGGTGTAACCTCCTTCGTCACTCCTGCTAGTCCTATGTAACATGTAATAATGTGCTTAAATCCCCAACTGCTGGTGTAAATCTGGCCCATAATCGACAGTGCATGAACAGCAGAGATCTGGGAGCAGCATCTGCTCAGCACGTGCACAACAACGACCTCTAAATACATTGTGGTGCCCAATAGGGACCCCACTTCTCGTTTTCCACTGAAATCAAGCTGGTTTTAGTAATAATTCAGGTGATCGCAGGCTCAGTTCCATCGTGCATATAGAATTGACTAGAAACTATTGACTATTTGACTATCTGTTTGGCCTTCTTTTTAATGGAATCTTTAGATGCTTTGTTTTTGCTTTCCTTTTCTGACCTTGCCTTCCCCTCTCTGCCTGTAGTATCTCAGGAGTAGTTTTCATTGCTGACTAGCCTGCTAATGTAGTGGTTGTGCTGGGCAAATGACAAAGGCCAAGAGCTAACGGATGAAAGCCAACTGGTGTTATCCATATGATTTAAAGCTGCTTTTTCTTTATATAAGCAACATGACTGGGGTTGCTGTTTCAGCTTGCTTTATCCCACCCATGAATCTCTGGATTTGCATGTCAGTCTGTGTTCTGCATTATATCTTTTTCCTTTTTGCCTCTGTGATTCATTTATAGTTTAGCATCATAAAGATAATCTCTAATGTACAACACACACAAGTCAGAGATACCATTATAAAATTGCTGTCCTGCAGTGCACATAATCAGGAATATGCCCTGAGGGGAAGCTTGGGCTTCCCTAAGATGCTTTTAGAGTTCTTGTGTGGCAAAATATCTCCAGCGTGCCCCTGTGTGAGCCGTATCAAATGGTTTTCAAAGCCTGGGGTTCGCTTTTGTGTAGTTTTATTTTAGGAATAAACACTGCAAGATCCAGCTCAGGGCTATGAGAATGGGAACGTCTCAGCCTTATTGGTCCCTTTGGAATGATGTGTGTTTAAGAAGTCACATCAGGACAATGGTGAGGGGGTTCAGAGCCTTGTTTGCCAGGGTGTCCTAAACGAACAGCCGCAAACTGGGATGGTAAAGCATGATCAAGCGGTACCAAACCTTCCACAAGAGCCCCAAACCTCACCGGACTCACTGGAGAGTCACGTTTGAATAAGTTAAGTGAATGGGCTGTGATTTTGTTCCCAATGACAGCGTGGCCACGGCAGGAACTTGCATGAAGGCAGGAACAGCGCTGTTTGGGAAAACAGAATATTTATGCTCATGCTCTTTGCAGGCCTACACGCTCTTTAAGGGGGAATCTTTGAAGAGCTGGATCGTCACATGAAGTTCTGGTTTCAGTTTTGGTTCCCCACCATCTGGGAATTGATACATTCTTAGAGGATCACAACTTGTTTATCGTGTTCTAAAGCAGGATCCTCTAGCGTGGAAATCTGAAGTACAAGTATAAATGAGAGCAGATGTTGTTCAGAAACACTGGAGATGGATACAGAATGGAACAGCAGCAACTTCATCTTAGGACACTGAAATCAGCTCCTACTGGCCAGAACAAAACTGCGCCTTCGTATTTCAGTCATCCTAAGCTTAAACAGAGAAAAGGAGGTGGCAAAGGAGCAAAAGTGAGCTGCTTTTACAACAGAATCCATTATGATACAAGGCATGGTGTTTAGAATTAGAAGGAATAGGTTTATTTCAAGCATATCTCAAGGTAATTAAAATGAATCAGTTTGAGTCACTAAATTTTATCCACAGAGTCTGTGTTCATTTGGATGAATAAACTAAGGAAATGTCATGTAATTAAGATATGGAAGGAGTTCCATAGAGGAAAAATACTATGAATAGGTTGAAGGAGGGATTCTACACATGAATTGAGGGCAGGCCCATCGGTTACTACTGAATAATACAATGGTCCTAATGCAATGTGCAGCTCAGGAAGCCTGTTAGCTGGTTGCTGCCAGATGCAGGGATGGGAGATGAGAGAGAATCTCTTCATATGCTGCAGGGCCTCTGCTTTCTGTAACTGTCAGTAGCTTTTGCTACTGGACGTAAACAGCGCAGTGGGCTTGGTGTAAGTGCAAGGCACACCACGAAACCTAAACAGCCTTGGTCAGTTGTGCCCCTCAACACGCTAAAGGTCCTTTGGCCACGTTTGAGAGCAACTCCATTACTGCAGGGTTGAAGCAATGAAGGTTTGGGGCTTTGCTACTTAAAGCCAAACAACTTCTATGCTTCAATCTGAGTGACACTTGGCAAGTCCGAATTGGGCGGCTGTTGGGCTCCCAGATACGGGCTAGTAATTGCCTCCGCTCTGCAACTGGTTTTTACCAGGGCAAACACATCATTTGGTGCTGTTTGCTATAAGCTATATTTTGCTTTGAAACCCACAACAATCCTCTGTCCTCTGAGGAATGTGGAGTTGCATTTGCGCCCTTTTGATGGGGTTTTCTGGTTTAGCCTTTGCCCTTGGCTTTGCTGTGCAGGTTAACGTCTGCTTTGCAAGGATGGGTGCATTGTGGGCTGGTCCCAAACACCAGACAGTCCATGTTTGTGGAAGCCCTGCAGCAGATGAGGAATCCAGCTCAGCCCTTCAGTCTGTCCTCTGGTTAAAGCAAAAATAGCCATGGTCAGTCCTCTGTAAGTAGCTATTACGAGTGGGACACTGAAATGCAGAACCATGTCTACTTCTTGCACCCTTGTTTGCCCTTGGAGGGGTCAGATGTGAGGAAGAACTTCTCCAAAGGCTGTTTTCATCTCTGCACCATTGCCTGTGGTGAGGGTCATCAACGCAAAGAGATGCTGCTGCTAAGTCAGGACTTCAGTGCCTGGTGGCTACAACGAGCCCGTTTCATCAGTGCGATGGTGTAAGCCCAAAGTGAACTTTTTCATCCCTTCCCCAAGTCCTCACGTCACAAATTCCATGCTCACAATGTCTATTGGAGTGGCCTGGTTTACCCTGCTCTGATTGCTGGCAGATGCTAATGGTGTCACTTCGGCTACTACAGCAGTTGTTAAGTGGGCCAGAAAACAGCCTTTAAGATTAAAGTTTAATCAGTCCAAGTATTTTGAGAGCAAGTGGAGCCTTTCCTCTTCTTGAGAACTGAAGCTACTTCTTGAAATCCCTGGCAGAGATAGAGCCTTGTGTCAGGAAATGGCTCCAGTGAGAAACAGCAAAGGAGATTTTCTGTGGGATGGCACAAGCAGCCCTGTACTTTAAAGCTTGCCCATTAATTGCTTGGTAATGGGCAGCTTTTGGCAGCGATTCTTTATGATATGGCCTCAAGAATTTCAATAGAGTGCCAGTGAGCAGAGAAAATACACTGTAAACACAATAAAGAGGATGATCAGGGGTTGTGTCCCTTGGTGACACTGCTGAATCAGTCACGGTCTGCTTGGGGTTAATGATAAGCTCCGCATTTAACTTCATGAAGAACAGAAAGACGTGTAAGATGCATCCGAGGCCAATGCGAGGTGGTTCTATGGCTCTGGTTTTTCTTGCCTGAAATGAGTGTTTTCAGGAGCTGTGAGGAGAAGCAAGCAGAAATGTTGACCCCTGTGGACATTAAGGAGTTTGTTTTCAGTTTGTGCTCACAGCCCTCTGACAGTGATTCCCAAAGTGTTTGCAAGCTCAATGAACCTCTTGTACGCAACGTTTTCATAGGGAGAGGCGATCGCAAGCTTGAGCCTTGTCGGGGCACTCCTGCGTATATGTACATGTGCAAAACTATCCTTTTCTTTGGGGAAACAACCCATCAGTCTGCTTGTATTGCACTCGTGACAGAAATGGTGCTGCTGAGGTGATGCAGCCTCTTGGGTTTCATTCACAGACTCATGGAGTGGTTTGGGTTGAAGGGAGCTCATCCAGTTCCAACCCCTGCCATGGGCAGGACCACCTTCCGCTAGAGCAGATTGCTCCCTATTGCTGGCATTTTGCTTTTCCCTTTGTTCCATGCCTCTCCATGTGCTTGGAATAGCTGTCCAAGCAGAGTTCACACAGAGACAAGACTGATCCTATTCCTAGCCGCTTTCCAAGCCCGAATGCTGTACATCATCCTCTGTGTGTGCTTTGTATTGGCTTGTGCTCTCCGCTGCCATTAGACTGTATGTTTTTGGAGCTGCCTCTTCTTTGCACAGAGCACTGTACCTAGCACAGTGCTCCGCTCATCTAAAGCTCTCTATAAATACGGAAAGCATCCAGGGCTTGCTGGCACAAGTCAGCAGAGAGCTGCGTTTCCTGAGGCTCTGCTTCAGAGCTCTGCTTTGGTTCGCCTCTGTCGTGCAAGTATTTTACATAGAGCTTCATGGGAGCTTTAGTTCTGAGGCTCGTCTCTCTGGCACACTTGGGTGAAGCACACACGGGTCTGGGCTGCACCAGAGTGTGCAGAATGCACAAGAGGCTCAGCCAGCTTCCTTTCCACTCCCATTGCTTCCTCGGTGCGGGAATAAAGGGGCTGAGAACCCTGCCTGGAGCATGGGGTGAATATTGCTGTCCTAAAAGCATGAGGAGTGGGGTGATGATGCTGTGTCCCCAACCCGCTGGCGTTGGCCATAGACAAAGTGCTGTGAATGAGCTCGCAGCAGCCACCAGCTCGGAGCCAGCGGAGCTGGGAATTGAAGATAGAAAGCAAATTTGGGTCGAAAAAGGGTGTAGTGCTGAAGGAACCTGTTTGCCATACAAATGGTGTCTGAAGGCACGGTCAGCAGCAGCAACCCTCCTGGGAGTTTGCCAAGTGGAGTTATTTTTGCATTGTAAAGTGCCTTCAGATAATTCTTCTGAAGGGTGCTATATAAATACAGCAACTGAAGCCTGATGGATTTAAAGCGAATCTCTTGAATTTTGGCTCCCACTTCTACAAATTGCATGTGTCTAAATTTCCCTGCTTCAGAAATTAAAGCAGTTGTATCACGGGTGGAAATGAGATTAATTTCATTACACACAATAGTTCATTAGTGAAGTAGGAGCAATTTCATGTATTTATGCAAAGCCTGCCCAGGGTTTTTTTTACTGCAGCTCTTTCAGATGTAAATAAACATATAATGCTCATTGAATTGCTTCGTAGGCAGCTCGGTGATGGAGCGGGTGTAGTATTGTGCTGTAGGTTACATTCAGAGCTCCTAGGGACCATCAGGCTGAGCTGGGCACTGGGGACTGAACCCGTGGCTGAGGGTTGGTTTCTTGGCCAGCAGCATGGGCTGACCACAGTAACTATGGAGGGAGAAGGCTGAACCCTTGCTCCAGGCCCTGTCGATGTGCGGAGGTCTGGGTTTGTCGAGTAGGTACCACGTGTGAAGAAGCTTTTCTGTTCTGATGCCACAAGCCTCTTTGTGGCCTCGTTTGTTCCTCCGTGCACCGGAGGTGAGCAGAGCCGGTGGTGTCAGCCCTGAGGCAGGCAGCAGGATGCGTGTTTGGAGGCAGCTCTGTCTCTCTGGTCACAGGAGCTGCACAGAGACCTCTGCTCCCAGCACCCAATTCCTTTCCATGATGCAGTGACACCATGTTGGAACACAATGAGAGGAGCTATTCCTAACCCTGCTTTGCTCTTCTTTTCAGACCTCTCTTTACTTGGTAATAAATGACATGTACTCTCGAAAGACATGCAAATGGTGATGATGAAATGACACGTTTTCAGCTGATTCCAGCATAAACCTGTGCAGCTTTCCCTGCTCGAGTGCAGCTCAGAACTGTCAAGGCTGTGTGCAAGGTGACCTGACATCAAGTGCTGGGCCCAGGCCATTGAACTCCCCTCTTGTTGGGCCACAGAAGAAATGAATCTGTACGTGCAGGTGTCACCTCTGGTCCTGCTAAGCCCTTTGGAGCACTTTTATAGAGCCTTTATAAATGTCATTATTTCCCTTCAAAGAGATTTGTGTGTTTTTCCTTAAGGGATAAAGTGGACATTATCTTCCTAAAAGGTACAGTTAGGGAATGGTTCAGTCTTTTCATAACCTTAGGTGGGAATTATGGAACAAGAATGGATGCTTTGTAAGGAATTACTGGTTATTATTACAGGCTTGGGAAAAGCAGAAGTGAAATTAACAGTTGGGTGGCATTTCATTGCTGCTTTGGCAGTCTGCTTCCTTGTTCTTTAAGGGTAAGATGGTTGCTGGGGCTTTGTGGTGAGCAACCTCTTTGTGTTCAGCTCAAGGCAGGCTACAATTATTTCATAATTTTGCCTTTTTAGACATTTTCAGGAAAAACAAGCCCCAAAGACCTCAGTTCTGTTTAACTCCCTTGTGCTCAGTTGCCAGCCATTGGCACGGCACGGCAGCAGGAAGAGCAGCTCTGCATTGCTCCTCACCATTTGCACTTGGTGTTTGCCTGAGGATCTGGCGCCACCGGTGAGATGAATGCGGACCTCGCACTGGCTGATGCTGGAAAGGGAATTCCCTGTCAAGGCCTGTGCCTGGTTTAGTGTCACTGTGCAGGGGTGATGGGGTGGATGGTAGATGCTGAAATGAAGGAACTGCACATTGGGTTGAAGCTGGTGTCTGCAAACCCACCCAGCTCCTTGGCTTCAAGGGGAAAACTTACTTCTAGGAGTCAGCAAACTTACTCTTCCACGTGGTCATAGTAAACTCCCCATCGGACTGTTTAGGACACAACAGGTTTGTAGCTAGGTACGGCTGTGGGGCAGTGAGATGGCATAAGGGTGCGATCCACCACATCAGAAGTGGGTGTCTTGAACATGGCTGTCTCCATCCGAGCTGCTTATCCAGGGTCATCCAAGTCCTGGAGAGCAAGTTCACTCGAAGGTGTGATTTGTCGCACTGGACTGCAAGTCATAGGATCAGCCACAGAACCATGGAATGGTTTGGGTTGGAAGGGACCTTACAGCTCCCCCAGTTCCAACCCCCTCACCGTAGCTCACCACAACCAGGTACAGACCCTCCTCTTGCTGGTCTTTATGTCCTGTGAGAACGCAGTTGCACGTCTGCTCTGCATTGTACCTCACTGCTTGATGAGCTCCTTGCAACCCAGCCCTGCAGACATCAGCTTTTATAGCTTTTCCTTGCAAATTGCTTTCTGACGTGCACAGGCTCAGCTGACGTGGGTGCAGATAAAGAACCCCATAAGTCAGCCTTGCTGGGAGCTCTTTAGAACGGCAGGCTCAGTGTATTTATGGGCTGGAAAGGGTCTGAAATGAGAGGAAGCATATTCCTGCTGAAGGTGTGTCTCCAACTTGGGATCCATCACTTGTGGGGGTTGCTGTGGCAACGCTGCAGTGGCATGGGAGCGCCTTTGATGGCTGCTTTCCGAGCGGAGCGTGGCTGGAGCTGTTACCAAGCAACTCGTCCTGTGCTCCCGTAACTAGGAAATGCAGCCGGTGCCTTCTAATATTGCCCAGGGTTTGGATCGTACGTTCCTTCTGTCAACTTTGGTCCTTCTGCTGCGAAATGATTCCTGTGGAGCGCTACAGCCCAAGCCCTGTGTTATGGGGATGTTTCCCCCCTCTCTGCTTCCCCTCACTTGATGTTCAATGTGGGAACAACAGCTCATTTCTATATAAAACATCAATATCCCTGTATGTCCCATTCAACACATGATGCTGAGGAGTGATAAAGTGATGCAGAGCATCCTGTGCTTCCCAGGTTTGCAGCTGATCCGATGCAGTGCTGCAGGAAAAGCCTCCCGAAACACAGGCGTTTATTCTAGTTCCTGCTCTGACACTGGTTCCTTTGGTGGTTTTCTCTTCCCTGTTCTTTTGAATACAACCTGCGTCATAGAGGAGAACGTGAATTAGTAAAGCTTAGGACATGGGCAGGAAGATGGATGATGAGATTGAAAAGTGAAGTTGTATTGGGGGGATGTCCTACCTGAGGTTCCCACTGACAGACAAAGGGATGCAACGGCGTAGTCCACATTGCCAAGAGCTTTCAGTCACCTTGATTTGAACAAGAGGAAATGGTTTATGCAGGGGCATCCTGGCCTGTACCAGCACCAGTGCGGCAGCAGGACCAGGGCAGGGATTGTGCCCCTGCACCGGGCACTGGTGAGGCTGCACCTCAAATCCTGTGTTCAGCTCTGGGCCCCTCACTGCAAGAGAGACATTGAGGGGCTGGAGCAGGGCCAGAGAAGGGAACAGAGCTGGTGCAGGGCCTGGAGCACAGTGTGATGGGGAAGGGCTGAGGGACCTGGGGGGTTCAGTGTGGAGAAGAGAAGGCTCAGGGGGGACCTGATCGCTCCCTACAACTGCCTGAGAGGAGGATGGAGCCAGGAGGGGCTGGGCTCTGCTCCCAAGGAACAAGGGATGGGACAAGAGGAACCGGCCTCAAGCTGCACCAGGGCAGGTTTAGATGGAGCTGAGGAACAATTCCTGCCCCAGAGGGTGCTCAGGCATTGGAACAGGCTGCCCAGGGCAGGGCTGCAGGCACCGTCCCTGCAAGGGTTCACACCCCGTGGAGATGAGGCCTCAGTGCCATGGGTTAGGGGTGGCCTCGGCAGTGCTGGGGTAAGGATGGATTTGATGTTATTAAAGGGCTTTTCCAACTGGGTTGATTCGATGATTCTACAATCCCCTTCCAGGACACAAACCCTCTATTTAAGCCAGTAGAACTGTGCACATGTTTAAGGCGAACATGAATGACTTTGTCGAGTGAACCCTGCCGAGGATGGGAGATGCCACGGTGCTGGGTTTGAACTGTATTGTGGGTTTCCTTGTGTTTGTCTGGTGGGGTCTGTTCACAGCATGTAAGAACTGGGCTGGATACAGCAAGACAGGTTCCTGGGTGATTTAGTGTGGCATCACTCTGCTCTCCGGAAAGGGGCAGTACTAACTCGTTACACCAACCGTGGATGTGGCCCTTTGTTCCTCGTATCAATTATCTTCTAAATAACACTCACACCTGCCCACAGTGATATTTAATATTACTCAAGCCTTGTGAAAATGTCAACATCAACACTCAACTGGCTGGGATTAGTCACATACGGCAGCACTAACAAACGGTGACTCTCCCAAATGCCCCGTGTGCCTTCGGTTCCAGTTTCCTGTGTGTTGTGCATTTGCTGTTCCCTCAGGAATGCTCATTGTCAGGGCAGTGATTTCACAGCCCACCTATTTAGCAAATGGATTGTGCAAGTTGATCTCTTTTTGGAGGAAACAGATTTCTGTTACCTTCATGCTAACTGCCCATCCTGATTTCAATCAGGTGCCTGGGACTCAGCCTTCACTGGAGCAGACCAGGTTCTAAATCTTCCTGCTTTGTACAATTCCAACCCAGTCTGTGGTCAGCTGGAACTGGTTCTTTCACTCTTCTATAGGAAATGTCAGGTGAGGAACTGCCATCCTGAAGGCAGTAATTTCCCATTTATCCAGTGTGTGTAATCCAGGAGTGGGTCCTTACTCCCTGTGAATGCACCACTGCTGTCAATCCAGCTTAAAATTGGTTCTTTTCCTTACTTCTGGAGGGATTCTGCCTCTATAATTTATCTCTAGATTATAGAGCAGTTCTGAGTGAAAGCCTACATTCAATTTATTAGTTTCATGTTAAACATTTGAGGCTAAGGATTCAATAGCAACGTGATAAGGTACGAATATGCATTACAAATGACTGTAGTATTTGAAATGGATCAGATGAACAACAAATACATCTTAAATTTGTGAGAAAATTATAGCTACACACACACTGCTTTTCCAGCCTGAATACCATACACGGTTTACTATCTAGGAGAGCCTCCAGATAGAGAAGGATTAAAATCATCTCCTTGGTAAGCAGTTATCCACAGGAGCTGGGGTTGGAGGTGAGTGGATGGTGTACCCGGGATCAGCAGCCAAGGACCTGCACGTGTGTGGTGTACATGGGATTGCAAGTCATAGAATCAATCATAGAATCATGGAATAGTTGGGATTAGAAAGGACCTTAAAGCTTCTCCAGCTCCAACCCCTGCCACAGGCAGGGACCCCTTCCACTGGAGCAGCTTGCTCCAAGCCCCTGTGTCCAACCTGGCCTTGAACACTGCCAGGGATGGGGCAGCCACAGCTTCTCTGGAAGGGAACACTTGATTCTCCTCTCTGCACATGCATGAAGAAGCAAAGCTGAAAGAAGGGTGTGACTTGATCTACTAGGTTGTGCCTTGATTTACTGCGGTGCTTTCCCTCTGTTTATGCAATGAGCTTAATGCTGCATCAGGAGGAATGAGCCTTTATGTTTGTATGTACACATCTGCGATGCCGCCGCCTTCATCACTCCTCTGCCTGTATTCCCATCAAGTGGTAAGATCCAGACTCCAAAACCATCCAGTCAAGCCAGGACTCTAGGAGTTTATTTTGCAATACTCATCACGGATGCGATCACTGCTGCAAACCTGCCCCTGATACAGTATGGAAACGATGCCATTAGGTTAAATGGATCCATTGTAAGTTGGCAGGGTACCCAACAGGAGTTCTGCTGGTAGCACCGCCCTGGTAAGACACACATGTTTGACTACATGATAGTCACATTCTCTGCTCTCTTACTGTGGTGGTCATCCCTATGTGTCACCTGAACACATTCCAGGTTCAGTGCGAATCTCTTCACAGCCTAATGCTGACGTCATGAATTTGGAGCAAGAGAAGCACAACATGAAAAGCCAAGACACTCAGGGAATAAGTGGCTGAGAAACAGAAGCACTTCATCCAAGGGAGGACAAATATTTACCCAGTGTTTTGTAAAGGATTCCTTTCCTTCTCAGACATGAAGGAAGCGGTGTAAGACAAGTGTGCTCGCAGCTACTGCCCGTGTCAGCTCTTTCTTGTGCTCAGTGTGTCAAGGAGAGAAAAAAAACCATTTCTGACTCATTGTTTTCCAAGGATGCAGCTTCCTATGCGGATATTTACAGGTTGGTTTTTAGGAAAACTCACAGTATCCAGGCTGCCCACTGAGTTTCTATTTTCATTGCAGGGTCATGTTATTACTGCGTAAATTCATCACAGAATCACACAGGTTCTGTGTTAATGCCTGGGGAAGGCAAAACTGCATTAGTTCCTCTTATATTATTAAGTCTTTTACTGTAGCTCTCAAAGATAATGTGGTGATAACACCAGTACCTCGGTGTGTTGGTAAGGTTCAACCCCACGCATGGCTCAGCTGAGACTGAAAGGTGTTGATGTCCCCTTGCATAAGGCGTCTTTTCCATTCCAGAAACGTGGCTGTTGGTCTTGAAGAGCTCCAGAGTCCTCTTCAGAGCAGGAACCTGACATTTTGCACCAAAACAGCCTAAAAACAGCCTCAGGGCCACGCTGTCACTTTAAAAATGAACACATCAAACATTTAACACCTGGTAAGTACTGCGAGTGTTGCTTTCAAAGCTGAAAGTTATTTTCAGTTGGAAAGTGTTCCAAAGCCTGACAGCGTTTCCCACGTCTTGGTACTGCCTTTCCAATGGAAAATTTTGGAAAATAGTAGTGAAGTGCATGCCCCATGCCTGGCAGGGTTCAAGGCCAGGTTGGACACAGGGGCTTGGAGCAAGCTGCTCCAGTGGAAGGGGTCCCTGCCCGTGGCAAGGGGCTGGAACTGAGTGATCTTGAGCTCTGTTTCAACCCAAACCATTCTGTGATCCTATGTGAATGAAAGTGTTAGCTGAAAGGCAAAAATCTCTTCAGATTGGCAGCTCTTCAACTCAAGGGCTGTCCCAGCAGCTTCCCATCACTTGTCTCAATGGCTTTCTGTCCCATAACCTGTGACTTTCAGCCCTGTTGTTGCTGAGGTTAACATGTGGCTCATGGTGAGCTCTTGAAGACTGTCCAGAAGGTTTAGTGTTTGTTTTCTAAACAGAGAGAAAACCAAAAGAGGGCAAGAAAAGACAACCAGAAGGAAATGCTGCTAAAATGATCCTTTGTGTTCTAAACAACTGCCCACGGCTGTGGGAGCTCTGGCTGGCTTTTACAAACAGGGGTTAATGTGCCCCACTCACACCTATAGGTACCACTATGGTGAATTAAGCAGACTATAGGAAATGGCAATGGCAACTGAAGAAACCAGCTGGGTTGAAATGGTGTTGGCTGAATAAATGACTGGTTTATTGGCATCCATTGGAGCCTGGCTTTGTCAATAGCAGTTATACTCCAGTATTGTAAATCAGGAGAGTTGGGGACTGCTGTTGCCTTTATCCTGTGGCAAAGTTGAAGCCAACGCTGGGAAGACCTCGTGCCTAATCTTAGCCCTGGAAATCACTGTCCCTCCACTAGGAAAATCACCCCTGGGTCTTTACGGCCAGTTGTACACCTGTGTTGGAGAATTGTACCTGATTTTTGAAGAAATCAGCATTTATTTTATTTAGCCATCATTAAGGCTATTTCTAGGGTGGCTATTGGAGTACCCCTGCCTGGGCTAGAGTGGATGCTCTGGAAGCCAATTCACCGAGTAACTAGAGCAAAGTCACCATTGGCTATGCAGGGAAGGTAGTGCTGACTGGAACCAGCACGGGGGCGAGTGATTAAGCAGATGAACAGGGGCCTGTAGGGATAGGACAAGGGGTGGGAATTTACACTGGGAAGCATCTGTAGGTGAGGGAGTTTTTCCGTTTTTCGGATGGAGCTGGGGTTTCACCTTGCCTTTTGAGGCCAACAGTGGGCTTACCTAGTGCAACCTCTTGAAGAGCCCCCATCCTACAGCGTAGACCAACTGACCTGGGATCCAAATCCCTAGAGAAAAGAGTTCAGGGGATCACAAGCAGGAAGACTGGGTTACAGTGGTCCCTGATTAGGAGCACCCAACCCTTTCTCTTGTGTGTTTTCTCTTGTTCCTCTACAAAGGGGAGGAAAAGGTGATGCAGTGCCCTCGGTCTAATGCGGCTGAAGGTACATAAGCTGTGGGAAAGGTTAATTTGAACATAATCATTACTCTCTGTACCTGATACAAATGGGTTTTAAAGCTTAAGGGCTTATTTTTAGGATTGACAATGCACAGCTCTCTTTATTGGCCCACAAAAAAAGTAAAAATAGATGGCTGGGGCTTGTGCAGATGTATGTGAATAATTCTTGGCAAAACCTGTTCTGTATTCCTCGAATGCTGAATCTTGAGGCATTTTACTCTCTCATTTCCAATTACACGTTTTGCTGCACTTAATCTATTTTTTTATTCTCAAATATTGCACTTTGTGAATGATTTTCCTGGTGCTTGTCTTGTTTTCTTTCTTCTTTTAAAGCTTCTTGAGTCTCATAAATATTATTTCTATGGTTGGACATCAAACATATTCCTAGAATGACCATTTTCGGTGTCCTCAGTCCTTCGGTGCTGCTGTGCTGTGTTCTTCCTGGTGACAAAGAATGTTCCTCTTCCACTGGCTCAGGTATTTTTCTGCTCATACACACAGGCTCCAGAGCATGTTTTGAAGGTGGCCAAAAGAACTTCAATGGCTCCTCTGGAAGTCGTTCAAAGACCCGTTCCCATTGACTTCATTGGACATTGTAGAAGGCCCGAAAAGCAATTTCCAGGTGAGGGATGATGATTTGAGTACTGAAGGCCTCTATTTTGGAAGGTGACATTAAACCTTTTGAGTGTATTTTCTTGGCACACAAAAGGCGTATCTAGATCTTAAACTTTCTGGGTCAGTTCTTCTCCGTGTTGGTTTGGGTCAAGTATTGTATCCTGCTCTGTGGCTTGCCAGAAATGCTGTACCAGCCACTAGTTCAGATAGTCCCTTTTCCCCATGGTGTAAGAATGATCTGCTTGATGCTTGAAAGAATAAGAAGTGAGAAAATACCTCATACTCCAGCAACAAAAGGTCCTGCACCTCTTAGGAACCTCCTCTCTCCCATAAATGTGGCTTGGGCTCCCTATACCTCCTGCCAGGGTCCTGTTGTCCTCCAGCGATGAAAAATCATCCTGCTGCCTCCACAAATGGCTCTTTCCCATCAGAATCCCCCAGTTTCTGAGCTGTATTTTACGTTTGCTTCATTTTCCTATTCTAATAAATCCATCCTTGATTAAATCACGTCACTAAGCTATGAGGAGTCTCTTCTTTATGACCCATCTGTAAGGAATGAAACACAAAGCATAGGTAGTGCTGCACCAGGACACATGGAAATCCCAGCTTATTCTCTCTAGGAATATTCCAGTTCATGTTCAAACGTGAATTCTTAAGCAATATTTCAGACTTCTTCCTTTCAGGATTCCCTAAACTTTAAGCTCTTGGATGCTTTGATTTCAGGAACCTTTTTCTCTCAAGTTAATTGTTCTCACCTTTGATTTAACTCCTAACCCTTTGCACCCAAACTTTGTCAGGACACAGGTGCGGGGCTACAAGGTGACTTTTGCCTCCCAGGTCACACTCTTTTGCAGGTTTATTAAGAACGTGAGCTCAGGAACACTTAGAGAGTCAATCATTAACTCAGTATCAGAATGTTAAGTCACCTCTGCTGGAAATCATTGTCTGAGGGTGGGCAGCCTGGGAGGTAGGACAAACTTCAAGCACTGTTCATAGAAGAGGATTAGTGTGACACTGGGGTTGTACTCTAGGTGTAAGGATGCGTTGTGGCCAATTCAGGGTGACCTTTAGCAGCCACTGGTCCAATGAATTCCCTGCTCCAAGAGCAACAGCAGCCATTGGCATTTCCCTAATGTGGGCAGTTAATACTGTTCCTCTTTGACTTTGCCTTGGTCTTACCTTTCCCCTTGTTTCAGATTCCACCTTTGAGCTGACCATATTATCATTGTGTTCTTTGTTTTGGCACAATCAGCATTTCCTTTGCATCCCCCTTGGAGCACCTTGTGCAGTTCTGGTGTCCTCAGCATAAGAAGGACATGGAGCAAGTCCAGAGGAGGCCACAAGGATCCTCAGGGAATGGAGCACCTCCTGCATGGAGCCAAGCTGAGAACATTGGGGCTGTTCAGCCTGGAGAAGAGAAGCTGTGTGGAGACCTCAAAGCAGCTTCCAGTATCTGAAGGGGGCTACAAGGATGCTGGAGAGGGACTCTTCATCAGGAGCTGTAGTGATAGGACAAGGGGTGATGGGTTCAGACTGAAACAGGGCAAGTTCAGGTTAGATCTAAGGTAGAAGCTCTTCCCTGTGAGGGTGCTGAGGCACTGGCCCAGGGTGCCCAGAAAAGTGGTGAATGCTCCATCCCTGGCAGTGTTCAAGGCCAGGCTGGACAGAACCTCGGGTGACATCGTCTAGTGTGAGGCAGGGGGTTGGAACTGGATGATCTTTGGGTCCTTTCCAACCTAAATCATTGTGTGATTCTATGATCCTAATCCTGGGTCCTTGCAGTAACAAATCAGGGGGGTCCCCTCTCCTTCATACCTGGCTGTTCTTGTTCCTTGGTGGAAGAGCAGTTATTCCCTTGGATTATCTTCATCTCTGTGTGCCTAAACCTTGCTGTGGCCATGTCTCGTGCTCTGCTCTGCCTCTGTTTTTTCCACATGGCCTTTACTGTGACTCTCAGCATTCAAGTCCAATTTGAAAGGTATCTCCTAAATCTAAGAGACCACAATGCTGTAGAATGACCATTTCTGCACCTCTGGGAGGAGTGTCCTAGTGTCATACAGGCTTTAAAAGCAGAGCAAACCCTTGATAACCCTTTGTGCACACGGTCTGTCTGTGTAAACCTGCAAAGCGTGTGTGTCAGCCCTACCTTACAGATCTTCTGACCCTCCTGGCCTTCTGCTACCTTCTCAAGGCTTGCTCATACCCCTGGGGCAATAAAACTCTACACACTGTGCTGAGATTTGCTGAGCAGGTAAATACTGAGCACTTACTGGCTTCATCTCTGAAACAGGGTTGTTGCCATCCTTTGGGCTGTGCTGCCTCCATGGGCTAATTCATTCATTCAGGTCTTCCTTCCTTAAAGATTTAAGTCTGTCTCCCTAAATTTGTTCCTAAAATCTTTCTTCAATAGGAAGAATCATTCAACAGTATAAATGTATATAAATGTATATTCAACAGTATACATGTATATAAATGTATATTTAACAGTATAAATGTATATAAACCAAGAAATGAATCCAAGCAAGAAGCTGGCTGATGTTTCTGGTGAGGGGCTGCTGTTGTGATGTTCACATGCAAAGAAGAGGTGCAAAAAATATTACGACTGAGTATGGAAACATTCTTCATTCCAAACTGGAGTGGGGACAAAGAGCAGCTCCACTTACAGAGCTCTCCTGTGGCTTTCACAGGAGAGCAGGAATCCTGGCTGGAATCGATCCACGCTCTCTAGACCCAGCGGCCAGTCTCTTTCCTTCAGCATATGATGATCACTTTGGGCAAAGTCGCTTATGCCACAGTGTGTAAAGGCATTGTACAAGGGTTTTGCGGCGTTGTCAGGAGTTTACATTGTTTTACTGCAGCAGGCAGACTATTAGGAAGTTTCTAGGAAAAAAGCCAGCTTCAGCTGCATCAGGTCCAAGTGATAGAGTAGCAGATCCCCACGGCTCTGGCTGTGGTGGGAGCTATGAACTTCTGCCTAGGAGCTCAGCTCAGTCTCCCCTCTGGCAGGTTAAAGCCATTCCCCTTGTCCTGTCCCTACAGGCTCTTGTCCAAAGCCCCTCTCCAGCTTTCCTGGAGCCCCTTTAGGCACTGCAGCTGCTCTCCTTAGGGAGCTTTCTCCAGGCTGAACCAGCCCAGCTCTCTCAGCCTGGCTCCAGGGCAGCATCTCCATGGCCTCTGTACTTCTCTTGCTGTGCTTTGCTTGAGTAATCAGGACAACTCTCTGTTAGGCATAAAATGAAAGTAAATGATTAGGATAAAGATGTGCCGAGCTGCTTGACAAGACTTGAGTACAGGGTACACAATCTGTGGGTGTTTGGCACAGCCCCAGCACTGCAGATATTTTAGCTCTTGCTTATTTTTGATTCTGTTCAAATCTGACTTACCTTAAAAAAATTAACTGCAAAGTATCTGATGTTACACAACAGATACTCATAATGGAGGAACAATGGCATGACCAAGCGATGGGCAGGAGCTGCAGGGCTCCAGTGACGTTCTGAGTTACTGGTGTCACCTCACCCAGCAGCACTGGTTGTCTACAGAGTGGTTTGTTCTATCACATCATCCTCTGTCTGAGAAGGAACCCCTGGAGAGGCTCAGAGAGGCAGGAGCCACACAGCCACACTGTCCTTGTTCCCTTGACTTACAGCCCTTTGTGGATTCAAAAGGGATGCTGAGGAAAGCAATGATATTCCCAGAGGGACCTACACATGGAAACCCTTCCTAGGGCCCAAGCAGCAGAACATCTCTAGTACATCTCTTGCAGTAGCCAGTCCCCAGATTCCCTTTTCTCAGGATCCCTCCAAGATGACGTGGTGATTTAGAAGCTGTTCTGTATTTGTTTGCATGCGAAGGGATACATTTCCTCTGGGTAAGCATTTCAGTGGGATGGGAGAGAGAATTGGGGATAAAAACAAGAAAGTAAAATTTGTGGGTTGGGATAAGGGTTGGGATGCAAACAGTTTGATAGGATAGAAAAGGAAGGGAAAATACAAATGATAAGGAGTTGGAATACACAAACCAAGCGGCGTACAATGCAGTTGCTTCCCACCAACCGACCCATGCACAGCCTGGTCCCAAGAGGCTTCAGATATTGGAAGGCTGCTATGAGGTTTAAAGATATTCCTGGGATTCTTTGCCAGGAGCACGCAGGCAGCGAATGCAGAGGCAGCAGAGGCAATCTGGAGCTCTCTGGAGCTGCTTCATTCAGTTGTAAGCCCGTTACCAAAGTCTGTTTCTCAGTTGCAGGTCTAGGCTGCAGGCACTGCATCTGGACCAAGGGGAAGAAATGACTCTGATGTGTGGGCTGCTGTTAAGCATCAGTGCAAAACAAGAGATGGGAAAGGGAAGGGCTGGGATAGTGACCGCTTAGCAGACAGCCGGGATCAGCTGAAGTAAGGAAACCATTAAAAAGAATTCACAGCATCAAAGCATCCTTTTTCACTTGTAAATTCAGCTCAAGTACGTCATTTGCCCCAAAGATTTGGATTCCCGGGCTGCATCACGGAGTGCCAACGTTTCTAGCAGAGGGATCTCACTGCACTGCAGGCATCTCCGGGGTGTAAAACAACATTGATGGCAGACACTGTGCTTCGGCAGAGCATGAGACGGGAGCTCCAGTAAAACACCAGGGCGGTTGGGAGGGAGGCAGGAACACAGCGCAGGAGGCCGAGCAGGATGCACCTCGATCCCGTTCCTGCCTTTAAGACACAGGAATGTGGAGGAAATTCTGCCAGAAGCTGCTGTTATCAGGTGTTACCAGGATGTGCTGGGGCGAGCGCAGCGGCTTTGCGGCTCTTTACAGCTACCGCCCGCTGAGAGGAAGCTGTCAGATGAGAGGCGCAGCGATGGTTACAGGAGACCCTGAAGAGGAACAGTGACAATGAGGAGCGCTTCGTGAGAGGGAAGCCCCAAAGCCCCTTCATAATAAGACAACCCTTTGAGTAGAGCCCACCCGTGCTTTGGAGGCAGCTGCTTTGCTGATCATTGCAAGCCAGAATGTTCTGTCAGGGCACACCTACTTTAACATTACCGGTTGTGCTAATGAAGAGGTTACAGCTTGGTTTATGTGCCTTTGGAAAAGTGGAATAAACAACCATCCTTATTCCCTTGGGATTAAAAAAGAAGTGCAAACGCTGCCAGCTGGTTTGTAATGTGAGAGTGCTGTACGTGCTGTATTTTCACAGCTGTCTTATCAGTTTCCTAAAATGAATCGGGGTGGAGCAAACAGTTTAGGAATGTCATGGAAAAAAGGCTTTGGAGCTTTGCTGTGGTTCTTGATAACGATGCCCTTTTGGGATAGTGCATCAGCGTTGGGAGATTCTACTGGAGGTAGGAAGGATGCTTTTAACATGTGCTCACACAAAATGCAGCAGTGATGGAGGCTGGAGGCTTCCTCTTTGCTTTTTGTGCTGGTTTGACTTGGAGCAATTTCCAGGCAGGAGCATTTCCACATCTCCTGCTTTGAGATTCCCTTCTGCAAAGTACGGCACCTTCTGTCCCTGTAACTCGTTTCAGTGGGAGCTGAGGGCTCTCAAAACCTCATGGACCTGAGCGCTGGGTAGGTCTTGGCTGAGATCATCAGCTCCATGTAAAACAGCCGCTAAAGGTGTCAGGTCTTTGCTGAACGTGGTGGGAGAACCCTGGCTGATTCCAATGGGTTCAGTACCATAAGCTGAAACCCAGGGATTCCGGGAAGGCAGGAAGTGTTTTAGTGCTGTGATGTCCAGCAGAAGCTCCTGTGCTCTTTTCCCTTCATCAGTGCTGCTGTTCAGTTGAAACAATCTCTGCTCAGGGCAGCGCTCTCATGCAGTGCTTTGGATTTTGGTGTAGGCAAACAGTAAAACCATCAATACCGTTTTCTTGCTGCACAGGAGACGTGCTCTGCTGGAAAAGCATCTGACATGTTCCTTTAGCACTGCGAGGGGTTAATGCAACACATGGGACTATTTTAGCAGTTTCACTAAATATCATTTACTCCATGGCTGCTCGGAGTTACAGTGTATTTGACAGAAACAAATAGAGCGAACCAAAGCTTTTCCCTTTCATAAAAATGGCTGAGACTAAACCTGCACTCTTTAAAACACGGCATATTAAATCAACTTATCAAACTCATGACAGTTTTACTTTAGGTAGGCACTCTTCTGCTGGCTTGTGAAAGAATTATCACTGCTTCAGTGATAGCTTTGTGATGGTGAAGGTGAGCAACGTTCCCTTCCATACAGATATCCCAGGGGTCTTCTGCAGGTTGTTTCTGTGGCCTCTTGATGGATGAGCAAAAAGACATACTTGGTTTACATCAGCTCTACAAGTTGTCACCCCAGTGCCCAAAATCAGACCCAACTGTATCCCTCTTAATTCTGACAAATGCTTGCTGCTCTTCCAGGTCTCCATGGATGGCTGCGTCACCTTTACACACAGCCTCCGGCAATGCTTAACCATCCTTGCAATTAGAAATTAGTCCTAATTTCCAATCAGGATCATCCTTGCTGCACTTGAAGCCCTTGTCTTGTTCACTGCAGTCACGGAGAACAAATGGCTCCTGGTGCCTCCTACTGACCTTACACAGATGTGAAGGTGGTTGGTGTCTTTTCGCTTAGGCTGGTCATGGTTTAGTGAACAAACATTTGCCATGGGTTCATGGTGCTGGGGTAACAGTTGGACTTGATGATCCCAAAGGTCTTTTCCAGCCTGGTTGATTCAGTGGTTCTAACGTGCTAGTTTGCTCTTTCTCTCCTGGATAAGGGGACAGGCAGCAAATAACAGAGAAACATCATCTTTTTCTAGCACCAGCTTCAGCAAGGTTTACCAATAGAAGTAATGTCTTCTAATTGGAGCAATCAGGACAGTGAGGGAAGTTTTGGGGGCAGAACCTCTTTAACAACAAGCATTGTCTGTAGAAGTAGCAAGAGTTTAAAAAACTCCAACCAACCAAAGCAAACCTGAAAAGCTTTGCGGAGTTTTCCAGCTCTACTGGTTGGTCTGCCAATGAGTCCTGTTCTGCCTGTGTCCTGAGACCATCCCAGTCCATATATAGTGTCCTTCCAGCATGCTGGAACATCAATTGCAGAGGGTAATGTGCTGGAATTTTAATTAATGGATGCAGACAAACTGGAAATGCCATTTTCAGCTGTTCCCAGTGCAGCTTTGTCTTTATTCAGGATGATGAACATCACATGTAATCCCAAAGTGTTTCAGTAGCTGCTGAACACAGCTCCTGAAGAGCTGTGCCAAGGCTGTAGGAAATGGTGGGAAGGTTTTCCTGCTCCCAGTGCACATCAGGCTGATTGTCATCCCTGGCCTGTAACAGCCATCTCAAGACCTCCTAAAAAACTGAGAGAAGCTCAGGCATAATCAAATGGGGAATCACCAAAAGGTGGTATTTTGGCCTGGTCCAGTGTATATACAAATTCTGAATCTTTGTCTATGAGGAGGGTGATAACTGGGTCACATTAACAGAGCAGAAGTGACAATTACAAAGGTTTTTGTCTGTTTGCAAGGCTGATGGGTACTCCCCAGCGTGTCAGAGGTGCGTTATATCGGTCGAGATGTTATCTGCATCCCATGCAATCACTGCAGTGCCTCTTGAGAGGAGAACAGTGAGATTGGTATTGTTGCTAAATTATGAGCTGCATAAATAGGTCTTCTCTTTCAAAACTGCAATTACAGTTGGACACTCAGTGTTCTTTTGGAATCATAGAATCACAAAATCCCAGACTGGTTTGGGTTGGAAGGGACTTCATCCAGTTCCAACCCCCTGCCACAGGGAGGGACAACTTCCACTAGAGCAGGTTGCTCCAAGCCCCATCCAACCTGGCTTTGATGCAACATTGCTTCCTGCAATACTGATGCTGGTAAGGACAATAATGGGTGTTTTCTGTTAAACAGAGTTCTGAATGGAGGCGTGTGCGTGTGGTTCATGCACTAAGGATTCATGCTCAGCTACCTGATTTGAAGAAGAGAACACGAGAGCATCAGGCAGCAGTTGAGGAGGTTTAGGGCAGGAGGAAACACTGGCTAGACAGGGGACATGACTGTCTCACCTTAAAGCACTTCTTGCTCGCTGTTCCCAAACCAGCGCTCTGATGTCTTGTACAACCCCTTTCTTTCACAGGGTCATTCGTTGCACTGATGATCTCACTGAAAATTGAGCACAGTGGGCAAGACCTTCCACGAAGAGTCTCTGATCACAGTTACATCTCTCTGGAGGTCAGGAATCTCCCATTGGGACAGCCCTTTGGTGCACCTTTTCTTGGCCAAACACCTTTTAACACCTTTTAACCACATCTAATGCGGTGGCTCTTTTCTTCTGTGCTTCCATCCGCTGCAGGAGGGAAATGTGACCGGCTCAAGCTGCTTCCTGGTAGGGGTAGGGCCGTTTGATGTCAGATTGATATCCTGCGGCGTGTCGCCAGCTCTTTGTTTCTGCATAGCCTTTAACGTTCTTTTTCTCACGTTGAAGGCAGGTTTGGGGCTTGGTTATATGTATTTCTGAGGAAACTGAGCTCTGCAGGCAGCAAGCTTTGCCTCTGTTGGTTTCTGTTATTGAAAGAACTAGAATGTGGTTCTTCTGAGACTACAAAAATGCAGTTCATCCACTCCAAAACAGGTGTCTGCAGCAAAAAAAAGGTATTTTTACTCATCCTGTTACTCTTTTTTCTTCTGTTAGCAACTTCAGCCGTTGTTGAAGGGCCTTGAAATGCAGCTCTGGTGGTAGAAGAAGGGGCACAGAGCACACGTTTATTTAGACAAACCAGAGTCTGTTGTCCACGCCTCAAGGTGCTCTTGCCAAAAACTGCAGAAACTAAAATTAAACAACCAGCAAACAGAAATTGCTCTTTTCTGCAAAAAAAACCCCCAAATCTATTTCAAACCTCCCCAGGCTCCACAAATAGATGTGCCTTTCATTAGTTACTGAAGGGATGGCAGACCCGGTGTTCTTTCAGCTTGCTGAAGTGTGAAGAAAATTAGTATCTCCCATTTACAGGATTATACTAGAGTACTTTATCCTTGGGCATCTATTTCTTAGATAACAAATAGTGTAAGCAATGTTTGATTTTTATATGGTCACACTTAGTAGAATTCATCGAGGAGAGGATCTGATGGTACATAGGATTACAAAATCTGAGTGTTTTTATAGCTTCCTGTAGTGATTCTGGCTGTTTAAGAGACAACATCTTGTTTATTGCAGCCAAGTTTTTCTCTTTGCTGTTGTGCAAACTTTGTGTCAGCTTGTAGTACAACCACTCAAAACATAGAGAGGTGATTGAGGGTTTCTCCTAGCTCACCAGAGATGTCTGAGTGCTAAGGGGCTAGAGGTAACAAGGTGTGCATGGGACCAAATGGAACTTGGGTGGTATTTCTGCACCAAAGTCAGGAACAGTGATCCTCAAAACTCCCCCCTTGCACCTTGGCTGATCTCTGAAGGCTCTAAATGCTGTAGGTGATTTGTGTTGATACACTTCAAGTACCTGCAGTTGTGCTTCTGTGTAGGTGCAGACGAACTCAGCCTTTGGGTCTGGGCGGTTTGGTGCTGTATTTACAGAGGAGCTTGGACAGCCAGGATCCAGGAACTAAGTGTGCCTGTGTGTCCCAGAAGGGATTTTGTGAGTGTTCCAGCAGGATTTGTCTCCTTGCACAACGCAGGGGAGGCTGCCACTGGTGGAGAGCAAGGATGCTCCTGTTCAATCCTCTCCTCTGCCTCAGGGACTTCAACGCTAACACAGCGTCGGGACTGGCTAAGAGTCCCTAAGTACACACTGTGGCTCCTCTTTCCATGTGGAAGCTGGTTTTCTGCTGTTGTCTCATTCCCTCTGACTTCTCAGCTATGTACTGGAAACTTCAGATCCTCCCTCTCTTTGACAAACCCATGTCTTGAAATGTGTTTGCTTACGAATGATAAGGGTATGTATATAAAGCAGTTGACATCAGTTCTGAGAATATTTTCTCGTAGGTGGAACTATTATTCCTCCTGGTACTGTCGCTGTGCAGAGTCAGTGATTTGCCATGCTAATAAGTTGCTGAAGGAGAAATGAGGATTTATTCTGGCTATGTGTTGCCCTCCAGGTCATGTGGTTTAAGAAGACAAAAGGGCAGCAGAAGATAAGCAATTACAGAAAGCCCTTCTGCTGGAAGTAACGGAAGAGGCAGGAAGGAGGCTGCAGATTTAGATGGAAATAGTTCTGGAAAATTTCCCTCCTGTGCTGGTGTTCTTTTTTAAGTTGCTTCTTGCACTGGTTTATGCAATGCCACTGTCCTCTGAAAGCAAAACCCAAGGACTGAAGAGACGGGTGATAGAGATGGTATTGTGTTCTATTCACTATAGAATACATGTGATCATCATACATATGGCATCATACAGAATCATCATACAGATGAGAGGCGATACATTCACTCACCCCAATCCAAACTTAATTCCAGAAACCTGGCATCTTGTTTATCAGCTCTGCGAACAAACACACATAAAAACCAACCCATTTTTATTAACACTTCCCATGTAGTATTCTTTCTATTGCACTTTATTGTCTGCACAAGTCATTCCCTTGACTCACAGCTGAAGATTACCCTGTTGCTTCATTTCTGTGGTCATTAGTTTGGCACTGTGGGCAGATGTGATGAGAAGCTCTTCACCATTCTGGGGCCAGAGGTTTAACAAGGCATCCATCCAAGGGAGGGGAGATACTTTTCATTCATTTAATGAAAGAGGACATTTTTTACTGGAATAAACTGATTATTTTATCGACTGAAAACCCAACAAAATAATTTGTTGTATCTTAGTTAACCAAATAATCAGTTTATTCCAGTAACTACTATCTTATAGGGAAATAAACAGATAAAATCAGAAGTTGTGCTCACCATGTGCTTTATTGCACAAAAATAACGTTGATTGTTAGTTTGATGAGAAAACCAAATTTGTCATTATTATATTTCATTCACAGTGGACAATTAAGCAATGCTGATACGCTGACTGGATTGCAATGTGCATCTTAATAATAATAATGTGCATCTTAATAATAGCTTTAACAGGTAATGTAGCTTTTCTCTTCCTGTGGGTTCCTTTTGCACCTGGTCTTCAGCTGCGTCTGACCTCTTGTAGGGGAGGAGAAGCAAAACATTTTGGTTTTCAGGCAGTGTTTGCAGAACTCTCTCATCTGCACCACGCATGCTGGAGAGGGGCTCTTCATCAGGGGCTGCAGTGATAGGACAAGGGGGGATGGGTTCAGACTGAAACAGGGGAAGGTCAGGTTGGATCTAAGGCAGAAGCTGTTCCCTGTGAGGGTGCTGAGGCGCTGGCACAGGGTGCTCAGAGAAGCTGTGGCTGCCCCATCCCTGGCAGTGTTCAAGGCCAGGTTGGACACAGGGGCTTGGAGCAAGCTGCTCCAGTGGAAGGGGTCCCTGCCCATGGCAGGGGTTAGGAACTGGATGAGCTTTAAGGTCCTTTCCAACCCAAACCATTCCATCTGCTTTGAACACATCAGACATTAAAGGCAGGGAGATGTTTTCGCGGCAGAGACGTGCCCGCACGGGAGGAACCGTGGCCGGTGCCCGCGTTCCCATCACATTTCACCGCCAAAACATTCCTCGCCCAGCGCGGGCCCGTTCCGAGCGCTACCTGCAAGGACCTGGAGCCGCTGTTAACGCCACGGCCCTGCCGGAGCCGCTCCCTCCGGCTCCTCATAGCCCCTTCCCGCCGCATCGGTCGCCCCCCAGCCGTCCCTCCCTCACAGCGGGGGCCGCGCCGCCGCCGCTCCCTCTCACGGGGCGGCTCCCTCAGCGCACGGCCCGCGCCGCCGCCGCCACGTCCGCCCCTCACAGAAGGCGCTGCCACAGCCCCCTCGCAGCCGGACCCCGCCTTCTCCCTCCCCGGGGCCCCCCGGTGAGGCTTCTCCCGCTCGCTCCCCACCGGGGTTCATGGAGGCGGCGGGCACGGTGTGGCTGCGGCCGCGACAGGTACAAGGGGCAGGCGAGGAGCGCCGCGTCCATGTCTTGTCACTCCCCTCTGCCGCAGGCTGCGCTCGGGCGCAGAGGGTCGCCTGATTTGCATAACCACGCCCCCTCCCCCTCATGAATAACCAATCAGCTCCGCCCCTCACCTCCGCGCGCGGTGGGAGGGAGGGAAGGAGCGAGCCTGGGGCCGCGCGCGCTCCCGCCCGGCCGCTTCCCCTCCTCCTCCTTCCCGCCGCTCCCGCCCCGCCCGCTCTCCTCCCTCCGTGAGGCGGCAGCGGCGGCGGCGGCGCGCTCCGGCGGCGAGCGGGGGGCTCAGGCACTGGGGGCCCGGGGCAGGCCGCGCCGGGCGGGCACGGAGGGAGGGAGGTGCTGAGGTAGTTGGGCAGTGAAAGGGGGAGCAGCGCGGCCGGCGCCGCTGTGAAGGGGTGAGACCGGCCGCTCCCCCCCTCCCGCTCCCCGCGCTCCGCCGCCGTTCCCCGCCCCTCTCCTTCGGCGATGTGGTGAGAGGGAAGCGCCCCGCGCGCTGCGGCTGTGAGGGGGCGCGGGAGCCCTGTCGCGACAGGTAAGGGCCAGAGGCCGTGCGGGTCCGTGTGGTGGCTGCGTGTCCCCGCCACCCCCCTGCGGCGACAGATGGCGGGGGGGAGGGATAGGGTCGTGAGGTGGCGACGCCCGGCGACATGTCGGGGAAGGGAATCGCGATACCCCCCCCCCCCCGGCGCCACGCCCCTGCTTCTCCCCCCCCCCCCCCCCCAGCGCGGTGCCGCACACGGGCGGGGGCCGGGAGGGCGTCGGATGCTCGGTGGGCTCGTTCTTCGTTCATTACCCGGGGGGGGTGCGGGTAGAGGTCCCCAAATGCCGTCTTTTCCATTAGAAATCCCTTGTTTTTAAGCGAGCCGCACAAGGTAAGTGGTGAGCGGTTCGTGCTGCAGGATTCCGGCCCTCTACGGGCTGCGAGGGGCTGTAAAGGAGGCGTTTTCCTCGCAGAATGGCCCCGTATTTACAGGGCTGTGCTGCAGGTAGCGCACACGTGAGGCCAGACCCACCCCGCGCTGCAGGCACACAGGGGTTAAACGTTCTCCCTCTCGTTCCTCCCAAAGGGTGAGTAAGGAGTGTGGAGTCTAATGACACACGGTGTCGTTCTGTTACAGGCGTGGGTTGGTTGTTGGGGGCTAAAATGTAAAAGAGAAATGAGAGATGATGAGGCAGACAGCCTCTCAGTTGTGTGTTTTGCAGGGAAAAGAGGGGTTCTCATCCCTGTTTGCGTTGGGAAGTTCAGGAGCAGATGTTGGGCAGTAAGCTGCTCTGGGGAGTGATGCATCCGTGTGGGTTTTAGGCTTTTGTGCAGGTACTATAGCAAAATAATAGGAAAACAGCATATGAAATATCTGGAGAGCTTAAATAGTGCTAATGGAGAGTATAGCACAGCTACAGTGTACTGAATGAGGCAAATTAATGTTGAACTGGGAGAAGAACAGGAAGAAATACAGCCACAGAGGAGAACACCACAGCCATGAAACCCTGCTTGCAGCATGGCTCAGGTTGGAGCTTGGATGCTATCTTCAAATGCTAAAGGTTGGGTGTTGTCTGGCTTTCTTACTTAATCCTCAAAACTTAACTGGCAAAACTGCAACTGAAAACATCCATTCCTGAGGTGGGAGCTAGAAAGGAAAAAGAAAAAGCAGCTGGTGAAATAAGTGCCTTTTGGTGAGAGCGTGCTGAAGGGAATTTGCTAGTGACAGTCACGTGAGGCTTTCTTGCTGGAGTGGTGGGAGACACCCTAGGCCATGGATATTTGTGTGAAAGATATGTTCAGCTACAAATAGGTGATGAATGTGCAGCTGAATTATGGAAATACAGTATATGGCAATTTACCGTGATCAAAATCCCATTTTTTGGCTTTGTGAACAATCTTGGGGGGGGAAGGTAATAGTGCTTAGGCAGAGGGATCGTAAACCCTTTGAGGCCTGTGGCCATTATGGCTCTGGGGCTTCTAAAACATAAACTCCTTAGAGTTGTTGGTTTTTTTTGTAGTAACTCTTGCTAAGTGCATCATAAATGCAAATGATTGCGTGTACTCCAAGTTTCCCACCGGTAGTTCCACCTGAGTGCAATGTTAGGATCCTGTTTGGATCTACGCTGTGATCATGGAATGTTGAAGTGTACTTGTGTGGAGATTTAGACTTGTAATTAGGATGTGAATTACTGGTTCCATGTTCAGTGTAACTGGGTGACTAATATCACTTTATAAAATAAACTCCTTATCAGTATTGATTGCATTGTAGCTATTGCTGTCTGTCTTTCCCATTGGTTTTCCCACAATCCTATGTGCGCTTGTGTTTTTTGAATTGAAATACATATTCTGAGCAAAAATCTATCTCCTGAGGAACCTGACAATTAACCTCGTCACATTTCAGGTTACATATGCTAGATTTACTTTCAGTTAAACCTTTAGAACGCAAGTGATGCATATGTTGATGTGAAGAAATCTATGAGCATACCTGTTATGTGCAATGAATTTTTAAGAGATTAAGTTTTTAATGCAACTCTGCAGGCGAGCATGCCCCACTTCCTGCTTGTACAGGCACATTTATTAATATTAATGGCCAGAAATGCAAACTGTATAAGGCCCAAATGTGCATCACATTTAGTAGTATGTAGATCTGCAGATCTACATAATACAGAACTCAGCGTACAGAGCGAGTACACTGAGTTCTGCAAGTTTTGGCATATATATGTATTTCCAGAATATATATATAGATTTTTTTCCTATCTGCAAGGCCTTCTTTGGCTTGCCTATGACACATTAAAGTTCCATTAAAGAAAATGTAAGATTCTGTATAAATTTCAGGATGCTTGTTAAAACTAGTAATGGGATAGCTTACCTTTATTAGGTAGCAAAAGGAAGACAGTAAAAAGGCAGCTAGGAAAGTCAAAACCAATCTCTTGGTACATAAAAAGAACAAAATAATTTGCAGCCTTCTAAATTTGTGCATGGTTTTTCTCATTAAGAAAAGATTATGTTCTCCCTTATGTTTTATCTAAGATTACCTTTTCTAGAGGTGGTGAGACTGGTGATGAGCTGAGAGGCTGTAGCACCTGTAATTCTGTGTTGTGAAATATTAAATCAAAATCCTTTGCTGTAAAAATGAAATTAAAAAAATCCCATTTTCATGCCTTTTTGATGTACAAAGCTGTGAGTACACACATTGATCCTTTTTCCTTAGATTTTGAGTGTGAATTTTCTTCAGAGCAGAATGATATGGCAAGATGGTTGCCATTGACATCCAGACAAGCAAATGGCTCTGAGGGTAGTTTCTTGAAGAGGTTAAGCTGCTTTGAAGAATTGGTGCAAAGTCAGTGATGTCCTGTCCCTCCCCTCCTACCCTCATGGTGTTGGAGCCCTCTCTCTTGTAGCAAGTGAAATGTTGAGCATTTCTGGCTCAGTGAAAGCTGTTTACTTTTGCAGAGTTTCTAGCTGGATCAATAAAAGGAATTTGACTTGTTGAACATGAGGGTGCTAGGAGGAGGATGCAGGAATAGAACGGAGTGGCAGGATCTGTCTGTCATGGCAGCCTGGAGATGTTTGGCTGATGTCAGTTGTGAACTCACGCATGGAGTACTTGCATGAAGCCTTAAAATGGTACCTTTTGATGTGCAGTGAGTGGATGTTCTCTTTTAGTGCTATCCAAAGAATCCTCACAGTCTTGTGCTGTAAGTTTAATCCTTGTGGTTGGTAATTTCAGGTTGTCTTGCACTTTGCTTCCAATATAATAAATATGTACCAACCTCCAGGAACACTTTTCAGCATCTGTTGAACGTGCAAAAGCTGTGTGGTGGTACAGGAGCTGGTGATGTTCCTGGCAAGATCCATGGGAGATTACCATGGTTGCCAGTGAAACAGACCTGAGCCCGCAGGTTGTTTCCGATGCTTGGAATTTGAAGTCTTCCTCTTGGAATAACATGAGTTAATGGCCTCAAGCTGCACCAGGGGAGATTTAGATTGGATATTAGGAACAATTTCTTCCCCAGAGGGTGCTCAGGCATTGGAACAGGCTGCCCAGGGCAGTGCTGGAGTCATCATCCCTGAAGTGTTCCTGAGCCATATAGATGAGGCCTTCAGTGACATGGTTTAGTGGTGGCCTTGGCAGTGGTGGGGAACGTTTGGACGCGATGATCTTAAAGGTCTTTTCTAACCAGATTGATTCTATGATTTTGTGTTCATTTTAACTTCAAGGTAGAGAGGTGCCTGTTGAATGCCTGCTGCATTCACTGGAGAGAAATTGGTGTTTAAAGCTCACTGCAGCTGCAAATATTTGCAGCAGTGGCGTGGAGCAGATCATCCATCTCTGGTTAATTGCCAGCTGGGTTTTATGAGCTTTACAGAACAAATTCTGGTTGTGTTACTAAGAATTATTCCAGTCCCATTATTTTATGGGGCTAAAATGCAGTTAGTTTTACGTTCATTTAAAAAGTAATTACTTCAAGTACAAACTCTACATTAATTACAGAAGGTAGTGGCTTGGGTTGTGTATTTGTATTAAGAAGGCAGAAACTGGGAGTTTAGAGCTCAGTCTTGAAATTCCCCCTCATGAAGCTTCCCTGTCTGATGGGGTTTGTTGAGGTTCTACTGAAGTGGCCTGTGATGAAAGGATCTAGTTTCCTGAGGAAGATGATGGGCAAATTGGGCAGGAATTTAGCTTGTTGTCCTAGGGTGGAATTGGCTGTGGGGTTCAGGTGGGAGAGCAGGAGTTACTTGACTGGAATTTGAATTCAGATGCTGTATGGTTTGGTGCTGGGGTAATGAACTGTGGTGTTTCAGATCTTCAGGAAGAGAAATCTTGGCATAATGGGTAGAGTTGGTTTCTTTCTGGGCAGCCTTTATTACCCGTCTTTCCAAACTGTGTCAAACAAGTGGATTTATACTGTGGTGTTAGAAACTCCATCTTGAAAAATACTCTTAAAGAGAACATGAATTAGCAACGATACAAGAAAACGTGTAGTAGTCTTGTTGGTTTTGTGTCACGTTGCATGATTGTTTGGTTTCAAAGGAAGCATCACGTATTCATGGTATCTAAAAAATGCCATAGTAATAGCTGGGTATGTATGTATTCTGCATAAAGCAACCCTTTAGTCTAAGTTTTGCTTCCTCAGTCACGTTTATAATTTTCTTGGTGAAGCTTTTTCTTGCTCTGAGGGAAAGCCTTATTTGCTAAAAATGCTGCTGGTTTGGAATTTAAAATGTGAAAAGTGGCTTTTTTCTTTTCCCCCTTTTCCTCCCACCAACCCCGTTGCTTTGTAAAGCTGAGAATCATTTCGCTTTACCAAACAAGTAACCCGCAGTAGTAATCCTTAAGAGCCAATTTGGCAAAGGCACATGTAGATACTTGAGGAACATGAAGAATCCTGGTGAGTTCATGTTACTATTCCGATGCAGGCAAGTCTCCACATGCTGCTGCCTTCTTGAGCTGGGGCCCTTGTGCTGATGAGGAATGATGTTGTATGAGCTAATGGGGAGGGAAGTAATCTGTGAGAGTGGTGTTCTCTCTTCGACTGGCATAACTGATGAAGAGAGTGATGAATCGGGCATGTTGACATTTCAGCTATGACCAGTATTTGTTTGTTATTTGTCCTTTATGAAAAGAACATATTGGTGACTGGAGGAGTATCTTCCAGAGCAGACGGATAGCTCTGTGGTATGAAGGCTAGAGTTGCTGTGGATTTTTCTCTTTGCTGGGGATTTGTTCTTAGAGATCTTTCATCCTCGTCATTTTGAAGTCTCGGAGCAACTTGTTGCCCATTAGTTGTTCGCTTGTATTTCATGTGAGAGAATAAAGTGAGTGGTGTATGTCCCAAGTGGCCATCCTGGGATGTATGAATTGTCCTTTCTTGCACCACAAGCAGTTCCATTCATGTTGGCCCGTTTCACACAACTTCTTGAGGAATCATCTGATTAGTGTTCCTGACCTCCTTATGCCGATCAAAGCAGGGGAAGCTCAAAGCTGCATTTGTTCCTGGGTTGAGCTGTAAGTATATGCAAATAGCAAAAGTGTATCTTCCATTAGTCAGTCCTTTCCAGCACTTGGGAAGATGGAGATGAGCTTCCTTCCTTTTCTTTCCTCAGGGTTTTCAATCCGGAAGCTTGTGATCATTTCTTTTAGAGTAGGTTGCACATACAACAACAGATATGTGGTTGTTGTGATGAGTTATTAGTCTTTATATCCTGTTCTCCATATCTTCTGGTTTAGCAGTTGAAATAGAGGATTTGGTTTTTGGAGATTCCATTTCTGTTGCGTCTTACTTAAGACGTGGAACTTATAGAAATACACCACTCATGAAATTCAGCTGAATAGTTGAACTGCATCTTCTGCCCTAATCTACAAGGGATATTAAGAGGTATGAAATAGCTTGACAGCAGTTGCGGTAAAATTCCCAAGTAACAGTGAATCGGGTAAATCTGTGGCTTTATGCTGAGTCCCTCGCTTTGCTGGTGAATATTCTATAGTCTCATTTTACTTACATCAGCTTTAATTGCTAATTATGGTTGAATTGCAGAGATCTCAAATTTGAGATTTGTACTGATCTCATTAATGAAGGAAGTATTTTGGATGTGTGGATTCTTATTTACAATACAAGTCACACTGGGAATTTGCTGGTAATTAGGGTGAGAGATGGTTAATTTGTATTTTATGATAGGGGATCTTCCTGTTTACTTAGTTACTCTTGCATATTTTGGGTGCTTGTTTCATTTTCCCCTTCATGCCTGTATGATTGCCAGGGCAGGTAGAACAATGCCTTGTCAGATTGCTGCTATCTGTCTGTACTCAGGTTATTTAAGTAAAATGCTTTTTGTTTTCACTAGGAAACGTCATTGCTGTGATTTATATTTTTTAGCTGCCTTAAGGAGTGAGGCTTGTGGATGTGTGTGAATGATTCCCCCAATTTTTTATGTGCTCTTTTCAGCTGGCTGGCTGAAGAATTTGGGTTTCCTTAGTTTGGATGAGGACCTTGATGAATGCGTGTGAGAAAGAAACCATCAGTGCATATGAAACACGTCAAAATGAAAGACAGTGTAAAATGAATTCTCTTCAGAATGGGAGTGTGAATGTTTATATATTTGTGGTTCCAGAAAGCAATTATGTATTGATTCCCATTGCTATAAAGCATTAACTGATAACACTTGAAAGTGTCCTTAACCTGGAGATATGGATGGTCTCTTCTGCTTACTCCTGGGCACTGTAATTGTCTCTGAAGTTCTTGCAGGTGTATTTTCCATACATTATTTGAGTTGAGGCATATTAAGCTCATTGAGCTAGATCCTGTGGCCAGTGTTTTAACTGTTAGCTTAAATACTGGCAAGCTGTATTTATGGGCTCTTATGTCAGACTTAGCCTTTTCAGTGGGCTGCTTCTGTCTGGCTTTGTGAAGTATTACTATTTCCAATGAAAGAGTTGATTGAAGAGAGAGATTTGCTTACATAGGCAGAGTTCTGTGATCACATTATGGTGATATGTATGGACAGCACAGTTTGGGAACTCCTAATCTGTAGTTTGCAAAAATAATTGGGATGCAAACTGAAGGATGGGTTCTTGATGGTAAAGAACTTGTCAGACTTGGTGTGTTGCATTTCCCTTCATAATATGACTACAAAGCAACTAAATGAGAGAGATCTCTGTGCTTTCTGAATGATTTCTGTACTGCTACTGGATGTTTACTGTAGATCTTTGAATCTAGAAGGAGCTTTAGGAAGCTACTTGTCCAATCCAAGTGCTTAGAAGCTGAAAAGAAGATATGAGACACCTTCGGAGTAGCTTTTCTACTCAAAGAGAAGGAAATTTTAGTAACAATCAGGGCAGTGCTGGAATCACCATCCCTGGAAGTGTTCAGAAACCGTGTAGATGAGGTCCTCAGTGCCATGGGTTAGTGGTGGCCTTGGTAGTGCTGGGGAACGTTTGTACTTGATGATCTTCGAGGCCTTTTCCAACCTGGTTGATTCTGTGGTTCTCTTCATGGGTTGTGATCCCATAAAGGTAGTATTCTTAATGAAGAAGTATTACTAGAAAGTAAAGAAACCATATACAACCAAAGTGCAGTGAACAGAGAAGTGTGCATCTATTTCCTGTCCTGTTCCTTTTATTTACCTCTCTAATAACAAGTGATTTTCCCTTTTGCCTTGCATCCCATGTTGTCCTGTGGGATTATTCTCATTGGGAAACTTGGTTTTGATACCAAGGTGCTGTTAATGTTACTCATAACGGTTTGAAGATGCCTAGTCACTGGAAGATAAAGGTACGCAGCGTGTTTGTAGAAATGAGGTATGTGTTTTAATGCTGAGAGATGTCAATTGGAGAGTACACATTGTGTAGGTCAGTGGTACACAGGGAGTCTGTAGGGGCATGGCAGCATGGTGCTTGTAACTTGAAGGTGGTTGAAATAGTTACGTCCTTTCAGGCCTAAGTCCTCTGTGTCCACTCCTCTTCCTGTAGGCTCCCTTAACACTGTGCAGGGGTTTAGTTCCATGCTACGAGTATCTTCTCAGCGGTTAGTGTGTGTCTGACCATAAGAGATAAGTCAGTGAGTGGATAATAGGGATAGGCTTAGGCAGGGTGGCTCTTGGAAGTGCTGCAGAGAAAGTCTTCAGGAAAGAGATTAGTGAGCAAACAGGTAAACAACTTTGTCCTTCAGAGATCTCATGGAATAAACTATGGAAGGAGTCTGAGAGAGGGAAAACCAAAGTAAGTGGCGTGAGGGTAGGTTTTAGAAATACACGATGGTAGAAGAGAGCCAAAAGGAAGTAGGTGTGTTGAAATGTAGGAGAGTTGTTAACCTGAGCCTGTGGAGGGGTGCAGATGTAAGTGGATATAGTGATTTGTATGAGCCACATAAGTGTTTGTGGATTTTGCTGGCTTGCCCCTTGCTTGCAGGCCGCCTTGTTCTTCATGTGACTTTATTTTTAAGGCTATTGCAAAATGATGTGGTTTGGGCAGTTATTCTGTTTATCACAGCTGTATCTTGGTACAAGGTAGTAACAGAATGCAGATCTGTTGTTAGATGCAGAAGTAATCTGTTACTTTCTGCAGTCAAGTTAGGGTCTAACGTTTATTATCTTTTCTAGCAGCTTTTTCATGTCTAAATAATCTTGGTTTAATAGATCCTTATTTATGAAGGGAGAAATCTCCCATTTACCAGTTTAATGGTTTTTCCCCCTCCTAATTAATTCTTTCCTGTTTAATTTTAAATGTAAGATTTGAGGACCCCAAGTCAATTTTGCGCTGTTTCACACAGTTATTAGCATGAGAATACTCAGCTTCATAGTTACAACATTAGTGTTTGCTTGAAATCTTCATGAGCAGCTTTCCATTGACACCGACCTTTGGTTAATGCTTGGGCATGTGTTAAGACATCCCTTGCTTTTTTTCTCTTCAGGAGTGGGGATTTAATGTAGCAGGCTTCATTAAAGAAAGGAATATTGTTCTTTGAAGGCCTCAGCTGTAATGGAGCTACATATGCCCACCCGCTTTCCCTTCAGAGTGGTAATATTATCTATGTCTCGATTTGAATAAAGTACAGAGAAGGCCATGCTGACAGCAGGCAGTGCTCCTACACCTCCTCAGCAGAGGTGCAATACACCATCTGGCACCATGTGGGTAGTAGTGATCCCAAAAAGTAATAACAGTGGGAGTTCTTGCCAGTTACAAGTTGTGATCGCAGGCCAAATGGTGTAGTTCTAAATCAGTGTACGTTTCCAAAGAGAAAGAGATGCAAGTATTTATTTTTGCCAACTTGAGAAGTATTTTCAGTGCTGGGGGTCTGTGCTGAGGTTTTGGGTGCTGGCATGTGTACACAAGTGTGAGGGGAGGAAGTCAGGGCAATATGGGCTGTGATGCCTGCTAGACCACCTTCTAGGAGCTAGGAAAAGTTGGCTTTTTGTGGTATTGTGTAAGCCTCAACTCAGTACATGCCAGGTTGAAACTGAGGAATTACTTTAAAAGAGTGAATAATGGAGTGGTCTATTGATTTGATTTCAACTTGGCTGAATGGGAATTGAAAGATCTCGGTCCTTTGGCTTGTCTGATTTGTTCAAAACTAGTCAAGATGACTGGGTAGTCTTGAACCAATTGCTGCTACCTGCTGCAAAACAACTAGAAAACATTGCAACTAGGTGCAAATTTCCCTATACTGCTTTTGGAAGTACTTCTGATGTGGGGCCCTAAGATACTTCTGGCTGGAAAGCTAAAGGTAGCATGATCAGAACTGCTGTAAAGCGGGTGCCAGGCTGGTTAGCAAGTTGCTTAGTAACTTGCATGATGGAATTCAGAGTGTACTAGTAAAACCTGTGGGTGACAGCAGCTCTTGAGAGGTTGCAGGGTAAGAAGAATAAATTGGATTCGAAAGGATCTTGAGAAATTGTGAATTTAAAATATGAAGAAGTTAATTTCTCAGAGTTTATTCTGAGTAAAAAGAGTGGTCAATAGTATAATCCAGGGAGATAGGAACAGAGCAAAGCTGTGCACAACATACATCCACAATGAAAACTAAAATACCTCAATGCATGCATGCACCCAGAGCAAAGGATATCCAGAGGGAATTGTGAATTTGTGACTTTTCAGAGCTGTCTTCTTACTGCAGACTTGCTGGGCCCTGAAAATACCTTGTATCAATGTGGACAGAGCTCATCCATGGACACAGGCACGTTTTCAAAGAGGTTTTTTGTTGTTCTTAAGTTATGTGAGTAGATTTAGTCACTCTTCTGTCATCATACACACTGTCTGCTAGGGGCCTTTGCCACTATCTTGTTTTCTCACCCCCTGGTATAGCTGTAACTGCTTTGCATCAGACTCTTATCTGTGGTCTTTTTGACTGCTTCTGCCTCTTGTAAAGGTTCATAAGACTAACAAATCCAGTCTAAGTCAACTGAATGCATTCACAGTCCTTGCACTGCATTTTCCATGTTGGGTTATTGTAGTTTTGCTCTTCAGGAGCGGAGATCAGCATGGGAGTTAGTGGCAATACTGGAGTTGCCCAAGGAAGTTGTGAATGCTCCATCCCTGGCAGTGTTCAAGGCCAGGTTGGACACAGGGGCTTGGAGCAGCCTGCTGTAGTGGAAGGTGTCCCTGCCTGTGGCAGGGGGTTGGAACTGGGTGATCTTAAGGTCTCTGAACCCAAACCAGTCTGGGATTCAATAAATGTGCAAATTATTGAAGTGAATTAAAGTTATTTAGTGAGCCTCCAAGTTTAATCTGTTTACCAAGATATTTCTACTGAGAAATACAGTTTAAGTCAGATAAATTGTAAGTTAGATGGATATGAAGGCACTGCATTTGAAATAGTTGCCTCAGTTACTTTTTTGTAAGAAATTTCTGCATTCATGTAAGCCCAATCCATGACAGCATTTTTACGTACCTGATGTAACTCTATACCCTGTATTCTCTTACGGTTAACTTCAAACTCTTGGTGGCATTTGTCCTTGTAGACAAAGAGGTTTGCAGGCAGAAAAGCAGCTGAGGCACCACTGCAGACTTTGCTGCTCTGCTTGTGTGATGCTTTTGTGCGTAGTCCAGGTTTTTCACTCTAGCATGAACACTGAAGATAATAGATGCGGATCATACATCCTCCTACTGAAGGGAAATGAGAAATCTCTCCAACTTTGGATAAAACCATCTTTAAAGCAAGGTTATATCATATGACAAAAGATTATTTAGCTGTTTATCATTAGCAGGAAACAGAGTAAGAATCTTTGGAGAGTCTGTCTTTACAGTGCCGTGTTTTACGTGAGTGTTTTGGGTTTGTTTTCATTGAATCATAGAATCCCAGGCTGGTTTGGGTTGGAAGAAACCTTAAAGCTCATCCAGCTCTAACCCCTGCCACAGGCAGGGACACCTTCCACTGGAGCAGCTTGCTCCAACCTGGCCTTGAACACTGCCAGGGATGGGGCAGCCACAGCTTCTCTGGGCACCCTGTGCCAGCGCCTCAGCACCCTCACAGGGAAGAGCTTCTGCCTAAGAGCTCAGCTCGGGCTCCCCTCTGGCAGGTTAAAGCTTCAGTTAAAGAGTAATAGTGTATGCAGAGTAATCTTGTTTTAACTGTTACCCATTTAGCTGTGGACGCACTGGGTTGACTCTGGCATATGTGAGGGATTTGCCCTTCTCACACGTCACATGCTGCCACCTGTGTTCTTGCAGCTGATGCATCGAGCGCTTACCAAAACCGGCAGTGCTGGAATTCGGGCAGTTAAATCTATACTTGTTAAGTGTCTGTACTATAAATCCCCAGATTTATATCTGGTGGCAGTTTGCTCATAGTCTAGACACTTGTGCTGAACTTGTGCGAGAAGCTAGTCCTGACTGCTTACATTCAAGAACTTGTCTTTCTGTATTGTATTAAGAGCTTAAACATATGCTCTGAGCTTGGAGCGCAGGAAGTCTGCTGGCAGCAGTCCCACTCTTCCATATTCTCATTTCAGGCTCTTTGTGGATAGGCAGGATTAAAAATAAAAGGCGGAAAGCCTGACAAGTTGTTGGCTGACTGATTTCAAGATAAGGTTTTCAGGAAAATTGGGATAAATATTAATGTTCTTTGTAAGAAAGGATGCTGCATGGCCGGGTTTGGTGTCAACTGCAGGATGGGATTAAAAGTAAGCTGGAGCAGTGCATAGGGGTCAGTTTGGTGAGGGCAGTTTCCATGTTGATTGTCTGTTTCATTGCATTAGGAGCAGAAATAATGGCTTTTAGCTGAAGTGGGTAAAAAACCATGAAAAAAAATACATGTATATATATTTCCTTTTGACAATAAATGTGCTTTGTCATTTGTTGTCATTAGAAAGAACATCTGATTTTTGCAGTTCCTTTGGATCGAGTGATGTTTCTCATATGTTGTCCCATTTAGAACTTTGTTGGTGCAATGCATAAAGTAATGTTTTTTAATAAAGATTTCTCCTAGGCATTTCTCTTGGAGGAAAAGATCAGTTTGGTTTTGTGTAGGTTGTATATAGTGACTGCTGAGCAATCTGTAAGGAAAAGAACCCACCCCCCATCATCTTGAAACTGTGGCTGACAAAACCAAGGCTGCAGCAGAGTACTTGCTTCCTGACTGTCAAGGCTGGTTTTGTTGGTGGGATTTTCCAAACCTGGGCTAAACTTCCAAATGGTGTAGATTTTCTGAGAACTACTGTGTAGTGATACCAGCATAAACCAACTGAGCTGGGGTTTCACACAATCCCAGACTGGTTTGGGTTGAAGGGATCTTAAAGCTCATCCAGCTCCAACCCCTGCCATGGGCAGGGACCCCTTCCACTGGAGCAGCTTGCTCCAAGCCCCTGTGTCCAACCTGGCCTTGAACACTGCCAGGGATGGGGCAGCCACAGCTTCTCTGGGCACCCTGGGCCAGCGCCTCAGCACCCTCACAGGGAAGAGCTTCTGCCTAAGAGCTCAGCTCAGTCTCCCCTCTGGCAGGTTCAAGCCATTCCCCTTGGCCTGTCCCTACAGGCCCTTGTCCAAAGCCCCTCTCCAGGTTTCCTGCAGCCCCTTTAGGCACTGGAAGGGAATTTTACTTGTGTCCAGTTTTCATCTTCCTGATGAGCTGGTTTATGGCACTTTACTTGGGTGCTTTGAGACCTAAACATTCTTATAAATGATAAAGCTCTAATTTACCAATATTAGGCATTGGTCAGAGTAATCCAAAAGAATATCCCATATTTCGTGAACAAAGAGAATAAATTCTGGAGCCTGTTGTAACTCTGTGCCAGGATACACAGAGTCCGACTCCACCACTTTACTCTATGGAATAAACAGACTAGCAGCTAGACCATGCTCCAAGAGTTTAAAAACAAAGCCCGCAGTAACATATACATCATGTTATGTGTAAAATAATCTTGGGCACTTCTTTATTGTGCTTGAGGAGAAAGAGCTTTTAGTTTGATGTAGTATGTGCTTGTGTACATTAAGGCAAATAACATGGGGTCCATGTTTTCTGGAGTGCCTGTGTTCAGTCTCGGTCTGGAACGATTTCAGATCATTCAAAGGAACTACGTAATCGTTCTGGAGGAGGATTTTTTGGTATCTTTTTAAGATGCTCTGTAGCACATCATTAAAATATCACTAGAAAGAGCTCTGTGTGTCAGTGCTCTCTAGCAAAGGTCTGAGTTTGCATCCCTTCATGTTATTTCTTGCAGTCAGAGCTGTTGCATCATCTGCCGATGGGAGTTGGTCTGATTTTTTTCTATTGATAAAACACGAATAGGAGATGATTATTGGAAGTATAAATGCTTTGTAAAACTGAATTTTATGATCTTCCTCCAAATAAGAAGCCACTTAGAATACAAATCACTGTTGCCATGTTTGATGTACCTGCCTTGATTGAAACATACAGTAGTTACAGTTGGTTGCTTTTCAGATAAAGAAGTCTCCAGGTTCTGTATTGTGTTAGTTTATACCTCTGTGAGTTCAGGGTTTTCCTTTAGGAAGTTGCTTTTATTTGTCTGTGGCTTGTAACAGGGTTTTGCTAAGTAAGGTCTAGAAATACTACAGGTAAAACTGTGCAGTGCTCCGGCAGTGCTGTAACAAAGCCAGAGAGGGAACCGGGGAGGTTTCAAACTGTGTTCTGTTTGTTTTGCTGCTGGGCTTGTGTTTACCTCTGGTATAGATATCAGATGGTGAGCTTTTGCATATTACTCATTATAGGAACATCAGGTTGGTTTTCCGTCCTTTATTCGTGCTCTTCCTCTTCCTCCTCCCTCCCCCTTCTCATCCTGCTGTTGTTCTATCTTTGCAGCATTGTTCAGTTTGAGTAGCAGGGCCAGAAATTGATCTCTTGTCCCTCGAGTGTTGTGTGAGCTGTGTGCTGGCTTTCAGCAAAGGCTTGAATAGGATCTGGTTCCCAAACACCACTGATGGCTTTACTGTTCACATGTGGTGGTATCTTCTGAAATGAAACCTTTTGTATGCAATGAAATCACCACCTTTCCAGGCTTTGGGGAATTTTAGGATACTTCTCATTAGTAATGGGAAGGATTTAAGAAAGTGATCCCCCACACAAGCCCTTCTCCCCACTTCTCTCTTCCACTGATGTGGAAGGGTTGCTGTAAGCTTTTAAATCACTAAAACCCAGACAAAACCAGCCATGAAAAAGTGTTTCTACCTGGTCGTGAGACAAGCAGGAAGTGCATGGGATGTCATTGTTGCAGAGAGGCACCAGCCTTTGCTGGCATCCAGCACTTAGCAGACATGCTGCTCAAGGCCTCAACGTGCAGTATGACGTTGCAGAACAGCTTTGGGCTGAGCTGATCCATGCTGGTTGTGCTTTATACCATTAACTGCAATCACCATGGGCTCCTGAAACGGTGCTTTGGTAGCATCCCTTTTCCAAAGGGATCTTTTTCTGGGAGCTCTGACCTCTGCTCTGTGTCTTTTAGTGTCCTGACAGCAGATGTTTTCCTAGGATGGCACTCTCCATCTTTTCTTGTTTCTCAAAACTGTCTTGTGAATTCTGAGGCTGAAAGAAGATGTGAAAATAAATGATTGGAGGAGAACTGAATTAGTGAAGATGAAACTGAGAAACAGAACAGCAACAAGATGTTTCTGAATTTGTATATGTGCTTCCTGAATAGATAATTGCATGTAAATAAGTATGCAGATGAGCTGGTGGGAAGAGAGTGAACTTGGTTATAATGGATTTTGACAAGGCTGTTTGAAAAAGGCTACCAATCTCATAATGAAGAGGTTAGAGATAACAAACCTTATCTGAAGATGGAAGACTGACTTGATTAAGTGGTTTAAAAGTCAAACAGGATTTTAACGTATTTATACCTGTGCTACCACAAATGACAGTCACCATCCTTTTGAATAGACAGATAATTGAGCTTATGGTGACTGCTTGTCCAGAGGTGGGGGAGTGTGCAGCCACTTTTTCTCCTTGAATACATCTGTATTGCCCTTTCATGACAGCTTGGGGTAAAAATAATTGCTTTAATATTCAAAGAAACTGTGAGTTCAGGTTAGATCTAAGGATGAAGTTCTTTACTGTGAGAGCGGTGAGGCACTGGAATGGCTTGCCCAAGGAAGCTGTGAATGCTCCATCCCTGGCAGTGTTCAAGGCCAGGTTGGACAGAGTCTTGGGTGACATGGTCTAGTGTGTAGTGTCCCTGCCCTTGGCAGGAAGGTTGGAACTGGATGATCTTAAACTCCTTTCCAACCCTAACTATTCTATGATTTTTAATAAACATTTATCTCAGCATTGCATATGTGGCATAGTGGGGAAGAGGAGTAGGTATGTTAGTGCACTGCTACGACTGAGTATTTCCAAGAGTTGTAAGGAGTGTATCTGTGTATTTGATTCACATGAGTATCAGCTGATATTACAGATGCATTTCTTTTATCTGCAAGGTAGGCAAACCCGAGGTTGAACTGGAATGCCTAGTGGCATCATTTCTCTAGACATCCTGATAGTAAAGATTCTGTCGGTCACATTTTGCTCCAAGCAGCATCTTTACAGTGGATTTTTAGTGGATTTCCACATATTTAATTATTAGCTTAGTATTTAGAAGTTGGGAAATCTTCATGACTGTTTCTCTTCAGGTTGTTCTGAATTGACTGTGTTGTTCATGCACATCTGTGTTAAGATCTTTGGGAGCTGGGGACTAGGTTGATTGCAAAGTTTAATACAGAATTTTACACCATTTCCCTTTTTCTAGCAAATGGATCACCTCACTTTGTACGTATATGCATGGATTTACAGCCATAATTTCACTGTATGCTGGAAGAAGGTAACAAAGGCACGTTCAGAGGGGAGAGAACAGCACTTAGATGGCAGCGTGGAACATAGTAAATTACTCTTCAGCATTAGACGTTAATCTGTCTAATTGCTGCCTGAGTTTACTGAAGCTGTTTTAGGGCAAACTAGTAACATGTATATTTCTATGCAAACAAATAGAACTAAGAATGAAAAGGAAGGGGTATTGCTGATAGGACTGAAATTCGTTCCTTATCTTCCTCTGTTTTAATTACCTTGCTGTAGTTAGTTTAATTTTGCTTACATAAATTAAGCAAAGTGTTTAACTTCACTGCTAAGTGTCGGCTGAGTGCTTAAAGCACGTGGAGTTTGCTGCAGAAACAACCTGTGATAAGTTTTGTTTCTGGACCTGCTGACAGAGAATTGATGTGCTAGGGTCATATAATAGTAATTCTGCCATAGTCATCACTTTCTAGATGGATGTCAGGCTATGGATTGAGTTCTCTACTGTCAAGTGACCTAAACCTAGCACAGAATCTGTGTTAATTTTTGCATATTGCTGCATTATTCAGAGCTCCATAGGGACCATGTTCTTGTGGGGGCAGTTTCTGGCAGTAGCTTGTGAAACCAGTCTACACAAACTTGGCATGAGCAGAAGTAATTCCAGAGTTGTTCTTTTCTGTTGGTTTTGGTGCTATAGTCGGAGCTGTTGTGTGAAAGAATAACTTCTTTGTCTTCAGCCAGAGAGATAATAGACACCCTGTCCGCCAAAGTTTTGTTGTCTCCATCCCTGTGCCGTGCTCATGGACTGTGCTGTGCTGCTGCTGAAACTTCTGTGTCATTGTGTCCGCAAAGCTGGGCCGGTTACAGCCTTATCTTACCATGTCTGGAACATCAGACTTCTTGTATTACTCTTTTAAAGATGATATTGAGCATTAAAAACGTGTATTCTAGGATTTGGGTAGGATTCATGTACTAACGTGATGACAAAATGCAGCTGTAAATGGAAGGAAGTGGTTTTAAACATAGTTATGCCAGATAACAGTTCACATTCTATATAAAGGGAAAGGAGCAATGTTTCATTGCACCTTTAAAAACAGAGTGTGAAGAATTTGTTATATTCTGTGGCAGAAACATTTCTGAAACAAGCTGGTTGAATCTGAAGGAAGATTTCATCAACATGAAAGAGAATTGTTTTTAAAGCTCACAGTGCATTCCACTGGAACCTTTTAAAGCCATTTGAAATGTTGCTTTATTATGTAGGTAATGCTGCAGGGACTGTTTTGGAGGGGGGGTCATTGAGGTGGACAGAGTGCTGCTGTGCTCTCCTGCTTTAAGCAAGTCACGTTTCCGGGACACTGACCGATTTCCCATAGCACAGATCTCGGGAAGTGCCTCATTCCTGTGTCTCTATTAATCTTCAGCCTGAGAAAGGGAAGATGTGATCAGAATTGGAAGTTACAGAAGCCAGCACAATTTTACATCTGAAATAGCGTTCTTCTAGTATTTCACTGTCATTTAAAAGGGCTGACTTCTACAGCATAGGAAATTAGAATGGCGGTGTTTGACATCATTATGTGTCTTGTACCACGTTTATTTTGGTGGGGCTGTGATTTTGTGCTTGTTCTGTTAGAAATAGCATTGTCCTTGCTATGGGCTTCCTAAAGAATGGCTTAAAGAGACTGCAGAGATTTAAAACTTGTTGAAAGCATTTTCCCTATTTAATAGCTTGAGTGGTCCTGATACAGGCTGCAAAGGGAACTGCTTACTGCCTGCAGTGGGGGATTAAACCAATTATGTGCTGGGCTGCACCCCCAGAGCGTGAGCAGCAGTCGAGGGAGGGGATCCTGCCTCTCTGATGTGCTCTGGGGAGACCCCCCCGCAGTCCTGATCCAGCTCTGGGGCAGGAGCACAAGAGGGACATGGAGCTGATGGAGCGAGGCCAGAGGAGGCCATGGAGATGCTGCGAGGGCTGGAGCAGCTCTGCTCTGGAGCCAGGCTGAGAGAGCTGGGCTGGGGCAGCCTGGAGAAGAGAAGGCTCCTGAAGGGGAGACCTGAGAGCAGCTCCAGTGCCTAAAGGGGCTGCAGGAAAGCTGGAGAGGGGCTTGGGACAAGGGCCTGTAGGGCCAGGCCAAGGGGAATGGCTTGAACCTGCCAGAGGGGAGACTGAGCTGAGCTCTTAGGCAGAAGCTCTTCCCTGTGAGGGTGCTGAGGCGCTGGCCCAGGGTGCCCAGAGAAGCTGTGGCTGCCCCATCCCTGGCAGTGTTCAAGGCCAGGTTGGACACAGGGGCTTGGAGCAAGCTGCTCCAGTGGAAGGGGTCCCTGCCCGTGGCAGGGGTTGGAGCTGGAGGAGCTTTAAGGCCCCTTCAACCCAAACCAGTCTGGGATTCTATGATTATAGTGGAGGCTAGGAGAGGAGGAGCAATTAAAAAGGCAAAGAAAGAAATAAGGGCTCTAATGAAGCAGAGGCAGGTGCTGGTGCTGAGGAAGGTGATTTAAATTGTTTTCTAATATTACTTGTGTTTCCTCTTAAAAAATATGTTAATCTGAAAGTGTGGTACCTGTGACAGTTACACATGGAGGCAGATTGAATGCTCAGGTACAACTTTATGTTCTAGGTTTTAGAACAGTTCCACTTATAACCTGGCGTGTGTGTCAGTATAGCTTACGCAATTTTCCTTACTGAGGTTAGCAAAGAGTGGTGGTGGTTTTCATGTTTAATAAAGTAGAGTCCTTACTGTACTGAAGTCAAGCCCAAACCCCTCCAACCCGTCAGCTGGGATCACTCTGAACTTCCAGGACAACCAGGTTTTGTGTAAGGTCTGACTGTCCTTAATTGGTATTTAGGAATATCTTTTGGCCTGTGAAATGGGAGATTTGAGGCTGTAGAAATGCTGAGGTTTCGCCCATTTCGTCTGTCACATCTGAAGTTGGTTTCAAGAAGCCTTCTTTATTGGGATGCAAGTGAAATGATCTGTGGTTTTCTTGAAAGCTGAGCACGGGGGCTGCAGTGAAACCTGACTGTGCCTGTGTTAGTGCAGCAGAAGTAATTATTACACAGAGTCACTCGTGAGTGAGGAACCTTTCAAGAGGAGGAGCGACCTCAGCCTGAAACCGAAAGGGTCAATTTAGGTTCTGTGTTGACCTAATTTTGACTGTTCTCCCCTTTTTCTGTTCCTGGTTGCTGTGTGAATGTCTTCTATAGGGGCTGTGAGCACAGCTGAGGAAGTGGACTCCCTATACCCGGAAAGCCAAACGCAAACTCGGTGCTCTCAGCTCTGCAGAGAGAGCTGCTTAGGAGAAGGAAGGCTTTGCTTGCTGCAGGCTTTATGTGTTCTAGTCTTAACTGCTTGCGCTTTATGGAGGAGAGAAATGAGTTCTTAATTGGCAGTTTTCTTGTGGTTTATGCTATTATTTTAGTGGTTTCACCTCAATGGAGTTTTTGGGATACGTGTGGGTTGTTATGGAGGTGTGTTGTAGGGGCTCAGTGGTTTGGTTCGTCTAAAATGACTTGATCTTACACAGAAATGAAAGCAAGGAATTTTCCATAGAATTAACTTTTATGCCTTTTCAGTTATTTTGTGGGACTTTCAATGACGTGCTTGCTTGCTTCAGAAAAATTCTGTGTTTGTGTTTTAAGGGAAACTTGGTGTGGAAAAGTGACATTTGAATTGGTTTTCCTTTGAAAGATATAAACCTGCTTATAGCCATCGGTGATGGGAGAGAATCTGATTCCTGTATGGCACTAGCAGTAGTACCTTGTCGCTCAAGGCTTTGTGTTGCTTCCACTTTAGATAGTGTATGAGGCATGGAAGGCACCGTCAAGGCTACATACTGTGTGAGCAAGGAGTAGCTTGCTTGTTTTAGGTCTGAAGGAGAGAAGATAGCGCATTGACCAGGGTAGAATAATGTTGGTGAGGATAAGTGAAGCAGCTCTCTGTGGATGTCTGAGTGTCTCCTGATAGAGGTAAGGTTTAAACTTCTGGATTGATTTTTTTCTTTAGTTTTTAAATGAAGACCTGTGTTACTGTAATCATAACCGGTACTGGAATATCAGCTCTAATTAGCTTAACTCCTAACACTTCCATTGCTTTAACTTGACTCAGACTGCACTGGAAGCAGGGAGTTGGTTGCGTTCTGCAAGCGCCATTGTTGTGAGCAGCCGTTCTGTGGACAGGAGGTTGCGGTAACAGGTTGTTTAGGCAAGTGCCAAAAGCCGTAAAGATTCTTTTGGATTTATCAGTTTCTTCTGGGGAAATGGAAAGTTCTCTCGGCAGACACAAACGTGTGGCTTTAGAACGATGGAGGTCACGGGCTGCCTTCACGTTTGTGCATTGCTTTGTGCTACCTGAAATCGCGCTTCATGTTACCTAGATGACAGCTGGATAAAGACAGGAAGAGTGGGGTTTGGAGAAGGAATTCCTGCTGGATGAACTAATTATGAGGAGGGGATCCAGTTGATGGAATCCACTTGGATTTCCAGGACAGTTTCCCCTAGAGTTTTTCACCAAAGGTATTTTGGAAAGCTGAGCGTGACAGTGTCCTGTCATAGGAAATAATGGGCTAAGGTGAAAATGAGGATAGAAATAAATGCTCAGCTGTCAGGGCAGAGGGATGTCACCTGTAGAATTTGGCACTGGGCCCTGTACTGAGGGTCAGTGGACTCAAACACAGAGTAGGCCAGAGGTGATCAGTGTCCCTGGTGATCCATAGGCAATGAGGGATGACTGAAGGGTTGCAGGAGGGCCTTAAGTCTTTAATTAGTGTTTAATAACAGCAAATGAAATGCAATATAGATAAATGCAAGTGTTGCAGGTGCAGGAATCCCAAATACAAGTTACAGCAAATTATGGTTCTAAACTATTACTGCTCAGAGACTCTTGGGATTAGGACTGGTAGGGCCATGAAAACACCAGCCCAGTGCCTGGCAGCTTTAAAATAAAGCCAAAACCCAAATCTCTGTGTGAAGTGTTAGGGATTAATGGGAAAGAAACAGTGGCTAAAGCAAAGCATCACAGAGCCGTGTGGAGACTTGTGGAATAGCCACATCTTGAAGACTGGGAAGTTTGGTCTGCTCATTTTCTACAAGCTGTTTTGGAGCTGGAGAAGACTTAGAGCAGGGCAACAAGGATGTGTGAATGTAGAAGAAGAGTGGTTGAGTAGACGTGAACTATCCATCAGGGGAAAGAGCTGATTTATAAAACCAGTCATTGGCAGAAGAGAAAACTCAACTTTCAAGTGAAACGTAGGCAAATCCCATGTGTATCTCTCAGAAAGCTTCTGCAGACACTCTGAAATCCTCCTTTGCAATGTGCCCTTTAAATCAGGGCTGATAATAAGGTCTGGCCAGTTTCCTCTAATGCTTTAGTGTATGTGTCCATCTTCTTGACTTGGCTTCATTCCTGGGAGGTGTTTCCGAGCCAGAGCTGCTTCACTCATGGGTTAATGAGGGACTTGTTCAATGGGTCTTGTGATCCTTAAAGACTAACGTGTGAGCGTAGCCCATAAGAGGGATTATGACTATCGCTGTAAGAACAAGTCTCCCAAAGCCAAGAGCAGAGTTCTTCCTCCTTCACTTTCCTTCTATGTGTTTACACAGCAAAGCTTGTGCTTTCTGTGATAGTTGAGGAAATAATGCCCTTTATGGACATGTGGTAAGACTGTTCTGAAGTGGTTTCTGCAGTATTGTTTGCGTTGTTTTGCTATAAAAGCAGTGAAGCTTGGAAAACCCATACCCTGTTTTGATTTAAGATAATCCAGTCTAGCTCCAACACTGTGAATGTTAAACTATTTGTCTTTTTTCAGACTCGTTACAGAAAAAAGGCTTTCTGATGGTAATAGAACAGGAGAGATTACTGTGTTTTCTGTAACTCGTCTTGATGTCAGAAATGTTTTCTTCCAAAACATGCCTGAGGAAATTTGGACCATTGTTTCCTAATGGACGTTCGGTGTTTAACAAAGGTGCATCAGAGACTTTGGCTTTGTTGTGCTGCAGTGAGGGTGAGAATATGCTGCTTTTTAAGGCTAAGACAAAAGAAATGAAGAGACGTTAATGCAGCCTTTCAATGCCTTAAGGGGGCCTGTAAGAGACCTGGACAGGGGCCTGCAGGAACAGGACAAGGGGAATGGCTTGAACCTGCCAGAGGGGAGACTGAGATGAGCTCTTAGGCAGAAGCTCTTCCCTGTGAGGGTGCTGAGGCACTGGCACAAGAAGACACTTCAAAGCTCATCCAGTTCCAAGTCTTGTCCTGTCCCTACAGACCCTTGTCCAAAGCCCCTCTCCAGGTTTCCTGCAGCCCCTTTAGGCACTGGAGCTGCTCTAAGGTCTCCCCTTAAGGAGCCTTCTCCTCTCCAGGCTGAACAAGCCTAGCTCCCAGCCTGGCTCTGTAGAAGCTTGACTTCTTTATGGGCCCGTAACAGTTTGGTTTCAGGTTAGCTGCTTTCTCCAGTTACAAATACCTCACTGGGTTTTCAGCTCTCACTTGCATAAAGCTGAGGAAGTGCAGTTCTTCACTATAAGTCTTCATATCTACATTTTCACTGCCCATTGCAGGATGAAATCAGAAACCTCAGGGTTGTTGGCTTATAAGAACAGTCTGAAGCACAGCTCGGAGCTGGGATGTAGAACACTGAATGCCTTTGAAGCCTGCTCTATGCTGTAATTTCAAGTGTGTTCGTACAATGGCTTCATTTATAACTGCTCGTAGTTCAAACACATTGTCTTAAGTAGTCAGGCCTATTTTAAATATCACTTTTATACTTCAGAAAAGATAAAAGGCATATAAATACACCCTTTCCTTCAAATACTTACTCATATATATGTGTTCCCTTGTTGGAAGGCGACTTAAAGCAGAATAAGCACTTCTGGGAAGTCACACTTTTCCTGCATGGAATATAGGTAACCAGCTACCAAAAAATGAAAGCCAAGTGAAACAAGTTATCACTTGAATCCTTTTTTCATTGCTGTATTTCACTCAGGTTCTGAGATACCATCTGTAATGTTAGCAGATTAAGTTAATAACCCCCAAAAGGCTGTTCTTTTAAATGCATGTGTGGCTTCCCACATGAAAAATCCTTTGTATTTCATGTTTCTTCTTTCTTTCAGTCTTTTCTCTTTTGTTTCAACCCAAAGCGCAAGTTGTTTGTGTTAAACCGTAGTGTTATTGACTGTACCCGATACAGGAGAGGTGTGAAAAACAAATGTGACTATACAATGTGTTTGAGGATTGTCTTTTTATAGGGACACACACTTTTCCCTAAGAAAACTGTCAGTGGGCTATTACGTTTGTTTCATTCAGCTATAGATAGTTCTGTCTGCTGGCAATTGAAACCTAAATGAACTCAAATAAAATATTCAAGCTACTTGTAATAGTGTTGTTAAAAAAATGGCTTTGACTGCTTAGATTCCCCCCCTGTTTCCTGACTGCTGTGTTTCATGTCACTTGCTCACCGCACAGGAGGTCATAGACAATTTGTCAGTGTGATCATATTCATGCATTAGGGTGAAAGCATCGGCTTGTTCCTCTCTGATAGCTTTATGTGCTGAATGGCGGAGCTCTGAGGAGGTCACCCAGCACCAGTACAGCCGTATCTGTTGGGAGGGATGCAAAAGGAAAACAAGAAACACAAATCTTCCCAGTGCTTGAGTTCTGGTTTCCTTCTTCTGAAGGAGCAGAGAAGAGGTTTTGACCATCTGCCTTTGCGATCGGTTTGTTCAGTAGAAACTGGGTAAGGAGGTTTTGGAGTGGTTATCTTACATCCTTGACATCCAGGAGTTTTGTGAGATAAAGCAGCACAGTAGCAGCTATTCAGGGTGCCTCCTTAGGTTAGGAGCCATGAAAGGTGCTAGAGCAGGAATTAAACCCAAAAGAGAGCAGAGTGAGGGAGGAACCTTCTCAAGTCCATCCAGCACCCATCTCCAGAAGGAGCCACCTGGTCCTCACTGCCTCTTGGGCTGCTTTTGCCCATCGTGGCTGAAGCAGTAGTAGCAATGATGGGGGGAAGTGGGCACAGGAGTGTAAATGTGATCCTTGGAGTGAAGCTGTGCTGTAAATAACACTCTTGCATTTTAGTCATTTGATCTTTAGATTTGTTAGGCTGCCTATGGTTAAGCAGTGTTGAAATCCCTGGCCCAGCTTCCAGCAGTGTTGGGAGGATTGGAATAGACTTGGAATGTTCAAAATGACTGCCATGTTGGATGTCTCTTCAGTGTCAGGATATCTATGGGCCATTAAGTCTCCTCTTGTACTTATTTGGTAGCATCTGTTAAAATGTCAGATAAGTGCAGTAAGTTTCCTAACCTTAAATTACTCTGGGAGGAAAATATAGTTCATGGTGCATGCTTAACCCATCATTTTACGCTCACGTTAGCATGTGGATGAGTGCAGGACCCAAACCAACTGGTTAATAAATAATGACCAATGTGTAGACAGAGCAGAAGGTGAACAAACAGGTTGTACTGAGTGTTATTAAATGTGTTACGGTAATCAGTGTCTGGAGGCATGAGAAAGGTGAGGGCTTTGTAGCACTGGGCATTGGAACAGCACAACAACAGCAGCTCCTGCCCCCCGCATCTCTGTGCTAGTGGGTAAGGTTATAAATTCTGATCAACTTTATTAAGATGCTAAAAAAAAAAAAGGGATGCTCCGTTGGAATGATTTGTTTGTTAAGCAGGAAATCAAATAGACTCTTCAAATTTTCATATAAACCCAGGAGTCCGAGTTGTTAGCATGTAAATGTCACCTGTATTATATACACATGTATATATATGTATATACACAGGGTGATGTGATAGTTTTGGGGTTGGTGGTGGTTGGTTTGTTTTAAGGCACATGGGGTGAGCAGAAAACCCCCAATTTAAAGCACAGATAACTTGCTGCTTCTTCTCTTTATAATTCCATTGATGTCTGGATGCTTTCCCATAGTTATTTAGAGTGATGCTCATGAAGAAACTGTTGCCAACTTAGAATATGGTGGAGTGGATGCTTGCTTAATAATGCTGAAAATCAGCCAAGACCTGTCTAATTATGGACTGAAGTGTTACGTTGTATGCTTGGAGGTGTGGGGTTCCTGATTTATCAATGTATACGTGCCTGTGTAATGAACTCTGTGGGAGAGCAATTATGGCTGGTAACATATGATTCAAATCTCACTTTTAATTAGAGATTAAAAAGTTGAGAAGACGAACTCTTGAGCAGGATGGAAACATGAGCCTTGTTTTTCAGCTTAGTCCCTACTACAGTCAGGTCAGTCACATTTACATTACTGGAATTTCAAGGCTATTGCTGTTTTCCTGCTTGTTGATTTGTTATGTGTGAGGCATCACTGAAACACACATTGTGCTTACAGATGAATTCCTCTGAGGTAGAACGGGAACCAAGACTTCTCGACAGTATGTATTTTGTTTCCAACATGGATGTATGTGCAAAGAATTTCAACTGTGATTCGATTTGGTTTTAGAATAGCATCCAAGCTCCCTCAGTTTATCAGATGAATACCAGCTGGTGCAACTGACAGCCAAAACGAGGGAAATAACCTCAGTTAAAGATGGAAATCCCTATTCATGAGACCATTGCAGAGCTTTTTCTTTCCAGTAGGACTGGTCGAGCAAGATGTTCGGATCATTGGTGGAGTGTATGGCTTTCAAAGGCAGATGGTCATTGTGTTTAATGTCTGTGTATTAGTGTTCTGTTGATGAAAGTGTGAGTAAGTAGTTAATTTCTCTAGGAAAATACAATGAAACTGTTGGGATCAGGGGATGTGTGACCTATGCTATGTTTGGTGGAAAAGCTTTGCATTCATTTAGCTGTGTAAGATTGCTGTGGACTTTTACCTGCTGAAATGTAACATCTGCTTGCTTAGATTAGGAGGGGAAAGAGATGTCTTTGTTTGCTCTAAGATGAATGGAAAATGAGTCTTCTATTTCATCCTGTTAATTGGAAGTTTGCTCCATGCTGCTGTTAAATCTCTTTCCAAATACTGAATGGGTGGTCTTCATCTCAGGAGACTCCTCAGACTTGTTCCTGTGAAATCAGACATCCTGGTGTCATTCCATACTATACCTCTTTACAGCTGGAGCTGCTATGGAAGGCAGGTTTTCTGTTTTGTTTCTTACCTCTGAAAGCTTTAAGTCTTCTTTCTGTCACGGATTTTAGCTTCAGAGGAAACCAGTGCAGCTGGAATGTGCTTTGCTGTACGTGAGAGTAGTTGGTCCTTTTGTGGGTCCTTCTAGGTTAGAACAACAGGAGAGTGCTTAATTCTCTCACCAAAGTGTTGACAATATTGTGGGTTTCTATGAACTGTTCTTCCTGCCTGTTCCAGTAATTCCTACATTAAGTAGGAGCCCTTCTTTTGGGCAGCTGGATTATACTTTGGTAATTTTCAGAGGTGTTCATTTGTGGAAGAATTCAGTATAGCTGTTACCTACACAGGTATAACCAAGAAATGATTTGGGACTGCAGGTCTGCACACAGATGCTTTGTGCCTGAGCTTCTTTGCTGAGCATGCTAAGCCTTAATTCTTGGACTTCCTCACTCTCTTTCCTTGGCTTTCTGACATTATTACTCACTTGTACTTTTTAATAGCATTCCTTTGTTTTCTTGTTTTGGAAATTACATCATGTCCTTTCATTCACCCACATTGGAGCAGCTTTTGGCCACAACATCTTCATTCAGAAATTGTCTGGATCAGTGAAAAGGTCCCAAATACAGAGGTTTATCAAAAGCTACTTGGAGTTGGTGATTTCTGTTGTACTGGATGAAGTTGAATGAAGTGATGGATGTGCTGGAACAGTAAACACAGTATAGGAGATGTGTAGTTGAATTAATATTGCTCCGGGCTGGTGATTGTTCAAAGGAAAAGAAATGCACATTGGGTTCAATGTCAGTGAGTGCTATGGGTGGATTTTTACCCGGTTTGTGTCACAAAAGGGCCTTGTGAGATCTCAGTGTTTCTTGTTTATGTTGCTACTGACATAAATTATGTGATTCTGCTGACAAAACCCATTCGTTTTACATGCATCCATACATATATGTGTATACATGTATATAGGCATTGTGGAACTTGGGAATATTGGAATATTCCATGTTTTAAACTGCAGACTTGGGTGGCAGTTGGAAGTCATTGCTGGCTATTTCTAGCTGGCTTTTATGGGCAAAAATCCCACTTGACAGTGAGTGGCTTCTTCACTGATGGCCAAAGGCTGGGGCAGAATATGAAGGCTGACCCGCTTCCTGCAGCTGGCAGGGCAGTGCCAGACAGTTGTGCTGTGATGGTTTGTGCTGCGTTACTGATACTGCACCTTGTGCCTGTGGGGAGGAAACAGTCAGTTGTTTGTATTGGTTTTGGAGATCACAGAATCCCAGGTTGGAAGGGACCTCAAGGATCATCTGGTCCAACCCTTCTAGGCAAAGCATGACCTATAGTAGACGGCCCAGCACCCCGTCCAGTGAATCTTAACAGTGTCCAGTGTCAGGGAATCCACCACTTCCCTGGGGAGATGGTTCCAGTGGTTGGTTGTTCTCATTGGGAAAAGTGTGCCTCTTGTGTGCAGTCGGAATCCCCACAGGAGAAACTTGTGCCCATCACCCCTTGTCTTTCCATGTGACTCCTTATACAAAGGGAATCTCCATCTTTTTTGTAACCAGCCTTTAAATACCAGATCATGGTGACAGGGTCTCCCCTGGGCCGCCTTTTCTCTGGTCTGAACAAAGTAAGAGTAAAGAAGTAGGACCATCACCTTTCTGCCAATTCCAAGAGAACTGGCTTGGGAAACCTATACTGATATAAGAAAATAGAATAAATGAAATATAGTGTGACTTGCAGCCATACCACAGGACAGAGATTTTAAAATCCCAAAGTCTTGGAATACCTGGAGAAGTCCTGAATGTGTGTTGCGTCTGATGGGAGCACTCCATAGTTGCGATGGATGTATTGATTCAAGAGGGGATAGTTCTAAACCTGATTGCCCCTCCCCTCCAACTCTTTGTATATTGGTCTCTAAATATATTTGTTGTGCTACAACATGTCAGATTTTATAACTTTGATACAGTTAAATAGTGGAATTCTCAAATATAATTAGAGGGTGAAAGGCATTTAAAGAAGAAAAGCACTTTAATGACATTCAGTTTTTATTGACAAACCACTAATATCTGCTGCATTCACATAAAGATTTCTAATGTAATAATAGGAGTAGATGAAAGCTCTGCTATTTAAAAGCTCAATGCAGAACATACTTATCAGATGTGCTCCCTGAATGCAGATGGGAAGTTCATTGAGCAAATTAGGGCTAGTCATCACTCATCTGCAGCTTAAACTGCATAAGCCATGTCCTACTCTCTTACAGGGTGTCATGTTCAGGTTTTGGCCATGGAATGGTCTGTGCTGGAAGGGACCTTAAAGCTCATCCAGTTCCAACCCCTGTCATGGGCAGGGACACCTTCCACTGGAGCAGCTTGCTCCAAGCCCCTGTGTCCAACCTGGCCTTGAACACTGCCAGGGATGGGGCAGCCACAGCTTCTGTGGGAGAGCAGTTGTCGAGAATGCCAGATAAATGTTTTATGATCCTTCCTTTTTCTGCTTCCTTAGGATCTAAGGAATATAGTAGTGTCTTTTGTGAAGCAATAAAACACATAAAAATACATAATAATAATAAAGAAGTAATAAAAATGTGGTCAGGCAGTTGGGTGCTTTCAGAGAGGAAGCAGAAGTTTACAGCACCCAGCAAGGGAGTCTGAAGAAGGGACACCATCCTGCAGTGAGTGAGCTGAAGGCAACTCTGGCGGAGCTCAGGTACCCAGGGCTGGACCCATTCTCCGAGCTGAGGCAGGAGTCCATGTGGTGGGATCAGAGCTGCATGTGGGATTGGCACATCTTCCTGGCCTGATGGAGCAGCCGTGGTGATGGTGAGCATCCCGTGCTGGTTGCAGCTCCACAGACGAGTGGAAAATGGAAAGCAGGGAGGTCATTAACAACCCTGAGAAATGAGATGGGGTCGCTTCATGAATTTATGGAATGTTGTACAGTTTTATATACAAAATCATTCATCTAAGACCATCTGGGAAGTTTCTCTTAAGGTTCTGGAGAGCACTGGGAATTGTAAGTGAAGCTGTCAAGTGCTTTTCAGTATCTGCTTGTAGTAGAATGAAAAAGCCCTGCTGAGGTGGTTGAATATTCTTCTCCTTTGCTTTAAACTGGTGAATTTAAAGCAGCCTCAGGTTACTTTTGATGTTTGATGACAAATGAGATGTGTCTGTGCTTCCTTCTGCTTGCTGCTTCTCAAATGAGATTTCTAGAAGTATAGGCTGGTAGAGCCTGTAACACGGTATTGTCAGCAAGTAACACGCACGCTGGTGTGAAAGTAGGTGCTCTGGTCTTTCCCAGTGAGTAGCAAGATACATTCCTCGTGGCTTTTTGTTGATGAACTTGTAAGTATGTGAGGAGAGCAGAGGGCTGAGTACCGAACCCTTGAGTTAGTGTAGAAGCCCTTATGGGGTTGTGTTTATCTAAGGATTGAGTTTAAAAGAAAACCCCCCAGAGGGAATATTGCAGGGTTTTGGCAGGAGAGCTGGCTAGGTTGAAGGGAAATACTTGGAAGTGATACATTACTTCTTCAATAGTGTGTTATGTCATGTGTATGCAAGTGTTACCTGCTTTTTCTCCTCTCCCATTTGCAAAGTGGTGAGGGGGAAGAGCCAAGTGACTGAAATGAGCATTCATTAACGGAGATCTAAAAGCAGTGATGGTCAAGAGCAGGGCCTGACAGCTTATACAGGGATAGTGTGGAGGAGTTGTGGGTTTATTCTTGGGATGTGTGCGCGGAGCGAGACAGCATCGGGGACAGCACAGGGCTGAGAAGATGCTGCTGATTTCTGTTGATTTTGTGTTTCAGGACTTCCAGTGAATGGAGGAAGACACCTTTTACTAGAGATTCCCCTCGTCTAAAGAGAACAAGGTAGGAGAAGTTCTTCTCTATGCTCCAGTTTTTCTTTGAAGTTTAAATCCAGCTGCAGTTGTCCTCCATTTCTTGGTTAATCTGTGATCTCCTGGAATTGGTATATGAAGCATTGAACACTGTCTTCCTACATTGGTTTGCCAGTTTTCAAGCTGGTTCGTTGCATACCTAGAGAAGAAGGTGTAGCAGCTTTCACCTATTGTGTTTGATCATTGCTTGTTTTTTCCTACTGCAAAGTCTCCTGTGTTCTGTGAAAACCTCCCTGGCTTGCCAATGGTTTGAACTTCAGTTCCAACACTGAATATTCTTCAGACTTGAGCTTTGCAGAACAGGCTTAGAGCAGTTCTTTAATTAGGTCTGTATTTTAATATGTATTTTTGATCATTTGAAAGCTAAGGAAAGAATTCAAGTTTCCTCTGATGTCTCAAAGTAGTCAAGTGCTGCCACTTTATACATTGCCTACTTTTTTGTTTTCACTTTGTCATACTGCTCTATCTTCAGAATTAACTCCACATTGAGAGGAGGCTCACACACAACATGCTGCATGTAGCTGGTGTTTTAAGTGATGGCTTTTGGCTGCTCCATGGCACAGTTAAATGTTGGAATGCAAGTGGTTTCTGATGAGCTTCAGTCTTCTGGGGGTTTGGGGTAGAAGCAGCCAGGAGGGACCAGGAGTATCCTGTGGTGCAGCAGGTCAAGGGAGGTGATTCCTCCCCCTCTACTCAACCCTGGTGGTCCTGCATCCAGTTCTGGGCTCCTCAGCACAAGGAAGACAAGGAGCTGCTGGAGAGGGTGCAGCGGAGGCCACAAGGATGCTCAGGGGTCTGGAGCAGAGATTGCGGGAGCTGGGCCTGGTTAGAGAAGAGCAGACTGAGAGGGGATCCCATCAATGCAGATCAGCAGCACAAAGGAGGTACCAGGAGGATGGTGCCAGACTCTTCTCAGTGGTGCCCAGCAAGAGGACAAGGAGCAGTGGCCATAAACTAAACCACATCAAGTTCCACCTCAACACGAGGAAGAGCTTCTTTCCATTGAGGGGGGCAGAGCCCTGGCACAGGCTGCCCAGGGGGGCTGTGGAGTCTCCCTCTCTGGAGACATTGAAACCTACCATGGACACGTTCCTGTGTGCCCTGCTCTGAGTGGCCCTGCCTTGGCAGGGGTGGGCTGGGTGATCTCCAGAGGTCCCTTCAACCCTGATGATTCTGTGACTCTGATGGGCCTGGCAGCGCAGGGCTTGTTGATTCCAAGCTGTAGGAAGTGCCCTATGATGTCTTCCAGGGCATCACTAGACTAACTAGATGCAGTTTAAGTAGGCTTGACTAGGCAGAAAGTGCCACATTTCCTGTCAACTCTAAATACTTAGTTCAGATGGTTGCAGATGGAGGCAGCTACTGTTAATATTTAAAACCAAACCAGTGATTTCACCTGTTACGGGCAACACAGGAGCTGCTAAAAGCACTGAAGGTGAGGTGATGGTATTCCTAACTTTGGTTCTCATTTCTCTCAGAGGCAGTACGAGTGACATTGTATATGGAGAATGGAAGTGTCCCTTATGAATTCAGGCTGTATCATTACTCTAGAATTAGAAATCAGGTTATGCAAAATGATGAAGCCCTGGTCAAAATTAAGTTTCCTCAATTTCAAGGTCGCCACATTTTCCTGTTCAAGAGAGAACTGGTTCTGATTTCTGACTTGATTCTAATGAGTGGTCACGTTCTTTTAGTAGTGTTTCTGATCTCATTCTCAAAAGCTGTTTAGTTTTTCTTCTGTTAAATCCCAACACTTACAGGAACAGTATTGTTGGGCAAATTTGTCACTCAACACCCCCAACTCCTCCTGCTCTCGATCCAGATCCCTGTTTCCGTGCTCGGGATTTCCCCAGCCCAGGGTTAGGACCATTGCAGTTAATAATATAGCACTTGTCTCATTCTTCTTAGGCTCTAGCTATATAAAAGTTAAAGTTACCTGTGAACATAAACAGCACAGGCTCATCAAGATGCATATCTGGCCACATGCACCTTAGGGCAGTTTTTGGGAACTCCATGTGCATGGGAATATGACCGTGTTACAATCTCAGAATTCCTTTTAACTGTAGTATTATAGGCTGCTTTATTTTGCTAAAAGAAAAACAGAGATTGAAGCTGACTTCCTGCTTCCTTGTGAGACAGTGTCATAGCATCACAGCCTGGTTTGGGTTGGAAGGGACTTTAAAGCTCCTCCAGCTCCAACCCCTGCCACAGGCAGGGACCCCTTCCACTGGAGCAGCTTGCTCCAAGGCCCTGTGTCCAACCTGGCCTTGAACACTGCCACAGCTTGTTTGGGCATGTCTGGTGTGACTGCTGTTGGTTATTGTTAGTATTTGTTTTGATGTATCTCCATCAAGAATGGTTGGAGAAGAAAAGGCAGTAGGGGCAGATCTCACTGCTAACAGGAGTAAAGGAGAGAGAACAAGTGCCAGGGGCTCTGAAGTTGTGGTGTAGGATCTCTAAGGATCCTGTAGGTAGGATCTGGAGGATATCTGTAGGTAGTCAAGAGATCTCAGTTTTGATGACATCAGGCAGACCTTCATCTTAAGTCCCCCCATCATAATGGTTAATGTTCAGGCTTCTGTGAGGGAACGGGAAATGGTTAGCTTGTGTTCACATTCAGTTGTTATAAAGCCTATTAGTTTAGAGAACTTTGTCTAATAGGCTCTTAATTGCTTCAGAAGCTGTAACTGATAGGGTTCAGTTCTTAATTCCTCTTTCGTTTTCCTTTTTCCCAATAATCCTGGACCTTCTTGGCATGTTTCCTGGATTACAACAAAGCTTTTTTCATTCTTAAAGCTCCTGGAAATATCTAATCTCTGAATTCTCTTCCTGTGTTTTTAAATGCATGGACCAAGCTCATGAACACGTTTCCCTTGACTTCAGGGTTGCTGTAACCAGTTATTCACACCCCTGTTGTGAATCAAGATGTTAGTTGAGGCAGAGTTTAATGCAGGAAGTTTGTGGTGCTTCTGCCATAGAGTGACAATGACGCGTGGCACGTTGGAGTGCGGCTTCACTGTGTTCTTCTGAGCTCCTGCTCCTCATCAGGAGTTTGTCTCTCAAAGCATCCTCTTGAATATCAGGGCAATTTAAGAGTGAAGGTGAAACTTTGAATCATTTCTTTGGGAAGCATGGGAAGATCCAGCCTGGGAACTGATTTCTGTGTACAGTGGATGTTATACATGGAGTAAATGCCTGAAAGCAGAACTCGGGGGGGGGGTGGTGTGTGTGTTGTGGTTCTTCCTTTCATTTCCCACTTTCTTTCATCTCGTGTTAATTAGCTTTAGAAATGTCACTTAGTTTAAACCAGTCTTTGTTACCTGTTCTGTCTGAAGTTTGAAGGCTCTTTGGAAACAGTTCACTAGTTCATAACAGGTTGGGGATTTATTTGTTCACTAAATGTTAATTTAGTCTTTACATGTTCCTAAATCCTGAAAACTAAAGTAGGAAATGTACCTTTCTCAGTGTCTTAGTCTCAGTATCCTGTATTTCATATCCACTCTTCTGAGTTTCTAATGTAGTGAGTTCAGCTTCCCTCGTGAAAAGAGGTAATCTGGTGCTACCAGGAACTTTAAACATAGGATTCTTTGTAAGTAACAAGTTTTGCCTCTATTTTCTGTCAGAAAAACAAGTAAGGAACTACCTTCTTAACAGATCTTCTTTCCATCGTTCCTATTGGGAATTAAGGGAAGATGTATTGAAGAAATGTGATGCCTCAGGATCCTCTGAGATAGAAGCAGATCTATACAGGAATAAGCAGTGAGATACAGACTAACCATTTTCCTTCTTGTCAATACAGAATATTGTCATGGTATTTGTCAGCAGTAAAAGTACAGGAATTAAGGCTTCTCTAATGAGATGGTTTTTACAGTGTTGTTTGTCAGGTTCAGCTGTTGGCTCGGTGCTCCACTAAGTTTTGTTTCATCTTCAATGTAATTCTGGTAGAAATTATCTGGGAATGTCCACCTGCCTTCTGCCCTGAGTGAGCAAACGTGGTTTCATAGAGCCACAGACAGGTTTGGGTTGGAAGGGACCTTAAAGCTCCTCCAGCTCCAACCCCTGCCACGGGCAGGGACCCCTTCCACTGGAGCAGCTTGCTCCAAGCCCCTGTGTCCAACCTGGCCTTGAACACTGCCAGGGATGGGGCAGCCACAGCTTCTCTGGGCACCCTGTGCCAGCGCCTCAGCACCCTCACAGGGAAGAGCTTCTGCCTAAGAGCTCATCTCAGTCTCCCCTCGGGCAGGTTCAAGCCATTCCCCTTGGCCTGTCCCTACAGGCCCTTGTCCCAAGCCCCTCTCCAGGTTTCCTGCACCCCCTTTAGGCACTGGAGCTGCTCTAAGGTCTCCCCTTAAGGAGCCTTCTCTCCTCTTTCAGTGTTCATGTTTAGGGGGACTGTACTGCTAAACAATACTATAATGCTCCCGTTTGCAGTTTGGCAAAGCATTATATGGTGCTGCGATGCTGTAAGGTTTGCGCCTTTAAGCTTTCCTGACTTTTAGAAGTGTTTTATCACTGAGGTGGTGATTCCCATTGGGAAATGTATTTTGATAGCAGAAAGCAACCGTTGAAAGCACCAAGCTCCTTTTGATGCTAGGCTGCATCAAAAGAAGTGTGGCCAGCAGGTCGAGGGAAGCATTGTACGTGTGACTTAGTTTGCATTCCCTTAATACTGTCATAGCTAATAACTTTTCATCACTGGAAAAAACATAAAGTTCTACTCTGAAAATACACATTTAATAGCTCCCAACTCGCACAAAACTTGCCAGCAGTGGCCAGGCAATGTTTGTGCATCTCACTGGGCATCCACCACTTTCTCACGAAAGAGCTTGCCTTTCCTAATGAGCTTTCTATAAAAAAATGATTATATTTTTAGTGAAGTGATCATAGAAGAGGAAAATAGTGAGATCTGCCTGTTCTGGTGGTGGTATATGGGGCAAAAATAGTTTGCTTTGATTCTGAAGCAGACTGGCTTTCCCTAGGAGGTCTCTAAAAAGAAGCAGAAATGGCTTCTGTGGGCTGTCATAATGTGTAGCCACCTAAAACATGAACTAGTTCTCACAGCCTGTCTACAAACTGTCTCAATTTTAAGCAAAGAAATAGGCCTTAGTCATCCAGGAGGATTTAATGAGAGATTGCAGGCTCGTTCCAGCTTAGCATCTGTGGAAGGCTGCAGCATTCAGTCTGTCCCTACTCTCTTGGTTTTTCTTGTTACATTGGTACTACTGCTTTCTCCTGCTCCAGAAACTGTTTTTGTGTGTGCGTTGCATTGAAATTACCTTTGTTAGCAAACGTGTGGCAGAGTCTGTCTGTACATAAACCAGGCGATTCCTGAGCTGTTTGTTAACACAGGCTACTTTGGTGAAGTGCCATTGATGCTCCAAAGCAGAGTTCATAGAGGTAGTACCTTTTACCTACCTGCTGATACTGTTTGGAGACCTTTGCTTGCATAATGCCTTCATTAGATTTGCTAAAGTTACAAATGGCAAGCTAAATAACCAAGTCTGGTAGCTCTTGGTTGCCCAATTTGCTGCTGGAAGCATAGTGTAGCACTGGGAGTGAGAAGGATCCCCATTGGCACCCTGCACCGTCAGCTTCTGCTGACACAGCTGCTTGTGAGGCTGGAGGAGAGAATTAACCTGGAGTTCACTGGGGCTATGAGAAAAGCCTGATCTAGCTCCTCCTAATAGTATAATGCCATTTGCCATTTAATCCTTCTAATTCCATGAACTAATATGACCAACAGAAGCTTTAATTATTCTTAAACATTATTTCTGGCTGAGCAGTAGCTAAACAGAGGAGGAGCTGGGACCAAGTGACAGGACACTGTGCTGGTGCATGCAAAAGGAAAAGAACAGTTGCTTTTGGTGATCTGCTGCTTCTGCTACTCTATTTAGTGAAAACCTTAACTAAGCAGGGTATAAATTTAGTGAGCACTTATGCGTGGAGTACTGCAACCTTGTCTGGAAGGTGCAATGAGAAACCACGTCAGGAGCTGAGGCTAAATTAGGCTTATTACTAAAAGGCCTTTCTTTCCATCTCCCACTGGTGCAGGTCACTGAAGATCTAACCATCCTCTGAGGCTTCCAGGTGAGCTCTGCAAATATGGAATTAGTCCTTGAAGACATCCCAGGGCTGGTAACTCAGGGTCTGAATGCAAGGTGTCAATTTATTCTCTACTCATGGTTCTTTGGAGTGAATTCCTGGATGCCCTGTATATGCCCTATGCAGAGACTTAATCTCAGTAGCAGCATAGCACTTTCTGGAACAGTTTGCCATGTGAAAGCTAGAGGTGAACATCATTAGCAAACTGTTGTCCTCACCTGTGGCACTGTTCAGGCTCAGTGCAATTGGCTTCTTCAGCATAATTAGGTTTAATTAGGTTACACCTGAGCACTGATGGCACAGCTCCACACTGGCCTCCTGTCAGTGCAAGCTGATGTGGGGGTAGTCCTTAAACCTCCCGCTTCATTCATAGGAACTTTGAGGTTCTGGGCTGTCCACTGCTACCATGAGAGTTTGATTCTGAGGAAGATGCCATTATGAAGGTTGATTGTCCTTCCAGTTTTGGATGGAACTCCAAATGGATACCTAGAGAGTATTCCAGTTCCAGCCAGGAGGTTGGAACTGGGTCAGCTTTAAGGTCCCTTCAACCCAAACCAGTCTGGGATTTTATGAAGAACCACTTGAGTCTGCTTTTTCTTTAGTAAATCCATCAATCAGGTGTCCACAGGATGTTATCAGTGTAATGCTCAGTACTGAAGAGGAGGAAAAGATAAGTCACGTTCAGATTCAGGCAGCTCTCCAGATAGTAACAGCAGCTGTTTACTGCCTGCTTGTTGTCTTGCTCAAAGCCTAGATAAATACACTTGGATTAGTGGGATGTTGGGGGGATTATAATATTATCATGTTTCAAGGAATAACACTTAGAGTTCTGTTGCCTCCTCTTTACTTGTAAGTTCTACTTCATATTTTCTTCTTGTGAGGTTGCAAAGGGTGTTGTGTGTGAAGCAGTTTATTAGTAACAGATTGTAGGAGAGGAAGGATATGCAAACCCTCAAGTTTTCTTTCTATGCTGCGAGCTGGAACATAACAGCCATCTAAAGGAATTAAATAAACAGAATTGAAATTGAAGACAATTGTGTTGGTGCCCAGATGGAAGTCTATTTTGTAGTCATGTAACAGTAGGATGCTTCAAAGAAGGGCCTGAACTGTGTTTAGGAGCCCTGGGAATAAGCCTAAATACTGGCTGGTGATGCTTTGAAGTCATTACACAAGGGCTGGATGATACTCAAGTGATTCATAGATGGAGAGGAAACACTGGTGCTGTACTGTGTTTTCTGTTTGATATTCATGCATTCATGCATTCATGTGTGTAGACAAACATATGCCAAAAGCTGTCTGAGGAATCTAACAAGTGAACACTAACTGCTGAGAGGCAGGAGAGGCTGAAGTTAATGTCACTGTGCACACTTAGTGGTGTTTGTACATCTGGGCTCTAAGTATGTTAGTATCTCTTGAAGTCGTATTAAAAGGACTTTCAGTGGCTTTAAGTATGCATATAAAGCTCTTTTGAACTGGGTATTGCTGTGTTGATACAGTTCAGAGTATTGGAGAAATGTGAAGAAACTCAAGATTGCATTTAGTGAGCATCCTCCAAGAAGGGCCTAATGTTGCAGGAAGAAAATCCTAATGTGTTTCTGTGAGATGAATGTGTTACCTTGTAACTCTGGAATATTGTGTGTACAAGAGAAGGAAACCTGTGGTTTGTTGCATGTCCTGATCAAAGAGTCTTTACTATTCTTTTGGTCTGGTTAGGAGCTGCTTTTGTTCTTTCTGTTTGATTCTTTACCTACTCTAATAAGAGGATGTTCCACCAGCAGAAGCTGTCAGTGTGTCTGGCGAACCAGCAGCTCAGTCTTTTATCTTCAACAGCGTAGACACAACCGTGTTTTTCTTTCCCAGGACATACAGAGCAAGGAAAATACATGGATAATGCTTGTTTGATTTATTTTTTGTATCAGTTAACGCTGAGTCTGAGTGGCTTCTCCTCCTCATGACAATTTATTCAGCTCTGAAAAGACTGACAGTCAGCTTGCCCAGGAGCTAAAGACAGCGGCTTCCCTAGTCTGTGGGGTGTTGTCATAGAAATCAAAGAATCCCAGACTGCTTTGGGTTGAAAGGGAGCTTAAAGCTCCTCCAGCTCCAACCCCTGCCACGGGCAGGGACACCTTCCACTGGAGCAGGTTGCTCCAAGCCCCTGTGTCCAACCTGGCCTTGAACACTGCCAGGGATGGGGCAGCCACAGCTTCTCTGGGCACCCTGTGCCAGCGCCTCAGCACCCTCACAGGGAAGAGCTTCTGCCTAAGAGCTCATCTCATCTCCCTTGTCCCATCAGTACTTGTTGGCAAGATTGACTTCTGAGCAATGAGGAGGGTACAACCCATTCTGATAGGTTTGGTTTTAATAGTAATGGGCAGTGGAGGCAGTTTGCTAAATGCTGTGTCTTTCCCAGTTTAATGGGATAATAATTGTATCAAACCATTGGTCAGGAGACGTAGGTCCTGCTAACAGAGCTGGAATCATCCTGGCAATGGCCTGGATGAACAGAAGCAAATGGGATGGAAGGCTCTGCATGGATGTTGATTCCTCTGTTTAGAAAATGCATTGGTAAAATAGTTTGTCATCATTCTGAGGTTTTTATCTCTTTTAGCACTTTCTTCCTCCTTCTCAGTGATGTTTCCTAACCTGGAGCGTTGCTCTCTTACACCCCTTGTTCTTTTGCTTCACACAGTGTTTGGGTTACACGCAGTGGAACAGGATCGCCATGTTTCGAAACAGTCTCAAGATGCTGCTTACAGGAGGGAAGTCAAACCGCAAGAACAGGTCCAGTGGTAAGTAAATGTCACCTCCTCCTGCATGTGTGTCATTTATGGGTTTGGAAGGTTCCTTTCATGTGTTTTGGTCTTTCTAATGGCTGCATACTCAGTTGATGATCTTGAAGACTCAAACATCATCGCAGGTAATTTGAATATTGTCCTGTGATTCAGTATTTAAAACCAGATGTCTATTAAACTGTATGTAAACCATAATCTGTTTTATTGGGGAGGTAAAATGCAGGGAAAAGCAAATCATAGTTCTACATAATCCTGCAGTAAACTGACATCAGGGCTCATATTTCAGTTGTGGAATTGAAAAAGAAACCTTTTTTTCCTCTTCAGTGACTGTGGTGACTCGTGGCAGTGAAATCTTCCTCACAGCCAATACTTGTGATAGCAGCAGCAAATGGTTTTACTTTACATTTTTAAACAGGAGGGAGAGAGAGGAATGTGGAGAGATGGAATGGAGGAGAAACCGCCCAAGTTTAGTCACCGTTTCTGTTAGTTTCCTCTTTGCACCATCCCAGAAAAGGCCTTTACAGTCAGCCCTGGTTCCTGTGGCTTGGCCTGGTTGATCCGTGAAGGAGGTTAGGAGAGGTTGTAATAGCGAAGCAGCGCAGAAATCCTGAGATGCTTTAGAAACATTTTTATTTAACTCTTGTATTTGTTTCCGAAAGTGGAGTGTTGGCAGCGTAAGAGCTTTTAATTAGATCTTTCATTTCTCTTTTTGAAGCCATCTGGCAGCACATTCTGAATATTTTGGGATACAGCGTTTATTTGTGCCTGTGCATCTGTGTCAATAGTGTGAACGTACATTGCCTGGGAAAGCACAAGTGGAGGTGCGGGGCTGCAGCAGGGATAAACCCTGTGGAGCAAAGGGACTGGTTTCCCATGTCAAAACAAGTTAATGCGTGTTTTTCACAGTGCCAGGATTTCCCCCCTCACTTTTAATGTCTTCCTATCTTTTATGTGGGGAAGGGGAAGTTGCCCTAAGTTGCCCTGAGGTTGCCCAGTGGCAGCGCTGGAGTCCCTTAGACCTCACTAATGTTAATCTGGTGTCTGGTGGGAGCCCCAGTTTGTGCTGGTTGATCCTGGAGATCCTCGTCACGGAAGGTTCAGGCAGTGCATGCGGGTGTTGACTCTTGCGTTAGTTACTGTGCCTGGTGTGTACCTGCTACAGTGGGGAAGTGGCTGTTTTGCAAAGAGCCTGAGGTCGTGGTTGTCATTCACAGCTCTTGCGAAGGAGATTTTCTTTCCTTCTGAACTCCTCATTCTATTGCAGGAGTGGTTAATCTGAGGGAGGTACCTGCATGAAACACAGGTTTGGGGCAGACCCAGGAGCAGATGGCTCTGTCCTCCTGTGAGTCAGTATCCCTTTGAAGTATCACGTGCACAGTTTAAAGCCCAGGAAAGTACAAGTCTTTTGGTGATACCACCTTTGGAAAGCGCAGAGCGAAATCATCTGAAACAGTGGTTTCTGTACAGAGCTATCTCTTTGTCAGATATTCTGTTACCAGTCCCCAGTATTCCTTTTGGCTTAGCTCCCAGCGCAGTTTGAAGGATCTTGTACTTGCAGAGCTTTGCAAAGACGAGTTTCTGGGTTTTGTGAATGAAGAATGTTAGTTCTGAAATGAGATTTGATGTGGCTGCACGTCTGTCTTGGAGCAAAACAGAGATGGAGCGTCTTGAGAAAGAATGTGACAGTGTTTGGTGAAAGAGCTTTTCTCTAGTGCCTAATGATTATCCTGTATGTTTAATTTATTACAAGTCTGCCTTTGAAATCGGGTGCTTCAGTGAGAGGTTCTGTCTGGTGTTCTTCAGGGGAGAGAAGAGGGAATAAAGAAAGGAGATGGGTAGGTTTGCTATATTAATAGTGTGTAAATGGAAAACTCTCTCCATTGGAAAATCATATTTCAGATAAGTGTCAATCTGTCAGATTCTAGCATGACATTAGATGGGTGCACTGCTGCCTAGATTTTATACATAAATACATATATTTCTGTATTTGCAACACAGTAAGGAAAAGCAAACGGGTAGCTCTTCCATGTCTGTAGCATGCAGTACTCTGAGCCTGAAATTTGCTGCTTTATTACTTGCTTTGCAGGTGTGGAGAGCTGCAAATTTGATGTTTTAAAAGCTGATATAAAAGGATAGTACTTCTCTAACCATATACAACAGGAGTTTGTGACCCTGTCACTGGCAGTGACAGAGTCCTCCTATACTGGTCTAAACAACCCAACATGATACACCTCATCTTCCTCATTTCCTAAACCTCAGGGCTCCTTTTCATCCTCTGTTCCTTCCTGCTCTCTTGGTATGTGAAGGGATGGATCCTGAGGAATCCTCCCACCCGCTGGAATAAAGGCAGGTGTGTAACAGGTCAAGGGGTCTCTTCTCTAGAACTTCTTCACACAGCGAGTGCTACCTTCGGGCCACCTCCATCACTGTTAGGATTTGGGGTGGGTTGTGTTGGTGGGTGCTTCAAAAAGATGAGGCATTTATTGACTTTTAAACACTATTTTCGTTATTAGCATGACTTAGATCGCCAGTCAGAAGTTGGAAATGAAGCTTCCTGATGGTTTTGGTGCTCTCATTTGCCCCAGAAGCTGTTTCTCCATGGCGAAGTGTGAGCTGGAGGGTAGAGTGCCCCAGCAGCCAAGGCAGATGAGGCCAGAACAGCCCTTGTACATGGAGCTTTTCCCATCCCTGGGAACTGGGAACAAGCTCGAGATCTTCAGTTCTATGTTGTGAATAGAATGTGTTGGAGGTTTCAGGTCTGCTGTTGATTCACCTTCCTTGGAATGACTGTAAGTTCCGTAGGTGGGGGTCAGCCCACGTGGGTGTCTCTGGTGTGTGTGGGTTTGGATGAAATTCCCATGTCTGCATCTTCATTTCCTACACTCTGGTCATTTTGCATTGCAGTGCTGGGCTAAAGGTATTGCAGGGCTTTTATGGGGGATCCAAGTGAGCACCTTGGGTTTGAAATGAGTGTTCTTGGCAGTGCCTTTCATTTGCAGTAGCGCAGTTAGTAGTGGGGTCAGCCAAGTCAGACGAGCAATCCCTAAGTGTTCTGATGTGGTTTTGATAATTCTTTGTGATTAAAAGAGCACTGGTAGCAGTAACAGGAAAATGCCTTCTTATTATTCCTCCTTCAGCAACTGCTGAGCAGCTCCTCTGAAGAGCTGTGGTTACCATTTATTTTGACTCTGATGGGGTGAGTGCTTTTCCTTTGCTCCTCTTAATGCTGTTGTGGTTCAGGAACACACGCAGTATTTATCAAAGCAGAATACCACTTAGATGTAGTTACATGCAGTAATGCCAGTTAAAATAAAGGCACTTGTAGTGCAGCATGAGATGGTGTCACCTCCTGTGGTGAATTCTCTGTGTGTGTGTAGCCCAACTCATAGGACTTAGTAGCAGCCCACTGCATGTGGTACAACTCTGTGCATGGGTACTCGTGCCATGTAGTTAATCTCTTGTCTGAACAGAAATTCTCTTGTGACTCAAAGGCACTCGAGGCCTTTTTCAGTAGTGCCTTGAGGATACATTATGGATGCAGTAGTATTTTAATGAGGCTTTTGTTGTCTTCTGTCACAAATGGATATTCCATAACGCCACAGTGTCTAAAGCTGAAATGTGATCTCAGTATACTTAAATGTTACCTTTCTGTTTCTAATCTAAATTAATGTGCAGAGGGATGCAGATGTGCACCTTTTCTGACTCCCATTTGTATCCTCAGCTAAACTTACTCAGGATATGTTTGTTTTAAAGGACTGTGCTTTGCTCCATCCTTCTGTTCCTGCTGGTTGAAGCTCCAGCATGATTATTGTGGCCAGAAGCCCTATGGCTGGGGCAAGCAGCTGCACTAAAACCTGCAGGTAGGCACTCCTGCCTATCACTGCTTGTCAGCTATGGTTTTGAGGCTTCTTTCCCCCTAATTCTGCATTCTATGTTCTATGCAAGTCCTGCATCCAGCTTGGGGCCCCAGCACAGGAGGGACCTCTCATTTGTCTGCAGTTTGCTTGCTTCTACTAAACATTCATTGATCTGGGTATGTATTTCAGCAGTTCACATCTAATCAATCTGCTAATATATTCATTCCAATACCATGTTAATGAAATAAGCCTATGTAATGGATCCAGTTTTTCCACCTATTGCAATTACTCATTTCTTTTCCAAGCAGATGGCTTATTTCTGTCTTAGATTATCACATTCAATTTACACTACCATAAGAGCTCAGATTCCCTTTAGAACCTAGTAAAATTCAGCTGCAAAACTCTGTTTTACTTAGTTTTATTCCTCCTTATTTTGTGGGGTCCAAGTCCAGGAATTTGCCTTTTATTTCTGGCAGAGGCTGAGGTAGACTCTTAAAATACTCTTGTCTTCTTATTTCTTTTGCATGTTTAATGCATCTGAGGCATCTGATCCTTCATAAAGCAGCCCAGAGGGTCTGCTCTTCTGGGTTACTTAGGGATTGTGTCTTACTTGTTCTTGGTTGATAAAATGCACACAGTTTTCATCTGGATCTTACCAGATGCCTGTCATTCCTGATGGTTTTGGTGTGAGGTTTTCATTGCTCCTCTTTCCTGGTTCACAGGAGAGCCAGTTACTTCCAACTTGCAATGTATTTATGGGGCCTTTTGGAACCTGCACTTTATATTTGAATTCCAGGACTAAAAGAGCCCTGTCAGATGCTCTTCTCTTTTGATTCGTGCCTTTCTAAGATAAAAAGCATTTCAGAAGGTCTCATTGCTGCTTTGCCAGAACTCCTCACAGTTTCTGATCTATCTGATCTCCTTTGGAAGTCTAAGCATCTTTTTTGTCCCCAAAGAGTTTGAGAGGGTCACAGTTGCTTTTTGGGTTTCGTGTCTGAAAGGAGTTGCGAAGTGATGAGATCCGGCTGGTGGCCTACAGAAGGCACTAGAAGTGAGGTATTAAAAGACCCATCAGACTTGCAGAATGCCTCGTGGTGCTGAGTACCAAATATGTCCACATGCTCAAGGTGTTCCATCCAACTTCAGACCATCTTCTTCCAAAGCTTTTGCTATTTGTTCATAAATCCATTTTGAAACAGGTCTGGGCAGTGCTGACAAGCCCACAGCTCCTCTGACCACAGTGAAGTCTTGTCCTTGAGTTTATTAAGAGCAAACTGACCCTTCCTTAAAGCTTTTCATGTATAGAATTTAGGGGCTTCCTTCTCAAGGGGGAAGTAGATGGGGAGGAGCTGTGTGTACGCACACATTGCTCTTATTAAGGCACATTGATTTGGGCAGACTGTGTCTTGTTCAGATACCAAGTGCTCTTCTGAGGCACATGAAGGATGCTTGGACAATAAAGCCTTTGCCTCAGTCCTGCACAGCTATCTCAGGGAGAATTTTAGCAGCCACTGCCCATGTTGTCCTAACACACATTTCTTTGCTTCTGATCCCCAAATACCTTTTTTATAACACCCACAATTATATTATTATATTATATATTATATAATATATATTATTATATATTATATTACATATATATATTATTATATATTATAGCCCACAAATAATCCTAACTTGACAGCTCTGGGCAGTCCTGCCCTGTGTCTGTAATGGTTTCATTAACTCACCCCTTCCACTGGAGTTGATCAACCTGTGCTCCTTTGTGCTCCTGCGCATATGTGGGGAGCAGGGGATGACCCAGCTCAGTCAGCCTGGGCCTTGCCAGTGTTTTCACACGTTTGAACATCTCCAGCTGTAACAACACGAGTGCTGACTGAGGCTGGCTGCATCCTATGGTGAGGAACAAGCGGTGGATGCCCTCACCCACCTGCTCTGTTGCCACAGCCTGAAAAGTGACTTTATTGCCTGTTCAGTGAGTTCTGTTCTCACATCCTCTTTGGGGCCTTTTCCACCCACTTCAGATTGAATTTTTGTGCTTTATCTTTTTTGCTTCCATCAGATACAGACATATAGTAATTTTTTTTCCATAGAGGGTTTTCTTAGTCCTTTCTCAGTGTTTCCTGATCGTCATCTTGTGGTGCTGAATCAGAATCCCAGACTGGTTTGGGTTGGAAGAGACCTTAAAGCTCACCCAGTTCCAACCCCTGCCACGGGCAGGGACACCTTCCACTGGAGCAGCTTGCTCCAAGCCCCTGTGTCCAACCTGGCCTTGAACACTGCCAGGGATGGGGCAGCCACAGCTTCTCTGGGCACCCTGGGCCAGCGCCTCAGCACCCTCACAGGGAAGAATCTGTGTGCTTTAGGATTATGTTTGTAAATGGGTGAGACCTCATCCTGTGCCCTTGCACATGGGCGCCCGTTTGTGTCCAGCACGTGGGTGTTTTGATGATCAGTACTGCAGGAGAGCTCACAGCAGCTGGATTTGTCAGTCTTCTTACTGCCTATGAGGTGGGTCAAGACACTGAGCTTTCCAATGCAGTACTGCATAGAGGTTAAGCAAAGCAGAAGCATCAGTTCTCTTACTAAATCTAGCGGAGTTTTTTTGGCTAAAGAAAGAAATACATCAGTATACTATTGCAGTCGGACTGTAGTGATGCAGGTGTTTCAGGGGACAATAAAATCTATATATGCTGTGTAGCTGTGGCTATATCTGAAGTTTTGTGGTGTTACATGTACCCGCAGGTTTGTAGTGACCTCCCATTGCTGTCTTACTCTCTCTGAACCAGGAGAGGGAGCAGATGTTTTCTGGCTAATCACACATCAAAAGCTGCTGAAACGCTCCATGCTGACATGCGAAGGAGATAAAGTTACATTTTCCACGTCAAATGACTTTGGCTTCTCTTCTTCATCCACAAAATTCCCATACGCAGCTCATGAGGAATATGAACACTTGCTTGAAAGAAACTATTAGAAGTAATTGGAGGGATTTGTTAAGCCAGACTGTTGGGAAAGTAGAATGTCTTTTCCAGCATGTTGAGGAGACCTTAATAATCAGCTGTGTAAAATCCCAAACCAGGCAATGAAGGAAGTTAAATTCACTGATACAAAACCTATTTCATCTGTTAATTCACAAAGAAAACTGTGATGTCTGATGGCAGATCACGTGTGAGTAACAAACCCAGATTCGTTCAACTGAAGGCATGATTCAACCAAAACAAATAATCTGTAAAAATAGATTTCTCCTTTGATCCAAGCAAACTGTTTTCCACAATCCTGGAAATACACCAAGTATTGAATGCTTGTAAAGAAACTGATCTAGAAACATTCAACACTTGGGTGGTGATTTTGCCCTTTTACCTTAGTGTGATGAATATGTAATGTGTTTTCTCATAAGCAGAGTTGGAAAGGACCTTAAAGCTCCTCCAGCTCCAACCCCTGCCACAGGCAGGGACCCCTTCCACTGGAGCAGCTTGCTCCAAGCCCCTGTGTCCAACCTGGCCTTGAACACTGCCAGGGATGGGGCAGCCACAGCTTCTCTGGGCACCCTGGGCCAGCGCCTCAGCACCCTCACAGGAAGAGCTTCTGCCTAAGAGCTCATCTCAGTCTCCCCTCTGGCAGGTTCAAGCCATTCCCCTTGGCCTGTCCCTACAGGCCCTTGTCCCAAGCCCCTCTCCAGGTTTCCTGCAGCCCCTTTAGGCACTGGAGCTGCTCTCAGGTCTCCCCTTCAGGAGCCTTCTCTTGTCCAGGCTGCCCCAGCCCAGCTCTCTCAGCCTGGCTCCAGAGCAGAGCTGCTCCAGCCCTCGCAGCAGCTCCATGGCCTCCTCTGGCCTCGCTCAAGCAGATCCAACCTTTCTTTGGAGCAGCAAAGTCTAAACAAGGCATCCGAGCACCCTGTCCAGGTGAATCCCCAGTGAATCAACAGTGGAGAATCTGCCACTTCCCTGGGGAGATTATTCCAATACCTGATTGAAACAGGCAGTGGCTGAAGTCAAACCCTTCTGCACTGCCTGGAAGTGTTCTCTCTTACAGCATGGTAGGAGTATTCCCAAACAAAATGGAACTAAGCCTACCTCATTAGTTACTCTATTGCTTATTAAATGAAAGGTGGTTGCTAGATGCTGCAGGAGGTACAAGGAGTGCAGTGCAAAGTGCTGCTTGTGTTTGCCCAGACCATACTTTGATAAAGACCAAGCCTTTGCCCTTGAACTACTGTTGGGTCTCTGTGTGTGTACCCAATTGCTGCACTTACGGTGTCCTCCCAGCCTTTGGAGCATGCCTAGAGGCAAACCTTGCTTGTGCTCCTGCTCTCCTCTGAGGGTATTTGGAAGAGGTCGGTTTGTCTTCAGGGCTGAACCCTCTGTCCTTACATCTCTGTTAGCCAGCTCCATTCTCATCTCACTCTCTTCATTTTTATTAATCCTTGTTAGTCTAAGCAGGCCGTTACTTAAGTTTCCACCAAAGATGTGGGATTTTTCCATGTCACTTTTTTTCTCCCAGTTCCTAAAGATAAGTATTATTTATATTCAGTGTGATTTATCCATGGGACATGTTGATTCTTGCACTTGTTTATTACATTGACAGATGTTGAAACCATCTCTCTTCATCCTAGAGTTATGTTCTATGTATGATTCATGTTTTTGAGGGATTTTTCTGCACTTACTGGCCAGCTTATGTAAGACTTAGTGATGTACAGTGGCCTGTTCTAGTGTGTGATGTCTACAAATATGATCCAGTGCAGTTCAGTGGAGGTTAAACTTAATTCTCTTCTGCATCCTCGTCCCAGCCTCCAGGGTTTCTCTAGGCCTTTGCAAGGGTGGCTTTTCTGTGGCTTTTGCAGCTCCCAGCTCAGGACTGTGGGTACCAGGGTCCTGGTTTTGTGAAGACAGAGGTTTAACTTTGTTCAGACAAGTGTCTCTTTGTGCTGAGTGTTGGCGAGCCCATATCTGGATTGGCGTTACTCCTTTTTGGAGCTGCATTTGCTCTTCCTTTTTAGTTCCCAACCCAAACCCAAGTGATTCTCTTGATCAACAGTTGCAGTGAGCACCAGGTTCTTACTGTAAGTGCTTGAGATCCATCCTCCCTGTTTAATGGAGACGCTTGTCTCTGCTGGTGGTTCTTTGTACAACCACCAGTGTTCACCTCTCTCCTTGAGATGCTCCAGTGAGAAGATCATCACTTCACAAGAGATGTGGAGTTGTGAAAATAGAACTTCCTTATTTGTTCTAAGGGAGCAAATGTTCCTCCTGTGCAGCACCTCTTGGGAGCTGCGGGAGCCCCACCTGGAAGCACTTCAGGAAGATCGGGGCACAATGAGACAGAAACCAGATGAAACAGAAGCTACTTCTCAGTGTGTGATGACAGCGGAGCAGGGCTGTCATAATAATTTGCTTATTAATTCAAGGCAGTTTTCTTCATTGTCTTCCTGTTTTCCTAAGGGAAGCATTTCCTGACCACTTTGTGGGGCAGGAATTGTTCCTCATCTCCATCCAAAACTCCCCTGGTGCAGCTTGAGGCCGTTTCCTCTTGTCCCATCCCTTGTTCCTTGGGAGCAGAGCCCAGCCCCTCCTGGCTCCATCCTCCTCTCAGGCAGTTGTAGGGAACCATCAGGTCCCCCCTGAGCCTTCTCTTCTCCAAACTAAACACCTCCATTCCTTCAGCCGTTGCTCATCATGCATCCAGGCCCTTCCCCAGCTCCATTGCCCTAACTGCTAGGTGAGGAGGGATGTGTAGGATGCTTGAGCTCTTAATAAAATCCTGTTGTAGGATTACCTGCATTAGGTTAAACTGAAATCCGTGCTTTTTAAATTCAGTAGGGTCACAAAAACGAGAAGTCTGTTGTGGAAAATGAAAGAAGCGTCTTCTTTTGATGAATGCAAATTTAATGCAGTCGCGTTGTAACTTGTTCCAGGGTTGTTCCTTGGTTGTTCCATCAGTGGGTGTTTTGTGCGCAGGTTCTCAGGCATCACAAGAGGTTAATGTCAACTTTGGGGTTGTTCTTTCTGTTCAAGACACAAAGTCTGTTAGTATTTTGTGTGGAGACTTGGCACCAGCAGTGATTTATCCCAGGGTGCTTTTTCCAAACGAGTCTCTTTAGGATACTGTGCATGAAAGAAACCAGGCAGCTGGCCTTGCTCCAGCGCTGGGGAGAATGGATAATGGGCAGCTCGGGGCCAGGGAACTGGGTTAATCTCCTGTGAAGGGCAGAGGTCTTGTGGGCTTCGGAGGGAAGAAGAAAGGGAGAGAGGAGACTGATAGGCTTGCCATGGCTGTGGGCAAGGTGTCCTTCTGGCTTGTGCTGCTCCTGGCACCTAGGCCTTTGCTGTGTGCTGTGGGTGACAGTGCTGACAGCAGAGAGGGTGGCTTGGCCATTAGCCTTGGCTGCTGTAGCAAGAAGAGAACATTGTGGAAGAGCTCCTGCCATTGACTTCCTTATTGTGGAAGCCCCTTTCAGTGAGCAAGGACAAGGTTCTGTGGGTGAGCACTGTGTGCTGTTGGGGTGGCCACAGGTATTGGTCGAGGATTAAAGAACTCCACGCAGCCTGGTTTCTTCGTGCGCGTGCTTTACTTCCCCCCCATTTGCAGGTAGGTTGGGGTGCATCTTCTGAGTATCTTTACAGCAGGAGAACATCTCCCTCTTCATTGGTTATAACATTGCAGAGTTCTCAAGTCTTCACATTTTAAATGAATCTTAATGAATTAGCAGCCATCTGAGTTGAAGTTAAAACTAATTTTAAACTTCCAATGCATTTGCTAGCATCAGAAGTCAGCGCAATCTCATTATGTTACACTTCTGTGTGTGCTGTTTGTAGGAGCGCTCAGTCACATGAGCAGTTTTTAGGGCTGGAAGTGATTCTCTATTCAGGGGGTGCTTTGTGCTGTGGTACTTGGCTTTGCTTGGGTAGTGATGTAAAAATATACGTAACATAATGGCAGCAAAGAGGTCAACCCATAAACCCGATGCTTTTTCATGACACAGATGGTACCAATTCACCGAAGATACTCTCTGAAAACAAATTCCAGCCCCATCTCCTAATTTAACCTGTACATGCCAGAAACAACTGTGATTTTCAGATACTGATGTGTGCTATAAGACAGGAGTGAAGCCAAGAAACCTTTGCCAGCAGTGGTTTGCTGCCAGGCTGGTCTTATTCAAAGACCCCTTTTGTTTTGTGTCATGTAATACTGATGTTCAAATTGCAGCAGTTGCTTGCATGCATCAGTGAGACGGGGAATCTTCATCAAATGGTGGTAAAAAGGTGACTTTGGCGGTAATCGCGTGGTGTGGAAAGAATGCACAGGCTGACGAGATGACTGTTGCTGTCTTCATAGAGTGCCCCAGGCCTCTGCAATCACTGTAGCCCCCAGTCTGGGGAGCTTTGCTCAGCAAAACGGATGGAAAGAGAAGGAAGATAAAGGCTCTAAAAGTGAGATTTGAGAAGGTCCTGGGCTGCCACTGGGTGCAGTGCTTGATAAGAGAGGTTGTGAGGAGCCACACTGCTGGGATGGTATTTATAGTAATTAAATCTCTGTCAATCTGCCTTGTGTGTGCTAATCTTAAACTCTCATCTAGTTTGAGGTTGAATTTGGAAAATACATGCTTGCAGTTAAAAATCACAGATAGGAACGGACATGACAGACTCTTACAGGTGAGGTTAAGATTAATCCTGCTTTCTGAATTGGATGTGTAGGCTTCAGCAATGGGCTCAAGGGGTTTAAGTGGTTCTGTGCTCGCAGGGCCAGGTGTTAAAGCAGGTCTTTGCCAAGGTGCTCACCATGAAGTGCCCAGGTCTCCTCCTAGCACAGTGAGCAGTGATCCACGGCTGGATTGAAGAGGGAAGGATGGAAGAAGGATGCATTGGACTGGGTTTGTAGGTGTGAAAAGGATGCATAAGAGTCCAGGTGCTTGTTTACAGAAATCTATGGCCTTGCTGGTGACAATTTGATTCCCTAATCATAAAATCAACCAGGTTGGAAAAGACCTGCAGACAATCTTCCCACACTAAAAAGATAGCAAAGCAGAGGGTCTGGGTTCTGATTAACACACGCTTCATACAGTATAGGTGTCTCTGGAGAAAATACTCATTTGTTATCAATAGTGAGAAACAAGGATGCTGCTGTTCCCCTATGGAACAGGGAAGATGAATTGTATCTCAGATCAGATGTACCTGTTTCTTTCCAGTGCTGCTTAAAAGGTTCGAGATGAAGGCACTGATCTGTGTCACTGATACCTAAATGTGAAGGATTCATTCTGCTCCAATGTAACTCAATTATGTGAGTTCTTAAGAAGCGTGTGTACCTGTACATGCAAGGAAAATCCTCACTTCTTGTGCTGAAGGTCAGGGGGAGCAATGCTGACAGTGTGTCTTGCAGGAGTCTTAAGCTAATGAATTTCTTATGACAGGGGTTGTTTCCTGACTGTTTAAGTACAAGCTGCCAACACAGTAGGACCCTAATTCCAGTTCAAGCTTCCAAACTCTGCAGTAATAAAAATAAACAGACTGCACAGGAAGAGAGTTCTTCTTTAGCTCTGCTGTTGCTCTTAGCAGCCTTGTGGCCCCTGGCCCTGGGAGTTGGGCTTTCTTGTGCTTTTCCATGACCAATAAGCAATGTGAGTAGTTGATCTGGGATGTCTAATGACAGGCAATGGACCTTCACGTTCTAAGGTATGTTTATGAGGCATTTGTACTATCCCTGGCAGTGTTCAAGGCCAGGTTGGACACAGGGGCTTGGAGCAAGCTGCTCCAGTGGAAGGGGTCCCTGCCTGTGGCAGGGTTGGAGCTGGATGAGCTTTAAGGTCCCTTCCAGCCCAAACCAGTCTGGGATTCTATGGTTCTATCACACAGAGTTCCAGCTCCGTGCTCCTAGAGATGAGGTTAGTGCATCAAAATGCAGTGGGGATGGAGAGCAAACCCCAAAATAACTACTGGAAAGGTTCTGAGGCATTTTAGCAGTGCTCTCAGTGCTGGGTGATGCTTCACTGGATCTGTGGTGCAGCTCTCTCAACAAACACACTGAAGCCGTAACTCATACCCTGCTCCAGCGACCTTCCTCGATGAGAGGGACGTGTGTGATAAATGGATGGACTTAAGTACATTTATGAATTGCCAAAGCCTCTTAAGCCAAACTGCTATTTTTACTTCATTAATTAGAATGTTGCCGTATTGCAAACAGCGCTGGTTTCACCCCCAGCAGATGGCTTGCTCCACAGGAAATCTAACAGCACGAAGACAACAAATGCGCTATTCACTGATGGAAGTTTTACGTATGGTTTTCCATCGGATGACTTTGCATTTCTTTTCCATGATACAACAGGAAAAACTACAGCTTCCAGTTTGAATCATTTAGCAGGTGAGGCAAAGCTCAAAAAGTGAACCAGGTAATAATCTGCCTGAAATGATTTTCATTGAATCCAGGTTACTCCAAGCCCCTGTGTCCAACCTGGCCTTGAGCACTGCCAGGGATGGGGCAGCCACAGCTTCTCTGGGCACCCTGTGCCAGCGCCTCAGCACCCTCACAGGGAAGAGCTTCTGCCTAAGAGCTCAGCTCAGTCTCCCCTCTGGCAGGTTCAAGCCATTCCCCTTGGCCTGTCCCTACAGGCCCTTGTCCAAAGCCCCTCTGAGAGTGGAGCCCAGAGTTACTCCAAGAGGGGCCTGGTCATTGGGATTGATTGTGCTGGAGCTTTGGGCTCTGGTTCCTGCCTGGCACCAGTTCCAGCAGCTCTGTTTGGAAAACAGTTGGAATGGTGCAGTAGGTCCTGAGTTCCAAACGGAAAAGCTTCAGTGTAATGCGAGGTGGGTTTGCATTGCTGTGTGAGAGCTGAGGGGTCATTGTAGCTCAGGGGGTCTTTTCTTCCCCTGTTTGCATCAGATGCAGTTCAAACACACCCTGCATTATCTCCTCATCCTTTCTGCTCGCTCTTCTTCCCCATTTTGATTGTTTGCTGATTTATTTGTGTGTGTATAATAATGCTGGAGAGTATTAACAGGGGTCTCAGCTGAGCCATGGAAAAAGATGGATTGAAGACTTCCCGTTTGATTGATAGGCAGAGTACACTGTTCAGTTTGCACAGTGGATAATAAGGCTTTAAATTATTACTGCGTTTCTGTCTCAAATCGAACACAAATGCATCGTTGCACACTGAAGTGGGGGGAAGCAGGGATTGGGATGGAGGTACGAGGATCCCAGAGTGCAGAGGTACGAAGGCTTAGATAAAGCCAATTTTTAGCATCATGGTGCACTTATGTACATATGTGTGTCTAACTTAGTGTTATTTAGATCATTAAGCAGGGGTAGTAATAAGTTTGCTGTGAAACTTAGTAAGAACAAGTGGAAGTACAGTTCTGTTCTGCTTGTAGCATTGCTAGTGAGAGCTGCTTTAGTTTATGAATACAGAGGTTTCAAAGAGGATTTGGTACAGGGGGATGCTTGGACTGATACAGTGATTGACAGGCAGTGTTTAATGCTGTACTGAAGAAGTTTGCTTTATATATAAATGGATGATTGCATGTTATGATACTTTTACTTACATTACTGAAATATAATCTGTTTATTCATTCAGTTTTGATCCATTTATCGCACATACCTGTTCCCTACCCTCAGTTATTGCAATGTAAACTGTAGTTCAAGGAAGAAAAGCCCCAGTGTGAATTGAATAATGTTCTATAGTGCAGATTTTCTGGTTCAGTTGAATACTTTGAATAAAAAGACACATTCCTGCTCCTTTCTGGGCCTGAATTATCATATTCTTTTGGATGCTTGTAACTGGCAGGCATCTATAGGTGCTACAGTAGTTTGCAGCAGCAGAAGTACCCTTTAAGGTGTATTCTACATATTGTTAGATATCTGCTTTCCCATAATAAGAATGATAATATTATTACATTATTAATAGTTTATTATTATTTTTTATTATTATTATTATCAATCATGTCTCATAGTTATGTAGCAGTGATTTTCAGGTGAAACAAAAGAAGGTGAATGATCTCCACGACAAAGTACAGCAATAATGAGTTTATCTGTGCTCTGTCACAGCAGTGGTAACAGCAGGGCCAAGAATTGACTAGCTTTGTTTTATTTAAGAGGTTTAATAGTAGTAATGAGGTTTAAAAGTAAAATGAGGTTTAATAGTAATAATGGCTTCAATCATACGTCGTCTTCCAACTGTTACATCTCCCAGTTTCCTCTGACCTGAAAGCATCCTGAATATGTTCATCTTGGTCTTAAGTGGACACAACCCTTAGTGTGCTCTGCAAGACCAGGTTGTACCAGCCCTATTTTCTGGCTTCTATGGGCAAAGCACAGATCAAAGGCTTGAAATCCTCCAGACAAGAACAAAAGAAGGTTTCAAGTTAGTCTATTAAGTGTGAAACCACAACTCCTTGAGGCTTTTTGCTGTCAGCAGGGGCTGATGAAAGCCTTGCAGCAAGAGACACCAGTTCCTGACAATCATTTTCACCATTAGCCTCAAAAGTATTTAAATTTGGCTTTAGAAATGGATCATTTTGGACTCGGTGACACTTCCTACGGGAGCACTTGGTAATTGGCACTCGGACAGCAGGATGCTGCAGTCAGAGAGGTGATGGATTGTTCTCTGCCCGCTCCCTGGTGCGGCCACCCTGGGAAAGGGGGGAACAGCCCCTCATAGCCTTTACATCTTTAGTATTCATGGTTAGATTGTGCAGGGAAATACAGCTATAATGACTTGGTCAAATGAGTGCCCTCTTCCCACGGATTGAGAGTATAAAAAACACTAGCTGTACAGTGCAACTGCTTGCTTCTGTTTGAAACCAGTGTTTCAGTCCTCTTTTTAATAGCCAACTATGCAGGAAGTGTGCAGATTACAAAGGTGTGTTGGTGATGGTGATTTAATAAGGCAAAAGAAATCATCGTGCTGGATCAAAGTCAGCAGTAGTGAACCAGAAGAATCAGGTTATGGCCATAGAAAGGTTAGAATTGGAAGGGACCTTAAAGCTCCTCCAGCTCCAACCCCTGCCACGGGCAGGGACCCCTTCCACTGGAGCAGCTTGCTCCAAGCCCCTGTGTCCAACCTGGCCTTGAACACTGCCAGGGATGGGGCAGCCACAGCTTCTCTGGGCACCCTGTGCCAGCGCCTCAGCACCCTCACAGGGAAGAGCTTCTGCCTAAGAGCTCAGCTCAGTCTCCCCTCTGGCAGGTTCAAGCCATTCCCCTTGGGCTGTCCCTACAGGCCCTTGTCCCAAGCCCCTCTCCAGGTTTCCTGCAGCCCCTTTAGGCACTGGAGCTGCTCTAAGGTCTCCCCTTCAGGAGCCTTCTCTTCTCCAGGCTGCTGTATTCTGCTTCTGAGCCAAGTGTTCTACATTCTCTGATATGTTAGAGAGAAGTAGGCTGGAGGCAGCTGTTTCTTGGTGTTTCATGCTGAAAACGAAATGGTTGGTATGTATTAGTGCTGCAAAATTGCAGTTGAAGAGCTCGCTGCAATTAAGTTATTTCTATTGAATAGAAACTAGGCAAAAGACAATGATTTTGACTGGTTGTTGGGCAGCTGGTATTGGAATGGAAGAAAGGGAGACAGCCTCAATTTAAGTAAATTTGCAAACACTTTGGCAGTTACTGCTGAAAAGTAAAGGTTTTCCTATTTGGAAATGGATCCTGGGAGTGCTTTCACCAGTGCAACTATGGAATGTTACTTGTGCGCTTGGACTCATGTTGACCAAAGCTCAGAGCTCAGATGGGGCAGCCACAGTTTCTCTGGGCACCCTGTGCCAGCGCCTCAGCACCCTCATAGTAAAGAACTTCTTTAGATCTAACCTGAACTGCCCCTGTTTGTTTGAACCCATCACCCCTTGTCCTGTCGCTGCAGCCCCTGAGGAAGAGTCCCTCTCCAGCATCCTTCTCATTTTTAATCCCTTAAAGCAGAATGGTCATCACTGAGCTGCAGTGTGGAGAGATGGATGATTTGGGATTAATAACTTCACAGAAACTTTAATTTTAGGCCTTGGTTTGAGTCCATCTCAGCTGAGTGTGGTTTAAACTAAGATTAAAAGATTCTCAAGTGCTCAGCTGAAGTGCTTTTTGCAAATGCTGCATATGTTGGGTATGTAAATACACTGGTATTTGCGTGTGCTTTTATCCACAGCCTGGTGACAAATCTTGTCCAGGTCTAAGGAATCATACAGGAAAGGTAAAGAATCACAGCTCTTGTCATTAGGAGCACTGAGAGGTGGATGCTGGAGCTTGAAGGCTGAAGTGTTTCGGAGTGTAAGTGTTGCAGACATGAGTTGTGGTTAAATCTTTTCCTCTTCAGTTGGTTTTGTGCAGAACTAGAGGTACAGAATTAATGGGATTGGGAAGTCCACCAGCCTGGCGGAGACTTTGGGAACACCATTTCCTCCTGTGGGTCCTGTGATGTGAATTGTGGAGGTTCTCACAGTGCCTTTGATATTTATCCCTCTCGAGCTAAAAAGTCCAGGCTCTGGAAAGAATTTCACTTTTAAATGTTTTAATAGAAGATGTTCCTAATACCGTGAGCTTTAGTTCATTTCCAGATACGCTTGAGGGCTGTGCGTGTTGACAGGAGAATCAGACCTGTTGGTAACAGGGTGTGTTGAATGATTCCTTCCTGCTCAATGGTGAGAACCAGGCGGTATTCAGGGAAGGGAGGTCGCGCACGCAGTATCTACCATGAGGTATTTCTATACAGACTGGCAGAACAGGGATTGTTTCTTCACCACTGCTCTGAGGTGTTGATTTCCTGCTTTCTGCTGGTCCAATAATGGCATTTTATATGGGCAGTCGTTTTGAGTTGTAAGTATGAAATAAAAACAAAGGACATTGAAGCTTCATTTAGTACATTCTCTTCCTGTCCCTTCCAGCACTGACCATCCTATGAGTGTGTGGTTCTATGAATATGTGAATATTTAAGGCCTAGTGATAAAAGGCACTATCTAGGATTATTTTCTCTGTGAGATGCTGATTTAGTGGGATATAAGGCAAGAAACTTATCTCTGGTAATAGTGCCATTATAAGGCTAAATCAAACAGGTCACCTGCTCTGAGGAGTGCAAAGACTTCCATAACCCAGCAGCTTAAAGTTCAGATCTCTCGGCTGGAAGCTCTTGAGCTTGTCAGCAGTGTCTGTAGGACCTAGGGTGGGATGGAGAGCTGGCAAGGTGTGGAGTGAATCCCACATGAAAAGCATAGCACATCATGTCACTGTAATCCTCTGAAATGTCACAGGTTCCAGGGGAGCCAGGCTTAAAGTGTGCGAGTTACGGATTAACCTTTAGCTGCTCATCCTTTCCTAAAGCGCATTCCTAACTTCCAGTGACCTCCCATATTTTTGCTGTTTGAAGAAGTTGCTCCCTGTCTCCGTGGTGCCCACATGGGTGACATGTAGGTCACTGTGTGCTCCAGCTTCTGCTCTGAGGATACTTGCTGGAAGGACAGCTCGTCCTCAGAGCTATAGTGCAGACAGACAAGGGGTGAGCTGGGTTTACACTGAGATGAGCTCTTAGGTCCTTTCCATTGTGATTCCCTGAGATGTGGCATTGAGAGGCTGTGGGCAGAGGCCGTGGAGGTCACATTATTTAATACCAGACAAATCCAGAAGCCTTTCTCCTAAGGGCTCTCAAGAGACGATCAGAATGGGATCAGGGTATGTTTGTGAGCATGACTGGAGAAGCGTAGTTTTCATGCCTTGTGTTTCCTGGTCATGAATTAATCATGCAGATCAGAAGCAAAGCTTTAACATGGTGCTGATGCTGTAACTGGTGTCCCCCTCCTCATTTAGAGAGCCGTGGCTTAGCTTTATGCCACACACAGCTCCAGGTTTTAGTTTGACTCCCCAGACTGACCTTCAAGTCCTCTGCCTGACCAGTGCCAGGTTCAGACTTTGCTTTGGAATCTCACTTTCTAGGGAGCCTATCCGGAGTGATGGTCTGTTATGGAGTCCAGGGGCTGTGTGTATAAGCTGTGATTGCATTTCTTTGCACTGCTAAAGCTTTAGCTGAAGGGTTCCCATCACTGTCTTTCATTTTCTCTCCCTGTAAAGTCAGTTTGTATTTGGGCTTCATGGCCAACGAAGACAACCCATTTTCACTCCAGTAGACTCTGACTTACATGGACAAGTGTCTCATAGGTGTCTTCTCTCTCAAGAAGTTTCTTTGGGACTTGGAACAATTGTGGTTTACTGGTAAAATGGTTGAATCCTTGCCGAGACCTCATTTTTAGAGCAAATCTGAATGGATGATTGCATTTGATAACTCAGAAATCTTACAGAAAGACACCTCAAGCCCCAAAATCCAATCTAGGTAAAGGCTAGATGCTGAAATAAAAGAGTGTCCCTTGGTTGTGGTTGCTGTAAAGAGGAAAGGCTTCTGCTACAGTCATAAACGTGTCTTTGGTTTAATCTTACACTGGAGAAGTTCCTGTTTTCAGGGTGTCACAGTCTTAAACTCCTGTTAGCCCACGTGGGGAGCTGGTGTGTTCATTGCTAACTGCATCACTGGGTTAACTGGTACCTGGGAGGATGCCGTATTCCACCTACTTGTACTCTTGGTGGTGAAGTTCATGTTGTATCCAAGCCCACGCAGTGTCTGTGAGTAATTTGGAAGATCATATTCTGTAACTGTTCATGGTCTCGGGCTTCTGCGTGTACAGCAAGGACTGTGTTTGGAATGACCTGGATCGGAGGAAAGTGCCCTGAAGGACCGGAGCGCAGCTTCTCTCTCGCGCATCGCACTTAGTGTGTAAGTGTAAAGCACTGAGCAGCGTGTGTGCAGGGAGGTGCTGCTGCTTGTGAAGAGCTCACAGGGAGCTCTGGTAAGTCTAGACAAGAAATGCATGAATAATCCATCTGTTTTCCTCCACTGGACTGGATAAACTATGCTGATTTCTGGGGTGATGATGTTGGAAGACAAGTAGGACTCAGTACGGGTTTGCAGCAGAGCTCCACAAATAAATCACAGTCCCTGCCACAACATAATACCCAGCGAAAGCCTCCACCAGTGTGGCTTTTCTCTGTTGGGCACTCTTGTTGCAAGGTTTTGCCTGTTGCCATCTCTTGCTGAAAAGTTGATTTTCGTGGTTGAGCAGTAAGGACTCACAGGGGTCAATAGAATGGCTTCTCCTTCATCCCTGAGAGCTCCTGATCTTACTCACAGGTTCCCATTTGGACAGAAGGTCCATGAGTGTTCAGGCTTTAGTTCTAATATTAGAAGAGAGCAGGGGGAAAGAGGTGATGAGAAACACTTACAGCTAATGAATTAGGTGGGTGTGTGGAACAGCATTGCAGCTGGGAGTGAGTCTGGGGAGCAGGCAAAGCTGGGTCCTCTGTGCACAGAGCGTTTCTCAGCACCGGTGTCTGAGATGTGATGGTCAATTCCTCTTTGAAAGTAATTCCCTGATAGAAATTTACTGCAGCAGAGCTATCTCAGCACATAGCTGTGCTGCTGTCCATGGAGGGTCTCTGGCATGTGCTGTTATCCTGGGGTGGTTGGGAGAGTGTGTGCAGAGACACAGCCACAGGAAAGCAGCAAAGGGAACTTCAGAACTCACCTTCTCAAGAGGGATGAAGTTTCAAAATCCAGGTTTGGGGAGGAGGAAGGTTCCCCCCCTTCATCTTTTGTGCCCAGTGCTTCACTGAATGCGGTGAAGTAATAAATGCTGATTTAACTAGAACACTGTATTTTCACATGGCCCTATATAAACACTGGGGAGACCCCCTTGCAGTCCCGATCCAGCTCTGGGACAGCAACACAAGAGGGATGTGGAGCTGATAGAGCGAGGCCAGAGGAGGCCATGGAGATGCTGCGAGGGCTGGAGCAGCTCTGCTCTGGAGCCAGGCTGAGAGAGCTGGGCTGGGGCAGCCTGGACAAGAGAAGGCTCCTGAAGGGGAGACCTGAGAGCAGCTCCAGTGCCTAAAGGGGCTGCAGGAAACCTGGAGAGGGGCCTGGGACAAGGGCCTGTAGGGACAGGCCAAGGGGAATGGCTTGAACCTGCCAGAGGGGAGACTGAGCTGAGCTCTTAGGCAGAAGCTCTTCCCTGTGAGGGTGCTGAGGCGCTGGCCCAGGGTGCCCAGAGAAGCTGTGGCTGCCCCATCCCTGGCAGTGTTCAAGGCCAGGTTGGACACAGGGGCTTGGAGCAAGCTGCTCCAGTGGAAGGTGTCCCTGTCCGTGGCAGGGGTTGGAGCTGGATGAGCTTTAAGGTCCCTTCAACCCAAACCAGTCTGGGATCCTGTAATTCTGTTTTACTGACAGTGATTTACTCCAGTTACCCACCTAACGTGGACAAGCTCTGGGGCCTCAGCCTGGCTGCCTAGGTCTCTGAAGTGGAAGCTTCGCCTCGTGGCATTGCTCCATGAAGGGATGGATGTGTGCGGCAGGTTCTTCTGGCTCAGCACACAGTTTAAGAGATGCTGAAGCCACAGAAAAGGAGTAGTTTGGCACCTTCCTCCTAAAGAACACACTTTATGTTTTGTTCAGTATATTAGATCCATTAAGAAGCCAGTGTGAAGGTGGCTTTGTGCTGATTAGCCCTTTAAAGTTCTGAATAGACTTTTGTCTCTTTGAAAGGTAATCAAAATGTAGCTTGAGCTTTGAAATTGTTTTAAAGCCAGACTGCTTCTGTCTTTTTTTACAGGTGTGCCTTGTGTTGGAGTGGGGCTGACACCTAGATTATCCCTACTGACAGGCTGAAAGATGTATTATTACCCTTGAAACTTCGGGCTGGCTATTGATGTGTGCTCCGCTTACAGCTAACAAGTAGACGTGTCTGTGTTCCTGCTATTAGTCATTGCAGGTGACACAGAGTCACATCGTGGGAAACAAAACATTGCCTTTGAAATAAGGTTTTCGGAATATGGATAAGCCCTTTTTGGTGGAATGTGGCACGCTGCACTCTGCTTGCTCTTGCTTCCATGGATTTATGAAAGCCTTGCTGTTTCTTCTGGTCGTATGGATATACCTATGGTCCAAGTTTCCTTACTGTGATGAAGCAGAAGCTGAGTGACGCAGGGAACTGCTTGTAAAGCCCTGAGTGACCTGCTCTAAATTGGTGTTGCTTTGGGTGGGATGTGTTGGACCTTCTGAGTACCAGAGGTCCCCATGTAGGTTGCTCTCTGAGCCTCAGCTTCTGAGGTTTAGGGGACACAGTACAAAAGTACTTAGAAGACAAGCGAAAAACCTTTTAGGCTAATAAAACTAATAGCAACGTGCATTTCTGCCTTCTCCTGTCTGTGACTCAAGGAGAGGATCAATAGAGATCTGGTCAAATAAGACTTCGATTTTGTTTCTTCACCCAAAGTGATTTTTTACTGTTTGAAGGCTGAAATGGGGCTCTGGAAAAAGCGTTCAGGGCTTGCTTTGTTCTTCTTGCACTACCAGGAGTAATAAGGAATCTGCAGACTGAGCTATGCAGCTGGTCAGTATCCCTCTGTCCTTTACTGGAGCTGAATTACTGGCCGGGTAATGCCTGCTGTCAGTTAAGAGGAGAGGATTGAGTTTGGTTGTGTAACGTATTTTAGTGTTGTATCTAACCTAAATGCAAGATGTAGCTATTGGAAAGACTTAATTTCCATTAATTGCACTAGCAGCTGTGTGACAGGGCGCACGCAAGAAGAGGGGGACACATGAGGCTGTTTTGATGTAAAACCAGATCATACTAAATCTGGATGTGCACAGATGATCAGATTTCCTTGTTACCTCTCCCCTCCAGTCCCCCGGGGAACTGAACACATAATAGTGTTGTGCTCTGTGTAGCATTTAGGAATCAGGTGAGTGTTCTTAAACCACAAGGAAGGGATTCTTTTGTTCTTAGGAAACATAAGAAGTATATCTTGAAGTGGGTTTTTACCTTGATAGCACCCTTTGGTAGCTTAGATTGCTGGACTTAAACACCCAAAGTGCTCCAGCAGCATCTGTCCTGCACATCTGGCTCGACTCCCAATAGGAGCTGAGTATTTTTAGCCAAGTCCACTCAGAGAATAGACTTGTGCATCTACGTGAGTATTTATAGACTCAGGCTGTGCTCCCTGAGAGCAGGAATATGTTGGGAGAGGAGCCGTTCCCTGGATGCTGAGTCAGGGGTGATGCTGCAGAGCCATTTGGATGCAGCCGATAGCGGTGGCCTTTTGATCTCTGCCTTTCACCTTGAACCATGGGTATTGGCAGGATCTCAGCTTGGGCATTGATCCTTCAGAAGACCCCCCAGTGGCCTGGATCCTTTGTTCACAGCTTGCTTCTAGGAGCAGCAGGCAGTTTGCTTTCAAAGGCTCTGTCTAGCTTCGAATGTGCTTGCTGCTTGGCGGCCATGGTGTGATGGAGGCAAGTTCGTGTTCAGGAGGTGCAGTGGAGTTATACCTACAGCTCCACTTGCCAGACAACCCGTGGCTGCTGTTTTGTCCATAAATGTCGATGTAGGGATTAAGTGTGGGAGGTTTTCTCTACAGAATTGCATTCTCCCTAGCAAGCAGTTGGACTGCCTCAGCGCAGCGATGCGGTTTGGATTACAGGGTATGTTTATGGCATAAGCAGTTTAGTTCCATTAAAAGGATTTGGGTTTTCCCGTTGATCCCGGAAGAACAGCAACTGTGTTATTTGGGGCTATGTGATTTACTTGAGAGTGTGCACAGCTTTTTGCCACGAACATCCACAGAGATCATCACCACGTGGGTGAGTTCACGTTTTAAGAATCAGTAGCAGCGTGCTCATGTTTTATGGTGTAAGCTACTTCAGTTTTGATTATTCAGTGCTATTTAAAATCCGAAACACCATGAAATCACTATGTGAAAGGGGTTTATTTGTCAGCATCTGTGTTTAAAACCTGTGTAAACAGATTAAGGATGTGTGTACTCTCAGGGAATGAGGCAGCCAGAGATGGACAGATAAGGCTCCCTCTCCCCACCTCACACAGCTTATTGCTGCTTGGGGTTTACCAGGCCTCCCCTGTTTGTTTTCCTTAAGTGCAGTTTCCCATTCAGGCTGTTCCTGAATAAACACATGTGTTTACCTGCCAGCAGCCCAGGATGAGAGCTAGGGGGGTGATGCTTTCCTGCCTGCTTTTATCCATGGCCACAGTTGCATTTGGGTGGTGGTTACAGTGTGATGCGAATGCTCAATATGGTGCAAGCTGTTAACAGCTCACAGCTCACTTCTTTCATTTTCCTCTATTTCTGCACACTCTTTGTAAGCGCTGGACTCTTGCTGTGCTGCACAGGGGGGTGTGGGAGCTGTGGGAGAAGCAGCTCAGCTGAAGCTCCTGCCTGGCACCAAAAGCACCCGCATGTGAATGCCTCTGAAAGTGGATGGGTTTGTAGTTGAATGCAGGACTGCAGGTGGAATCACTACATCTCTGATGGGCAGCCTGCTCTAGTGGAAGGTGTCCTTGCCCATGGCAGGGGGTTGGAACTGGATGAGCTTTAAGGCCCCTTCCAACCCAACCCAACCCAGGCTGATGAAGTATGAGTGTGTGTGCAAGACGTTCTTCAGAAGGCTGAGAAGGAAGGTGTTTCTTTGCTTTAATGCAAGACCCTGGTGCGGTCAGTGTGGCTGCCCCACAGTCACTTCTGGTGTCAGCATTTCAAAGAAGGGGCTACAGAGTTAGGGAGAATACAGAAAACCATGTCAGGGTGTGGGGATTGAAACCTCACAGCCTGGGAGATCAGGAGTTCTGAGTGCGGAGGTTACCGGAGATGAGGGAGCTGACTTAACACTGAAAGTAAGGGTCCATAAGGCCACTCAATCAAACACAAGGATGCAGCACAATCTGAAAGGAGAATTGGAAGTGCTGAAGAAATGCACGGTGCTTTAACAGCATGAATAATCATTGACGCTGATGGAATGGAAGTGATTTTTTGGCAGCAGAGAGCTTCAGTCAAACAGAAATGAATGAAAATCTGTGGCTTCTACAGTGCAGGAGGCCAAGCCAGGTCATTGGTGGGCCTTCCTGGATCTTAACATCAGTCTGATTTTAGGAGATAAATAATTGTCAAGAGAAAACCAGCAACATGTGCCTGTGTGTATAGATAGTGTGTGGGGGGTATGTATAGATAGGTATGTATATTATCACTGCTATATATATTGTGCTATGAGGGCAATTTCTCAGCACCCTCGGAGCACGGGCTCCTCCTTGCTGAAGGTTCCTGTGCTCTCTGTTTCGCAGAGGCTGGACAATTGCCTCTCAGACAGCAAGTGTTTGTGTGCATGGGCTCTGCAGCCCTCTCTAGATATGGGAGAAGCAGGTCCAGCATTCCTCATGCAAAGCACTCGAGTTATTCCGTGTTCTTTCTTTTCAAGGAGCTGGATCTCTGCAGGCCTGAAAAGAATGAGATCCTCAGATGGATTTGTACCTGCCCATAAAGCTGAAGTACTTTGATGTATGATTTGGTCATTATGTATTTGGGTTAAGTCTCCCCCCTTTTGATTTCTGCTCCTGGTCGCTGAAACCTTGCGAGTTCATTAGTGCTGTATCAACCCTTGGGTCATCTTTATGACTCAGTTGAGCTGAAATGGGCATCAGCCTCTCTTCAAGGCATTTGCAGTTTGTTCTCTTGCCCTTACAGCTCTGTTCTAATGGGTGATAATTAATGCTTAGAGCATGGGAGAGGCTGATGCAGTCTTTCACTCTGCCACCAGGTACGGAGCATCATCTGGAGCATGAGAACTAAATGGGGGTAGTTCACAGAATCGTGGAATGGTTTGGGTTGGAAGGACCTTAAGATCGTGCAGTTCCAGTCCCTGCTATGGGCAGGGACACCTCAGTTGGGGTTTTGTTGGTTTATTTTTCCTTTTCTTAGTGTTTCTTCTCCACTTGTTCCTATTGTGAAAAACTGCCTCTCCTTTCATCAAGGACAGCTTCTTGTGCATTCTGAACTTGCTTCCTCATTTAAAGCTTGGACTGGATGATCCTTGAGGTCCCTTCCAACCTATGGCGAAGGTTCCTAAGTCAAACTCAAGTATCATTAAATATTCAACACGAACCAGACTCTGATTGCGTTACGTGCAGTCTGCAGGTTACAGCAACACAGGTCACGGTGTGCAGGGTTCCTCATCTGCATCTCCAAGCAAAAAGGGATTCTTTACTTTGAATGCCACTTAAACTGACCGGAGAGCTGGAATTCTGCTGCCGGTTCCATGTGCTCTCTGCATGTCTGAGTGTCACACAATTAGTCTGTCTGCTGCCTTAATCGTTGTCTGCTTGAGGAAGCCAACATGAAAACTTAGTCATAATTTATTTAATCAGCAGAACAGCTGTTTCCTTGCAAACTTTCATTAATAAACCTCCGAGTTGGGCTATGGAAATAGAATCATTGCGGCACTAACAGGTTTCTCCCTCAATGTGGAGCAGTCATCTTGAAAGTGTAATTATTCGCCATAATGGGATGCGATGCAGAACTTGGCCTCATTAAAGTAAATGCTTGACAGACTCCACTTCCAGTTGGGAAGGAAAATAAAGATAAGTGTATAAACAATAGTTTTAGCAGGTAATTTACACCTCAGCCGGGTAGTGGAGAGCAGGAGGGGAGCATAACAGTGATTCAGCAATGCTGACAAAAGCAGGTGAAGGGGATGTAGTCACTGGTCACAGATTACAAGTGGTTCTCACAATATAAATAACAGTAGAAATCAACACAAGTGAGATCTATCTGTACCTGTGGTCCTGGTTTAGTTTAAGTCCAAAAGTATTGATTGTGGTTGTGTTAGATCCATTTTTCAGGGGATTTCACAGCAGGAAGTGAAGTGGTGCTGACGAATGTGTCTGTTGTGAACAGGGAATGGCTTCAAAAGCTTATCAGAGTCTCATTACATCCTAGACCCTGATCACTCCCTACAACTGCCTGAGAGGAGGATGGAGCCAGGAGGGGCTGGGCTCTGCTCCCAAGGAACAAGGGATGGGACAAGAGGAACCGGCCTCAAGCTGCACCAGGGCAGGTTTAGATGGAGCTGAGGAACAATTCCTGCCCCAGAGGGTGCTCAGGCATTGGAACAGGCTGCCCAGGGCAGGGCTGCAGGCACCGTCCCTGCAAGGGTTCACACCCCGTGGAGACGAGGCCTCAGTGCCATGGGTTAGGGGTGGGTTTCCACTCACATTTCATTTCACTCATAGTGTTGAAAGCGGTTTTCCTTGGCCAGGCTTAACCCTATTTGGAAGTTCTCATGGCTTCCCATCACATTATGCCCGAGAGGTGCCCAGTTTGATGTGCTGAGGCTGCATGGGGTCTGCTTTGCTCTGAGAGAGCTTTTCATGTGCATGTGAGTGTGTGGAGATCCCTTGGAGGAGAAAATGGGAATTCCTTAGCCTAAGAAAGTTCTCCCAGATGAAGTCCTCAGATTAACCCTCCTTTCCTTGCCAAGTCCTGTGTGGAACAGTGAACAGGAGTTCTGCAGGAGGAGTTTCTGCAGCAGCCACGAGGCACGGGGAGGTTCTACCCACGGAAACACATCTCTGGCTATGGATGGTGGTCTGTTATTAGTGGGAATGTGAAGCCCCAGCTAGCTAACTTCACTGTATGAAGGCAGCAGTGTAATGAAGACTGAGGCACACAGAGAAAACTGGTATGTTCTTGAAATGTTGTTGTATGAACCTCAGAGGACCACAGCTCCTTGGGTGTTCAGGCATTGATTGGTAGGTCCTAATTTCACCTAAAAGGCTCCTGCATGTCTGGAGCTTTCTCTGTTGAAGCATACTGCTGTTTTATAGGGTTTTCTATACCTGGGGCTGTAACAGGTTATCGTGGGATGGGTGTTTCTTGCTTTGCTCCAGAAAGGTGGAAGGATGTTTGTCTAGAAGAGGAGGAAATGCAGCAGAACACCCTGTGGTTGATGCATCTGGGTTGCCCATGCTAAGCCTTGTTCTCACGCGAAAGATCAGCTGTGTGATGGAAATTTGATGGTTCTTTGCTGTCTTAAGCCTGCTTAACTGAATTTTCACCATAAACTTTCTGCCAAAGAGCTTCATTTGTGATCCCATATCATGGAATCCCAGACTGGTTTGGGTTGGAAGGGACCTTAAAGCTCCTCCAGTTCCAACCCCTGCCACAGGCAGGGACCCCTTCCACTGGAGCAGCTTGCTCCAAGCCCCTGTGTCCAACCTGGCCTTGAACACTGCCAGGGATGGGGCAGCCACAGCTTCTCTGGGCACCCTGGGCCTCAGCAGATCAGCACATCCCTGTGGCAGTGCCCCTCCAGCCATGCCGTTCCTGCCTTGCAGAGTTCCCTGACACTGTCAGGTCTGACTTGACCTCGGATACAGGTTCTGGGTTTGGATTTTCTGCCATCTGCTGTGGTCAGATGCTTGTTTCCGTGGTGATAAGATGCAGGCAGGGCATGTGAAAACAAAGCAGCACACTGTTTTACCCATGTGTGAATGATTTCTCATTCCCCAAGATACAAGGCAGGGCTTGTGCCATAGACAGCTCTTTTCACTTTCAGGAACTTGAAAACAATTTACATTTAGGCTGTGTATCAGGAACTTCTCCATTGTTTCTGATGGCAATTTCTACCTGTAGGAATCTTTATTTGCAGTGTTGTAGCTTCTTGGTCACTCAGAAGGGGTTTTTTTTGCACTGTGCACATTAAAAGCATTCTGCGATGGGGATGAGCCTCTGTTTCCCTTCGATGGCAGGCTGGTTTTATTGATCTGTGCTCCATGACTTGCATTTCTTAGAGGATGGGTTTCTTCCATCACAAAATGCTGTTTCAAATCCAGCAGAATCTGCTGGAACATCGATGCAAGACAAGTTCTTTGTTTCAGAAAGCGTTTTCTTGGACTCCAGCAGCTTTTTGCCCTTGTCTATGAATATTTCAGTCTCTTTAGAGGAGGAGAAGGGGATGTTTTCCTACTTACTAGGGTGTGAGTAACCCACCACATCTGTTTCTGAGCTGTCATGCATAATGTGCTGGTACGTGTCTGATTGTACCTCCAGGTTGATAAAATAGAAATCACTATAAAGATTATTATAAAGATATATTCCTATTCTTCCCTGTGAGGGTGCTGAGGCGCTGGCCCAGGGTGCCCAGAGAAGCTGTGGCTGCCCCATCCCTGGCAGTGTTCAAGGCCAGGTTGGACACAGGGGCTTGGAGCAAGCTGCTCCAGTGGAAGGTGTCCCTGCCTGTGGCAGGGGTTGGAGCTGGAGGAGCTTTAAGGTCCCTTCAACCCAAACCACTCCATGATTCTATGATCTAGAAACAGTTCAGTGGATAGGAAATCTGGTGCTGGCTCAAAGGGTACTGTGTATCTGTGAGTTGCTTTTCCTCTTATGTTTTATCTTGAGGGCAGAATTCCTTGAATACTTTGTCTTTAAAGCCCTGCCTTAGTTATTTGTAAATGTGCACATAAATTTACTACTGCTTGAGCAGGAGCTGGAAAATAATTCCTAGAAAGAATTACTCATTCTGCCAACTGAATAGAACCATTTTACTCTCTAATTGTTTAAAGCAGGGGGTTGGGTGGCATTTAAGATCAAAGGCCACGAATTGTGACTGCATCCATCTGTGATGTTTCTTCCGTTGCAGTGTAGAGCCATAAGTAAGAACTGCAGAGGATGTTTGGGTTATGTGAGTCCTACTTCAGTGTTGAAGCTGAACTCCTAAAATCTAGTTATTTGGCTTGCAGGAGGTAAGAGGCTGGATTTTGGTTGCTTTTGGTGGAAATACTTGTTCTAAAAAGCTGTAATGTGTTCTAAAAACCTCGGTAGTGTGTTCACTGGGAGGGGAATGGGAGAGTTCATCCAGCTGCAGTGTGAGAGTGCAGAATGCAACGAGCTGGTGATGGAGAATAACAGTGCTGCAGTGTTTGCGAAAACAATGACATGCTAAGGAAGACAAGGCCTTCAGGTGGGAGTTTTGTTTTCCCTTTTGTACCTCCTTAGTCTCTTGCTCTTATTTCACTGTGTCATCAAACTCAGTGGTTAAATGACCTTTTCAGTACTAACCCCCACACCATTGCTTGGAGAGTGGCAGCACTTTCTGTACCAGCCTGTCCAAGTGTGTTTGATTGTGGCAGTGCCACAGTGATGATCACATGCAGCTGGAAGACCCTGTTTGAAACTGCATGGTCATGGTGACAAATCCTAATAGGAAAGTGCTGGGAAGCTCTGTCAACAGTCAATTTCCTGGAGTAAGTCAGAGGTGAATCAATACAATTGACAAAGTAATTGAATTGAGTACAGCTGGGTAGGCAAAGCTGGTCAAGCAAAGTGGAGTCTGCAGGTGAGAGCAGGGACTCAGCCCCCACCACCACTGAATGTCATGGGTTTGCTCTGCAGTCCTACTCTGGGATCACTGAGGGGAGCATTAGCAGCAGTGCCTCCTTGTGCTGGTGGAGCAAAATGAACATTTGCCTTGAATCCCAGCCTGGTTTGTGTTGAAGGGACCTGAAAGCTCATCCAGCTCCAACCCCTGCCACGGGCAGGGACACCTTCCACTGGAGCAGCTTGCTCCAAGCCCCTGTGTCCAACCTGGCCTTGAACACTGCCAGGGATGGGGCAGCCACAGCTTCTCTGGGCACCCTGTGCCAGCGCCTCAGCACCCTCACAGGGAAGAGCTTCTGCCTAAGAGCTCAGCTCCGTCTCCCCTCTGGCAGGTTCAAGCCATTCCCCTTGGCCTGTCCCTACAGGCCCTTGTCCCAAGCCCCTCTCCAGGTTTCCTGCAGCCCCTTTAGGCACTGGAGCTGCTCTCAGGTCTCCCCTTCAGGAGCCTTCTCTTGTCCAGGCTGCCCCAGCCCAGCTCTCTCAGCCTGGCTCCAGAGCAGAGCTGCTCCAGCCCTCGCAGCATCTCCATGGCCTCCTCTGCACTCGCTCCATCAGCTCCACGTCCCTCTTGTGCTGCTGCCCCAGAGCTGGATCAGGACTGCAGGGGGGTTTGTCCCCTCAACCTGCTGCTCACACCTGAGGGCTATGAAGCAAATCCAAGGTGTAGGAAGGACACATTGGCCATGGCAGCTCTAACTACAGAATATGGTGTATTAGTGTTATACAAGGAAGAATGTTGTGAGTTCTAAACCAAGGTTATCTTAAGCCTTTCCAGGTACTTGAAATACTTTGTTTGGGGTTTTTTATCTGTGCTTCTGCTTCCCAAGGGGGGATAGTCCAGTCCCTGAGCAGAGCATCTTGGAGGCAGCAGCAGGAGCTGGCAGCATCATGTGAACATCCCCATCCCTGTACCTGTATGTGCTCGGGTTTGCTTGTCCCATGTGGTTCCTGCCTCCTGCTCCCAGTGCCAGCAGTGGCATCTGGGGAGTGACACCTGGTCTGAACAGGTCCAGTGCCCTTTTAATGCCCAGGGAAGGCACTTGGGTGGCTTTTGGATTCCTATGGGCTCAGCCCATGGGAGATCTTGGAGCCCTTTTCCTCTGCCGAAGGTCTTTGTATCCATAATAAATCCCTCTCCCTGCTCCCTTTCTGTCGTTGTTCTGGGATCACTGAGTGCTAGCAGCAGGCTGCCTGTCATTAGGGTAACCTATTTTGAGCTTCAGTCACTTGTACCAATTTCTCAGCTAATTTTAGGACAGATGACCACTAAGCTGTTCTAAAAATGCTGCTTGAACTTTAAATGAGGGGAACACACACGAATGCAAAGACAAAATTTGCCCTACAAAACAGCTAACTCTGGTAGTAACTATGAAGAGAAGCCTATGTTGTAGCTACTGTTAATTGTTAGTAATTATTTTAACATATTCAGCCACTTGGAATAATGAGAGTATCTGTCATGCTTTTGATTTGATGCTGAAGTTGCTTGTGTTTGCTCAAGGTCCCAGACAGCCTTAATAGAGTACACAAGTAGTTTATCATTTACAGATGGAGAGCAGAAGCGTGTTGAGGCAGTGATGACAAGGAGAGAATGTGGAAGTCACTCATGGCTGATCCTCCTTTGCTCTCGTCATAGAATCAGAGAACAGTTCAGGTTGGAAAGGACCTTAAGGTCATCCAGTTCCAACCCCCCTGCCATGGGCAGGGACACCCCACACTAAACCATGGCACCCAAGGCTCTGTCCAACCTGGCCTTGAACACCGCCAGGGATGGAGCATTCACAGCTGCCCTGGGCAACCCATTCCAGTGCCTCAGCACCCTCTCAGTAAAGAATTTCTTCCTTACATCCAGTCTAAACTTCCTCTGTTTAGGTTTTAACCCATTACCCCTTGTCTTATCACTCCAGTCCCTCATGAAGAGCCCCTCTCCAGCATCCTTACAGGCCCCCTTCCCTTGTTGCATACACTTCCCAGCTGGACACAGAAAGCTCTCACCTATGGAGCAAAGGGGTTTCCCACCTTGCAATGAGTTTTGAACAGTGACTGATTTGTACTGCCCGTGATTGTTCTTTGCTTGACTTTTGAAATACTCTGGTTGGACACAACCTGCTCTAGTGGAAGGTGTCCCTGCCCATGGCAGGGATTGGAACTGGATGAGCTTTAAGCTCCCTCCCAACCGAACCAGTCTGGGATTCTATGAGCAGTGCTCTGCTATGGCTCCAGCTGCCTCCTCAGTCCATACCAGCAGCAGGAAGGAACAAGGCACCAGTGTTGACACCGTTTCTTTCCATACCAGTTTTCCAACATAAATTATGCTGCAGCTGTTGGAGGTTTGGATTCCAAGGTGTGTTCCTCAGGTCAGAGTTACATTTTTGTTGGATGATTTAATGCTCTTAATGAAGAGCCTGTCATTTGTGACAGAGAAACACTTGGGAAAAGACCCTTTGGGCTTCGAGAAATGGCCTGGGTGGTGCTGGTGCAGTTTGCTTTTGAGAGAGGAATATCCAGGGGAGAGAAGGTCCAGGTTAAGAGTCTGGGGGGGCCACATGCCTCATTGAGCCATTGACCTCCTTTATCTTCTGGGTGTCACGTTGTGTGTTAACAAAATGTCTTCATCTGCTTGTCAGAACAAGCTACAAGTTAGGAGGACAATGATGCACTGGTAGTACCTGGCTGGCTGCTGCCCTGAGTTATGGGGTCCTCTCATCTTGATAGCAACATTAGAAGTGTTTTCCCATTGACCATGTTTTCCACCTCCTCTGTATAAGGATGAACTTTAAATTTCTTCCAAAGCAATCATCAAACCACTGTTTGAAGTATTGGCTCAGAGAAAAACCCCTTTCTATCATCAAATCAGCATTCCATCCAATTATTCAACCTCTTCATTGTCTTGTCTTGTAGAATAGATAATGCTCACACCTAATCCCACATCAGTGGGGTTATTTCTGACGCTGGGGGTTTGTTCAGCCTTGTCCAAACCATTCCTCAGCCTTCATTGAGCGGGTGGATAAAATTCCATCTCTTGTATCCACGTTTGTGGTTCCTCCCAATGACTGTTGGAGAGGTGAGCGCTGCTTATTCTTCTCCTATCTGGAAGCTATAGCTGTGGCTCTGTTGTCTGCTCCTCCTGGGTAATTCTGCATTGGCCCCATAGGAGCTGGAAACATCATTTCAGGCAAAGAATTCCAAGTTGGTGCACGTAGATTGCTGCAAATTGGTACCTTTCTGATTCAGTGACAGTAAACAGCACATTCAGCTGATTACTTCCTCCACTGCCCCATTAACTTTTATGTAGTTTCCAAAAAGACCAGCTTTACATTTATTTAAATGATGAAAATAGTGCACAAGTGAGGCGACTTCTGTCCCTTTTAGTAATTAGATTGAAAGACTGGTTGTTAAAGCACTTTTAAGGACAAGTACTGGGGATGTGAGCAGTCAATCTCCGCAAAATCACTCTGCTCCAATGCAGTGAACGTGGATGGCTGATTTCATAGGAGCAGAAGTACAGTATGTATTGATCCATGTAGGGATGTCTACACTCAACAAACTAAGAGTTCTTGTGAATGTTAATGTTTGTTCTATCTAAAGATCATGGGTGTTTCAGACTTTGGAATCTTCGGTAGGAAAACTCATGCTTCCAATAGAAATTCCTATATAGATATGCATTTAGTAAAGTGTACACATGCTTTTATGGATAACACTTGTAATGTAATTTCCTAAACTTTAATGTAATAACCAAGCCAGCATTTGTGTTCATAACCTGGTCTTTAGGTGTGTTAAAGTGGCAACAGAATCATAGTGTCATGGAATGGTTTGGGTTGAAGGGACCTTAAAGCTCCTCCAGCTCCAACCCCTGCCACGGGCAGGGTCACCTTCCACGGGACCAGGTTGCTCCAAGCCCCATCAGCACATCCATATTATGTCAGGACTGGCTCCTTGTGTGGTTACTGCTCCTGTGTCCAGCGGGACATAGAATGAGATGAAATCCCTTCCGTGTATTAAATCTGTATTAATTTTGCACTTTAGCTGAAGTATTTCAGAACATTTCTCTAAATGATAACCTTTTGTTAGCAAAAAAGGGAGGAAGTCTTTCGCCAGATGTGGATGAACAGTTACCCAATGGAATATTATCTTTATGAAAACATCTCAGTGGCTTCCATCTCCTTTCTCTTTGCACAATAAACTGCACACAGCTGGAAAGCTCTTCTTTTGTTGGGTGTTCGGGGTTCTTTTGGGGGTAGTTCTTTTTATCATCAGGGCAGTGATTTAGTTGAAGTGGGCTTTTTCCTTTTGGACGTGTTGTAGTTCTACTCCTCAGTGTACCTCTGGCAAATACCTGCCTTTGATGTGTGCTTTTGGACCACTGAATGCAGATCTGGGCTGTGAAAGTCTAGGAATTCAAAGTAGTTTATATAATATTATATATATATTATATTATTCTATATATTTTATAAATGTCAGCTTTACCATTAATTGCAGCAGACTAATCCTCCACAGGAACAGGAGCCTTGTGTGTTTTCAATGACTTCTGTGCGTTCCCAAAGCTGTTCCTAAGGGATTCAACATGTTGGGAAGTGCTTAGGGAGCTCTTTTTTATTGATCATGTGATGAATAACCCAGGTTGGGCTAATTGCATCCGCAAGGTCTTCCACCCTCAAGACCCCCAATCTCAGCCCTCCACCCCCAGCACTGCCACTGGGAGGTGTGCTGGGGGGGCTTTATCTGTTAGCACATTAATGCAGTTCTTAATAATTTATATCTTAATTAATTTATATCACCACAATTTGTACAATAATACTAATTTTAGCACAATAATGATTTTTGTACTTATTTTCTGAAGCTGGAGCCATCCCCCCCCCCAAATTAAACAACCAGGAAGATGCTTTGATTCAGGCAACTCTTCAGTGCCAGGCTTCCCGCTCCCTCTTTCCAGGCACAGATCCCCCTGGGAGAGCAGGAGGCGGTTGCTTTCGGCACGTGTCATTCCTCAGCCTGGCTGGGATCCGCTGGGAATGCTGAGAGCAGGATTTGCAGCCGCTGCTCCTTGGCGGGGCTGAGGCAGCGCCGGCTCCAGGGCCGAGCCCGCGCTCATCCCGCCGCGGCGATGCGCGACGTCCAGCTCCCATCCGACACCCGCTCAGCGCCCGCGGCTCCTCGGCTTCGTTTCTCCTGCCTGCGCCTGCCCGTCGGGAGCATCTCCTCCCGTTCCGCCGGGCTCGGGGCAGCCGTTCCCTTCCGCAGGGATGCCAGGCGGGGCGGGAACCGGAGCAGCGCCTAACGGCTGGACTGGCTTTGTGTGAGTCTCCCGTCTCTTTTCCCAATGTGGTTTTGATAGGATGCAGATTCCAAGGGTTGATTTAGAGGCTGTTGCAGTGGGGCAGTGCTGTCGGCTGCCGTTACAGCAGCAGCACAGCTAATGCAGTCGGTTCTTGCAGCAGATTTCCCGGCATGCGTGGAGCCGCTGACCCACCCTGTTATTTTCCTGCTTAAAAATTGCTTTGTCAGATGAAAGAAGCCGGGAAGAATGGCATCGTGGCTTTAGAGGCTGCTTGAATTGAACAGGGAAGCAGGAATTCTGGGCTGCTGGCCCTTGATGTGATGTAAAACTTGTTGTCTTTGCCTTTCCCGGGGGCACCTGGCAGGGAGGTGATGCTGAAGGTGCTGTGTTTCTCGCTGCCATGGATGGTGCTGGTGCAGATGCATCCCGCTTGGATTCGCAGTTTGATGGATTGTGATGTGGTGCTTTGTGTGGTGGATTTGTTGAGCAGCATTGCTGAAACCCCTGGGATTCTCTTTTCACTTCAGGAGCTTTCTGTTCAAAGAAAACAGCTCTGGGTATGGGAGAGGACTGGTGTGTCCTTGGTTTTAAATGGAGAACTGGTGGAATGGGGGGAAGACAAGCAGGTAAGGAAGGGAGGGGGAGCCGGAGCCTCTCAGACCCCTTTAGACCAGGAGAGAAGCTTCTCTGAAGCTGTGGTTGCTGAGATCACTGAATCCCTTTGTAGCTGAGAGGAAGAGTTCATAGCTGTTCTGTTTGCTGTATGCTTCCATAGACCTGACCCCCAGTTCTGTCTCCTGTCCCAGCTGAGGGATGCGCGACCCTGATGAGACAGCATCTTTCTGCAATTGCAGTCGTGTGTAGATTTTAGTGGACTTTTTTAGCCCTGAGATACATGAAAATACAACATCAGGCAAGTTTTCCTCCCTCTCCTTGCCAGCTGCAGGAGAGCATGGATTCCTGAGTCAGTATTTCACTGTGTCATTCACTTCCCTCGGGGCATTTCTCATGGCTCCTTATCCAGGTCGATCTCGGTCTGTTCCGATCTTTATTTTAGATGGACACAAATACCTGTGCATTCTAGCAGTGATTTCACAGCTGGTTCACTTCTGGTGACCGGTTGCATCCAAGGCGTTGTCAGTAACTGATGTGTCACCATGCTCACAGTGGTTGCAGGAACTGAGTTGGTTACGCTTCCATAGGTGATCCTGCCTGCAGTCTGTTGTCCATAGGTGATCCTGCCTGCAGTCTGTTGTCCATAGGTGATCCTGCCTGCAGTCTGTTGTCCATAGGTGATCCTGTCTGCAGTCTGTTGTCCATAGGTGATCCTGTCTGCAGTCTGTTGTCCATAGGTGATCCTGCCTGCAGTCTGTTGTCCATAGGTGATCCTGTCTGCAGTCTGTTGTCCATAGGTGATCCTGTCTGCAGTCTGTTGTCCATAGGTGATCCTGTCTGCAGTCTGTTGTCCATAGGTGATCCTGTCTGCAGTCTGTTGTCCATAGGTGATCCTGTCTGCAGTCTGTTGTCCATAGGTGATCCTGTCTGCAGTCTGTTGTCCATAGGTGATCCTGCCTGCAGTCTGTTGTCCATAGGTGATCCTGCCTGCAGTCTGTTGTCCATAGGTGATCCTGTCTGCAGTCTGTTGTCCATAGGTGATCCTGTCTGCAGTCTGTTGTCCATAGGTGATCCTGTCTGCAGTCTGTTGTCCATAGGTGATCCTGTCTGCAGTCTGTTGTCCATAGGTGATCCTGCCTGCAGTCTGTTGTCCATAGGTGATCCTGTCTGCAGTCTGTTGTCCATAGGTGATCCTGTCTGCAGTCTGTTGTCCATAGGTGATCCTGTCTGCAGTCTGTTGTCCATAGGTGATCCTGTCTGCAGTCTGTTGTCCATAGGCGATCCTGTCTGCAGTCTGTTGTCCAAAGAGGGAGTCATGCCTATAAATAATAAAGCAAATACTACCAACTACCTAAAATCTTGGATAAATAAGGTAACTTCTGTTAGAACACTCAAGTTCTGATGTGCACACAGAGGTGAGCACTGTCAAGACCATAAACTCGAGCACTTGGAGTTTGAAGGCATGAGAATTAATGTTCCCTTAGCAACAGTGATTTGCCCCTTTTTTGTGTGTATATAACGGTAACCCTTGGATGATGTATGGGATCATTCCTTCATAACCCTGCTCCTCCACTGCAGGGACTGGAGGGTGCTTTGTAGCAACCAGGGAAGATACTAACTAGTTGAGTTGCTGAGCTCCTAACTGGGGGCTGCTCCTGATGTTCCTGCAGTGCTCTGCCTGTTCACCACACGCTTTAGATCCTGCAGGTTCCAGCCTTCCTGGCATGGATCTGTTTGTGTTTTTATGCTTTCTTGCAAGCATCCATCATTTCACAGGTCCTGCCTGCTCTGCCCTGGAGGAGCATCCTATTGGGATGTGCCAGCCAGAGACTCCGTGTTCCCTGCTGCTTTTCCTTGGCTATAGAGAGCACAGCAGATGGGAGGGGTCGGTGATGCACAGGATGAGGGGCTTCCCGAAGCAGCCCCAAGCTGGTCAGGTTGCCATGGGTTCATCCAGTGGAGCTGTGGGTTTATTTATGCCCATTAATTGTGTGTGGACGTGCACGTGTGTCCCGTGGGGAGGGGATGGCTCCACATTCCCTGTGCTTGTTCCCAAAAGGTTCCTCATTAAAAGTCAGTGAATGGTTCTCAGAACTGCCACTGGATTCAGCCAAGCTACAGCCTTTGCTGCAACTGCACCAGGCGCAGCAGTGATGGGTGAATGCCATGGCATGATGATGGCAGCCCTAATACATGCTGAGTCATCACATTTCCTTTCTCCATTCCCACCCTCCTAAATTGATTCCGGAAGTTCATAGAATCATGGAATGGTTTGGGTTGGAAGGGACCTTCAAAGGTCTTCTAGTCCAACCCCCATGCAATGAGCGCACTGCTTTGCATCCCACTGTTGGGTGTTGAAGAGCATCAGAGAGCAGGATGACTGGCTCTGCTGCCCTGGTTCCTGCTTGTTCTCAAAGCATGGGTACAAGCGCTGTTATGTCCAAGTGACTACATGAGAGAGGTCTTGTCCTTCCCAGTGATCTTAAGTGGTGATGCCCTGGCACAGGGTGCCCAGAGAAGCTGTGGCTGCCCCATCCCTGGCAGTGTTCAAGGCCAGGTTGGACACAGGGGCTTGGAGCAAGCTGCTCCAGTGGAAGGGGTCCCTGCCCATGGCAGGGGTTGGAGCTGGATGAGATTTAAGGTCCATTCCAACCCAATCCAGTCTGTGATTTTAAGTAGATTAATTCTTATTTAGGCTTGAAGTATTCCAGCTGGACTCGTATGGGGAGTTGGTGGTGGTGTATCTCCTTAGGGTCCCATCATGTACTTAAGTTTACTGGGTTTAGAAAACGCCTGCCTCATGTCAGTAGGGCAGCTGACTTCTGAGAGACCCAAATCTACTCATTTTGGGCTAAAAGCCAACAGTTCTTTCTTCTAAAATAGAGAACATGCTTGTCTTTGATGTATTTAGTTGTAGAAAATCCAAGTAGGGTTTAGATTCCTGGTAAAGGCAGTGGGTGAAAGCCTTCTGTCTTCCAAAGGCAGCTTGCTTTTCCTCCCTACCAAGAATGATGTCAAGGATAAACCTCGTTGCTTCTATTGATTTAGGAGCCAAGTTTTGGAGGAGATGCAGACCAGCCATGGTGAAGTGCAGTTTGGTGCTCTGGTGTCCCTGTGGCGCCTCGTGGCATAAGAGCAACAGAAACTTTCCAGTGCTTGGTCTCCAGCCCAGCACTGAGTGGTGGTGGCTCTTGTTGCTGAGAGTGGTTGTGGGTCCCAGGGAATGATGTGTTACTGTTCAGGCGTCTTCTGAGTGTGGTGGGCAGGGGAATGGTGCTGGACCTCCTTAGTTCTGCTCCTGGCAGGATGGGGCTGGTGATCCGTCTGCCACGTAACCAGACCTTGGCACGTGTGATCTCCTGTGAGGTGGCATCCTGCAGCATCTCCTCCGTTAGAATCCACATCCCTCAGAACCAGTCCAGCCTCTTCCCAGCTCCTTACTGGTGGAGAAGGGTTTGCCAGGACCCGCCTGTGGATTACCTGGATGGGCCTGGCCAGCATCACTCACAGTAACCCTGCAAAACAAGGATACTGAGTTTGGGTTTTGAGGGTGATGATGTGGCCGTTGATAAATACTGAGGTTTACTCCTGATTTTAATCTCTGTAAACCTTTCAGTCCTTATAACCATCTTGCATTGTGGATTTCTGTTTGGGACTCAAAGGCTTTTTGTTTTCTCCACAATGTCCTGTTAATACTCATTCATGCAGCTCAGTGCAGCTGATCCCAAGAGGGTGCATGTCAGAGCTGCCGTCAGATTTGCAGTATCACATCCTTCATGGATGGGCTCTGCTCCCAAGGAACAAGGGATGGGACAAGAGGAACCAGCCTCAAGCTGCACCAGGGCAGGTTTAGATGGAGCTGAGGAACAATTCCTGCCCAAAGGGTGCTCAGGCATTGGAACAGGCTGCCCAGGGCAGGGCTGCAGGCACCATCCCTGGGGAAGAGGAAACAAAGAGCCTCCCATGGCCTGGGCTGTGGCCCTGCTTTTTGGGGTTGGGCTTAAGTTTCCCATCACCTTACCCATTGTGCTCCAACACACTGGTTCCCTTTAGAGCTAGACTAACAGATGCAGCTCACGTGGAGTGTGAGTTGGTGAAACTGAATTACTTGATGGCATAGCAGGCCCATCCAACAGATGATTTTGGGGATATGGAGTCATAGAATATCTCAGGTTGGAAGGGGCCCATAAGGATCAAGTCCAGCTCCTTGCTATCTGCATCTCTATAGCTCTATATCTACTTGGAAACGCATCAGAATACATCTGCTTTTAGTAGAATCAAAAAATATCAATGCTAAAATAGGGACTGTTGAGTTTTTAAACAGCTATTTAACAATTCACTTATTTCAAACCTATTTTTAAGGGCTCTAAAAGCTTCCCCTTCCCCTGCCACGAGGTGCACTAACCGCAGCGATCCACGTTGTAAATGCTTGGTTTTGCCTTTGCACATCCTCCATAGCCAAGCTTGCCTCTGCTTTCAGCTGGCATGAACCCCGTGCACTCAAGCATCTCTACTGATGTGCACATCTATTGTTTCTAATCTGGTCAGTTGATCAATGAGGACCAGCATGTAATTAATTGTATGATACTGTACACTGTGTCCCACTGCATTTACCCAGATGGATTGTTTTATTCGTTAGCTGTAGCTGCATTCCTAAACAGTTTCAGAGTCTATAATGAGAGTGGTTTTGTTCTTCTTGGCCTTCCTGGGTTTTAACTGACAAAGAATTTTAAAGGGAAACCATTTTATAGGATATTCTTTTTTATTTCTTTCTTTTCCCCTGGATCTCTTTCTGCACGTGATTGATACTTTTTGTGTTCCGATATACAAGTGGAGGAACTGACTGGAGATGCACCGTTTGGTTACTATTTCATTGATGTGTCTGTGGGGTCAGTAAGAGGAGTTAAAAGCCTGCTTATATCTGAGGACCACACAGATTCCATTTGCACTGAGCTGGGGAGGAGCAGCAAAGGAGTCGGTCAGCGTTTACCCAGTGCCAGCCTGCACGCGGGACCTTTTGTTCTGCTGCTCCTACAACATAGGTGATGGTGCTCAAGGAAAAGTTGCATCTGCCTGACCTGTCCACGATGATGTTCTACTTGTGCTGTTTTGGTTCTCATGCAGATGGAGGGAACGAGGAGCCACCAGACCGAAGACAGGCAAGTGTAGACTCCCGTCAGAGCCGATCTGGGCAAGGTAAACGTTAGTGTTGTTCTGCCTCAGTGACTCATTTCTCATCTCTTCACCTTCTTCCACGTACATGTTGTGTTTTCCATCAGGCTGTGTAGTCTGAAGGGGTTCTGTACCCCTCGCTCTTATCCACAGAGCTACAAACCTGCTAACATTCCCCAGAACAGACTGCCTCTGTGGAGTTCATTTGTGGCGCAAGACTGTGGAGCCTGTGACATCTCTGTTTTGCAGGAGCTTTACACAAGGGCAGTTGTTGGAGCTGGTGATGGGAGAAGTCTCCAGCACATCCCAGTGCAAAACAACTTGCTTGCCTTGCCCCTAGTTGCAAAGGCATTACCCGGGATGTCCTTCCAGTGTGATGGAGAGGGGACCGGTGCATTGTGGACAGGCTGAGCATCTGCCGGTTCCATCCTTGGCTTTGTTGTTTCATCCTACAGGAGCAGGGCAAAAGGTCCTAGGCAGAAAGTAGTAAAAATAGTTGGAATATTATTTAAATGATGATTCTACAAACTTTTGTTGAGTATCATGGAATCAGAGAATAGTCAGGGTTGGAAAGGACTTTAAGATCATCTAGTTCCAGCCCCCCTGCCATGAGCAGGGACACCTCACACTAAACCGTGCCACCCATCATTCTCAATAGGTTTGGTGGTTAAAAGCACCACTAAAAGCTGGGTAAAGGGAATTTCTGCCCCTGAGAGCAGCAGCTCTTGGCCCTGTGCTGCCTTCTGTGTCCTTTGAAATCATTTACTTCAAGTTTTAAGCATTTACTTGTTTGTGAGGGTTGTGAAAACACTGATATTTCACACAGCTCTTGAGGCTAAGCAGCAGGTTCTGGAAGCATGGCTCTAGAAGGTGCTGTGTGCGTTCCCTGATGTTTCTCTTTGGGATTGCGGCAATAGTTTTCCTTTCATTTTGGTTCAAGTCTGTTGCTGTCATGGTGTCCTAATGACTTCTCATGGGGACATTTTCTCCAGAGCATTGTTCTTTTTTGGCAGGATTCCAGTGTTGCCCAGGCAAAATCATTGCGAGTGATTGAAGCCTGGGATCGGGATTAGGGGGATTGGAATTGAGAGGCGGAACCCTGGGAAGCATCACCAGCTGAAACACAGGATATTTCTGTTACTGTTGCAGAATCAATTCCTTCAGATTTCTCATTTTAAAATAGAAGAGTTAAAATTGGGAAGAAGCAAAGGGATTTGTAACTGTGTGTACCCCGGGATAGCTTGCTTACAAGTCGCGTTTCCGTGCTTCCAGAGCACAGAATGAATGGGCGCTCTTTTTCAGACCCTCAGCTCAGATAAAGCCGCTGTTGTGTTACTCCTGGAGGCTGAGCCTTGCCCATTTTCTCTGCTGTTCGTCCCTGTGATGTCCTTCTGTCTGTCTGAGTCTGTCCCCTGGCTTGGCGTTACAAGGTGCAGCAGCTCCTTTCCTGCTGGGTTTCCATGCACTTGTTTCAGGCACTCCATTCTCTCAGGTTACATTTATTCAGCATCTCAGCTGCTGTGGAAAAATACCACTTTTGGGCAGAGGATGTGTTGGCAAGTCCTTAACGTGCCAAAGAATGACCAAGCTCTGTCTGTCTGCCTCAGTGACTCCAGGAATTGCAAAGGCAAGCAAGAAGTCTCAGCATGAGAAGGGAATAGAGGGGGAAACAGGTAAAAAAGGACTTCTGACTTCTTGGAGACCAAGCTTCTGCACTGAATGCTTCCATTTGGATCAGTGGATGCAATTGTAGATGCAGTTCAAGGAAGAACAAATCTCTTTGCTCCCTAAAACTGTTATCTTTAACTTTGCCCTGTTCTGTAGCAGATCTTAACATGTATTTTTCATAGAGATAGGTTAGGGGGTTTTCTTGTGCTGAGAGAAACCAGCCAACTGAAATGAGAGAGTTGTCTTCTGCTCCCGCTTCCAGGAAGACACATGTGATGCCCAAATATTCCATCTATCTGTAAAGCATTATTATCTTGGAAAACATCAAGAAATAGTTTGTTTGTTCAAACATGCCCTTTGCAGTGACATTTTACTTGAATATATTTTATGCCAAGGTTCCAGTTCAGCCGTGAATGATCCCTAATTTGGGGGTTTGATCAACCCAAGGTCCTTCCTGACTGGGACAAATTGAGGAGCGTTTCAGTTACCCTGTTTGTGTAGTGTGACATCTGTGGGATGCAAATAGTACGTTGTGGGTATTTAGTGAGTGCCTTGGTTTCATTGTAAAGCATGGGAATTTTCAAAGGGAAAACGCTCCTGGAAACTTGGCAAAGATGTAGTTACTTGTATTTCTATACCAGAGCCTGCCCTCATTTGCCCTTGGGTTTAGTTTGGTCAAAGATGCTTACATCTTACTCCATAATAACCAGTGGAGCACACAGTGACTTGCAGCTCTGACCCACACGAGAACTTGGAAGATGCTGTTGTTTCCAGGTCTTCCAAACCCTTAACTGTAGCCTGAGGAAATGAAAACTTTCCTTTTAAGAATCCAAATCAATGATGGCGAATCTGGTGCCAAATGTATTTAGAAGAAGCACCTCAGGTTGGGGTTGTCAATGCCAGTGCCAGATTTGTCCTTCCTGGCACCCTGGGGTGGTTATGAATAGACTTGCTGAGTCAGCAGAGGTGTTCTGCTCGCAATAACTGGCAAGTGTTCAGAGAGCAAGAGAGGAAGAGGTGTATTCTGAGCTGTCAAAAATAGCGCAAAGTGGGTTAGTGTTGGGTTTGGTTTCTTGTAAAGGATGACGTGGCAATGCTGAGGGATGTTCCTGGAAGCTGTAGACGCACTTTAGCCATGGGTAGTGCTACCTTTGAGCACGCTTCAGGAACTCGTTATTTTGATAGGGGCTTTTCCTCTCCTTCTAAACAGTGTGTTGGGTTGTTCACGTTGTCCTTTGGGTACCTGGAATGAAGTTAGTCCATTGGCTCTGGAGTAGCACGTCTTTGAGGCTTTGATCCTTTTGGCTTCTCCCCCCTTCTGTCTGTCCACCCCTCTGTCTAGCAGTTCATTTTCTCTTTTAAATACAGTCTCACAAGCCATTGAGAACAGCCCAGCTAATCCATGAAAAGCAAATAATGAGTGTCTTTATGGAGAAAAACCATCAGTAGGCACTAAAGGCTAAAATCCATCTCTCAAGGTGTGGCACAAGTGGAGTTTTACACTGTCAGTAATGAAGTATTAACACGAACAGTTGTAAGTTGGGTTTGCAGATGAATTCCTGGTTGTCTGTGTCAGCTTGTTCATCGTATTGAGTAGAGGAGGAGAACTGGGTGCCAGGGGGTTCCATATTCTGCAGCTAATGGGAGGATCCTTATGGCTCCCAGCTCTTCCCAGTCAGGAGCAGCTGCTCTTCATTTGTCATTAATATCACTACAATTAACAGTATCTGCCTTTACTGTTCTGGCTCCACTTCTTGTCATTGTCTTTGGTGTCTCCCACAGTGATGTCTTCTATAGGCACGCAGGCTCTGTGTGTCTTTGGGCGCCTCTGTACATTGTGAGGGGACAGTTTGGAGGTGGGGCTGCTCTTGGAGGCTTTTGTTCTTCCAGTTGGTTTGGTAGGGGTTTATCTTAGGCTGAAAGTCCTCATGGGGATCTCATTAATGCCTCTAAATATGCCAAAGGAGGTGCCAGGAGGATGGTGCCAGGCTCTTTCCAGTGGTGCCCAGTGACAGGACGAGGAGCAGTGGCCATAAACTGAAACCCAAGTTTCACCTCAACAGGAGGAAGAAGTTCTTTCCATTGAGGGTGGTGGAACACTGGAACAGGCTGCCCTACGATCTGGATGCCCAAGGAGCTATCAGGAAAAGGCCATTGGCTTTGCCTGAATGACATGTAAAACTGGCGACTCCAGGACTCTGACAAACAAACTAAACCAGTCCAAATCGCAGACTGGTTTGGGTTGGAAAGGATCTTAAAGCTCATCCAGTTCCAGGGGCACCTAGACCAGGTTGTTCCAAGCCCCGTCCTTCTTGGCCTTCCTAAATTCCTCCTAGTTCTGCTCGTACTCTAAGGAGATGTGCTGAGCTGCAGTTCTAGAAGTAGAATGTCTTCAAGGGAAGCGTCCAAACTGTGCGAGGGGAACCCAAGGGAGCAACTGGGTACCTGTAGGATGTGCACTTGAGCCGGGCAGGCTTCCCTTGAGGAATGATGAAAGCAGGAGACTCCCATGTATTCTAACCAGTTCCTTTTTGTCTTCCCGTCAGGCACCTCCACAGAGAACGACTGTGCTTTTGAACCAGACTACGCTATTCCGCCACTCCCAGTGACCGAAGGTATGCAGCACATTCGGATTATGGAGGGCATGTCCCGCTCCCTTCCATCCTCCCCCTTACTCACACATCAGTCTATCAGTGTTCGGCTCCAACCTGTGAAGAAGTTAACTGGTAAGGACTTTAAATAAAGTTCAGTGGGGCTTTTAAGGTCCATTGGTCCTTAAAATCTGTAAGAAAACACTTTGACCAAGGTTCTGTGTCATCATTTCTTTGTTATAGCAGATGCTTCAGGCAAAACCAGGAGCAGCTTGGATTTCAGGCTGACAGAGGAATCTTTCTGTGCTGAAAAGAGTGTCTCTGTTGTACAAATATTGTCTGGATCTCTGAGAAGCTTTGAGCAGAGTGGGTTTCAGTTGCACTTTGTGTTGCGATTGATGCACAGTGGAAGTGTTCTAAAGAGCTCGATGCTGAAATTTTGAATGCTGTGAGAATACATCAGAAAAAATGATAAACTTCTACCTCAGAGTCATTATTTTTCATAGTTCATGCTTACTTTTAAAGACTTTTACCTAATCTGCTGGGATTATGGGTTGAACACCCAGACATTGTACAGTAGCGGGATTGTCAAAGCACTTGGAGTCTAACATCCATTTAAAAGCCTGACATCGTATTTGTACTGGTAACAGTTGTGAGAAACTCGCTCCTTGCCTAAACCCTGCCATCCCTGATGCCTGTTGTTAATGATCAGCCAGTCCTGTGTTTGTATAGAGAAACAGCCAAAGGGATTTTTACCTGCTATAATCTGCCCCATGCTTACGAAAGTGAACTCAGATGCACTTCGTGCCTTTTTGTTTTCCCTGCCCTTCAGTGAAAGGAGAAATTGAAAAGGACAGGAGGAAGAGATTCCCAAATCATGGCAGAGTCTAGACCTGACCAAGATGCATACAAACAGGGATGATGTCAATAACATGCTGATAACTGTTAGCATGGAAAAGCAAGAGAAGGGAGGTGTAGGCACCTGGTTGTGTTCAGAGGTCTGCTTTGGGGCCCTACACAGGAATCCATTGGGAAATTGGTTGGGAAGATGACTCTGTCTTCTCCTTGCATCCTTTTCCTTTCCATCTGTTTTAAATACCCTCTTCTGGCTGGACCCAATCTCTTATAGCCTGACCATGGAACAGGCTGCCCAAGGAAGCTGTGAATGCTCCATCCCTGACAGTGTTCAAGGCCAGGTTGGACACAGGGGCTTGGAGCAAGCTGCTCTAGTGGAAGGTGTCCCTGCCTGTGGCAGGGAGTTGGAATTGGGTGATCTTAAGGCCCCTTCAACCCAAAGCATCCCATGGTTCAGTGGAAACACATGCTTGTATTTTGCACCTACAGATCTTGATGACTCCAGTGGAGCTCCTGCTACACTTGGAATTCAAAGTGTGTTTCGGTGCGTTGGTGGATTAGCAGGGTTTTTAAATTATTAGTTTAATTTACTGTTGATATTGGAAAAGGAAGGGGTTTATTTTCCATCCTCATGCAGTCATTATAGGAATTTGTTTGCTTTCATTAAGGCAGCGTGGAAAGGAACTGGGGAAGTAATGCTTTCTGCTCTGTTATTCATAGTATTTACCACTATTCCTTATGGTCTGTCTCTCTTATTTGCTATTACTGTGAGAGATAGAAAAGCAAGAAGATAATCCCTTGGCAGCAGAAAGAGATGGTTGTTGAATGACTGACCACAAACTGGGGTCATATAATTCATGTTTTGTCATATGGCCATATAATACATGTATTACATTAATATTAATTAATATTAATTAATTATTAATATTATTAATATTAATTAATAAATATTAATAAATTGCATTAATACATGTATAACATGTATTATATATATGTATAATATATGTAATGGTCATACATTACGGACATTAGTAAGAAGTTTTAGGTTGGGATTTTTTGCTGAGGGATATGGACTATGAGTTTGTAAAGATCCTGCTTGGTTTCATTCGTTAATAAAACACCATCTGTAACGTAAAGAAGATCTGGAGTTAAGATTACGTTTTTGAAGACACATTCAGAGCCTTGTGCTGGTTTTTGCTGCCTTTCTCCCTGTTTGGCCCAATGCCCCTCTCTGATTTTACAGGAGCCTTGTAAGCACCATTGTAGCAGACCTGAAACGTGGTAGGGTCGAGAAGCAGCTTGGTTCCAAACCTTCCTGTGACTGTCGGGAGGAAGCAGCCGGGACTTTGACAGTGAGGGCATGGGGATGTGTCACTGCATGTGACCATTGCCTCTTCTGCTTTGTCTCCTTCTGCTGTCCACTTGTTAATCCCACACAATAACAGCAGTGATGCCTTTTGGAAAAGGGATGAGGGTGGTTCTGGGAAACTGAAGGCTGGCAAAGAGAGGCTTTTGTCCGGCTGACAGTTGCCACATGGCTTTTTCAAAGCGACCTTCAGAGCATAGAAAATTGTTGAGAAATTATCCGATTGTAGGGGCTTTTTTCATGCTGTTTGCTTCTTACATACATTTGTGTGTGACTAAGCCATTCATGTCGTGATTTCCATATCTGTGGAGTGGTTGGGTACTGGAATGGTACCATTTGTTACATAAGGAACTTTGTTGTCTTGGATATATAAAATCTTTTGCTAAAGATTTAATTCCTCAGACCACTTGCAACACAATGTGAGTGTACCAGTGTCTGCATTTATGCTTTCTGAAGTTCTTCAGAGATTAAAATTGAAATACAAATGACATTTTATCCTTCTCACAAGACAATTTGCTCATGATTGAGAGCTGAAGTAGCTTGGGTCACTCTGGATCTGCACGTGTCTATTCCTGTAGTAGAGCAGGTTTGTCAGCTCTGATGGGAAGGGAAAGCACCTACTGCAATCCCCCTTTTCATGGACATCAGGGGTGACACATTAAATTGGGGTTTAACTGAACCCTTAAAAAAGGAAAAGAAACCTGTATGGTGCAGAGAAGCTTCCCCAGCAGAAACTGCGATGCTGGCTCTCTATTTCTTTATCTGTTGCTAATACAACATTGTGGGATAGGACAATAATCCTTTCTCATAGGATAGGGACAGGCCAAGGGGAGTGGCTTGAACCTGCCCAAGGGGAGACTGAGCTGAGCTCTTAGGCAGAAGCTCTTCCCTGTGAGGGTGCTGAGGCGCTGGCCCAGGGTGCCCAGAGAAGCTGTGGCTGCCCCATCCCTGGCAGTGTTCAAGGCCAGGTTGGACACAGGGGTTTGGAGCAAGCTGCTCCAGTGGAAGGGGTCCCTTGGAACTGGATGAGCTGTAAGGTCCTTTCCAACCCAAACCAGACTGGAATTCTTTGATTCCAAAGTCCTTAACCTGGCTGACGTGTGAAGAAGTCAGCTTTTCATCCACAGAGAAGTGAAAACGTCCACCTTTAGCAAGGAGCCATAGGAACACGTTGCGCGATGCGTTAGTTCTCCTTCCGGAGGAGCTGAGGTGTTGCTGTCTGGGTTTCTGTGTGTGGAGCCTTGGCTGGATTCAGGGTTGATATCTGTTCAGTACGGCTGCAGTTTTCACTGCTGAATAGTCTGGTGGCTTAAGAAAAACTAAGGTCATTGTGGCTCTAGAGGGTGAGGTAATAGCAAGCATAAGTAATCAGCTCTGCTCCTCCTGCCTTCATAGCCTATTGTTTAGCAGTGGCCAAGGACATACTTTACATCAGCATGTTCAGCCTCAGTTTATGCTGTTTAATATAGATTTTTGTACAACAACAGTGGCCTTATTAGCAAATCTAATGTGGAAAATACATAATAAAAAGAAAGAAATCCCCCCCAAACCCTCCCAGGGCAGGATCAGGATGTACGAAACACCACTTTGCTTTCTGTCTCGAATAAAATTAGCACTTAAATGTTACTGTGCTTGCTGCACAAGGAGAGCAACCATTTTCAAACCCATTGGGTTAAATGTTCTTCTACAGATCAAAAGTGTGTTCTTGAGGGCTCAAAACCATGCCTCTAATGAAAATAATGCCATTGCATTGTACACCCCCATTGAGGAAAGCATGGCTTTTCAGAGGGTGCTTATAGACATGAATGTATCTGAGTGCTTCCCTGAATCCATGCCAGAAATGGTACCCAGCCTCATATTAGGTTAATAGATGAGATACTGGGCTCAAAGCCTCAGCTACCGATGCTCTATTCCGTCACTGTGGAAGCACCACGTGCACAAAACCCTGTGCTCACCCAACTCCTCCTCAGGAGAGATGGGTAATTTACAGGCTGTACATTTATATGCACAGGGATAATTTTATTCATCCCTATATTTGGCTATTTCTATTTTTTTCTCTTGAATGACAGATTGCTTTAGGAGCCTTTCAGAAGGAGCATGTGTGTGCACGGAGGGAGGAGGGGAGAATATTGGCAAGAAATTCAGGGAATAAATCATATATTTCTATAAGTGGCCTAGATGCTTGTTATAAGAGCAGGTAGAGGCAGGCCAGGGGGAATGGCTTGAACCTGCCAGAGGGGAGACTGAGCTGAGCTCTTAGGCAGAAGCTCTTCCCTGTGAGGGTGCTGAGGCGCTGGCCCAGGGTGCCCAGAGAAGCTGTGGCTGCCCCATCCCTGGCAGTGTTCAAGGCCAGGTTGGACACAGGGGCTTGGAGCAAGCTGCTCCAGTGGAAGGTGTCCCTGCCTGTGGCAGGGGTTGGAGCTGGAGGAGCTTTAAGGTCCCTTCAACCCAAGCCAGTGTTTCTGTTTTTAGGTTTGGATTCGCAATGGCTCCGTTGCTTCTGTATCCAGGGCAAATTAGGTGCTTCAGCATCTTTGAATGGGCCTGAGGAACTGGTTTCATTGCAAATCCCCCACTTTGAGAACATTTCTCCCATGCATTTTGGGAACGTGGGAGCTTTCCCTAAGAATAAAGTTGATAGAAACGAGTGCGAACGTTCCCCTGTGGGTTCAGGCAATTAGCAGCATCCTCTTTCCATGAGAAAACATGTACTCTCTGGCTAGATCTGTCTGCATCTTCCTTTGTATTTCTTGTGAGGATTGTCATTCCCTCCTTTGTATCTTCAGCAAATGGAAAACTCTTTAATTGTTTTGTGTTTAACGGTGACAAACCCAGATAAATAATCACAGCGCTCTGCGACCACTTCTCTCCAAACTAAAGCACTGATTCAGCTTGTTGTGAACCTGAGAGGTGATGAGGTGGCTGCTGCTGTAGGGTTGGAGCATTGGGGAGAAGCTGGTGCGTGTTTGGTCAAATAAGATAGTGTCATGGATAGAAAGATTCCTAAATGCTTGAATTGTGCTTGCTGAGCAGAGAGAGAACTTCAGTGCTGGGGCTGGGTGAAACAGTCGCAGTGGTCACGGTGTGTCGTCTGCTTGAGCACGTGCAGTGAGTGAAGAGATCTGATGATGCTTGGGCAGAATAAAGGGATTTTCCCTCTCTGTGTCTGTATCTATCTATACATATATATAGAATATGAACCTTGGTCTAGTATATAGCTTGCTCTGGCAGCTCTAAGTTACGCTGCCCTGCATTACCTGTGATACATCAGGGGCTTGGCAGCTTTCGTCACCCGGCAGTGGCTGGTTTACAGAGGAATTTGGGGATGTTTTGCTGTCGCTGGGAGGAGTGGCTGTGTGTGTGGTGGGTGGCACTGCTGCTCAGGCAGTCAGCCACCTGATGGTGCTGCAGTTTGATTCAGCTCGGGCTTGTTCCCATAAAGACAGAGCCTCCTACCTGTGGCGGAATGGGGGTCTCTTTGGTACCTTGTTTTTCACAGGTGTTGTTTCGGGTCGTTGTTACCATCCCACCATTTGCCTGACTCAATAATTTCACTTATTTCAATCTCAGTAATTGGAAAATGCTGCAAGATCGTGTTGTTTGGTTGTGGTTTGGTGTGATGCTTGTAAAGCAAACATGTCTCGGATGGATGCGATCGTGCATGTGCTGATTCGTGCCCACTGCACAACGGAACCTGATCTAACCGAGAAGGTGATGTTGCAGCTTTAAAGCATCCAGGGGCTTAGAGCCTTTTAGTAGAAATGATTCCCAGAATCCATGTCACAACTCCTTATTTGGTGCTGCTTTTTTTCTCGGTGTTGCCATGACAACAGCAGCACTGCACCATTCATCAGCGCCGGTCCTGGGCTGCATTGCTGGCCCTCGGCTGACTCCGGAGCGGCCAGAGGAGCATCCTTGAATCCTCCACTCCGGTACCTGTGGCACTGTTATTTACTATTCTCTCTATGGTTTGCCCTAAGAAAAGGGCAAATTAAGCTGCGCCATAGAAAGAAACTGTAGAAATTCTTCCATCTCGCCCCAGGGGAGGCGTGTAGTCTACATTTGCTGCAGCATCCTGGAAGGAAAGGCTCTTCCGTGCCGAGAGACTTAAGGAAAAGGGAACGCTCCGTGTCTGTGCGCTGCTCTGAAATCACCCTCGCGCCCGCTCCTTGAGGACAGAGGGAATGCAGAAGTGATGCTTGTTTAGGGGCAGCAGCGCTGCAGGGACATGGTTGTTGTGCTGTTGGGAACGGAGCTTGACATCAGCAGCGGGAGGTGTCACCTGTAACATCATCCTGACGTTGGGAGCAGCAACATGGAGCTGGCGCTAGGGAGAGGTGGGGACCAGAGGAGGATCCTCACTGGAGTGCTGCTCCCAAGGCATCGGTCCCTGTGAGTTAACGGGTGGGCTGAGATCCTGCTGCCAGGCTCACGCTCTCGAGTGATGGGGAGAGGAGACAAAGCCTGGTGAGTATCTGGGCAATCTGCCTTGCATGGACTTGGATTTCAATTGTGTTCCTGGGCCTCCTTCAGCTCCGCAGAAAATCCACGTAGGATGAGGGATCCCAATGCTCTCAGAAGCCATTATTAGAAGGTTTTTGGTGTGGGTCAGGGTTGTGCTGCTTGGATGAGCTGTCTTTTACTTGTTTTGGTGATACTTTTACATAATCTGAGTTGGTCACCAGCTTGCTGGGATGTGCAGGCGAAAGAAATGGCAGTGAAAAACATTCCTCTTTCAGCATTGCTAAAATAGAACTACTGAGGAGTGAGCTGGAAAATGCCATGGATAGCAGGAGTGGTTTGTTTGTCAAATGCTAGAATAATGGGATTGAGATAAGGTTTTTCCTTCTGTATTGCAGAATGACCACAAATGAGATGAGTGGGTTATAAAACCCGTGTGCTGAGGGAGACAGAGATTTCTTTCTTACTAAAAGAGTGAGATTTTGAATATAATGCTACTAGAAGCAATACAAATACGTCAGCAATCGTTTTCGAGGTACAATTTGAGGCAAAGCTATTCAAGTGCATGGTGCTTGTGTTGTATCTGATTTCTGAGGGGTGCTGTGCTTAAAATTGATGGTGTGGGGACAGACTTTGCTCCTTTTTAGGCATTTTTCTGTGCTATCATTTGCGGTGTGCTTGCCTTGCTTTTTATTGCTCTCTGTAGCTGTCACACTGTCAGCATGACAGTGATCTGAAATTCATGTTTCTCATGTAGGAGTTGGGTGGGAGGCCCACAGCTGCATTTCTGAACTGCAGAGTGATGACAAGGACTGAGTTATCTGCAAAGTGCCTTTAGATGCAGGAGGGTTTCAAGATGCTGAATGTGATTCTTTCTGGGCCGGATGAATTCTCCATGTATTTTTCCCTCGTGCGTTGCTCTCGGTGGCTCTGCAGAGGTTTAAGGAGGACAAAACTTGGGTTTTATCAGGATTATTGGGTCGGCTCTTTAATGACGACGTAAAACACACACGGAAGCAGCATTTCAGTGTGGGTTCGGCACTTGCGTGTGGCAGCCCCTGACATCCCCAGCAATGAAAGCTGCTGGAGAAGGAGGCTCCTCTTTCCTTGACAAAGATCTGTGCTGAATATCTTCTTCTTTTCCTGTTGTTTCAATCCTCACTCCTCCATTTTTGGAGATGCTTCATCCATCATTTTTGGGCTTGTGATTTGTCGTGACAGGCATAGGCTGAAATGGAAACCAACTGGGCTTGCAGAAGTCAAACAGGTGGATGAACGTGTCTCTGTGCTACCCACAGTTGGCATTTACCTCTGTTAAACAAACATAAATCTTCCTGATTTAGCCATTTCAGTGGCAAAATTTCCCATTTAAATCCCTGAAACTGATGCTGTTAAATAATGTGTCCATTGGTAACTTTGCTTTCAACTAAATGAGGGCTGAGGGCTTTTCTTTTTGACAGTTGGAGACCTGTTCAACCTCGCGATGTTTCTGCCTTCGTCTCAGGATAGTTTGGATGTAACTTCAATGGGGGGAAGGAAAAAGCTGGCATATTGTGTTTATTGGCTTCTGCAAGTCACTAAACTGGTTTTAGGATGGATTTTCCCAAATACTGCTTACAAAAGGAACCCTTGGCTTGACACACAGCTGCCTTCCGTATTGACAGGGTAGGGATTGTAATAGGGATGTGGGGAAATCCCACGTGCTTTCCCTGGGGGTTTGTGTGGGAGATGGCCTGAAGAACCTTCAGGATTTGCTCTTTACATCAAGGCTGTTGAACTGCTCAGACTTGCAGAGGATGGGGTAAACCTGTTATCACAGCACTGATGCTGGGAAGTGTGGTCACTGAATCACAGAATGGTTTGGGTTGGAAAAGATCTTAAGATCATCCAGTTCCAGCCCCCCGCCACGGGCATCATCATCATTTCAGATATTCATAGAGATGCTTAAACAAAGGGAGAGCCCCAAAGGTTTATGTTTAGTGCAGGTAACATTAAAAAGGCAGCCGAGCTAGCCCTGAAGCTCCAGGGCTTTCCAGAAGCTCGGAGCTAGAAGCCTGTCCTTATGTCACACTGGTGCTGCACAAAATGGAGCATCTGTCGCGATTACACTTCTGCTGTGTGAGGGTTTGAATTTTCAGACGTAGCTAAGAGGTTTCTATAGCAAGAGGAGGTGGTGTAGGAAGCCTCCTGTGGAGTTAAATCAGGCCGTTGCTCTTCCCTTGGCTACATCTTTCCTCCTCGTGCTCCTAGAGCTTGCCCTCAGAGAGGTTCTGTGCGCTTGATTGTGCAGCTCTTGGTGAGCAGAAGAGGCTTTACAGGACACACTCCTTTGGGATGAGCCCTTACCTCCAACGGGGCTGCTTGTTTCCCAGCCCTTTCCTACTTGTGTAACAGTGAGACAGCCTGGTTGGAAACCTCTTCTTCCCGTGTTCTCCATGATCACACCATTACTTTCACAAAGGGGTCTGTACCCAGTTGCCTCTCCTCATGTGGGAAGGTTTGCTTGGGCTCACCAAGACCCGTGGTGGTGTTACTGGTTTTGGAGCGATGCCACTCATTCCCCCCGGATGCATTCAGCGTGGTGCTGGGGTCACATAGGAGACCCAGCACACGGGGTGTGCATCACAGATCCCTGACTCTGAACAGAGAGCTGGGAATTGAGGTTGATTGTTGGCTCTGGACCTTTGCTTTGGCACTTCCCATCTCTTTCCTTGCTCTGTGGTGATTCCCTTGAGTGGCTGTTGGTGTTGTGGAATTCCATTCCTGGATATATTGCTGATTTAACCACATGCCAATGAGTTGGAGCTGTATCAGAGATGTCTTTGGTTCAACATTCCAGCTGTATTCCTGTCTACCTGCGTGTCTTCTGTTGCCAGAAACCTTTGCCCAGTGGTTCTTGCACCTCAGAGTATGCAGTAGGATAATCCATCCCCCTTCCATGCCCTTCATTAAGAAATAACATATTGTTTGTACCCAAGATCTAATTCTTGATTGATTTCCAAGTACATATTGTGAGTATCCATTTCTGAATGAGCTGCTTGCTTCTTCCAGCACCAGTTTTTAGTAGTTTAAACAATAGTTTAGATTTAGATACAGATGAGATTTAGATACTGCAGGAAGAAATGAGCACTTTTACTGTCGACAGAGAAGATGAGAGGAGAAAACAAATCAACCCAAACTGTTTAGAAACGGTGCTTTGATTGAAGAAATAATCCTCAATATTATTTAGTTGAGTATTTGTACTGAACTCAGGGTCCTGACCCTCACCTGGTGCTGCTTTAGGTAACACCATTTCCATGGGTGAAAGCAGACAAATCCTTGCTGCCCAGTTAATCCAAGGCCGGGTTGTAGAAGGATGAGCATGAATAAATGCACATTTCATGGCAGGGGCTTGGAACTCGATGATTTTTAAGGTCCCTTCCAACCCAAACCAGTCTGTGATGCTGTGATTGTCTTCCGGTAAAGGAATCACTGCTATAGAACATATGGGCTTAGTTTTAGCTTGTACCATATTTGTTCAAAGTTTCTAGTTGGACAGAAGGCATTTATGTGTGTATAAATACATTGTTGTGCTGAAACCTTCTTTCTGGTTGCCAGATACCCACCAGTGCTGTGCTTCCCTCTAAACATGGCACGTTTGAGTTGTTTATACACACAGGGTTACATTTCTTCATCATGTTTGCATCAGAACAGCACTTTGTATATAGCATTCTGTTACGGTTTGAGTTCAGAAGTAAGTGGCTTTGCACTATAAATATTTCATGATATGATCATCCTGCGGTTACAACTCACCTTCGTGTCAGGCTTGCTCTAAAGCTGTTGTGCCCTTGGCTTTGCAATCTCAGATACCATCAAATCCAAGTGGAGGATCTGTGCTGGTCAGCTTTGGTAAATGTGGATTAGTAGATGCTAATTTAAACCTAACATTGTTCTCTCCTTGAGAGAGAACTCTCCTCTTAAGAAAACAAAGGCTGGTTTATGGCCCTTTGTGTTCAGCAGGATGTGTTTGGGTATCACATTAGTTCATGCAGAGGTGAAAGAAGTGGGCTTGCTCTTCTGCATTCTTCTTGTTTTACCTGATTTCTTCTTGCTCAGAATTACTGTGGTTTATTTTTTCCCCTCCATGAAAGTAACACAAATCTTCTGTGAATGGATTCTTGTCTGCCCTGGTTCTTTAGGAAGCAAGACTCACTCCTTTCTTTCTCTTCAGTGGTAGAATCCTTCAGAACAAGATCACAGAATCCCTGCCTGGTTTGGGTTGGAAGGGACCTTAAAGCTCATCCAGTTCCAACTCCCTGGGCAGGGACACCTTCCACTAGAGCAGCTTGCTCCAAGCCCCTGTGTCCAACCTGGCCTTGAACACTGCCAGGAATGGGGCTTTTAGACAGCGTAGACATTTAGGTGAATAAACAGACATTTTCTTTTTAGGCAAGTTCTTTGTGGCATTTTTCCTATTAGATTGCCCAATTATCTGCTTAATGATTCTATGAGTACAGAGGATGTTTTAGGAGTGTTTTTAAACAGAATGGTTTCGGTTGGAAGGGACCTACAAAGCTCATCTAGTCCAACCCCCTGCAGTGAGCAGGGGCATCTTCAGCTAGATCAGGAAATCAAAAGGAGCCGTGCCAAAAAGGCAGTGAATCCAGCCTCTTGCCAAGCTGAGCTTCTCCTATAACCACGTATTCATGAACAAACGGGTTGGTTTTAGGAAAGAACGAAATGCAACTTAAAATGAGCTTCAACAAAGCCAACTGCTTCCCTGCCTCTAACTGATACATTAGCGTTAGTATTGGCAATGCTGTTTCTGTTGATGGCAATCCTAGAATCAACCAGGTTGGAAAAGACCTTTAAGATCATCAAGTCCAACCTAATCACTGACAGCTAGAGAAGGTTTCGCACTGTAATACCTCTAACCTGAAGGCTTTCCATCAGTGAATGCAAAAGCCACTGGGAATTGCTATGGATGTGCCCCGGGACAGTGTCCCAGCTGGCTCTGCTGTAGGGCAGGTTGGAGCTCGGAAGAGCGCAGGGCCGGGGCAGTTGAGCTGCTGGACTCAGTGGGATTTTTCCCGGTTGTTTTTGGAGCTTTTACACTGAATTTCTGTCTCTGTTTCTGATTTAGGGGGTCTGGAAAAGGAGTGTAGAGGCAGCTCGGCTGCGTTCTGATCTGCTTTGGAGTCCTTGGAATGAGCAAGAGGAGAGCGAGCAGAAAGGAGAGATGGAATGATAGGGACTGGCTGGAAGATGAAGGCATCAGCCTTCACATGAGCCAATTATCAGCTACTGTGAAAATCTGGGTAGGGAGAAAGTGTAGATGGAAAAAAAAGAAGCTTCAGACGGGGGAGAAGGAACACTCAGTTTGACAAAGGCTAAAGATAAAGTGAAAAGGGAAGATAAGGGTGTGGGAGATGAAGAGAGGAACGAGGTAGGTGCGAGCTGGGATAAGGCATCACTTCTGAGGCAGGTTACGAAACCAGTGCTGCTTCTGGGAGTTGCTCTTGTGGAATATAACATGCTGAGGAGCTTCCAGAGGATGGAGTGTGTCTGTGAGCCCTTCCTTGGAACTTCCTATTGCAGGATTTATGTGCCAGGCAGGAAAATCACTCGTAGAATTGTAGGATCAACCGATTTGAAAAGCCCTTTCAGCTCATCCAGTCCAACCCTTACCCAGCACTGCCAAGGCCACCCCTAACCCATGGCACTGAGGCCTCGTCTCCACGGGGTGTGAACCCTTGCAGGGACGGTGCCTGCAGCCCTGCCCTGGGCAGCCTGTTCCAATGCCTGAGCACCCTCTGGGGCAGGAATTGTTCCTCAGCTCCATCTAAACCTGCCCTGGGGCAGCTTGAGGCCGGTTCCTCTTGTCCCATCCCTTGTTCCTTGGGAGCAGAGCCCAGCCCCTCCTGGCTCCATTCTCCTCTCAGGCAGTTATAGGGAGCGATCAGGTCCCCCCTGAGCCTTCTTTAGCTGTTGACATCTTTTGCCTTCTATTTAAAATCTGTACTGGATTAACATTAGCTCGTGTGCTATATAGTCCTGGTCCTAAACCATGGTATGGTGTAGTGAACAGGATCTAGTCCCATATGCACCTTAACATGGGATTACTTGGGCTTCGAGTGGCAGGGTGGTTTACACTTTAACCTTCTCTCTCATTGGTGTTACAACATCTTGGTGTGAGCTTAAGGATCTGGGGGGAGAATGAATTAGATTTTGTTTATGTGCACCTCATTGGAGCGAGCCCAGAGGAGGCCATGGAGCTGCTGCGAGGGCTGGAGCAGCTCTGCTCTGGAGCCAGGCTGAGAGAGCTGGGCTGGGGCAGCCTGGAGAAGAGAAGGCTCCTGAAGGGGAGACCTGAGAGCAGCTCCAGTGCCTAAAGGGGCTGCAGGAAACCTGGAGAGGGGCTTGGGACAAGGGCCTGTAGGGCCAGGCCAAGGGGAATGGCTTGAACCTGCCAGAGGGGAGACTGAGCTGAGCTCTTAGGCACCCTCTTATTGTCCATGTGCTTTGGCATAGTTTCCGGGAGGATCTGCTCCATCCATTGCTGGCACCAGGGTGGGACTGACCAGCCTGTGGCTCCAGCAATAAGCTTCCTATGGAAAAAGAGGAAGATGGGATTGCTTCAGTAGCTGTTGAATTAGTTTCTGATTTCTCTCTTGAAAGATTAGGTTGAAATCTGAGCAGTGGTTTTGGCGAGTTGAGCTTTATGCTTAGAAAACGGTGAAACAGTTTCTTTCTAAACAGCAAATGAATGGGGTTACCTGTATAATTTGATTCAAATGCCGAAGCTCTTTGCTGCTTTCTTTAGAATCAAAGTCCTTTACAGTGTATTCAGGTCTTTTTTTTGACAGTTCTTCTCATTTTTAGTGCCCAGGAGATATCTGAGTCACTGAATTGTAGTCGGAGATGGAATGGGGATAACGCAATTCAGCAGTTGTGTTTTGTTGCATTCTCCTCTCATCTGGTTTAGATTTAACATTTAATGAAGTAAAACTGTTGGGAAAGGGGTATATGAGGGGGGTGAGGAACGCTCTTCCCTCCAGCTCTGCCCTGGCCCTTTTCTGCCACTTGGGAGGGTTCTTTGGTCATTTGAGCAGATCGGATGCAGCGATGTGTTTCCATCCCATAGTGCCAGGTCTTCACTCACTCTGGTTTTAGTTATAACTGAAGCTTCCAGCTTGAAAACTGACTGCAACAGAAATCTATGCAACATGTCAGGGGGGGAATTGCTTATTTTCATAGCAAGATGACGTTGGGAAGCTGGAGCAAGTGCTGCTGACTTCCTTTCTCGCCTTTCATCCTCCTCTTCTGCACAAGTTTCTACCTTGAGTCACGCATGAGGAATTTCTCCTAAAAGAGGCAATTTTGAAAGACTTCAGGAGAAGCTGAAAAGAAGAAGCTGAAATGGGGAATGATGGGGAAAAGTCTGCTCCGAGAAGGCAAAATCAATTTGACAACTTTGAATGGGAAGATGCAAGTACCACGTCCTCCTCCTGCCATGTCTATATGGTAATTAAATACCTGCTTCTCCTCAAAGATGTCTCCCCTGTGGGGATAATGACTTCTTGGCAAGCCTCGTTGGAAAAAACCTTATCTACAGGGAAAGAGAGGGTTTGTTTTCAGTTTCTGGGATCATTAATAGGAGCAACTGGCTTCTTCAAGGCTTGCCAGAGTATTCCAGGCAACAGCTGCTCTGCAGATTCACGCTGGGATGCTCCGGCTGGTCTAACCTAAACCACAAACACTCGGGCTGTGCCAGGAGTGGGCTGGATTTGCTGTCTGCTGGCTCCAGCAGGGAGAAGTTTGATAACAAATTGCTCTTCCAGTGGCTCTAAATGACAGAAAAGAGTGGCATGGTAACAAGGAAAATGGAAACGGAGCTGAAGTTCTTTCTGGAAGTGAAACTTGGAAACAGGTTGGGATTTTAGGTCAAATGACTGCCTTAGCAAATGTTGTACTAGCCCTTACTGAGCTGTCATTTGCTTTAATTGCAGCGCGTCTTCAGGAGACTCATTCCTTTGTGGTGTCACTGAACATCTCTTTGCACCGTTCCTGCTCTGGCTTGCTGTTGTTTTCTGTGCCTGGTACAGAACTGTTCATCTGGAGCGAGACAGAGAGCAGGAGATGGTTTTCCAGTCGGCCCCTGTGGTCCCACAGAATTGCAGGATCCGCTCCAGGTTCAGAAGCAGAATAGGCCAAACCTTCATGTTAGATTTTAGATACAGCCAGGTTTTGATAGTTGCCTATTTTAACTCTCCTTTCCCGTTGCTGTTCTTCCAGCTGGACTCTCTTCCTGCCTTTTTTTGCTCTCTTCCTCTTTCCACCTTCATTTCCTTCAATTTTCATGTTGCAGGATCTTATCTCCCAAACTAAACACATTTTCTGCAAGTTTTGGAACAAGTATGGTCTTTCCAGACACCACATTGTTCTCACTCCGTGCATGTCCTGCCCTCCCCACGACGCTGCGATAACAGGGTGATGAAAGGAGAAAGGCTTGAAAATGTAATGAAACCAGCTTTTGTACTCTCAAATAACAGGAGGGAAAATGCTGTTGCACAGGGGTTGCTGTTAAAGAATGCTGGATTATTTAAAGCTGCTATGGACAGAGATGAGCTCTTAGGCAGAAGTTCTTCCCTGTGAGGGTGCTGAGGCGCTGGCCCGGGGTGCCCAGCTCTGGTGGTTTGGGTGTCATCCAGCTGTGTTGAATCTGACAGTTACTTGTTCCAGGAGCTCCATGGATCAATAGCACTGCAGCACTTAAAACATTGGAGTCCGAGGGAGACTTCAATAAAGTCTCCTTACTCTCTGCAGCATTACGTAGCCATTGGGCAGCTTCCAGCACGTGAATCAGCCTTTGGCATGGCCACCGTTGTTATTAACTAAAGATGGGGAAGGGGTGATGGCCAAAGCACTACTCCTTCAATAGGAGTTTCTGAAGTTTATTCCTCAAACCGGTGCTCTGGCTCTTCCCATTGCCATGGAACTGGGGCAGGATTGGGTTTTAGCTGGAGCATTCGGGGGCTTGCATCCTCTCCATAGAGAGTTTATCACAAGAGTCATAGAATCAGCCAGGTTGGAAGAGACCTTTAGGCTCATCAAGTCCAACCATTCCCCAGCACTGCCAAGGCCACCACTACCCCATGGCACTGAGGGCCTCACCTGGCCTTCCAGGGATGGTGACTGCAGCACTGCCCTGGGCAGCCTGTTCCAACAGTATGGACACACTGTGCTAGTGCAAAGTCAGGAGAATCTCTAAGGAAGAAGTGTGTGAGTCTCTGTAACCAGGAGCTGTGGTGGTTTATGCTGATGCAGGTCAGGGCACTGTAGTGGACATTCCTCCATCACTTGAAAAGAGCCAACTTGAAGAGAGGCTCCCAGGTCCCGTGGGACAGTCAGGCCACCCTTTGTGCGATGGAAAAAGAGCTGTTGTTTCGTTGTCCATAGGTAGGCTTGTTTCTTGTGTGTCTTTGTGGCTGTATATACAGACAAGGTGTTGTGGTCTGTATATCCACCTTGCCCAGAGAAGCTGTGGCTGCCCCATCCCTGGCAGTGTTCAAGGCCAGGTTGGACACAGGGGCTTGGAGCAAGCTGCTCTGGTGGAAGGGGTCCCTGCCCGTGGCAGGGGCTGGAGCTGGAGGAGCTTTAAGGCCCCTTCCAACCCAAACTATTCCATGATTCAAACCATGGAGTGAATTTCAGCCTACTGAAGTGGCTGCCTGAAAACCTGCTTTGTTCGATCAGGTCATTAGGTATTAATAACCCTTTCCTGGTGAAACATTCCTTCTAGAGCTGAAACTGAATTTAGCAGATGAAGCCATGCTGATCCATGGTAATTTCCTTTTATCAGTGCCTTTTAATCTAAAGAAAACCCTCTTTTAATTAAAATACTAACTCAGCTATAAATTATGTGGCAAGGAAATGGCAACGTAGCAAATGCAGTAGAATTAGGAAGCTCAACAGGCTGAACTTAGAACACAGTGCTAATGGAGATGAATGATTCCTCTGACAAAACAAACACATCCTGGGTTTCCTGGGCTTTATATTTGTGTGGTGGTAGATCAGATGCTTGATGCAGATCACAGACAGCACCAGGACTGATCCCAGTGATCCGTGGGATAAACCAGCAGCAGCTCCTGATATCGGAAGTGGGTTTGGGTTGGAAGGGCCATGCAGCTCTCCTGTTCTGCTCATGGCGTGAGAGCTTCAGGAGCGACTGGTATGGGTATACAGGTTTAAGGAATACTATGAACTGGGCTGATGGTTCCTGTTCCTCTAGTTCACATCCATTCCAAATCCTCCTAATCTCTGTTGTTAGAGTCTCTGAACCCCCCAGCCTGCAGACTGCTTGACATTGCAGCCCCTAATAGAGTATTTCCCCATGTGTTTAACAGGGACTTATTGCAGTCCTGTGTGTGTGCTGTAAATACCTGTTTGCTTATGTGTGCTTCCTAACTCACAGTGCAGTGTTAGTGACAGGCTGTCAGCAGAGGGAGGAAAATGAAGCCTTGTGGGGCTCCTCAGGCCTTTGGGGTTTATTGGCTGTATCTTCCATTATATGGCTGTAGGAAGCTGTCCTGAAATCCAGGTAACAGGATGCTTCCTTTTGGTTGCTCTCAGACATATGCCTTACCAGAAGATGTACGTATAAAGACGCATGCATTTGTTAAACTCTTTCCTATCCCTGTATGTTTTGAAGCCCTCAGTCTGCTGACAGTGTAATGCTTCCAGTGTCCATGTGGCTATTACAGAGAATTAGCATGAAGGCCAAGACAGAAAACATTGCTTTGTCCCCAACTGCTGCAGAAAGTGGCATAAATGAGGCATCTAATGAAACTGAGTGCTTGCCCTGGTGTTGTGTGATGTGGTTACTTCCTGCCCTGGAGTTAGCGTCGCTTTCCTTGCCCTGGAAAAGTTGCTGTCAAAGTGGAATGAGGATTTTATTTGCACTGAGGGAAGGGTTTCAGTTTTGCTCTTCTGGGTGTCACTGGCTGCTGGCTGGTGGGGATTAATCCTGCCAAGAGCTGCAGAAACTTCCCCAAGATGTGCACTATCTGTTTATATAGCCTGTCCAGCTGTTTTAACGTAAGCTCCTATGTTAGTAGTAGCAAGTCAGTTCCTATATGAGCACAGACTGGTTTGGGTTGAAGAGACCTTAAAGCTCGTCCAGTTCCAACCCCTGCCAAGGGCAGGGACACCTTCCACTGGAGCAGCTTGCTCCAAGCCCCTGTGTCCAACCTGGCCTTGAACACTGCCAGGGATGGGGCAGCCACAGCTTCTCTGGGCACCCTGGGCCAGCGCCTCAGCACCCTCACAGGGAAGAGCTTCTGCCTAAGAGCTCAGCTCAGTCTCCCCTCTGGCAGGTTCAAGCCATTCCCCTTGGCCTGTCCCTACAGGCCCTTGTCCCAAGCCCCTCTCCAGGTTTCCTGCAGCCCCTTTAGGCACTGGAGCTGCTCTCAGGTCTCCCCTTCAGGAGCCTTCTCTTCTCCAGGCTGCCCCAGCCCAGCTCTCTCAGCCTGGCTCCAGAGCAGAGCTGCTCCAGCCCTCGCAGCATCTCCATGGCCTCCTCTGGCCTCGCTCCATCAGCTCCACGTCCCTCTTGTGCTGCTGCCCCAGAGCTGGATCAGGACTGCAGGGGGGGTCTCCCCAGAGCACAGCACAGGGGCAGGATCCCCTCCCTGAGCTGCTGCTCACGTTTCCTCCTTGAGCCCTGGGCATCTGGCCTGGCCACTGAGGGTACATCCAGCCTGGGCTGCTGCATCGCTCCTGGGCTGTCCCCAGTGAATGGGCAGCGGGACTCAAGTGACAGGATTTGACTTCAGGCTCCTTGTGATCAGTGTGGTTTTGAGCATTTAATGTGCATTTTGTAGTTCTGGAATGACAGCGTTACTGGCTACTGGCATCCTCAGTTCATTGTGGTTTTACAAGTGGTTATTGCAGATACTCTCTATTTTTCCCTGTTATTTTTGGAAGAAATCCTGTTCTCAGAAATTTAGAGTTATGGAAGAGGAAGGGATGGTTTGATGCTGTTTAATGTCTGGAGTCAACCTGATTTGCACAGGAAAGTGTTAGAGAAATAAGAGGTCTGATGGACCGAGCAGGTACAGAAGACTTGACAGGATAGGCCAAATGCTCATCCCGTGCCTTGGATGGTGAGATGTGCCTGTGCTGGCTGGAGGATACTCAGGACCTGGGCAAACTGGTGGGAATGAGAAGTCACTTTAATAAAAAGATCAATGTCAGCCTTGAACCTTTGGCTAAAAAATGGCCAAGCAGATTTTGGAGTTTATGGCATTTCCATTTGTTCTTTATTCCAGTGCAGTGCTGAAGCCCAGAGATGAATCCGTCAGGATAATCCTCATTTGGACAGGAGTCAGGAGTTTTACATCAGGATCCTCCTGTCATGTAATCGGGTTATGTATGAGCTAGGAGGACTCTTCTTGCCCAAAAGAAGCCTGACCAGCAGGATGAGGGAGGTGATCCTGCCCCTCTACTCTGCTCCCACGAGACTTCACTTGGAGCAGTTCTGGTGTCTTCAACATGAGAAGGATGTGGAGCTGCTGGACAGGGACTGCCCATCAGGAACTGTAGTGACAGGACAAGGGCAATGGGTTCAAACTTAGGGGAGATTCAGGTTAGATATAAGGAAGAAGTTCTTCCGTGTGAGGGTGGCGCTGGAACAGATTGTCCTCCTTCTTCTTTGGGTTCCTAACTCAAATCATCCTTAGTGCAATGCCTTCTGGTGACAACCCCATTGCAGTCATTAACCTCTCTTTGACCATTCAAACCATGTTCATTCTGTATTGCAGAACAACTGAGCGCTGCTGGGTATCGCATCAGGTGATGGGTGGATCTGGTGGTAGCCAGAAATGGAAAAGAAATGAAAGATGAGCTGTTTGTAAGATAAAAATGACACTTACTGGGGCTGTGGTAAAAGATGTGAAAGAGAGCCATTGGTTAAAACTGCAGTTGCAAAAGAAATAGCAGTGGATTGGCCCATGCAGGATTATTAATCTAAACAATTCCTGTGCCATGGTAATAATCTCCTCAATATTTACGTGTGTTCATTACCTCAGCATCAGGCACAAGAGGGTTGCTGTGATTTATGTTTTCACTGCTGCTGGCCAGTTTGCAAGCTGGGAGGATACTTGTGTGTGCAGGTACAGGAGTTCTAACACCACTGGCTTGTGTGTGTGTGAGCAGGGCTGCAGGTCCGTGAGCTTCATGGGGGAGCAGGGGCTTCAGGCTGCCCTTATCTCCATGTCTCCCGCATTCCTCTTGCCTGGCATGGAGGGGAATGTGCTGTGAATATCCCTGATACCCATCTGGGAGTCTCTTGTGCAGAATGGTAGCGTGGGACCATTTTCCCCTCATCATGAGGGGATCCTGGGATGGATCCTTAGGGGGGTGTCCAGCACCTATTTCAGTGCAGAGTGGTGGGGGCTGATTTCTTGCTGTATTCTACTTTACAGGGTACAACCATATCCCAGCCTTTTTCCCCATCCCCCTATTAAACCTTCCTGTGATCATTTCTGTACCAGCTCAGTTCCAGCAAGTGGGTTGAGTGTTGTCCTTCTGGTTCCTCCTCATTGGAATTGCTGAGCCTTTTCCAACTGTGGGGGCCATCACGCTCCTTAAGAGATTTATTACTGCCACTGAGGTCATCATTTGACCCATTGAGCTTTCATTACAGGAGGTGCATGAGAACAAACCTGTGTGTCCTTTGAGTTTCAGATCCCAAATCTAATTTGCAGGACTATAAATATGGATTCTGTAAATGGAGGTTATTTGCTGAGGATCGAGGGGGGCATGAAACACGCAGAGCCACAGCACTGTCTGTGGGGCCTTTCACTTCAATGGGCACATGAGCTTCACTTCTAAATCTCTGCAGTGTATTTCCTAGTTCTGTTTCTCTGCTCTGGCTGAATATCTGTTTAAACACGTGTTAATCCAAGTGCTTTAGTAATTATTTATTACAAATGTGGTTCTGAGCATTTAGGCTGTTAAAACGTGGGGGCAAATCCCCTTTCTCTGGCACTGGTGGTCAGCACTGCTTTGTCACAGGCAGCTATACCTTTTCCCTGTTCTTCATTTCAATCTGTTTCTGGGCTTGCAAGGGTAACAGTGGCCAGCATGAGCTTTCCTCTGATCTGTTGGGTTAAACACCAAATCTCTTTGGTCAGGCACCGAGAATGTTTGGAAGCTGATATTTTGTGTTCAGAGGAAACAGTTATTGAACACGGAACTCGTGTGTTCATTGTAGATATTCAGAGGTAACTGTGCTGGGCTCCGTGTACCTCACTGGATCTCAGCTTTTCTACAGTTGCTGAGTCCAGGCCCATTTGCTTCCTATAAAAAAAGGAGGAAAAAGGAAGTGTTTGGAGAGTATCAAGAATGTGCCTTCCTTTAAAGTAAGACTGTGCAGTGTGGAGGCTTTAACAAGAGCCATCTCCTTTGTAAAGAATGCAGATAATCTTTCTTTTTCTGGGGGGAAACAACCAGGGGTAACCTGATCTGGGTCTGACAGTGTCGTTTAGTTAAGTGCTTCCATCTGTTGCTTGCTATTTCCCTTACTCATGACCTCTCTTTCTCTCTCCCCCTCCTTCTCCTTAGCCCCTTTGAGGAAAGCAAAGTTTGTTGAGAGCCCTCGAATCCCTGAGTCTGAGCTTGGCTCCCCAACACTTTCTTCAGCACAGAAACTGGACGTTGATGCATACTGCCCTGGTAAGCTGCATGCGAAGGCTCACCCTTAAAAGAGGCAATTCCAGCCCCCAAAGGTTTATAAATGTAGTACAGCTCCTTTTCTAGATGGTTGGAACCTTCCCCAGCCACATTTCATTGGCTTGGAAGCTTGAACAAGTATTAGTTTCTAATTGATGCCCATTTACTTTTGTTACTTGCAATTTGTGTGTGGCCTCGCTCCCCTCAGAATGAGTTAGGAGAGCTAGAGTTGCTTTGGAGAAGCTAAACATGACCCAATAAACAGGCTCCTTACATTTTGAATGCTGGTCTTCAGAGAGGCTGGAATAAAGCCGTATTTAGAAATAGCATTGGGTCAACTAATGCAAAACTCTGGGACCTCTTAGCCTGCCTCCAAGAATATTGCTTGTTTGATGTTTTTATATTATTAGAAAGAAATAGCTCCTAATGTCTGTATCCTGTAGTAACTGCTCTTTAAAGTATGCATCTTGCTGGAGGCCTCTGGTTGAAACATAAATAGATGTGGGTCGTGTTCCTCCCTGCCTTAACCCCGTATGTGTCTGAGATGTGAAATCCTCATAGAGCTGCATCTTGCCAACTGGGAACTGCTTCCCAGATTCTTCCTAATGGAAGCAGCAACCTGGGGAGAGCTGGAGGCTGGGGAGGCATTGTCCTGAAGCACCAGCAGCTCCCTTCCCTAGTTCATGAACTGAAGGGACCTGTGTTCAGTGTAGGCTGTGGATGGGGGGCAAGGATTTTAGGTGTTTGGAAATGGCATGTAAATATGTGACATAAAACCATAGAATGGTTTGGGTTGGAATCTGCCTCTTTAATGTGTAGGTGCTGCAGAAGAGGTCGTATTGATAAGTAATTCACTGAAATGAGGCTGCTGTTTCTTTCTCTGGATGCTTATAGAGGATTCACAATTGGAGGAATTAATTGTTGTCCAGATTTTGAATGCGGGCTTTCTTTCTTTCTTTAATGTATTGTGTTTGAAAGAGGAGTTGTCTTAGGAAAAATAACAGCCAGTCCCTGTGCTTGGAAATGCCTCCTTTGAGGCCAGAGCTGCTGTGAAAAGTGCTCCTTCTTTTTCAATCATCATGAATTACAATTCAAATTTTGCTGTTGCAGCCCTTTCTTCTTCGAACTAAAGAGCTTCTGCTGTCATGTTTGTAATTGTTAATAATTATAAACTCATTATGATTGCATCCACAGAGAATTATAATTGAATTGTAAATTTGGCTTAAAAAGCATCAGTTCCACAGGCCCAGTCCTTGCAGGCGTGCTCGCACGTGTGTCTCCCCCCCCTGCCCCAGCTCCACTTGCCAGGCTGTTCTGATGGGCAGGATGCCTGCCAAGCCCAGGAGCCGGCTCTGACAATGGGATCTACAATTATTACTTCTTTCTTTTTAGCTTTTTGATCTCCTTCTCTTGCTGATAATGCAGTGATCTGAAAGGAAGAGTGGATCTCTGTGCTGCCTTGAAGTGTTATTAAGGAAGGGAAGGAAGTGAGAGCAACAGATTTGTCACAGCACACACTAGTGAGCAGCTCGGACTTGGACCTGTCTTAGCTGGGAAGCTGATGTTTGAGATGGAGCTTCTGAAGAGCAGTGTTCATGTTAGCTGTGTGGGACAGGCAGGTAAAGAGGGAATGGAGGAATCCTTTGGGAAAGGGTTTCTGAGACTGTTCACAGAAGGAAGCTTATGGCACACACAGATTTCTTCTTCCAGTGCTGCAGCAGCTCCCTTCTACCCTGTGAGGGTGCTGAGGCGCTGGCACAGGGTGCCCAGAGAAGCTGTGGCTGCCCCATCCCTGGCAGTGTTCAAGGCCAGGTTGGACACAGGGGCTTGGAGCAAGCTGCTCCAGTGGAAGGTGTCCCTGCCCGTGGCAGGGGTTGGAGCTGGATGAGCTTTAAGGTCCCTTCCAACCCAAACCAGTCTGGGATTCTATGGTAGGATTCTGTGATTCTCCTCATCCCACTGGGGTGAGCAAGGCGCTCAGTGCTCAATTGCTGGTTGAGGTTAAACCCCAACAGTCAGCTGTAGGAACCAGTTAACATGTTAACCAGTTAGCATTTAACATGAGGAGATGAGACCTCAGAAAGAGCTCAGTGGCTCAGAAAGGCTTTTTATGTATAGAAGAAAGAACAAAGACCTGGGCAAGTCATAGGGACCAAAGGACCTTGAGTCTGGGTGCAGCATCCAGCTCCTGATGGGAAGGTGGAGGAAGAGGTGCTGAGTCCTTCCCTGGACTGCAGGAAAGCCTGAAGGCACAGTCAGTTTTCCAAGGAAATAAAGCTCCTTTCTGCACTGTTAGGCTCCTTTTAGCCATCTGCTAAAAGGTGTGCATCCTGTGAAGGATGTTAGCACACAGTGTTAGATCCCAAGTGTCTCCAGGAGGGATGATAGGAGTTGAAAGAAGGAAAAAAGGTAGAAGATATGCTGGAGCCTCACAATTGAGTGGAGGTGGAGAGGTTTGTAAAGTGATCCTTGACAAGTCATGTAATGAATTATTTACTTAAAGGCAGTTTAAAACACTAAATAGCAAAGAGCAGAGAACGTTATCCACTGTGCATATAGAAATGATGCTTTCGGTTTGAGATGCCTGGAGATGAGATTTTTGCTCCATGCTAAAAACGTTTATTTTAAGGCTCTGGGCAGATTTCAGCGCATTCCAGGGACGTGGTTTCCTGAGCAACCACCTTGTGGCCTCTGTGCTGCTCCCAGGAATTCTGCCTTCTGATGTCTTGCAGGATGCATTCACAGACAAGGTGGGAGGAAGGAGAAAGAAGAACTTGGTGCTGGTATCTTTGGAGGGATGTTCCAATAGCAGGGACACAGCAAAGTGTTAGAGTTGGGTAAAAAATCATCAATGGAATTCTGTCCCTTGTTTTGCCAAAGGCAGCCATTGCATTCTGTGAGGTGAATTTAATGTACTTAAGTGAAAGCAGAACTGAGCCTATGTTTTATAGTTGTTGCGTGTAAGACGATGACTTTGTTAGAGCAAGTCCAGAGGAGGACCATGAGGATGGTCAGGGGTTGGAGCACCTCCCGTATGAACACTGGGACTGTTCAGCCTGGAGAAGAGAAGCTGCGTGGAGACCTCAGAGCAGCTCCCAGTGTCTGAAGGGGGCTACAAGGATGCTGCAGAAGGGGCTCTTCATCAGGGACTGGAGCGATAGGACAAGGGGTGATGGGTTCAAACTGAAACAGGGGAAGTTCAGGTTGGATCTAAGGCAGAAGCTCTTCCCTGTGAGGGTGCTGAGGCACTGGAATGGGTTGCCCAGGGAAGCTGTGAATGCCATCCCTGGCAGTGTTCAAGGCCAGGTTGGACAGAGCCTTGGGTGACATGGTCTAGTGGGAGGTGTCCCTGCCCATGGCAGGGGTTTCAAACTGGATGATGTTAAGGTCCTTTCCAACACAAACCATTCTGTGATTCTATGAGAAAAAAGCTGGTTTGTGCCATTCAGAAACCATTTCTATCAGAATTCTGTTTCTGTAGAAGTTTTAGTGATTGCAGTGGTCAGTTCAGTCAAGCCCTTTTTGACTTGGAATGTCTATGGCAGAGAAGGGAGTTGTCCCTTGTTTTCTTGGCTTAGTGAGGGCTTCATAAAGGGGGTCTGGATGGATTTTGATCAGTCTTCCTCGCTGTCTCTGCTCCAATCCCTCCAGCACTGTCTGACAAAGGCACATCAAAACCTCCCTCCTGCTGCCTGGTGGCACTGCTCATGGAGTGAATGGTGCCCTGGCTTCTTGGGTCTGCTTGGTTTTGTATCACGACGGCATCCTCCTTTGAACTGCTTTTTGGTTTTAGCATGGGAGCCACGACATGTTCAGACTTGTCCGTGCTCAGGAAACCGATTGGAAGCAGTCTGAGATGGATGGTGCTTTCAGGGAATGCTGTTTGTCTCGGATCAATGTTTGCAGTTGCATTTTGTGTGATTTATTACCTTGTTGTGATGTTTCAAAGGCTGAGTATGCTCTGACATTATCTTTTCATTTGATTAAATCCTTCTTCAGAAATTTGGGGACACAAATCTTAAACGTCTGATCTGGGGATGTTTGCTTGATACCCATTAGGCTGGCAGCTCTTTCCATCCCTAATCGAGTTTGGTTCCCCAGCAGAGACAGTGATTGACCGTCGCAGTGGTATTTATGGGCATCTCATGGCTCCTTTTTCTCTTCCTTTGCTTAAAGGATCGTTGAGGTTGACATCTCCTTGCTGCTGCTGCTTTCTTTTCATCATGTAAAACGTGTATCTTTCATTTTACTCATACCAGACACTTAAACACAGCAAAACACATCTCAGGTGTTAGAAAAAGCCCTTTCCGAGGGAATGAATGAATCAGCATCATGCTCTGCTTTTTCATGGTGAAAATACAGGCAATGAGCCAAACAGATCGAGCCAGCAGGCTCTGTCATAGTGGACAGTGATGAGCTGGGAGGAAAGCAAGGGAATAATCAGGCCAACCATGGCCTGACAAATGGTTTTACTGCTGAATCTTGTGACTGGCCCAGCATTGTGAAGCCCACTGACCTGAAGGGAATGGGAAATCGTTGGGATCAGCCGTGATTGCAGGAGAGACTCCTGTTCATTTGGTGTGTCTGTTGCTATGGAAGCAATTGACTTTTCCTGCCCTCCTCTTGGGAGGACCGTGTTGGCTTCTTCTGCCTGGTTGAGAGATGGAAAGAGTTCCGGAATAAATACCTGGATCAACCATCCAAAGCTTGAACAAGGGAGATTCAGGTTAGATACAAGGCAGAAGCTCTTCCCTGGGAGGGTGCTGAGGCGCCGGCACAGGGTGCCCAGAGAAGCTGTGGCTGCCCCATCCCTGGCAGTGTTCAAGGCCAGGTTGGACACAGGGGCTTGGAGCAAGCTGCTCCAGTGGAAGGGGTCCCTGCCCGTGGCAGGGGTTGGAGCTGGAGGAGCTTTAAGGCCCTTTCCAGCCCAAACCACTCTGGGATTGTATAATTCCAATACCACAGTCGCTGGACTTCCTAATGACCGGTAACTTGCCTGGAATTTCAGTGCGAAGGAGCTTCAGTTCTCACTTAGGAAACAGGGCAGTGATTTAGCTCTAACCTGCAGTATTGTGCAAAGTACCAAGTATCCTGTTTCAGGCCAAGAAATCATTCATATGGAAGAGCTGGAATGGATTTTTCCCCTCTGTAGGTAACAAATCTGTCTCCGTGCTTGCCTTCTGCTTCATTTCTTTTGGACTATTTATTACGCTTTGTCATCAAAGGCAGCCACTGCCAGTGTCTTCCTACTGAAATCCTTCACCATCAGGATCTCAGTTTATTGCTGACTGAACTGCTATAATGTTCCTTTTGATCTCCCAGCTCAGCTGGTGCTCAGGACTCTGGTGTTTCTCAGTGTCACAGGAGGACTGGGGCTGCACTCACCTTTCAGAGCGATAAATGCCAGGCAAAAGTAAATCCTTGTCCCCAGATTTACCTTTCTTTGGGAGAAAAGACTGTTCAGTAATCCCAATGACCTGTCAGATAAGGTTTGGGCAATCATTTTAGTGGTGTTCATCCTGTGCTAATCCTGTTTGTCCTCAGCACTTGACAGGAGGAACTTACTGTGCTTCAGCTCATGTTTGGTGTGGGCTGCCCATACCCAGGGTCCCAGGCAATGCCCATCCTGACCTGCCCATTGGGCTCCTGCGTGCAGTGCTGCTGATGGCTTTACCCAAACCTTATCTTCCTTCTTAGCTCCTGGAGCTGTTGATTTCTTCAGGAGTCCTTTAGGCTGAGTTCAAGTTGAAGTTGGCCTTTGTCCTAAGTGGAAGTACTGGGATGTGAAGTGAGGCAAGAAGGGAGGGTGTGATGGTTCCTGGAGTTCTTTGGCATCATGAAATCATAGAATGGTTTGGTATGGAAAGCACCTTAGTGTCATCTACTTTCAGCTTCCGTGCCGTGGGCAGGGATGCAGTTGTGCCAGTCAGTTTTCCCTTTTTCCTTCTGGCTCAGATGTGTATTCCCGAATGCTTTACAGTCTAAAGGAAATGGTCAGTAATTCCGTTTCTGGTTTCCCTGCAGTGTTTTGCAATCTTGTTGTTTGGTTTCAGCTCCCTATGGAGGCAGAAACCTCAGTGTTAGCTTTACCAGCTCTAACAATAGAAGGAGGGGTGCTTGTGTTTGGGAAGAACTGGTTCCCATGTCTTAATGCCTCCATGGGGCCAAGGGATGGTTGGGGCTTTTATTTGGTCCTACACAAAAAGAACTTGAACTTCAGTGATGCTAAGGAGAGCTTCTCCTGAGGGAAAATATGCGGTGCTCTGAAAGCCCCACCATTACTTCCACTCTCTTACCAGTTGCCTTGACTTCCTAACCCTCCCCAGGGCTGCAGAACAGGGACTTCTTTATTCATACCCAGGGTGAATGTTGCTCCCTTTGCTGTCATTTGTTGTGCTTCTGGGTGTCCCCCGACCCCGTCTGTTCCTTTCTGCAGGGCAGCACAGCTCCACTTGCACACTGAAGACAGGAGATCAGTCTGCTTGTAACCCCTGCACCTTCATTAAGCAGAGGGTTTGACATTTTATGGCACTAATTACTTGACTCCTCATCGCTTGGAAAACAATCACTCTGAATCCAAACACGGAAACCTTGGCTTGCTGCCAGCTGGGAGGCACAGCCTTGCTGGGAAGCGTTCCTTGTACCACCCTATCCTCAGATCCCTCTAACTTCTTGCTGGGCACAGAATGGTTGTGTTGGGTCTGAGGCTGCAGCACCCTTCCTTTCAGACAGCCCTGTGTGCTGTCTCCGAGTTGAGTCCTCACTGGCTCTGCTCTGTGTTCCCATGGGGAGTCCCCATCCCTCCAGGGATGTTGTCCCGCTGCGCGTGGAGCAGGTCACTCGTGCTGCTCTTTGCTCCCCAGCAGAGCATCCCTGGAGAAGCGTGTTGGGCACTGTGGTGTTCCCTGGCTTCCTTCTGCATTCCTGTCTCTCCCTGGAATCTGTTCCCTATGAGGGTGCTGAGGCGCTGGCCCAGGGTGCCCAGAGAAGCTGTGGCTGCCCCATCCCTGGCAGTGTTCAAGGCTAGGTTGGACACAGGGGCTTGGAGCAAGCTGCTCCAGTGGAAGGTGTCCCTGCTCGTGGCAGGGGTTGGAGCTGCATGAAGTTTGAGGTCCCTTCCAACCTGAACCACTCAGGGAGTCTATGATTCTGTGATATAATGCTAGTAGGTTTTAAAGGTTGCTGTCAGTGTTGTACAAGTGAAGGTCATAATTTAGTCTGGTTTGCTATTAATAACATTTATTCTGGGAATGTGCTGTTACATCGGATCTTGTAAAGACAAGGCCTTTATGCCGCTGTTGTCCTGCTCAAGTTATAAACCCATGACCTTCCATTTAATAGCGGTCAAAGGCTACAGTAAAATGTCATTATTTGCTTTTCTGAAGGTATGTCCTATTAAATGCCAGTTGTGTTCTGACCTGGCAGAGCTGTCCTGGGAGAAGAAAAGGTACTTGCAAAAATCCCCTTCCCTTTTCTCCCTTAAAATGCTGAATTTGTGGCTGGTTTCTGCCTTGGAATGGATGAAAAAAGCCTTCTCAGCAGCCTCTGCCACTGTTGCAGCTGCTGAGGATGGAAATGAGTATCCTAAATTGATCTTACACAATGGGGGAAATACTACACACACACGCATATATATATTCATAGTATATATACATATATATATAAAAAACTTGGTCCTAAATGTGCCTGATGGCAGAGAGGAGTCAGCTGTGGCTTTTGTTTTCTTCTCTGTTCTTATCAGTCATGATGTGTTGTGTGAGACCCAAATCGGGTTTATGGTGTGGAAAATACTGAAGGGAGGCAATGGGAGAGGGCTTGAAGTGAATTTGCTGCACTGAAAATACTCCTTAAGTGTTTTGCACAGATTTTAGCGAACTGATAGCATTTGAAGGGAGGATTTGTGCTTTTATGATTGTGAATCAGACTAAAACCCCATCTGCATCAATCAGTGTAAGATCCCATCCCCAAACCTGGCTGGAAGAAAAGGTCAGTTCCAAGAGCTAAACAATAAATCCCAAACAGCTTTATTTAAGTGTCCTGGCCTTTGCTTGGTCAGGGTTTGAAGGGAGGTTTTGTGCTCAGAGCTGGGAACACAGGCTCGTGGTTATGATCAGGTGATGTAATCCTGCTTTTAGGAAGCATCCCACATTCCCAGGCTAAGATTTAGGATAATTGTCATCAGTACACTGGGTGTCCTCTCATGTCCCCCATTCCCTTTGTTTCGGTACTTGAATGGGAGATGGAATCCAGGAAAATCCATCCCCAGATGTGCATGCAGCGGGGGAGTTAATTCTAGAACATAAAAATGCATTGAATTAGGTTTGATGATAGGGCTGGAATTACATTTCCTGCCTATCTCTGCCTATCTATTGCCTATCTCAGTATGGTTTCTGGTGAAAAAATAACTGTCTTTTTGACCATCTACTGCAGGCAATATTAAAGGACATCCCAGCAAAGGCAGGATGAGTGAGGAAACAGCATTTAAATGGAGAGCAGAGGAGAATGGCTTTGTCCATGGAACTTAGGCAAGAGACTGACTTTATGGAATTCACAGTGGGGAATTCTGCGGTCTCTTGTAGAAGTGATTGGAGCAGCAACAGGCACTAAAGCAAACAGAGCTACCCAGGGCACAGGTTTGAACACCTCCAGGGCCGAGTGTTGGGGCTTTGGTGAGCTGGAGAGCTTTGGTACCCATACAAGAGAAGAATGTATTTCCTTGGCCATGTGCTTGTGGTGTGATTGAAGTTGATGGGACCATGTTCCACTGCTCTTCTTTAATCTGAGTATCTGCAGAGCAAAACCCGACCTTTAAAGCAGTGTGTATGGGGTTGAAGTTTTAAAAACCTCTTCTTGATAGAAACAAGGCTGATGGAGAAAATCTTCCCTGAATTCTGAGATTTGGGGATGTGCAGAAATGGTCCAAATGGAGCTCGAGGGTATCCAGGACAATTCCAATTAGGTGTACATAATAACGGGACAGCACCAGGTCACATGGAGAGAGGGAAGCTGTTAGATAGAACTCTGCAGTTCTGTAATTGAAGATCAAAATCATCAATGGCATCATTAAGTTCATTGCTTTCTGGTGCTCCAGAGGTTCTCACTCTTCACATAGGACTATTCGGGTGTTTTTTCTTTGCTAATTGAAGATGTTTTTGAGGCTTTTATAAGGTAAATGAGTTTTACATTGAGGCTAATTGTGTGATGGGTGCCTCGAAGTGAGCCTTTCCCCAGTTCTTCATCTGAAACAGATTTCAGATGGTTTAGAAATGTAACCATGAAATCAAACATACTCTCTGGAGCAGATGCACTCTTAGTGTCTCGGAAGGATAGTACCCTGCACCATTTTTCTGCAAGATGAGATGATGGAAGCTATCAAACAACTCACAGAGTTACCAGGTAAATCATACAGAAACTTCCTTGGCGTGGAAGCAGTGACAGCTGGAATAGGTGGCCCATTTCATTACAGGGACTGAAAGGATGGGAAAGAAATGGTATTTTAGAATGGTGTTGTTCCAAAACAGTGCAGGCTTCGAAGGCTTCTTGAAAAGGGCAAGCCTTCTAACTGTGCTCATAAAATGGTGTGTTTGGTTCTCAAGGAAATGCTGTGAATGTTCATGCGCATTTATGAGCTCCGTCCTACTGCGGATGGCGTTAACTGAGGTGTTGGAGTTCACTCCTTCAGAAATACAAAGGGTTTATGGAAGAGGGAGCTGCCAGGATCTGCAAAACTCATGGAAGCACAGAATCCCAGACTGGTTTGGGTTGGAAAGGACCCCATCCCTGGCAGTGTTCAAGGCTAGGTTGGACACGGGCGCTTGGAGCAAGCTACTCCAGTGGAAGGGGTCCCTGCCTGTGGCAGGGGTTGGGACTGGATGAGCTTTAAGGTCCCTTCCAGCCCAAAGCATTCTGTGATTCTGTGAGCTTTGCTTCTCCTTGTTCCTCTCCACTCAGCAGCATTCTGACTGTTCCCAGCATCCAACCCAGGCCACTCTGTGGTTCTCTGAGCAGTGCTGGCAGAGCAGACAGGGAGCACTGAGCTGGGAGCAGAGCTCACGGGAGCACCAGTCGTTCTGTGGGTCAGCCAGACTGGGGGCACAGGGAGGGGGTGATGTGCACGTTCAGCCTTGGGCACAGTCTCATCGATAACAGCTCTTGTGGGCAGTATTGATGGGCTGCAGGAGCCACTGACCCTCCAGAGCTGGGAAAATAACCTGGGAATGGAAAATGCGTGGAGAAAGCTGGAGAGACATCCCAGGCTTTCTTGCTGCTCTGAGGGAGCAGGGTAGCACAGACAGGGTAGTGCTAGAGAGGGTTTCAGACCTGTCCCAACTCCTGGATCACCGCTGTTGGGTTTTTCCTTCCTGCTCTGACCTTTATATAGGAGTTAAAGTGGCAGTTCTAAAGGGGGCCTGCAGAAAATCCCAGCCCAATCCAGGGGGTGGAACTGGATGATCTTGAAGTTCCCTTCCAGCCCAAACCGTTCCATGATCCAGGATTCTTCTGCTCTGGGAGGCAAACGTGACAGAGAGCCTAAACGCATGCAGTAGTTCAATCGAAATGCACAAACTGCTTCTCATCCCTGTAGGAGCTTTTCATACAACGCTGCATTTAGCTGTCTCTTCTCAACTTTGAGGATTAAAAGCAAGGAGTATCTTCTAGTGTAGCTTTTAGGGGACCCTACCTAAAATTCAGTTGCATATTTCATGCGGTCTCTTGAGTATTATTCTTCTTTCCCTTTATAGAAGATCCATCCAATTCATGTATAGCTCACCACAAAGGAATCTCAATGGCTTCTTTTTGAGTTCGTTTGGCTTTGCAGTGCAAAGGGAGGCTGGTTGCTTACATTTCTGTGATGAAAACATAAAGAATAATCCCTGCACTATTGGATAAATCCCCTTTCCTTCCAACCAAGCTACAACTGTTGAGACCAAGCCATCTTGGAGCAGTTCATGGCTTTTTATTTATGGTATTAGAAATAAGGAATTCAGTGCAGTGTGTGTGTGCATCTGTGACATTAAAGTGCTTGGACTAGTGGCAGACATCTAGTAAATCTCTTTTGGTTTTGCCTCTGACTTCAGCACTGAAATGATGACTCCAGGTTTGGAGCATCTGCCTGGAAATTCAACACAACAGATTCCAAGGGGGGAAAAGTTTCTCTGGCAACGCTGGAACACTGCAACAGCGCTTAGCATTAAAGACCTCTCACTTCCAATGTTCCAGTATTTAAAGGGTGGCTGTAAAGAAGATGGAGATCCCCTTTGTTCAAGGAGCCACATGGAAAAGATGAGGCGTGATGGACACAGGTTACTCCTGGGGGGATTCCAACTGGAAACGAAAGGAAAACTTTTCCCAATGAGAAAAAACAGCCACTGGAATCATCTCCCCAGGGAAGTGGTGGATTCCCCAAGACTGGACACCTTTAAGATTGGGCTGGACAGGGAGCTGGACCATCTACTGTAGGTCATGCTTTGCCTGCAAAGGTTGGATGATGCCTGAGGTCCCTCCCAACCTGGGATTCTGTGATTAATGGAAAACTAAACAAGACTTAAACTACTGAACCAGCTTACTGAAGATGTCAGCTGGCATGAACATGCACATTAGGTGGTCTGAGGGCCACTGGGGAGCAAGCAGGAGACCCAGGGGGTGCTAGGTAGATCTGGTTCACCTACACCAGCTCCAAGACGCCTTTCCCTGTGTGTATATAGGAAAACATAAGCTTTCAGCTGAACATGAAGGCACATAAAGTGACACCATCTCTAGAACTCCTTGGACTACTCGTGCACATGCAGTAAGTCAGGGGGTTAAGCAGGTTCTTCTTCTGATTTAGAATCCCTGGCACGTTTTGATCCACTTTTTAGTATTACCCAATGTTGACGCACAAGTGCATGAGCTCATACAGCAAATGCAGCAGGACCTGATGGATCTGTGTCTGGGTCTACTGATTGACTTCATTGCATGTGTGTGGCTGGGCAGCTTGTTGGGGTCTATGGCTGTACTGGAGGTCACTTACTTGGGGTGACTGTAGGAGGTGTGTTTGAGCTGTGATGCTGTCAGAATACCTAAAAATACCTCGGGTCAGTTCTGTTATCAGCGGGGGCTTGAATTTCCCTCGTGGGATTGGGGGAACAGAGTGTGCTGACGTGTGTGTAACACTTGGCTGCAGCCTCAACTGGGTAGCACACATGGCAAGGGAGCAGAAACCCAGTGATGTCCTTCCATTGAACTTGTAGTATTAGAGTAGTAGTTAGTTATTGTCAATAATATAATATAATATTATTTATAATATTATATTATAATTATATATAATATAATTATATATTATATTATATATAATATAATTATAATATTAATATAATATATTATATTATATATTATATAGTATAATTATATATTATATACAATAATATAATATAATAATAATCATATAAGTAGTTATTGTCAACCTTGAAAGGCAAGTTCCAGCTTCTTTCCATAATACCCATTCACAGGCATCTCAGAGCTGTGCTTTCTCTTCTTTGACACTCAATTAAATGCCTGCACTTACTTTTAAAAACCTATAACCAAAAGAGGGACTGATCCAGTCCAGTAGTGCTTTGCTGAAGTTCAAAGTTATCTGTACTCTGAAAGCCACAGTATAATAAAGGAATTGATGGTTCTATGTGAACTGGGACAGTCTCGAGCAGCTTAGGTTGCTGCTGTTGATCCCTTGTGCTGTGAGCAGTGTCTTGCAGGTGAATTAGGGCAGTTATCAAAGGAGGCAGTTGTAATCCTCTGTATCTTCTATGTTCTTACTCAGTGACCTGAGATAAGCTCATCCTTTCCTTTATTTCACAGGTGAAAGAGCTTTATGCCCCTGGCGCATATTCTAGGGGTAGGATTAAGAGGGGAGGTTTCAGGACGAGCTCACACCCAGCCTCCAAGGAGCAGGTTCTTGTGGTTGGTTTGGGAGCGGTTCCGAATGCTGAGCCCAAGGAAGCCACTCCAGCATAATCCAGGCACATTCCCAGGCAACGCAGGGATAGATCCAGCTTCTCCTTTCTACCAAGGAAGGCAGTGTGGTTGGAGTATTATTAATATCATGGAAGCAGGATGGGGGATGCATAAGAAACTTCTGCTAATTCTGAACAGAGCCGTATCCTTGATGCAGGTCTCTAGGAGAAACTCTAAAAGTCTACATTTTTCAGGGAAAAACCTAACCTTGGAAGTCAGAGTGTGGGTAATTTTCACTTTACGTAAATGTATGTTCTGGATTTGACTCCTGGAGATAGTAAATGCCCACAGATTGGATGTGGGTGGTCAGCAGTTGAGAAAATTGGGCCATCCATCTAAATTTGTCTCTCTCATAATCTATGGCATTCACGTCAGCGGGGTTTGAAGCAGTACAATAGGGATTCAATAATTGAAAGACAGCTTCTATTATCATACTGCATAATCCATTTTCATAACTGTGAAGTCACTGGGTAAGGACTTCTCCAGATGCTCATCTCCCAGAGTTAATGGTGCCTATGGATGCAGACGTGGCTGCGTGTGAGATGCTCCAGGGGGTCGAATTTGCAGTAGTGCAGGTGAGACACTGAAAAGCTGCTCTGAGCTTCCTTGAGGTGAACGTTATGGACCTAAGTGGGAATTTCGGGAAGTTCTTGTCCATATCCCAGGATCTGTGCTTTGAGGGTTTCAGTTATCCAAAAGCAATCGTTAAAGCATTGTCTTTTTGCTGTAGCTTTAGGCTGTGTCAGAGCACCCCGAACCAGGCCAGAGCTGGGAAATGGAGATGGGCTCTTTTCCAGATTTCACATTATGAGATGAATAATTAACTGTAGACTAATTGCAAATCCTAATTAGTCTCCTACAACTGCACTAAGCACAGGATTGCTTCAGTGTAATGTGGAAAGTACTTGACTTCAGGCTTTAAACTGCTGCTGGTGGGAGCGGGGAAGAGCTCAATGTTCAGAACCCAACTGACCTTTTGGGATGCTGCAAGTCAAACACCCCCACACATTCCTGTTGTAAAAGTCAAAATGATGCCGAGGAACAGCGCTGGCCTTTTCGCAGGGGGCATTGCTCGCTGCTCTTCCTGCAGGTGGCTGGAATAAAGGAGGAAGAATGCTCAGGAGTGTTGGGTTTGACCTGTTTTACACACCTGACGGGGAGATGGGAGGTGGGCTTGGCTTTGTACCACGGCCACGGGTGTGACTGCACAAGGCGGTTTGGTGTCTGCTCAGTGGTGCTTTCCAGGTAGCAGGGGGTGTGCTGGAAACAGCAGATGTACACAAGGGTTTGCTGTCCTGGTCTTTGCTGTTAACACCTTGGTGGTGCGTGTTGGTTGCACTGCAGCCCATGGGGTGTGTTCTAAATGGCACAGGGAGCCTTGGTTTCTCTGTGAGTGACTTGGAGGTAGTCTCTACATGAGAGAGCAGAGGGAAGGCTCTTCCTTTTCCATTGCTGGTCCAGGAAATCGTGTTCCCTAGTGGCTCTGGTACCTCTGGTGTGGGGAAAGCAAGGTGGGTTTGCTTCCGTGGGAGATGCTGGGAATATAGCGAGCAATGAAAGGAGAAATAACATGTGTAAGCATGTATTGACAGCTGGAGCAATGCATAACCTACAATTAATGACCACACCATAATGTTAAAACAGCCTTGAGTAGCATGAATGACCTGAAAAAGAAGAGAAGGCTCCTGAAGGGAAGACCTTAGAGCAGCTCCAGTGCCTAAAGGGGCTGCAGGAAACCTGGAGAGGGGCTTGGGACAAGGGCCTGTAGAGACAGGCCAAGGGGAATGGCTTGAACCTGCCAGAGGGGAGACTGAGCTGAGCTCTTAGGCAGAAGCTGTTCCCTGTGAGGGTGCTGAGGCGCTGGCCCAGGGTGCCCAGAGAAGCTGTGGCTGCCCCATCCCTGGCAGTGTTCAAGGCCAGGTTGGACACAGGGGCTTGGAGCAAGCTGCTCTAGTGGAAGGTGTCCCTGCCCGTGGCAGGGGTTGGAGCTGGAGGAGCTTTAAGGTCCCTTCCAACCCAAACCATGCCATGATTCTGTGAAAACCAGGATACTGCCATTGCAGCAGGAGAATTTAGCAGTGTTGTGTTGGTAAAAGCACTGAGCAGTCCCAAGCTGAACAATTCATGACTGAACTTGTTTTTCTTCCTGTTTAGGTGACGCTGAGCAGGAGCTGGGACCCCCTCCATCCGTAGATGAGGCAGCAAATACACTCATGACTCGCCTGGGCTTCCTCCTCGGAGAGAAAGTCACGGAGGTTCAGTCAGGGCCCCAGTACAGCATGGAGGTGCAGGATGAGAACCAGGTACGAGCCCTCTGATCCCTCCTCTTCTACAGCCCCGTTTGTGAGCCAAACACAGCAGGTGGGAGAGGGGTTTTGTGCCAGTTGTGTGCCAGCTGAGTGCCTCATAGCAGTGAACTAACGGTGAGCAGGTGAAAGGTTCTATCTCCACGTCCAGCAGTGAATCACCAGCACAGAACGTGGTGCAGGATCAGCTGGTGCCGTGTGAAACAGCTTCTGTTGTTTTTCTGTTTCTTGCGAGTGCTGTAGGAGTGGGCAGCATCTCTAATCAGGTTATAGTGACCAAAATAATTTGTTCTTCCTTGGCATCTTGGATAGAATGCTTCAAGAACGCTTCAGCAATGTTACGTAAAGGCTCACACTTCCCCCAGGGAGGAGAGGGAAGGAGGAATAGGCTGATTGTACAGATAGTCACGCTTTTTGCTCCTGTTTGCTGAACAAGGTGATTTCATGCTTGCAAACGGAGACAGAAAGCAAATCATAAAACCTTTATTGTGATCAAGCTTGTTACATCCCCTCTGGCTGGCTGAAAGCCAGGTAGCAGAAAGCTCGGGCCTACAACAGAGATTTTGTGGGAACTGGCTGAGTTTCTTCCTCCTTCTCCTCAAGCCTGGATACTGCCCACTCCCTGCAGTGCTGGTGAGATGAGAATGAAACAGGGAGATAGTTTTTCCCTTCCTTTAAATGGAAGTGGATAGTCCAGTGTGTAGCAGAAAAGCATGAAACTCAGAAGCCCACTCACTTCTAATGCTCTCTCCTTTTAACAGAGTCATCCTATGAGTCTGCACTTAGATTTTTAACACGTGCATGATTCATAGGACCTGACTTCAGGTCCTGAATTCCTGAAAAAAGAAAATAATTAATGAAAAGTGGCAGCCAAGAAGAGTTCTCAGCACAGGAATGACATGGAACTGCTGGAGCAGATCCAGAGGAATCTACAAAGATGCTGCGAGGGCTGGAGCAGCTCTGCTCTGGAGCCAGGCTGAGAGAGCTGGGCTGGGGCAGCCTGGAGAAGAGAAGGCTCCTGAAGGGGAGACCTTAGAGCAGCTCCAGTGCCTAAAGGGGCTGCAGGAAAGCTGGAGAGGGGCTTGGGACAAGGGCCTGTAGGGACAGGCCAAGGGGAATGGCTTGAACCTGCCAGAGGGGAGACTGAGCTGAGCTCTTAGGCAGAAGCTCTTCCCTGTGAGGGTGCTGAGGCGCTGGCCCAGGGTGCCCAGAGAAGCTGTGGCTGCCCCATCCCTGGCAGTGTTCAAGGCCAGGTTGGACACAGGGGCTTGGAGCAAGCTGCTCCAGTGGAAGGGGTCCCTGCCCATGGCAGGGGTTGGAGCTGGAGGAGCTTTAAGGTCCCTTCAACCCGAACCAGTCTGGGATTCTATAGAGATGGCTCTGGTGGCACATGTGAATCTTTCTCCAGGTCTGAGCCAATGGGAAGGAAACTCCAATTTTCCCATTTTCCTTACAGTTTCCCATTTTCCAGTTGCTCCAAGGGCCCTGGTCTGCTCCTAGCACAGAGCAGGGGGTGCTCCTGGTGTGCAGGGTGCAGGGCTGTGTCCTGGGCTTGGTCCCGTGCTGTAGACTGAACCAAAAGGTTTTTGATCTTCTGCACGGACACTTGAGAGCCCAGAAACGTGTTTTTGTCAAGTTTTTGCCTTTAAGACATTCATCAAGCTTTTAACACTTTCAGTCCACGTTTTAGGCAAGTTGTGGTGGATTTGAAATGTACTTCACTGCGCATTGTGCTAGAAAATGTACTTTTAACAGGTACCTGCTTGAAGTGAACGTTTCAAAGCCAAGCAGAGCTTTCTACTATAAATGGTTCTTTTTGTTGTTGCCTTTTGACAAAAATTAAAACCCCATCTTTCCTCTAAAGCAAAAGATGCCTTTGGAGAATGAAAAAGAAAAACCTAAAGAGAAGCAGCAGAGAGTTGTCCTCTAAAATAGATGGGTATCTTGGGCCGTGTGCTAATTCTTGCATCACAAAGCTTTATCAGGGCCTTTGAATGCTCTTCATGTGCTGCTGGAGATAAAGGGAAGCTGGTTCCTCAATTACCAGGTTGATTTTTTATCTGTCTTTGTGAGCATCTCCTGCTGTCAGCACTTGCCTGGAGTCCCAGGATGCTCGAGGTTGGAGATGATCCCTGGAGGCCACCTCATCCAACCACCTGCTGGCAGCTTCAGAGCTGGACCAGGTTGTTCAGGCCTTGTGCAGGTGAGGTTTGAAGATCTCCACAGGTAGAGAACAGGGCAGCCTGTTCCAGGGCTTGGTGACTCTGCCTGGAAAGGATTTTTGTCTTCTACCTACTACAGAATCGCCTTGATACGTCCCATGACTGCAGCATCTTGTCTTTGCCTTCTGAGAAGAGCATGGTTGTGTCTTCTCTCACCCCCTGCTCACAGCGGAAGGCTGCAGCTGTCCTTAGGTGCAGTTTAGCTGTCTCTTCTCCAGGCTGAATGCATCCTCTCCATCAGCATCTCCTCCTTCAGAACAGGCTCCAGCCACCTTACAGTCTTGGTGGCCCTTCCCTGACTTTTGCCATCTGCCACTGTTTTGGGGCAGGAGCCATGCACAAACCCTGTCCAAGCTAAAGCCTCTTCCGAATTGCAGCGGCTCTTCCGCAGACCTCTGCAGTTCTCCTTCCCAAATGGAGTTTCTTCAGCTGCTCTGCTTCAAGTAGTGTTGAAAGTCATGGAATCGTCTCCTGCAGCGAGACATGGGATTTGTGGAGATTCCTTCTTCCCTTCATCATTGATTAAGTGCAATCTGATGGAGACTTTGACCAAGAGTTTGCACTTGAATTTAAAAACAAGAGCCATTTCCTAGGGTTTAATGTGTCCATTGACAAGGCCTGGGCAAAGAAAACGTTCTTTGTGTCAGAAGCTGGGGCTCGGCTGCTGCTTGAAATTCTGACCGTGCTTTGCTTTCTCAAGCAAGAAAATCATCACTTGCAGTCTTGCCAATGCTGGAGCTAAGGTGGAGCTAAGGAATAAAGGTGTTTCCACTAAACCCACCCTGATTTATCAATGGGCATGTTGCATTTTCATTCAGTTGCCTCACTTTGAATATGTCAAAGGATAGCCTGTAACTTGGAGTGCTCCGAAATGGTGTGTGTTACTGTGCTGTCTCTTAATCACGCTTTCCTGAATGAGAGACCACAAAATGCTGAAGAAGAAATCCTTTTTCTCCTGTTTTTTAAGGGGAAACTCTTTTTTCACTGCACTGCTTGCCAGAGGAGCACAAAGGACAATGAGGCTGTGTCAGAACAGTGTCATTTCTCAAAGCTTGGGGAAAATGTGACAGATGAAACAGCAGCAGGAAGAATACAGAATGTTCTGTCAATGGCAATTTGTAGTTAAAACTTGCACAGAGGAGCCTTTTTTCTCTATCAATACAAAAATAAAACATGTCAATCAATGCCAAGTGATATCCCGTGTTATTCACTCATTTCCAGTTGCAAGTAGCTGTTCTTAAGGAGCTGCATAAAAGCTCAAAAGAACTTGGAATATCACTTTTGGCATTTTGTGAAACGATCGTTCCCCCTCAGCCGGAGGGATGAAGATGATTTCTTCGTTTCTTCAAGTGCCATTCTTGTCCTTCACTTTGCTTTGGAGTGTAGTTTTGCTGTGGTTTAAGGTCAGTGGATGGTTATTTTGTTAGTACTGAGAGAAGCTTCAGCAGGGATTTGTTTGAAATAGCAGTTGAAAGAAGGGCATAAAAAGTTCACTCTAAAGAATTTAGCATCCCAGAACCATCAGGGTTGAAGGGACCTCTGGAGATCACCCAGCCCAACCCCTGCCAAGGCAGGGCCACCCAGAGCAGGGCACACAGGAACGTGTCCATGGTAGGTTTCAATGTCTCCAGAGAGGGAGACTCCACAGCCCCCCTGGGCAGCCTGTGCCAGGGCTCTGCCCCCCTCAATGGAAAGAAGCTCTTCCTCGTGTTGAGGTGGAACTTGATGTGGTTTCTCTGCTCCAGACCCCTGAGCATCCTTGTGGCTTCCGCTGCACCCTCTCCAGCAGCTCCTTGTCTTCCTTGTGCTGAGGAGCCATAATAGCATTACAGTCCTAATGCGTGACATTCTGAAAGACCCCCCATGTAAGCTGGTTAAACTTTTAGGTGTGTAGTATGAGGTTGGAAGACACCTCTGGAGATCAGCTAATCCAGCCCATTCAGGTTGCTTCAAGCCCCATCCAACCTGGCCTTGAACACTGCCAGGGATGGGGCAGCCACAGCTTCTCCCTAAACACTTCAGGTTTCTTGCACCCAGTATCTTCCCAAAGTAACTTTTAGAACCCCATCGGTTTTGTGTTGCTGCATTTCTTTGTTTTGTTCTGCCTTTGGAGAGCAACATTTCCCCTATTATGTGTTCTAAACCTTACCTGGTGGGGGAAGCGTGTCTGAGCAGGGCTGAGCTTCCTGGTGCAGGGGTGTAAAACCACTGTTGGTTTCCTTGACTGGAGGAAACCTTTACAGAGCAAAATAAGAATTGAAGCCCCACGGAGGCTTCTGAGCAGATGGAAATGGCCCAGAGGCCTTTGTAGGATTTCCTGTGTATGATGCATCTTGCTGTAAGTAGAGGTGAGATCATGCTGTATCATCACCACCCTGGAGATGTCTGCTTAACGGCATGAAATTTACTTCACTGTGTCATAGGTTTTTTGCTTATTTGGGCTTTTTTTTTGGAGAGGGACTTCTTGTGAGGACCTGTAGGGACAGGGTTCAAACTGAAACAGGGGAGGTTCAGGTTGGAGATAAGGCAGAAGCTCTTCCCTGTGAGGGTGCTGAGGCGCTGGCACAGGGTGCCCAGAGAAGCTGTGGCTGCCCCATCCCTGGCAGTGTTCAAGGCCAGGTTGGACACAGGGGCTTGGAGCAAGCTGCTCCAGTGGAAGGGGTCCCTGCCATGGCAGGGGTTGGAGCTGGATGAGCTTTAAGGCCCCTTCAACCCAAACCAGGCTGGGATTCAATTAAAATGATCAAAATTCCTAATAAAGTCAGGCATTTGGTTAACCCCACTTTATCAATGTGTCTCCTGTTGAACATGGAAGCTTTAAAGCTTTAAAGCAAGGCACAGCAAACAAGCCTGGTGCCTGCGTCATCCACACCGCGGCGAGGCTCAGCAGACCTTGTCCCTTTGAGCACTAAAGCACTTTTTACCTTCCCCTTACAAAGCACATCCTCAAGCATGAGCCCAGCGCCTGGCAGGGGTGAGTGACTTGTTCCCCCTTCCCTTGTTGCAGAGCTCGGCCGTGACGCAGCGCATCAGCCCCTGCTCCACGCTGACCAGCAGCACGGCCTCGCCGCCCGCCAGCAGCCCCTGCTCCACGCTCCCGCCCGTCAGCACCAGCGTCACCACCAAGGATTGCACCTACGGCGCCGTCACCAGCCCCACCTCCACGCTGGAGAGCAGGGACAGCGGCATCATAGGTGAGTGGCACCCTGCTCCTCTGCTAAACCAGGCCATCAGCGGCTGCGCTGGTGTTACAAGTGGTGGTGTAGCTGATACACACTTGTTCGCTAACGGGATGAGTTTGCATTGCTCAGTACTGCAGCGAGCAAGGTGAAATGCACTCCCATTCAGCACAGGGAGTTGGTGAAAATTGGGCTGGAGAAGTCGATCGATGCACACAGCTTTGTGGCGCTTGTTTAAGTGGTGAAAGAGGAAGAGTTTCGTCTTCCTCCTATTTCTGTGTTCCGTCGTCACCTTTCTGCTTCCTGCAGCCTTTCTTCCCCGTGCATTCTTGCCTTGCTTTCATTCTAGTGAGGTTATTGCGGGTGTTTTCTTATCAAGTGTTCTGTATCCTTCAGCTGCTGCCCATGCCCACTCGTAGAATCATGGAATAGTTTGGGTTGGAAGGGACCTTCAAAGTCCAACCCTCTTGCAGTGAGCAGGGGCACCTTCAACTAGATCAGGTTGTCCAGAACCACATCCAGCCTGGCCTTGAATGGCTCCAGGAATGGGGCATCCACCACTTCTCTGGGCAACCTGTGCCAGGGTTTTACCACCCTCATTGTAAAGCATTTCTTCCCTACATCCAGCCTGAATCTCCCTCTTTTAGTTTAAAACCATCATCCCTTGTCCTGTTGAAACAAGCCCTGCTAAAAGTCTCTCCCCATCTTCCTTATGGATCCTTTTTAAGAGCTGAAAGGCCGCAATAAGGTCTCCTTCATGGAAGTGGAGATGCTCATTTAGACAAACACAAGCTTTTTGGTCAGGTAAGGAAGATGGGATGTGTCAGTGCCAGGCCATGGCTGGTACCTGGGGCTGCCATTCCCTCCTACCTCAAGTAGTCTTAGAGGCGTCTATATTTTCAGCACTTTTTTATTGTTTAAGGAGGTTATGGACCATTTAGTCCATTTAGTTCCATGTCAAAGGAAAGAAGACAGCTGATGGCATCGTGTTCATAGTTCAAATACTGTTGGATTATATTCCCATAAATATAAAATCACTGATTTTATAACTGATCACCTGCTGTGCCCCGTGACTGTCACTGCTGCCTTATCGGTAACTCTGTGCCTCATAAACCACTGCTGCTCTTAAACTCAGCCTTGGGCAGGAGCTGGATTAAATTAACACTAATTCCAGTGTATTTCATCCCAGTGAGCTGCTGGTTGCAGGTGTGAAGCATCTCGAGCAAATCCACACATTTCTGTTCTATAACTGTAAAGGCCTAACGGGAGGAAAGGGATGTCTGTGTAACATCAGGCAGGATGCTCCTGGCTTGGTTGTCCTTGCCACATGTTCCATGCTCAGCATTTCTGCAGCAAAGAACGTTTGACTTTGACAATAGTTTATGTAGTACTGAAAGAAACAAGAAGAACCTGAACTTCCTCTGTTTCATTGGAACCCATTCCCCCTTGTCCTATCACTCCAGTCCTTGTAGGCCCCCTTCAGACACTGGAAGCTGCTCTGATGTCCCCATGCAGCTTCTCTTCTCCCGGCTGAACAGCCCCAATGTTCTCAGCCTGTCTTCATACGGGAGGTGCTCCAGCCCCTGCTCCTCCTCATGTCCTCCTCTGGACTTGCTCCAACAGCTCCATGTCTTGCCATGAGAAGGTGCTGAGTCTTTTTGCTCAGACTGCCTGCCCCATCCTTTTTCAGTAGCTCTAGAGCAATTAATATAGAAGTTTGAAACATTTTGTTGCCCCTCACAAGGAAGATTCTCTCTTAAGAGGTTCTTCTGTTGGGAACTTGGATTTTCCTATGGAAACTATGGAAATAATAGAAGGTTGCTTATCCCAAGGCTATGTTAATGTATCCCAGATGGAAAAGTCATGTAAAGAAATGTTTGTGTGGAGTAAGAGAAGCACTTTTCAAGGCTTCCAAAAAGCAAGGCTTTCCTCTCCTAGTGTTCACACTCAAGGGAAGACAAGAGCCTCTTTCTCCCCTTGTTTTCTCCCCCCCTTTCTTTTGACAATAACATTTTCAGCACCTTCTTTGATAGAAGCTCAACAGCTCTATCAGATTGTGGGGAAGGTGGTCTTCTTTGCTGCTGGAAAGTATGTGTAGGAGAATCATAGAGGAGAAACAGAACAGTTTGGGTTGGAAGGGACCTTCAGAGGTCATCTTGTCCATCCTGCCCGCAATAAGCAGGAACATCTTGAACTAGATCAGGTTCAGAATAAACATTTCCCTGGGTATTTATGTTTCCTGAGTAATGATCCCTCCTGCTCCTCCCAAATCACAGAATCATGGAATGGTTTGAGTTGGAAAGGACCTTAAGATCGTCCAGTTCCAACCCCCTGCCATGGGCAGGGATGCCTTTCACTAGACCAGGCTGCTCAAAATGAATGACTGAAACTGTTATCTCCAAGAAGGTGTATTTCTATAACACACTCCAGTGTACTTCTTATTCCTCTTGGTAAAAGTTAGTGGTTTTGGGCAGATCTCTTCATCTTTACCTCCTCTCTGTCCTAGACACAGCATTAGTTTGTCAAAGTTAAATCACTGTGACTCTTTAAGCTCTACATGAGCTGCATTAAGAGCATAACTATCCACTGAGGTGCATGGAGCGGGCATTTTGGTGTTCTCATCTGGAGGTAAAGACCAGATTTTAACCAGCCAGGTCTCTGGTGACTTGTCCTCTTGGAGTTATTCCTGTCCCTTTGTGTGTCACCTCTTATATAATTTCAGTCATTAGGGAAGAAGTGTGTCGTGTCTCATCTGCACAGCACAGGGACTGCTTCATGCTTACTGATGGCTTTAATAAATGCATCACTTGGGTTAGAAGAGACTTATTTTGGAAGTTTGGATCCTCTGTAGTAAAGGGAAATTCAGGCTATTTCAGTTGAAAGGGTAACAAAAAATGCAACAAGATCTTCAAACACTGATTTGTAGGAGACAAGAATGGTGGTGAGAGGAGGAGGAGGGAGGAAGTGAGCCAAGAGGAGCGATAGGAGCAAATCAGCCCTTTCTCCTGGAAGCCACTAAATCCTTTTAGTGTACAACAGAATGGCTGGTGAAAATGCTGCCCCAACTTTAACCTCAGAATAGCTTCCAGGATTTTCTTTGGCTCTCACTATGTAAAAGCAGCCAACTGTTAATGTTCAAAATCTGCTACTGAAAAGAAAACTGGTCAAAGAATCATGTGCTGCTATGGGGGGAGCTTTGCACTTCACGGCCCACAGAAGCGTGCTGTCACGTTTTGCTGCTTGAATGCAGCAGAATATAAGCCAATCTCCAGCAATCTCAGCAAGCCTGCTCAATAAACCCACAACTGCTTCTTGCTGGTGTGTAAAGCTTACCCAAATGCTTGTGATGTTCACACAGCACTTGAGGGCATTCAGTCTCCCAAGGGGATTAAAAGAGTGCCTGTTTTCTGTGTTGAATGTTCCTGGAGAGGTGCTGTCATTTACTGTGCTATGAAATGGGGCCAGCATTGTCCTTGATGCAGAGTCCTTTATGGTCTATGCTGGGTTCACCACTTAACTGTTAGGGGGTCTGATGGCAAATTGGTGTGATGGCAAAGCAGGAAACAGGGATAAATCCTCTTGCACCAGTAGAGACACGTCTACTATTGTGTGGACCAATTGCTTTCACTTAGATTTGGTGGCTTTTTACAATGAAGAATGACATGTAAAGGACCCTCCATCCCCTTCTGGATGTCCCTGGCATGGAGCTATCTTCACACTCTTTTTTTGCTGGTTTTTTACTGTGACTCCTGAGCTTTTATCAACTTGCTGCTTTCTACAGATTTCTGTGTTGATGGGTTAAAAATAGGCTTGTGAATAAATGCATCTAGAGTGTGTGCTAAGCAGAATAGATGCTGCTGGCAATAAAACAAGCTAGATTTGTTTGCAAGTTTAACTGCTTGGAGAAGGGAGCAAAGAACAGCTCCAAAGGCACATCAAGGTAAATTTAACTCAGGTTAAATATTTTTGTGCTTTTCCAGCTGCAGCATTTGAATTCTGACATTCTCAGCAGTATTATGAAACGCTCTGTTAATAATGAATAAGATTTGTAAGAGTTACAGATCTTTTTCTTCAATCTAACCAGCTTCCATTTGGGCTCATTCCCCAAAGGAGGAGCTCCCTGGAAAATGTCTCATAGTGATGAATAATGAGCTTTTGTTCACTAATGCATCTACATATTGCAGGTGACTGGGCTGATGGTTCAGGAGGTGAAAATGGAGGTTATTTTATCAGGCATCACATCAGCTCTTGAGCAAAATCAGTGGGGTCACAGAATCCCAACCATACGAAGTAGAAAACAGCACCCTCTCTGAATCTCAAGTCAATTCTTTCTCCATTTCATTGAAAGGATGCATTAAGCAGAAATCAAACGTGCATGCCCATGTGATGTGATTTGTGGTTGGTGCCAGGGGGAGAAACCATGAAGCCATGAAGCAACAGTTCTGCCTTCCCCCAGTTAAACCAGTGAGAAGAGTTGGGTTTAATACCAAAATCCGGGCCTTAAGTACTGGATCATGGGGCAGCTACAGGAGAAAAAAGTGTTTAAAGCTAAAGGAAGTGGCACAGAACAAGTGTAATACACAAACAGTGAAATCTGCTTCAGTTTATGCTCCAGCCTGGTGGATGGAAGTAAAACTGAGTGATGAAAGAAAGAAAGAATAAACTGGAAAGACAGAAGATAACTAGAGGAAAAATCAGTGCTCTCAACTCCCACAGGGTTATTTTGGATGCTGTGATAAGTGGCTTCTCTTTTACGTTTTAGCTGTTGGTGGTGTGAGGTTAGATGGGACTCTCAGCTTTTATTTTAAGAGCAGCAAGATTTGAACCTTCATGGTTATGAAAAGCTTCACAATGATCCAAGCTTGCCCAAAAAGTTAATGCCAAGCATACAGATAACTTCCCTCCCCTTGTGCACACCCACACAAAGGCCTCCTTTCTGCTTTCTTGTTGAAATCTTAGCATTTTAAAACCAGTTTCAAGACTGTGGACTTGAAAAAATGAAGAAAAATTGGGAATTGTCCTTGCTGATGCTGAAGGAGGAATGTCAATGAGGCAAGCAAAAATAAAGGGAAGACCAAAATGGTAGAAGGCGGACAGAGAGGGCACTGAATCAAGAAGGTGATGGAAGTTGATGTGGGGTTAAAGGGATGTGTGTGTGAGCATGTCTTCTGAAATGGTGACAGGCCCACTGTTAACATGCAGTGAGTGGTTCCTATAGCTGACTGTTGGGGTTTAACCTCAACCAGCAATTGAGCACTGAGCCCCTCACTCTCCCCACTGGGATGGAGGCAGAAGAATCCTACCATAGAATCCCAGCCTGGTTTGGGTTGGAAGGGCCCTTAAAGCTCCTCCAGCTCCAACCCCTGCCACGGGCAGGGACCCCTTCCACTGGAGCAGCTTGCTCCAAGCCCCTGTGTCCAACCTGGCCTTGAACACTGCCTCACAGGGAAGAACTTCAGCCTCAGATTTCATCTCAGTCTCCCCTGTGGCAGCTTGAAACACGTTCATTGCCTTGTTTCTGCAAGTGATAAAGTGAAGTTCATAGACTTCAGCTTTGCTGCTCTGTGCTGTCTCACAGCACGGTGTTTGCAGTGAGTTTTCTCTGAGGATGGGAGTGCCTCCCTCTGCTGAAATGCTGCTTTGACCCCGGTTGCACATTCCTAGTCTGAGGAGCTCGCAGGTACGAGCCCTTCGAGGCATTCAGACCATTCTTCATCCTGCTTGTCAGCGCTGCAGTGGGGAATTCAGGTTCAGAACAGAGCGAATACAGGGTCAGCATGATGCTGCCATCAAGGTATTTTTCATTAAGTTTTGAGACTTTCTGTGTGCATACCATGATTTAGAATGCCTCGAGGCAGAAAGGGGGTTACCTGTTGAATCCTTTTGTGACGTGAATTAAGCAGTGATCTTTATTTTCGCCTTTCCCATGTGGGATCAGTGCTTTTAAGAAGTTAAACCTATGAAGAGCAGTGTGGGTTTTGACCTCGAGCAGGGCAAGACTTAAGGGTTTGGAGTTTTATTTCCCCTTTAAACTCACCGATGGTGCCCAGCAGAGAATAATGCTCTTCTAAACACAGCGAGTGCTTGGGAGCTGTCAGGACTTGCCTTGCACGTGACAGCCCGAAGCTGCTCCCTTCCCTTGGGAAAGCTCTGGGCTTATGCTTTGTGCCTGCCAAGTTGTTCTCCTTGGCAGCCAAGCTCCCTGGAGCGCTCTGGGGCGACACGGCTGTATTTAGGTGTATCCTTGTGCGGATGAGTTTGGGAAAGCTTATGTAGAGGAGGGTAAGGAATGTGTTTCACTCCTTGCCAACTCGTCCATGTCAGCTAGGATGTCTCCAATGCGATAAGGCAGGTCGTGGTGGAGTGTTACTGGAGAGAAACGAGGTGAACTGGCAGTGTGCAGGAGTGGGTTTAGTACCTCTTGGCACTGCACCGTGTGAAGCTCGCTCCTTTGCTGCGGTTACTTCTTTAAAGCAATAAATCTCCATTTCCTACTTAGGACATTATAAATCTACGTGGAATTAATGTTGCAGCTGTTGGTCAGCATGAAGTGGTAACTACAGAAAACTACTTTCTCCTGCAATTCCATATGAAAGGTGAACGTGAAGGGTGACGTTTTCAAGGCATGATCTCTGCCTCAAGGAGATTTTGGTGGGATGGTAAAAATCCCTTTATGTGTTTGATTCAAGACCAGTACAGCTGAAAGCCTCGTGCTCCAGGGCATAGGCCAGCATGCAGCTAAATGAGAAATAGTGTTTGCTATCCTGTGAGTACATGAAACTCAGAGAGGTGTAGTACTGACTGCAGGGAAATGCAGGGGCTGTCTTGGGTGAGCTGCTGCACCGTTAGGAAGCTCTTCCCTGTGAGGGTGCTGAGGTGCTGGCCCAGGGTGCCCAGAGGAGCTGTGGCTGCCCCATCCCTGGCAGTGCTCAAGGCCAGGTTGGACACAGGGGCTTGGAGCAAGCTGCTCCAGTGCAAGGTGTCCCTGCCCGTGGCAGGGGTTGGAGCTGGAGGAGCTTTAAGGCCCTTTCCAACCTAAATCATTCTGTGATTTAACCTCTTAATAGGCAGCATGCTCTGAATTTGGGAAGGATAAACTGACGGCCTCAGATCCATCAAAGAGCAGGAATTTTGCCTTGCTGTTTTCAAGTTAGCAGTGGCAGAGATGCTGTGAGCCCAGGGGCAGGGTCTCTCCTTCTCCTGTGCCCCCCTTACCCTGCAACCCTCTGAATGTGCCCTCTAAGCCGGGATGTTACAGTGATGAAAACCTCAGATACCATTTAAGCTGAGTCCATGTGTGCTCCTGCAGCCCCTTTTTTGACACCATTTTAACAACATAACGTATGAGTGGGGTCTGTTGGGATTTCTCACCATCAGGACCTCCTTCCCACAGGCCATCAGCTGCGTTAGCCAGAGTCACAGTTATGAGTTACAGAGCAAAGAGATCTCAAAGTAGGAGCACAAAATACTCGTTTTGTGGTTTAGATGTTCAATATAACCCTAAAGTTGTAATAGCAGAAAGAATCTTCACTTGAAGGTCAGTCTTTAATAGAATCTGATATTTTGATGCTCTCCTGTATGCAAAGATGTGCTTGACAATAGGCATACAGGCAGGGATGTTGTCATGTTAGTTGGTAGCTGCTGTTGCTCATTTCAATTGGCTTCTCTGCGTCTGGATTAAGGCCCAGAATATTATTAGCATGTAGATATGGTTTAGGTGCATTAATGAGGCAACAGGATCCTGGTGTGACTGCAGCAGGATCCATCCTCAGGGTCGGTCTCCATTCCCCATGCATCCCACTGCAGAGATTATTGCTGAAAGCTCCGTTAATCCCCTGCAGGGCCAGTGCATGATGGGGAGATGTTCTCACACACCCGGACTGTTTGTCCTGGAATACCCTCTGCGCTGCTGGAACGTTTTGGGTATGAATATGGCAAACTTGCAGAACTAATGGTGTTTCTGCAGGTTTGCCTCTGGTTGTGGGTGTTCGTGGGCTTCATTCCACTGGGGACTGACACGAAGTTCCGTCTACCCAAGCAGTAGAGTGGAAAGGAATGGTGTAGAGTAGAACAGACTAGAGACTGCAATAGAGAATATGGAATAGAACAGAGTATTTTCAGTGCTAGGGGACCTACAACAATCCAGTCCAGCTGCCCGACCACTCCAGGCCTCACCAAATCTTTGCCTTGCCTTGTGTTCACCCACTTTGCATTCCCAGCTTCCTGCCCCCTTGTATCACACTGCACCAGGCTTGGGAGATGCAGATAATGGGAATCTCCTGAAATGAGATGCTGCTCTCTTGACCTTGGGACTGTGAAGCTGTGGTTTGAGAGCAGCTCTCCGGGTTGTGCTCTTGGGAAGCTTTGCTTCCCCCAGGAGCCGTGCTCAGCATTGTTGGTTCGTGTTGCTGGCTCCTAGTGAACCTTCACACTTCTGCCTTTTAAATGAAGTCAAATTTGGTTTGGTTTAAAATAGCTCGTAGACGAGATTAAGCCCATGGAGCAGTGGCTTCCAGCCCATGCAGCACTACTTGTATCATCCAGAGCTGTTCAAAAGGTAAATTAATCCACAGGGAGCAATCCTAAATACCTGATTCAATGAAGAGTTTGCACATAAACCAGCTTTAGTATAAAGCAGTGAAAACGATGTTTAAAGTGAACACCAAGTGAGGATTAGAGAAGGGGCCAGCAGCACTTAGTGGCTCCTTTTTCCTTTTCTGTTGTTTTATTTAGAGGAAACTCATGTTGACACGAAGTTATTTTGGTTTTCCTCACTTTGATGTATGAGTTCAGCTGCTGATGTGTATCTACAGAGATTAATTGGATCCTGAGAGAGCAGTTTGAAATGAATGGATTTTAATGGATCAGTGGATTGATTTTGTCTGTAAATAGATGTGTAGTGAGCTTGGCTCTTCCGACTCATTGAAATGGAGCTTTTCTACAACACCATTCCAAAGCTCTTTCTCAGTGCTATTAAGCCATTTGAGGGAGCAGGAGGGATCTGTGAACATCTGTTCCTTGTTTTGGTCTGCTTTCCCTATGCTGAAGTGTAAATGCATTTACCTGACAGCAAGCTTATGTTTCAATGCCAACAAACAAATACCAGTTCTTAGCAGTTGCATGTGTTGGGTTTAAGTTTCCAAATACATTACAGACAATGAAATTTGGGGATGCTTGATGAGAGATGAAGACACTGATCCCACTGCAGAGAGAAGAAACCCAATACTGAGAAATAAACCTACAAACAGGGTTAAAGGTTGGAGGTGCATGGAGTTTGTTGGAACAGGTAAAGAACAGGCACAGTGAGAATTAAAGGTGTTAATTTTGGGTTTTAATGATGATTTTGTGAGGTTAGATGTAAGCATTTACTTCTTGTTCTTCTTATAATGGCATTCATCGTGTATAATTAAGCCAGATCAGTCCTTGGTCGTTGAAGGTCGTGATTTTGCACTGGGAGTCCAGCAGTAACTGCCATCACCTTCATATTTGTCAGCTCTTTATGGGTATTTCTGAGAATTTACATCAGGTGCTTGATGTGGGGCAGTGAAATGATTCCTCTACTCAACATGTAAAGAGCTGGAATACGTTCTTCTCTGCTTTACCCATTTGCACTTCAACTGCATCATCGACTACCAGGTGCTCCTGGCTTTTCTAGGCTGCTTACTTGTAAAGCTTGGCGTAGGAAGAGCTTGAGCCTACAAGCATGTGAGTCTTCAGAGTGATTTCCTCTTTGTGTTCATCACCATAAAAATCAATGTGGTGCTGTTGTTAATGAGGGAGCATCGCCCTTGGTTCAGGAATGGACTTTGGTGAGGGCCCTGAGGAGACATCACCGCATGGTTTGTGTTGCAGATGAGGCGTGGTGGGTCCAGGGACAAATGGCATAGAAATGAGCAGAGAATTTGGGCTGGAAAAGGTGTTTACCACAACTCAGTGAAAATGATGGGTTTCAGGGGGTTAAGTTGAATTTCAGGGGTTCGAATAGCAGTGGGGTGATGCGAGGATATAGTGAGCTCTGGTTTGTGATCTCCCAGGTGGGGAGGAGGCAAGTTTGACATGCTTACATGAGCTGGGGTGGGCTTGGGGTCTTCTCACAGTGGCTGAATGGTTGGGTTATGGTTATGTAGGAGACTTTAAAGAGAAAGGAAGGTCAACAACCCAAAGGGAGTTACAGCCAGTGAATAACTGTCAGAACCGAGAAGATACGGGCAGAGAGATGTTAGTCATGTGGGTCAGTATAGTATTGTCACTTCCCAATGTGAAAGTCAGTACAGCAACAATCCTGATCTGTAAAATGAAATAATAGAAGGGAAAAGGTGTGGATTCCAGTTAAAGCTTCATAAAAACATGATGTGAATCAAAGGAGATGTTGGGTTCAGTTTCTGAACCAAACTGATCCACAAGAGCTGGTTGTTCATGCAGGTCAGGTGGGAGCTCTCTGTGTTTGGTGTCAGACACTGCAAGGTTATAAACTGCTGCAGACATCTCTCTAAAGGTGGTAACTGATGCAAATTAAAAGAGACAAGGAGCATGATCATGGCTTTTCCTTAACAGCTCCTGCTTTTCTGGCATCACGTCTTCGAATACGCTGCCGCACTTGATTTTTAATACTCTTTGTAATTACAAATGGCTTGTAACAGTGGGAGCCAAAATGTTATCGTCTAAATGTTCTTTGAGAAGCAGTAAACAGGACCAGTATTGATAAATCCAGTTCCATAATCTGTGATTTATGTGAATGTGGAAAACCTGATGAACATGAGGTTTGGCTCTACTCGGCATAGAGCAGCGTGTGTGCAAACTGGTCTTTGTTACTCATTGTGTTTCTTGTTTCTTCCTTCAAGCTACTTTGACAAGCTACTCAGAAAATGTGGAACGCACTAAATATGGAGGGGAAAGCAGTAAAGAACTTGGATCTGGAGGAAACCTGAAACCCTGGCAGTCCCAGAAATCCAGCATGGATTCATGCTTATACCGCGTGGACGAGAACATGACAGCCTCCACCTACAGCCTCAACAAAATCCCAGAGAGGAACCTGGAGACGGTCTTGTCCCAGTCAGTGCAGTCAATTCCTCTTTACCTGATGCCACGGCCAAATTCAGTAGCAGGTAAGAAATAAACCTTTTTCCCTGTGAGTAAAAGGCCTTTGTCATGTTCTTGTTATCCAAAGAGAAATCTCCTTTCTGCAGTCATCCCTGTGAAGCATGACAAGAACTGTCTTTTCATTTGACTTACTCCATCTCGAAGGAAAATTCTTGTGGGGAAAACTCGTTCTGATGATGTTGAATGGTTCTTTCAGCAGTTGGTTGTCCCTTTGTGAAAAATCTGTACAACTGTAAGCTGATTGGAGAATATTTATCATTACAGTGCAAATAATGATGCTCTGACATACCTCACTGATCTCTTTTAACAACCTGTGAAGTTGATGGCAGCAGGACAGAAGCAAGAGATAGGATTAAAAACATTCAAGCTTTACTGAAAAGATGCTTGCCTGTAATTATGCTCCTTTGCTTTCCTGCCCCATATTTTTTCCTTGCTGGGTGACTTCCATGGGGTTAAACATTCTCTTGGGGTGGTCTCTGTGTCTGGACATATGTAAGTACAGGCTTTGTCTTCTTATAGAGTCCCTGCAGGATTCTCCTGTGGCTGGCAGCAGGGATGTTGCTCCAGAAGGTCCAGACCGCACAGAGCCTGGAATAGTCTCTGTTAAAACAGCATCTCTTGGCAACCCAGGCTGCATTGCATAACAGGATTAGGTTTCCTTTTTAATCCCACTTTGGATAGTCACAGGCCTAACAGCAGTGTAGGAATGAGATTTTATAGATGTTAAATTATGGGTATCCTAAGCATGGAGGTGCAGCACCACGTGCTACTTAATTACATCCACAAACCTGTGATTTCAGAAGGGAAAGAGGGCTAGGAATAAAGTGGGAAACCACTTGCACAGCCTCGTTCCTTTAGGTCCATCTCTTACAAATGACACCACATAAAACCTTCAGAGTAGAATCCCAGAATCATAGAAGTTTGGAACAAAGCTCATCCAGTTCAGCCCCCCTGCAATGAGCAGGGACATCTTCAACTGCATTGGGGTAAACCAGATAAAACAGGGCAGGTACCATGAATTCAGATACCCATGTGTTGGTTTAACTGGCTTTGGAATTGTTGGCTTGCTGGATGCATTTAGAGACAATTACTGTTTCAAGAGAAAACCACCTTTTCCTGCTCAGTGCTTTGTGGAGTTATTGCTGCTTTTTAGTAGTATGTCAGCAAACACAGTTCACGGCCCAGGATAAATCATGGTGGTAGGAACTGTGGGCAAGAAAACAAGATTTGGCTTAACCTTTGTTATGGAGTGATCCCATGTTATCTCCTATAAGTTTATGACATGATAAAGTTACGTTTTCGGTTTAGATTGATATGGTTTTTTCTCCCAGACTGGTTAACCTCGTTCTTTATATACTTGAATGATGAGAGAGGGAATCCGGGTGTAGTTTCATGTTTGACTTAAGCCTATCTGCAAAATGTGCCATTGCCCAAAATGTTAATCCTGTGCTCTCTGCCAACTCCCTGTCCTTGCACCAGCACTGCACATGGAGTAGCCATTTGATAAACCAGATGAGGGGACTGATCCCACAGAAAATACATATATGAACTTTGAGCCACAGCGTTATTAGCGTTAAGGCAAAGTGTAGCTGAGACTATGGCAGAAAATTGCCTTTCTTTTAGTGGTATGCAGTTGAATTTATGTACAGACAGTATGTTCTTGGGAACCAAAGCATGGAGCACTTCCACCTTGTGCCTTCCCCCCTCTGCCCCTCAGTATTTTATTCTTCTTCTTTGTTTCTAAGGTTCTCCCTGAATATCCTCTGAATATTTGGTTCTGAAAGAGCAAAACTGTTTGCTTCTATAGCAGCTTACAAACAGCAATCAGTGCTGTGTAATGCAGCCCCTCACCAAACAGCTTACAGCTGGGTGCAGTTCACCCCTCAGGTATTGATCTCATCTTGTGCTTCACTGTAATATTTCTTCAGAAACAGTTAATCGCAGAATGGTTTGGGTTGAAGGGACCTTAAAGCTCCTCCAGCTCCAGCCCCTGCCACAGGCAGGGACCCCTTCCACTGGAGCAGCTTGCTCCAAGCCCCTGTGTCCAACCTGGCCTTGAACACTGCCAGGGATGGGGCAGCCACAGCTTCTCTGGGCACCCTGGGCCAGCGCCTCAGCACCCTCACAGGGCAGAGCTTCTGCCTTATCTCCAACCTGAACCTCCCCTGTTTCAGTTTGAACCCGTTACCCCTTGTCCTGTCACTACAGTCTCTGATGAAGAGTCCCTCTCCAGCATCCTTGTAGCCCCCTTCAGACACTGGAAGCTGCTCTGAGGTCTCCACACAGCTTCTCTTCTCCAGGCTGAACAGCCCCAATGTTCTCAGCCTGGCTCCATACGGGAGGTGCTCCAGCCCCTGAGCATCCTAAATAAAATTAAAAAAGCACTGGAAGTCCTTAAAGCACTTCTTTGGGGGGTAAACACTTTCTTTTAACAAAAGAAACCACCAACTCTCCAGCCTTCTTTGCACTGTACAATGCCAAAGTGGGATGCTAGGTTTGGTAGAGCACATCTGGGTAAACCATTGACGTTCAGGGGTCACTGTGTATGTGATGTTTGAAAGCCTGGTTGTGAAAGCAGAGAGCACGTCTTTCCCATTGGCTTAGTGGGAGCATGTTTGCTGAGCAATACCCAGCTCCTGTGTGGGATATAGAAGTTATTAAGCAATTTTATGCTATTAAGTCAGAAGCAGCTTGAAGGGCACTGCTGTATGCCCGGGCAGTGAGCGTTGCAAAAGGCACACATGGAAGAGAAAGGCGAACTGTGCTGCAGAAGGGTCAGAGCAAATTATCTCTATTGGAGTATCAGGAGAACTTAAAGGTCTCTGAGTCACACGTAACGTATGGACAGCGAATCGCTCACAGCTTGGCAAGGTGAAGCACTACTAATAAATGAGAAGGAAATGAAGCAGAATGTGAGCGCGGCCTCTGTGCCTTAATATTGTGTTCCAGGGGCAAGAACTTACAGAAATGCAGGGACTGGAGCTGCTGGTTCTTTTCTCCTCGTATCCCATATGAAAAGCTCTCCGTTCCGTTTCAATTAGTGCCACCACAGTTCAGAGCCAGCCCCTCTCGAGTCAGCGCCGCAGCTCGGGCACCGAGGCCAATCCCCCTTCCCATGTCAGCTAAAACTGCAAGTCAGCTCTTGAAACTGGTTTCATGCCCCGTTTGCAGAGCATCCTTATAGCCCAGACTGGCTCCATGTTGTCTTTTGATACGGAAAAGGGATTTATGATCTCTGTAAGGAATCTTTGGAACAGATCTTATTGACTTAGCATTTCTCTTGCGCTTTTTTAACTCGCGGATTGGTGGAGCTGCATATTCTGTCAGCATTTTTTTAGTTATGTTCCTGTGGAATTCCAAAGCTTTTTTATAATCTCAAAATTTTATTGTATTTTCTGTGTTGTGTGATTTCATAGGATCATGGAATGGTTTGGGTTCGAGGGACCTTAAAACCTTGGAGCAGCTTGCTCCAAGCCCCTGTGTCCAACCTGGCCTTGAACACTGCCAGGGATGGGGCAGCCACAGCTTCTCTGGGCACCCTGTGCCAGCGCCTCAGCACCCTCACAGGGAAGAGCTTCTGCCTAAGAGCTCATCTCAGTCTCCCCTCTGGCAGGTTCAAGCCATTCCCCTTGGCCTATCCCTACAGGCCCTTGTCCCAAGCCCCTCTCCAGGTTTCCTGCAGCCCCTTTAGGCACTGGAGCTGCTCTCAGGTCTCCCCTTCAGGAGCCTTCTCTTGTCCAGGCTGCCCCAGCCCAGCTCTCTCAGCCTGGCTCCAGAGCAGAGCTGCTCCAGCCCTCGCAGCATCTCCATGGCCTCCTCTGGCCTCGCTCCAGCAGCTCCACGTGTCTATAAACCATGTGGTTTTGAGAGCACGGTGGGCAGTGGTTGTCTCTAGGAGCATCCTGTATCCCGATATCTGGCAGCTTGTCCTCTAAGGGTGTTTCTGGCAGAGAGCTGAGTGTCTGGCAGACCTGCCTACCTCTGCCTGCACCACACAAGGCAAAGGCACAAGCCAACAGTACAAGAAAGGTTTTGAAATGTGACTTGGAAATGTCACTGTCAGAAAAGTAAACACCTCTCTGTGTTAAGGTCAGAAAAACCTCAGGTCAATGGCGCTGTTTGAGCAGGTGATGAAAGAGATTGGAAGAAACTGAGCATAGAATCAGAATAGTTCGGGTTGGAAAGGACCTTAAGATCATCCAGTTCCAACCCCCCTGCCATGGGCAGGGACACCCCACACTAAACCATGGCACCTAAGGCCTCATCCAGCCTGGCCTTGAACACCGCCAAGGATGGAGCATTCACAACCTCCCTGGGCAACCCATTCCAGTGCCTCACCACCCTCACAGTAAAGAATTTCTTCCTTAGATCCAATCTAAACTTCCCCTGTTTCAGTTTGAACCCGTTACCCCTTGTCCTGTCACTGCAGTCTCTGATGAAGAGTCCATCCCCAGCATCCTTGTAGCCCCCTTCAGATACTGGAAGCTGCTCTGAGGTCTCCACGCAGCTTCTCTTCTCCAGGCTGAACAGCCCCAACTTTCTCAGCCTGTCTCCATACAGGAGGTGCTCCAGTCCCCTGATCATCCTCGTGGCCTCCTCTGGACTTGTTCCAACAGTTCCATGTCCTTTTTATGTTGAGGGCACCAGCATAACAATGGGTTACTTACTGTGAGAATTTGTTCCTCTTTTCCTGTGGTTTCCCTTTTGTTCCTCTTTTCCCATGGAGGAGTCCGGGAATGGTCACATAAACCAGGCAATAGCAGTGATCCCAACTGGAGTGACCAGCCTGCAAGGTGGGAAACCACAGCAAGACCTGTTGAGGACCACACGGGAGGAAGCAGAGCAGAAGCGTTTCAAGAATACCTTGAACTCTGCCCAAGGGAAAGAGAATTGATGCAAAAATAGCACAGGGAGAAATGTGATTTAACACAAGGCGCTGCAGCAGGGGGAAGGAGGCTCTGGTTGATCAGGCACAGAGCATGTGCCTGTCTGCAGAGCTGTGCAATAGGAGCTGCATGGTCATGAAACAGATACCTGCACCTTTTTCCTTTCTTGATTCATTATGGGGTATGGTTCAACTCTGAATTAGATGCAGCTCTTCACAGGAATCATTCCGAGGAGAAAGATGAAATGAAGATGCTTTGGGTAAAGCCCCCAAAACCTTGGCGTTGCCCTATTTGTGTTTGATCAAACCATATCAAGTTATCCAGATATCAAGCTATCCAGATACCTGGTCAAGATAGACCAGATATCCAGCCAAATATAGTCATTAAATCTGAAGCATATTTAGTAATCCAGCTCTAAGGAATCTGAATTTGGGGTACATGTACGATACCTTGTAATAACACAATCAGTTGGAGAGAGGCTTTTGACAAGGGCCAGGTTGGACAGGGCTTGGAGCAACCTGGTCTAATGGAAGGTGTCCCTGCCCATGGCAGAGGGTTGGAACTGAATGAGCTTTAACGTCCCTTCCAAGCCAAACCAGTCTGGGATTCTGTCCTATGTTTCTGTGTCAGTCTGACCCATGCGTCAGCAGTGACAAGTTGATTGACTCAGATGTGAGCAGTGACACCCACTTCCCCCAGGAGACCCAGTCTGCAAAGTCCCTCCCTGGACCAGTTTCAGGTCAGGTTGATTTGTGCTTGTTGTTCAGATAGTACATGGAAATTGAATTATCTTTTGCTATTTGTTTGCCATTTCCTTTGGAGGATTGCATCTGTGGTACGCAGAGATTATTCCTGAGGAGGTGCTCTTTTTCCATTGTGCTTTATCTGCAGTCTCTGCGTCCTGTTCTGTAGGATGAGGTTCAGAATTGAGAGGAAGCTTTCAACAGTTTAATATGCTACTTGCTAAGATAAATGGATCTTGCATAATTTTTGAAGAACTGAAGCATATTCTCAGGACAAATTACTTGTGAGCTCCTCTGGCCTTCGATCTCTTTAATTACTCCTCAGCTTAAGTCATGAAGATAAATCTCAGGTCATCAGCCTGAGGAATGGCAGGATGGGTGTACTGCCAATTGCAAAAATAACCCCTGGCAAAATGTGCAATGGATCTGGCAGCTCCTGCTGACTGCAGTTCATCATGTCTTTGTTGTGGCTGTAGAGGATTATGATGATGAAGGTGGGAAGAGAGCCTGGATTTCAGCCGCTGAGGAATAACTCCTCATTTCTCCTAGGACTGACAGCAAATCAGGGCACTGGTCATCATCGTGCTCTTCTGGCAGCGCACTAAGTCCACCCCTGTAAAATTGCTGGGGTCGTAGAATCCCAGCCTGGTTTGTGTTGGAAGGGGCCTTAAAACTCATCCAGCTCCAACCCCTGCCACAGGCAGGGACACCTTCCACTGGAGCAGCTTGCTCCAAGCCCCTGTGTCCAACCTGGCCTTGAACACTGCCAGGGATGAGGCAGCCACAGCTTCTCTGGGCACCCTGTGCCAGCGCCTCAGCACCCTCACAGGGGAGAGCTTCTGCCTTAGATCTAACCTGAACTTCCCCTGTTTCAGTCTGAACCCATCACCCCTTGTCCTATCACTGCAGTCCCTGATGAAGAGTCCCTCTCCAGCATCCTTGTAGCCCCCTTCAGACACTGGAAGCTGCTTTGAGGTCTCCACACAGCTTCTCTTCTCCAGGCTGAACAGCCCCAATGTTCTCAGCCTGGCTCCATACGGGAGCTGCTCCAGCCCCTGAGCATCCTCGTGGCCTCCTCTGGACTTGTTCAACAGCTCCATGTCTTTATGTTGTGGACACCAAAACTGCACTTAGTTCTCCAAGGTCTCACTTCTTGGGCATGCAGTGTGCTCCTGGTGCAGTGTTTTCTGTGTGCCCAGGGTTGGGATGGATGAGGGGGTTTTGGTGCAGAATGCAAGTCAGAAAGGCTTTTCTAATAATCATATTGCAGAATTGATTCTTAAGGACTAATCACCCCCAAAGGAAGTTATTTCAGTTTCTGGTTGAGGAATAGCTGGTGAGTAGTCACTTCTGGTTTTCACTGGCGTTAGGAAAACAAGCTTTTATCAGGTTGTTGCTCCTTTGAATCATCTTATCTAAAGAAATTGAATTACCATCAAGATGAATGTTGTTGGTCATCCTTGATGGCTCTGTGTCTGCTGATAGAATTAAAACGGGACAGGAGAAGGACTGAATATGGAATTTAGGGGGAGGAAATGTCCTTTAGCAGCTGATAGATATATATAGATATATATAGATATATATAGATATACCCCCACACGCACACTCATAAACTGTATATTTAGCACTAAGTCCAACGCGGGGAGTTTTGGTTTCTCTTACCTTTTTTCCCAGACAAACAGGTCTGATGGATGGTGTCCCTACCCCTGGCAGGGTAGGGATGGAACTGGATGAGCTTTAAGGTCCCTTCCAACCCTTCCATGGTTCTACAATGCTGTGAAAAAGGGATTAGCTGTTAAGGACTGGAGAGGGTTCAGAGAAGAGCCACAAAGATGATCCAGGGACTGGGAAGCTGTGTGAGGGAAGGCTGGGAGAGCTGAGGCTGTTCAGCCTGGAGGAGGCCCAGAGGAGACCTTGTCACCATGATCCAGTATTTAAAGAGTGGCCACCAAGAAGACAGTTTCCCTTTATACAAGGAGGCACATGGAAGAGATGAGGAGTGATGGGCGCAAGTTATTCCTGGGGAGATTCCAACTGGACACAAGAGAATTATGCCCAAGGAGAAGAACCAGACACTGTTACAATGTCCCCAGGGAAGTGGTGGGTTTCCTGACATTGAACACCTTCAAGATTGGGCTGGACAGGGTGCTGGGACATCTAGTCTAGATCATACTTTGCCTAGAAGGGTTGGACCAGATGATCCTTGACATCCCTCCCAACCTGGGATTCCATGATTCTGTGAGATGCTGGGAGCAGACTGCAGTGGCTTCAGCAATGCAGAGCATAACTTCTATCCATGGTAAAGCCACATCTGTCTAACTGCAGCATTTCAGCTCCAATCTGCTCCTTCACAGGGAGCATCTCATCAGTTTTACAAGAGAAGAAGAGCATGAAGGACGTCTAAACCCAGATGTTGATGGCCTTACCTCCTGTTTTATTCCCGCTCCTGTTGTTTACCTTTTGTCCCCTCTCTCTCTGTGTCTCTTTAACACTTACATTCAAGCAATTTGAAGAACAGCATTAAAAATGCTGCCTAATTTAAGCCCTTTCTCACCACCCCTTGTTACAGTCTGAATCTTGCTTAGTCTATGACAGCATCACAGTCTAGAAGAGGTTTTTGCATGGTCATTGGGTGTTGTATGAGCAAAATGAGTCTCTCACTTTTGCCATGTTCTACCTTTCCATTTTGCTGGTTGTTCCATCTCATGTTGGGTGGCAAGGAGGAGGGATTCAGAGTCCAGTGCCATGAGCTACTCTAGAGAGCTGTATCAAACAGCTTGCCCATTTCACAGTGAAGAATCAATGTCAGCTTGACAGGAAGTCTTTGGAGAAGTTATTTAATGAATCAGTTCCATTTAAAATAATCATCTTGTTATGGTGATTGACCAAAAACTAAAGCTAAAGAAGCAGGATCGGATGCAGAGCACTGAGCAGCGTGATTTCCATTGGTGAATGGTTAATGTGAGTTTTGGAACTGGTTATCAGAGTGAGCCCAGAGCTGGTGATGTGCAAAGACTATTTTGACATTTGCTGTTGATAATTGGAAGATCATTTCAACTAGTGGAGCTTTCATTCCTCAATTTACAACTTTATGTACCTTATTTGGCTGAAAAGGGTACTTCAGGCCAATGGGATTTGGAGAGAAGTACCTTCAAACTCAGGCTCATTTCCTGCATTTTCCATGGGGATCACTGCTTGGAGCTCTGCCTCGCAGCGTGTAGTAGGAATGTGAACTGTCAAGCTTTGCACCCATGCCATTGAGTTTGTGATTGGGAAAACTTAGATTTTGGAGTCCTGGCATTGTTTGGGTGGGAAGGGAGCTTAAATCTCCTCCAGCTCCAACCCCTGCCACGGGCAGGGACACCTTCCACTGGAGCAGCTTGCTCCAAGCCCCTGTGTCCAACCTGGCCTTGAACACTGCCAGGGATGGGGCAGCCACAGCTTCTCTGGGCACCCTGGGCCAGCGCCTCAGCACCCTCACAGGGAAGAGCTTCTGCCTTAGATCTGACCTGAATCTCCCCTGTTTGTTTGAGCCCATCACCCCTTGTCCTGTCCCTACAATCCCTGATGAAGAGTCCCGCTCCAACATCCTTATAGCAGATATAAAAGATTCTGTGTCTCCATCTTCCATGGGTCTCTTTAATTTGTTCACATCAAGAGGAGACCACACCAGAGCGAATACCAGTGGGGCATTAGAAGAAAGTTACCAAAACACCTTTTTACTCCTTGCTAGGGGGAATTAGGCTTGGTTCATTTCTGCTGTATTGACTCACTGTGGTTACAACTCTGTGTACTTAAGAAATGGAAACTGCAATAGCAGCGCATGAGATCCAGAAGCCAGGGGTGATGTGGTTCTTTGCTCTCTCATGGCAGCCACCAGCTCAGCTCACTTAGAAGATCTCGCTTACCTGGATGAGCAGAGGCACACTCCCCTGCGGACCTCCCTACGGATGCCACGGCAGAGCATGGCCGGTGCCCGCACGCAGCAGGACCTGCGAGGTAGGAGCATGCGGGGGGCTCATGTTCATGGGGGGTCTCTGAGGTAGGACCTTGTATTGCAGCCGCTTCACCCATGTCCTCGTGAAGATGGGCAGTGACTGATACACCTGAGGCTGGAGAACTGGGTGGAGAGAAACCTAATGAGGTTCAACAAGGACAAGGGCAGGGTCCTGTCCCTGGGGAGGAAGGACCTCAAGTACCAGGACAGGTTGCAGGTGACCTGCTAGAGAGCAGTTCAGCTGAGAAGGGCCTGGGAGTGTTGGTGGGTGATGAGTTGACTATGAACAGGCAATGTGCCCGTGCAGCCAGGAGGGACAAGAGTACCCTGGGGTGCATCAGGATGGTGGCAGCAGGTTGAGGGAGGTGATTCCTCCCCCTCTACTTGACCCTGGTGAGGCCACATCTGGAGTCCTGTGACCAGTTCTGGGCTCTTCAGCACAAGGAAGACAAGGAGCTGCTGGAGAGGGTCCAGCGGAGGCCACAAGGATGCTCAGGAGTCTGGAGCAGAGATTGCGGGAGCTGGGCCTGGTTAGAGAAGAGCAGACTGAGAGGGGATCCCATCAATGCAGATCAGCAGCGCAAAGGAGGTACCAGGAGGAGGTTGGAGGGTACATGGTGGGTTTTCACTCAGCACCACAAGCACGACCTGTTCCAGCCAGGTTGGGATTTCTCCCAAATGCATGCCTGGATCACAGTCCATAATGAAATCATATTGGCTGGTGAGGCAGTTATAAAAATGGATTAACAGGCAGGAAGGGAAGAAAGCAAAGTTTGACAGACAAGATTTCCATATGTTCCAAGGAAGCAGCTTGCCAAGGCTTCGTAATTTACAGTGATTGCATCCAAAACATTAAACTTTATTGTAGGAACAGAATCAAATTGTTTTCCAGACACACTTCGTAAAACCATGGAACACCACATCTTTGCTTTCTTCTTTTTGTTCGGTTTTGTCTGGTTTCCCCCCTTTTTGTGAAGGTTGCATGAGAATAGCAGCAGTGCTTCAACTGGGGGGGATTTGCTTCTGATCCCAGTTGAGGTTCTGTGCTATTTTTAAAAGGAGAGGATGTGAAGAAACCAAACCACCACTACTTGGGAATATTTTCCCTTCATTGAATATATAGGGGGGTGTTCCCCCAGAATACTACGTGTCCAGATATTACTGTGAAATTGCATTGATCTGAGCTGTTCTAATCACCAGCTCTTTGTTGCAGCTGGAAATCCTGAACTTGGGTTTACCTTTAGCACCCTCTTGGCACTGACATAGCAAAGCAATTTCTGGCTCTCTATCAAGAGGGATGCATCCCAGCCCAGTGCTGTGATTCCATTCCTTTCCCAGGGTTCAGGAATCCCAGTGCAGAGGAACTCAATGGGGAGACCATCCCTGCTGTTTCTTGTCCCAGCAGTTATTTTATCCAGGGGAGTAACTGAGCAATCCCAGCAGCTCCGAGCATAAGTTCTCACCCCAGTGGCAGGTTTTTAATAGGATGGTGAAGGCAGTTTCTGCCCTTGCTGTTTTCAGCGAGCGGGATTTGAAGCTGTTCAGAGTTGCTGTAACCCAAAGGGCAGGACGGTGGCTGGGATGTACCGTGGTGAAGCAGGAGCCAGATGGCAACCAAGTTGTTATTGGTGGTAGAACACCCTGAGTGTTGCCATTGTGGGCTTTTTCCTCCAAAGAGCAAATGTCAGCATTGGTGCATGGAGCGGTTTGCTTGGCTGTGGTCAAGTGGAAGGTCTGGAGGCACAGGAAGGTTGGGGATGGGTAGGTAAGTGTCCCTTCAGGGTTTCACTAAGCCTTTTTTAGGATAGGATAGGCTACTGCTGGGTGACAACCAAGACGTGTACGTTCCCATCCACTCAGAGCAAGACCAGTCTTGAAGATATCCTCTGTTTGGTGTGTTTTGCTCCCACAGCTTCAAAGCCATCTGCAGCTCTGAAAAGAAACCAAGACTTAAGCCCAGGTCTCCACCATGTTAAGCAGGAGCTCATTAGATCCCATTGCTTTTAGATGTAATCACTCTTGCCTCTGCATTAGCCCCTGAGGCCATTTGGTACCTGTTAGACTTCTGGCTTTCAGAAGGGCGTTATTGGACATTTTCACTCACTAACACGCCATAGCATGTGTGTACACACAGAAGTACAGTAAAGCTGTAGCTTATTGAGCACAACTGTTGGCTTGATGCTTTCCAAATGGAGTTTTTGATTAATTTGGGGTGTTTTGGTGATGTAATTTTCTATCTATAGTATTGGGGGTATAATGCAAACAAAAAATGCCCCTTGCCAAAGGCACTGCTGGAACATTCAATTCGCATCAGTCAGACCACTCCAGATGGTTCTCTCAGCCACGTCCGTGTGCTATTGCTTGTGCAATATGCCATCCTCTGGTGGGAAGCCCGTCAGTCCTGCTGATGCTGAGAGCCAGGCTGGTGCAGGGACAGGAGTTGTGATGGGCACATGGGCACACATGGCCCTGCTGCCTCATCCCCTCCCACCATCAGTGATGTTGCTTCTCCAGGGTCTTCCCATGCCAGCACATCCCACATGGCAGAGCCCAGCAAAGGGGATCAAACAAGCTGCTTGAGAGCTCATGATTCAGAAGCATTCTCCACCCTCAATACATTTAAATCACATTCATCATTTTCAAGTGGGAATAGAAATACATCTCCTGTCTGCAGCAGTTTCTGTATCAATTAAGAAAGGACATTCAAAATACCTAACACTTAAATACAAGCTATTTTCCTTAGGCTTACCTGATGTAACATTAACTCCCAGCCCCTCTGTCAGCTCTGCTGTAATGGCTCAGCTCCCTGGTCAGATCTGTGCCAGATTTAAGTGTTCAAGGCCAGGTTGGGAATGGCTTTAACCTGCCAGAGAGGAGATTGAGATGAGCTCGTAGGGGCTGGAACTGAATGGCTGGAAGGTCCAGGAGGAGCGTGCTGGGAGCTCATCCTGGCACCCACTTTGGGATGCAGCTCAGGGAACTGCTCCCCTGGGGCTTCCTGGGATTGCTTTCAAAATGTGCTCTGAAGACATCTACATTTTGTCTGATGGTTTTCATTCGCAGCGTGCCGTTTGATCTCAACCCAAACTGAACGCAGCTTCTGTGCTCCACAGCTCAAATGTTCCCCAGCTTACCACATCAGCTCAAATCCACGTGTTGAATATCAAGTGCAACACTTGCACTGCGGCTGGAAGGTGCCTTCAGAGCAGGTCCAGGGCTGAAATCGTGTCCCGTGGATGTAGCTCCATCCACGTCAGCCCTGCCTTGAAGGAATTGTATTCTAGAAGTGGAAGTTTGCAGTGTGATAACCTCCCCCTGAGTGGGAATCACCTGCTGTTGTTGTGGCCACCTTCTGCAAGGTTCTAATTAACAAACCATTTTGGTGGTGAAGTGGGAAGATCCAGCAACTGCCTCTGCCAGCACGACGTGCTTCCATCACCAAGTGGTTTTAATAGATTCATGCAGATCATCTCCCAATTAAGGATCTCTTAATCGGAACATGCCGTATGAGTTGATCTTTGTAATAGCATCTTTGCACCCGATCTGTGCATAGATGTTACTGTTTTTACGTGTGCATTCCCAAGATAGCTTGTGCCACATGGAGAGAATGGCAGATACCCTCTCCTTCCACCCCCAAATGTTCCCAAAAGCGTTTCAAGGCTGGTTTGGGTTTCATTGTACTGTTTTATTATCATGGAATGGGTTGGAAAGGACCTTAAAGCTCATCCAGTCCCAACCCCTGCCACGGGCAGGGACACCTTCCACTGGAGCAGCTTGCTCCAAGCCCCTGTGTCCAACCTGGCCTTGAACACTGCCAGGGATGGGGCAGCCACAGCTTCTCTGGGCACCCTGTGCCAGCGCCTCAGCACCCTCACAGGGAAGAGCTTCTGCCTAAGAGCTCAGCTCAGTCTCCCCTCTGGCAGGTTCAAGCCATTCCCCTTGTCCTGTCTCTACAGGCCCTTGTCCCAAGCCCCTCTCCAGGTTCCCTGCATCCCCTTTAGGCACTGGAGCTGCTCTCAGGTCTCCCCTTCAGGAGCCTTCTCATCTCTGCATCTATTATACAGGCATACAACTCTCTCGCATAAGGTGCTTTGGACAGTAAACCATCCTGCCTGTGGCAGCGCCTTGGATTATGGTGACTTTAAGCAAGAAATGCCATTTCTCCTGCTATAAACTCCTTCTCTTTGTTGGCAAATGCTGTGAATGAACCAGGTGCTTTTACAAACAAAGCTGTGGGTCATAAACAAGATTCTGTTCTTTTCACCTTTAATCTTTTCATTAATAGATTTCTGAGGAAGATGAAGCAGCAATTCCTGAGCTGTATTGTTAGTGCCAGCGTTGATATTTATGTTCTTTCCCTGTGTTTCTCTTTACAGTGCGCTTTGCACCCTACAGACCTCCCGACATCTCTCTGAAGCCGCTGCTTTTCGAGGTGCCCAGCATCACCACCGAGTCCGTCTTTGTTGGCCGGGACTGGGTGTTCCATGAGATAGATGCCCAGCTCCAGAGTTCAAACGCCAGCGTCAACCGAGGCGTCGTCATCGTCGGGAATATCGGCTTTGGGAAAACCGCCATCATCTCCAGGCTGGTGGCGCTCAGCTGCCACGGCACAAGGATGAGGCAGATTGCTTCTGATAGCCCCCATGCCTCCCCTAAACGTAAGTGCAGCAGGACGCAGGCCTTCCAGAATCAGAGAGCTTTTCCATAGCTTTTAGAATGGTTGTTGGTTGAAAAGATCCCATTTCTTCAGGCCCAAGAAATCAGCTTGGTCCTTGTTGCCAGGCAAAGGGAGCACCCATCAGCAGCCCTTATTCTGCTTCTGTTCCAATTTGAAGTCACAGTGATCTGCCTCTTTATTTCTCTGACTTAGGGACATCACAGTTTTCCTCTTGGGAAGATTCCAGTTTTAATTGCCCATATTCCATTATCACAAATCCATGCCACTGCATTCTCCCGCCCATAGTGCTTAGGTCAGTTTATCATGGTATACATGCTGAGGGTGGGTTGCAAGCCCGTGTAGGCTCCTCACCAAGGCTTGCTCTACCTCATGTGGTCCCATCAATTCACATCACTCTGCCCTGACCTGTTCGCAGGTGGAGATGCCAACATTTAGAAAACATTCAGCTCTCAGTGAGTGAATAAGACAGGATTGAAGGTACTGGGTTAGGTACCTAAAGGTGTCTTTGAGGATCTAGGTCAGTGTATCTCAGGGAAGCTGTAGTGAAATCTGCTTACTGGAATGCAGCAGTCTTAGCCACATTGAAATATCTGAAATGTCACCGAATGTCGGTGTGCTGAATAATGTCACTTGTCAGAGCAAATGACCAATGCACAGTGAAAGGCAGGGCTTGTTTCTATATTTTAACTGCAGCTCTGCAGTGCACCAACTGTACATCTCCTCAGTCTGCTCAGAGGGATTGCGGAGATTAAAGAGACACCTGCACTTAACTGTTTCTGGGCTGTTTCAAAGGAGAAGGTACCCTGTGTCTTTCATGCACAAAGGACAAAGATCCTTGGTCATGGTTAACACACGGTTGTTCAGTTCACCCTCTGGTTTGTCTGTGAAGTTGAAAGCTGAGTGATTCCTCAGTGTTAGTTATTGGGTTGGAGACCTTCAGAAGCAAGCATCTAATTTGGCTTTATTTCCTAAAGAGATCACAAGTCTCAGTCCAGCTGTAGAAGATAACAATTGTACTGCAAGTCCCTTTGATTCTTTTCTTCATCTATGATGCTTAGTAAAATCTGTGTTTAATAAGAAATGCTTCATCAGGTGACCTGACTGTGTTACAGCACTTGTGCTGTCAGCATTAGTAAAGTGGCATAAATACAGCCTCTTACTTCTTGTCTTAGAAATATAGGTAAAGGTGGTGTTTCATGCTCAGAAACAAGAATGTGCCTCATTACTCACACCTTGAGGGTTTAATTATGTAGGCAGTAGTCGTCCTCCTCTGTTTGCCATTAAATGGGTCGTTGTTTGCATTATGATTTCAAGTCAACCTCAGGAATGCATTGCAGTGATCCATTCAGGAAAATCCTTTGCTAGTGCAGGCTGCACTTAGGAGGACTCAGTAATTAGACATCATCAAGTGCTTTCATTGAAAACTGTTGGTTTTGGGTGACCCACCAAGGCCAGGTGAATGGCCTGTTGTAGCAATCTGCTGGTAAAGCCAGCTACTGCTTTGCCAGGCAAAAAGCAATGGCTAAAATGCAGTAGAAAGCTGTTAAACGTGGCAGACGTGATGCCAGTATAATTCATGGGCTTGCAAGCCTTTTCCCGATCCCAGTGCTACTCCTGCTTCTGTCCCTCCGCGTACATTAATGGGCTTCAGATGGATATGTGAGCCGTGGCTCTCCAGTTATTTAGGTTAGAAAGTAGACACATCAGTCAGAAAAATTGGCTGCCTCTGCTGAAGAAGGAGCTGGAACCAAATTAACCAGCACTTGTTGAGAATGTATTGGCAGAGCTGCAGAGAGGGAGAGCGCTGCACTAACCCATAGCGAACCTAGAGAAGATGGAGCATACCTTTGAGAGCACACAACTCAGTTACTGTAATTAAAGTCAATGAAATTACACTGGAGAAGATGAATAAGATGAGCTCAACACTTTATCTTAGCAGTCCTTCCCGAAGGGGCTGCTTCCAAGGGAAGGTTCTTAGGGAGCCTCTGGACGGTGTCACAGGCTTTTGCTGCCTGAAAGCCTGTTCATGGAAAGTACTTTAAATAACTTCCATGCATGGAAACCAGCCTGGGCTGGAATAGGGAAGCTGTAGGTCGTGCTTGCCCTGTAGCCATTCATCACCTCTTTCCTTGGGACAGATGTGGATGCAAACCGAGAGCTGCCCTTGACCCAGCCACCTTCTGCCCACTCGTCCATCACCAGCGGGAGCTGCCCTGGGACCCCCGAGATGCGCCGGCGCCAGGAGGAAGCCATGAGGAGGCTGGCATCACAGGTATGGGAATGGGATTGGTTTGGTGCTTGGGAACACGGCCATTTTAATGGGAGCTGTTGGAAGGTCTCCTTCCTTACATCACCCGCTGTGCTGGGAAATGCGTCTGCTCAAATGTCTGCTTGGGGAGTCTCAAGAAAAACTCCTGGAATAAGTTTTATTCCCTTAGGAAAGTTCTTTCTATAAAATGAAATTCCCACTATGTCAAATCTATTTCCTTGAGTTTGTCTTTCCCAGCCATCATACTTCATCCATAAAAATCCTGTCCAGAGGAGGCCACGAGATTGATCAGGGCTGGAGCAGCTCCCGTATGAAGACAGGCTGAGAACATTGGGGCTGTTCAGCCTGGAGAAGAGAAGCTGCGTGGAGACCTCAGAGCAGCTTCCAGTGTCTGAAGGGGGCCTACAAGGATGCTGGAGAGGGGCTCTTCATCAGGGACTGGAGCGATAGGACAAGGGGTGATGGGTTCAGACTGAAACAGGGGAAGTTCAGGTTAGGTCTAAGGCAGAAACTCTTTAATATGAGGGTGCTGAGGCACTGGCACAGGGTGTCCAGAGAAGCTGTGGCCAGGTTGGACACAGGGCCTTGGAGCATGCTGCTCTAGTGGAAGGTATCCCTGCCTGTGGCAGGGGGTTGGAGTTGGATGAGCTTTAAGGTCTCTTCCAACCCAAACCATTCTGTGATTCTGTAAGAGTGGGTTGTATATAACACTGTCACAGTAGGTGAGATTTACAGCTTGAATTTTAGTGCCTTACTGAGATTTAACCCTGCTTTGGTGGGAAGGTGCTATTCTGCTGCTTTGAAATCTGAGGAGCTTGCTCCTCCTTCACCTTTGGGGGTGATGTGAGCAGTTAATGCTTTCCTGTTGCCTGCTCCCCCTTTGGAGAGGAAAGTATCAGCCGAAGTCTTTGTTCTAAATTATTACCAGGACATGTTTTGCTTGGCTCTTTGTGCCAGATACTGTCTTGTCTTATCTGCTTTTCTGCTGCACACAGATGGCAAGCCAGAGAGCGTGTGATGTCTGCAAAAATAGATATTAAGGCTTGATATTCTCCTTTTCTACATGGAGTTCTTGAGAGGAATGCAATGGCCAGGTCTGGTTGTGGTCAGGACACATTAGTCATCGTATTCCGTGCAAATCTTAAGCTACAGACTACCAGAAAGGCCGTAAAGCATGCTGTCTGTGCTTCAAATATCTCATCTGTCTCAACTTTCTTCCCCTGAGTGCTTAAGTAATTCTGCTGGATGGGGAATTGATAAATGGATACAGTTCTAGCTTCAGTTTCCTCCTGAAAAAGGTAAGGGATATGATTCTTTCAAACAGTGTCACATCCACTGCATACATCATGCGCTGAAGCTTTTTTGCACCACTGATCGCTTGAGAAAAGAGCAAGAACCAATCTTCACAGCCAAAAAGGAAGACAAAATAGGTTGTTATCCCTTGGCTGCAGACTCCTTTAGGAAAGGGTTTAAAGCCCTGCTCATCCCCATGCCAGACTTCTTCTGCAAAGCAAATCCTGTGTTTTGCTGTCAGAACCTAACAAATGAGTTAGGAAGATGTCCTACGTCTTGTGCCAGCAGCAGGATTACAGACCTTTGCTGTGACTGTTAATCTCCCAGTAAATGGAGGCACATTCCAGAAATAGCCGTCATTGGCTTCCAGACATCAGGCCTTCCTGAAAAGATCAATGCCAAGGCTGAGGAGTTGACCTTAGAGTACTTGGAATTGCTTCTTCTACCCGAATAGCTGACACAGCATCCAGAACTTCTGAGAGGCTCCATAGTGTTTAGCAAACAGTTCCTGGGATGAGTCAGAGCAGCAGCAGGGCTTGATTCAGCAGTTGGAGACCTTGGGTCTGTTCCCAGCTTTGCTGTTAGCCTTGTTGGGTTCCTTGGAGACCAGCGTCTCATCTGCCTGCATCCCTTTCCCTGCCTGTTGAAAATGATCCATGCAGATAAAGGTCCTGATGCTAGAACTAGGGAAAGGTGGATGGGGTTTGGAAGTGGATGAGCTTTAAGGTCCCTTCCAACCCAAACCACCCAGATTCTATGAATACCTGAAAGCATAGGAGGGGTTTTTTGGTTGTTTTGATGGTTTTCGTGTTGGGTTTTTTTTGAGCTCTGTTGGTTCTTTATCATGAGCAATTCTGGGTTTGCTGCATCAGACCTGCTGTGCAGCATGCTACAAACAGTGACGTGCACACTACAAACAGGAACGCACACGCTACAATCAGTCAGTTTGATGGATTACCAAGCCTCAGGAAGGGAAATAAAGGCAAATAAAATGGTTGAGGCTGTTTTGTCACATCGATAGCTGGAAGTCGTGTGCTTAGTGCACTCTCAGTAACCTCCTGAGCAGTACAGCTCAGCATCACCGCTGATGAATACTTGCTGTCAACAGCAGATAAATTGATTTGCTTAGGAGGAGCCGTGCCCTATGATGTCCTGCTAGATAAAACAAACACTGACTGTTCCATCCCAGCTGTGGGTTTTGAAGTCTCTGAGTGACACTGGGAGAAAAAGGATTACTGACCTGGCAAGGGAATTGCAAATCCATTAAATAACAGTGTTGAGCTCTTTGTTCCGTGTGCGATCGCCTCATTCAGGAACTCAAATCACAACTCACTTTGCTTTTGAGAGATGGTGAGAATTTGCTGTTCATAAGAGGCTTTGAAGATGCTGAGCTCTTAAACAGAGCGAATACCCTGAATGTCTTGGTAGGCAGTAGTAAAACCAGTCAGTTAACATAATTGAGCTGCCTAATCTGAATGCCTGGGGCCACATTCTTGGGGACAGTTTAGGAAAACCTTTCCCATAGATAAGCCAAAAGCTCTCCAAAATCTAATCTAAGAAAGAAAAGAAGGAAAAGAACTGAAGTGGAATGTCCTTTGATGCAGGGGGAAGGGAAAGAGCAGCATATGCCTGTACCGGTAGGTGTGGAATAAAAGGGAATTGCTGATGGCCTTATTAAAACAGGTTTTATTCAACCAGCTGAACTAAAAAGAGCCCAAGGAAGTGAAGGAAAGAAAGGCTGACCCACAGCTGAGTCTCATTGGAAAAGTATTTCTTGGCCATGTGTGTTTTACAGTTGCGTTAAGACTGAAGTCAGAATTGAAGCAGAGAAGAAAGTGTTGACAGTGATGAGCAACTGCAGTTGTCGGGCATATTGTAGGAGATGTACGAAACATGTGAGGAGCCAGATAAAGCTGTGTGCAGATGTTCCACCTCTGCTCGCACTGAGCTGAACAGGTTGTGCTGTGGTCATTGTGCTACAGAAATGCGGACTGTAATGATGGGAGATTAAGAACACTCTTAGCAGGCTGAAGTAAAGGTTGGTGCAGGCTCCAGAATGCCAGTGGGAAGCACAACGTCCCTCACCCACTCCATGCCTTCTGCAAATGTCACTTACCCCAAAACTCAGCAGGGGTGTCTTTCTGCTGACAGAAATGAGAGGTGAACAGTTGCTTTTCCTCCTCTGGATTACTCAGGGTTGTATTTTCCTGCCTGTTCTTCGTGCAGGAGCTTCTTGGGGGCAAGGGTTGCTTTTAGCTCTTGTCAGAGATGAGCAAATAATTCATTTTAGAAATAAATAACTGAAGACTGCCCAGGAGAAGCCCCACTGAGTCTTCCCATGCTGGAAACGAGCATTACTTTGTTGTATTCTTAGGGAAGAGTTCAAACTGCTCCATGATTTCTAGAATCAGACTGGTTTGGATTGGAAAGGACCTTAAAGCTCCTCCAGTTCCAACCCCTGCCACGGGCAGGGACCCCTTCCACCAGAGCAGCTTGCTCCAAGCCCCTGTGTCCAACCTGGCCTTGAGCACTGCCAGGGATGGGGCAGCCACAGCTTCTCTGGGCCATTTTTCTCTTGTCTCAGTCCCTCTCTTTGGTCAGGAATGGAGACTTTTGCCACACTGATGGTGGTAGGAAGGGTTGGATCCTCTTCAGGCTTTGCAGTAGTTTCTCCTGAAAGGATGACAGAAAATAAGGAGTTTAATATTGGGATTGCTCCGTTCATTTCAGTCCTCTTCCCTGCTCTGTTTGTTTTGTCATTCCTCTTCCCACGAGCCCGTCTTACTCACCTTTTGGAAGTGGAAGCAGGGTGATTCTGCCTTGAGTGGCGAAGATGCTGGAAGTACAATAATGCCTTTGCATCATTCCCTGGAGCATCGTCCCATCTACTCCAGCTCTTAGTGATCATTTTGGTTGTGTCAAGGGAAAGGGAAGGTTCAAAGCCTTGCTGTGACACCAGGGTCACATTCAGGGCTGCATGGTGGACATAAAAGAAGTGTGCCTTGAGGCATCAAGATGGAAATGCTTTGCCTTCCATGTCCTTGCAAGGAAAATACTAAGGATATGGGAATGTTAAAAGCTTCTTAGGAGGGATTTCTGTGGATCAGCTCCCTAATTTTAAAAGTAACATTAACCCCCTTGCTGGGAGCTGAGCTGGCACAATCCCATATTTTCCCTTTCACTCATAAGCTTCTCCTGCCTCTGAGCTGAAGCCGAGGCAGCGGTTGCTGATGGACTTCCCACCAGTCACAGTGAGGAGCATGGGGACGTGAACCAGACCCCAGCACTCAGCAGTGGACTCCAGAGCTGGGGAAGTTTCTCTGCAGCTTTTCCTCCATCCCTTGTCTCAGGAGGGGTCTGTACCATAGCATGGAGTAGAGACACTTAAAGGAAGGGGAGAACAAGAGCAGTTGGCTTTCCAGATCTGGCAAGCTCTCAAAAGTCATGAGCAAAACTACTCACATTGCAACACCCGTCCTGACACTTGCGAGTAAAACACAAGCATTTCTGGCAGAACTGCTTGGTTAGTCTTTTGGTTTAATATATATGCATGTGTTATGGAGATAAGTTTGCAGGGTTGCTGAATGGATTTCAAGTGAGCAGGCTGCCAGTTCTCCTGCAACGCCAAGTCAGGCGAGACTTGGCTCCTTCACTGTGATAGATGCAGACCAGCTCTCCAGGTGAGGTAGCCGCAGAGAGCTGAACACGGAGCTTCACGTAACTGTGAGCCCATCTACTTCTGCTTAGTGCTTGTAAACATACTGCCTGATAGCATGGAATGACTGTAAGGTGAGACGGGGAGGAAAAAAGATGTGAATCTGAAGGATTTTAAAGCTGAGATCCTGTCCAAAGGCAGCTCCACACCTCCCGTGTCACACCTTGCTTCTTCTGCCTTTTCACTGTTTAATCTTTTATCCATTAAAATACTTCTCAACTTCATTTCCACCTGGCTGTCCTTGCAGTGCCACCTTTCTTGCTCCAAATGATGCTGGGCAATGTATAACTTGGACTGATGCTGGAGCGTGACGCTAGAATCACAGCATCATTTAGGTTGGAAAAGACCCTTAAGATCATCATGTCTAACCGTGGTGCCAAGTTCACCACTAGATCATGTCCCTCAGTGCCACATCTACATGTCTTTTAAATACTTCCAGGGATGGTGACACAATCTTTCTTGTCCAGAGCTGGTCCTTTACCTCAGAGAAGTTAAATGAGAAGCTTTCCCACCAACCCTGCATTGAAAAACACTGATCCACAAATACGTGGCCTTTGCCTTTCAGCAAGGGGCACCAGCGCCGGTCAGAGGTACAATAGCCCGAGGTGAGATCAGTTCAGCCCTAAGGAAGAAGCCTAAACCGTGTCCTCTCTGCTTAGGGTCACCTTCTCCATTTTCCCTGAAGGTTTTATCCTTTACTCACAGAGGAGTTTTAATGGATTTGCTCTGCAGTTTTAAATAACCCATTGAACAGCTACATTCTTTGGCTCTCTGGATGCTCTGTGGTTACTTGTGGTAGCAGCACTTAAACAAATGGGCCTGAAAGCCAGCTCCGCTGCACTAATGGGTTGTACCTTATGTAGAGCAGCTGGTGAGGAGCTGTACATCCATTGCATTAGTGCACTCAGCTGGTGCTGAGCACGGCTGGTGGCTTTGGATGCTCTTCTCTCCATCCTCCAAGCCATAGGCCAAAGTGGCATTATAGTTGCTACAGGCATAGTTAAAACCAAAAGGGAGTACCTTACAGAGGTGGGGGATTCATTACTTTGAGCCTTGATGCCCTGCAACACTAATGAGTTTCAGAGGGCATTCACTGGCACACTCCACTATGTAAAAGTAATGAACATTCCCAATAAACTGGGTCACCGCATCCATGCACGGTCATGTGCAGTGGATAAAATACTGCAGTGCTGATTTTCATTTCCATTATTACAGCCTGGCAAATGGCAGAGAAATCATTACACTGAATTCATTTGAAGCTATTTCGTATGGGTCAAAAAAAAAAAGAGAGATTTTATTAGGTACAGGAATAGGGTTAAAATACAACATAGAAGCCCTGTATGAGCAGTGGAGGAACTGGGGTGTTGCTGCGAGCTCGGATCTGTGAGGTTGGTCCTTTGGAGAGGTGGTTTGCAGAATGGCTTCCTTGCACAATACAGTGAAGAAAGCCCAGACAAATAGGGACATGGAATGGTTTGGGTTGAAGGGACCTTAAAGCTCATCCAGCTCCAACCCCTGCCACGGGCAGGGACCCCTTCCACTGGAGCAGCTTGCTCCAAGCCCCTGTGTCCAACCTGGCCTTGAACACTGCCAGGGATGGGGCAGCCACAGCTTCTCTGGGCACCCTGTGCCGGCGCCTCAGCACCCTCACAGGGAAGAGCTTCTTCCCTATTTCCAATCTGAACTTCCCCTGTTTCAGTTTGAACCCATCACCTCTTATCCTATCGCTCTAGTCACTCATGAAGAATCCATCTCCAGCATCCTTGTAGCCCCCTTCAGACACTGGAAGGCTGCTCTGAGGTCTCCACGCAGCTTCTCTTCTCCAGGCTGAGCAGCCCCAACTTTCTCAGCCTGTCTTTGTATGGGAGGTGCTCCCGCCCCCTTAAATGACACCAGAGGTGGGATGTCAAAGGGATGATATTCACAAATAGTGCCAGGGACCTGCTTAAAACGGGCCTGTCCTATTAAGTAAAAATAACTTATTTCCCTTGAGCCACCTTCAGCCCCTTTTTCTCCTTTGATGTTCACGCTGTCCTTCCAGCCTTTCTCATACTATTGTCATCTCCTGCTCCTCCTGACATGTCATTTTCTTCCCCTTCTCTCTCTTTTCTTCCCCCCCCCCTTCGCAGTTCAGTCTCTCCTCTCCCTCTGTACTTCATAGGTAATGCACAATCTGTTTTGTACTTTGTTTTGCCCTCTCTCTGTGCCTACTTCAGCCTCTTTCTCCTGCTGTGTTCACATTGGTTTTCCCCTTCTCTTCCACTGGCATTGTACGTTATCCTTGGAATAGCATCTTCCTTTCTCACCCAGCAGCTGTGTTCCTAGGTCCTGACTTGTATGAAGGAATCTCCCTTTTTTTTCCTGATGCCATGGAACTCTTCCATATCTGCTCAGCTGAGCCCAAGCCAGGGGAAATCAGTAGCTTGGCCTTGGAGATGTGGAGCGCAGTCTGCATGGTGTGGGGAGGAGAGGTGCAGGAAGGAATGAGAAACATCCGTATGTCAGGATGGGACACGAGAGCTGCATCCAAGGAAGTTGTGAACCCCAGTAGAAGGACAGCAGGAAGGGTGGTGGAAGGATACATGAGGCTGGATGAAGGGAGAAATGGGAAGAGGTTGTGGCCTCTGAGTAGAATAGAATGGCTGGTGTTGGAAGGGTTGGAAGAAGAGGCTCCTGAACATCTACTGGATTTAACACCTAAAGAGACTATGAATGTCTGTCATGACTGTGCTTCAGCAATTCAGAAACTGAAGTTTGTGTCATTTGTGAGGGAATGAGAGTTCTGGTGCTCCTTGATCCCAGGAGAGAATGGGGCTGCGTTGAGCACTGGCCATGGGCTCTTAGAGGCGTTGCACTGCCTTCACTGCGTCTGGTGTTTCTCAAGCTCTAGAACACGTCATTAATGGTTAGAATAAATTGGCTACCAGAAAGCTCCTGATCAATGGAATGTGGTGTGTAGCCAGCTGGAGGAGGTAACCACTGCAAGTAAAACATGCCCCATATGAGAGAGAATTGTTTTGAAGCTCCCTTTCAAGAAGAAAGGAAGCTATCCAAGTTGGTAACTTCTTGGCATTTGATGTTTCATATAAACAACATCATGCCTTGCTTGCTCAGTGCGGAGTCACAAACTTGTTGAAACTGCATTCTCAGCCCTTAGAAAGATGACATAAACAGATCTCTTGAACGCTTCCTCAATCTGGCTGTTACTTTTCCCATCCTTGTCACTTCTGCGTTAGGGTCACTGACTATATATACATATATATATATATATACTGTGCTGTATATTCCATGTTTGCAACCCAGTGATTGAAGCTTAATGAAATGTTAGAGCAAAGACTGGAAAATGATTGAGCAAACCTGATTGCTGGAATGGAGTCTGAAAGTTTTGCAAGTCCAATTCACTGTTTATAGTGTTTGGTGCTACGTGATGACAGAGTTCAAACTGAAAGGAGAAAAACAATGCCTTAAATTGTATTGGGCAACAGTGAATGTTTCCTGGTCCCAACCTGCAGCCACGTCCATCCCTTTGGAAGAACGCGCTGTTCCCTGGTAACAGAGTTCCTAGATAAAATGAAATGTTTAATTCAAGGGTTTTGTTGATGGTGAGAGAGGGTTGGAATTTTTTCAAGCAGTTTTTGAGAGCAAAGTAGTTGGATTTATGGAAAAATCAGCTTTTACGGAGAGCACAATTTTTCAGTGTAAAGTTAGTTAGTATGTAAATATATAAAGTGAAATAATTGGGAAAAGGCCTTCTCCAGAGCATTAGTGGCTGGGTCTTAAAGGTGTCCACGTAATACAGGGGAGAAAGAACAGGGTTTGAACCTGTTTGGGGGTGGGCCCTATTAGCATGAACCTGTTGGTTGTCCTGAGGTCTCTTCCATTCACTTTGCACATTAAGCCTGGATTCATTCCCAAGGGACAGGGAAGTGCTTTGAAACCTTGGAAAGTTTTACAGGATGAGTTTTACCAGTGCTAGGGCAAGGGGAATGGCTTGAACCTACCAGAGGAGAGACTGAGCTGAGCTCTTAGGCAGAAGCTCTTCCCTGTGAGGGTGCTGAGGCGCTGGCCCAGGGTGCCCAGAGAAGCTGTGGCTGCCCCATCCCTGGCAGTGTTCAAGGCCAGGTTGGACACAGGGGCTTGGAGCAAGCTGCTCCAGTGGAAGGTGGAAGATTCTCTGGTGACGAAAGTGTTTCCCACCCAGCTCTGGCTCTGTCAGTGAGGAGCTCGAATCCTAGCACCAGGCTGAGCTCACAGCGCTGGCTTTTGGCAGCTTCTCTTTGATTTGAAGGTGGAGAAAATGTCACGGGGAATAAATAACATCAAGATGAAATTTTGGTGCAGTCACATTTCTGACGTTCTCAAAATGCCTTTCCCGGATCTTCGTTGCTGCTGGTTTAGCTTCACATCCACCTATTGAGCTTCGCATTTAACCTGCAGTTTAAGGCTTAGTCGATAGATCAGTAAATCCAGCATAAGGACCAAGAGTGGACATGAAGGGGCTTAAATTAACTGAGTTGTAACTGGTGTATGTCCCAATACCCAGCAGTGACCATTCCCTTCACTGAGAAGAGAGCAAGAGCTCTCTGCTCACAGCAATGTGGTTTCTGTTACTGGGTACCTGATATCAAGGGATGGCCACTTAACAACTTTATGCTCTAGACTCCACACCTTATAATCTCCAACTAAATAGGATTGTTGAAAAGAAATAATTACCTTCATTGTTGCTTTACCCAGTGCTGTTCTCTAAGGGACTACATTATATTTTAACTGGCTGGTAGGAAAAAATCTGTTAGGAGTTCGGAGGTATCCGCTGAAGCTTAAGCCATATGTATTAGGGCTTGATAACTGAAATAAAACCCTACCTCTATCAGCACTCTGTGCATCACACCTCATTGTGAGTGTGAAAGGAAGTTACTGCATTAGACCACATTGGTAATTTCATGTATTATTAGTTAAGGTTAAAAGCCAGCCCTGAGCCAGCCGTGTGTGAGGACCCCACAGCCTGATGGCTTCATTTCTTGGTACAATGCTTCGCAGTCACAGAGCTCGGAGGCTGGATGCATCACCCCATCTGCCCTAGAGCCTGCTGTGAACCGAGGGCCGCTTATTGCAGGCGGAAAGCCAGAGAGCCCTAATCACGGCCCCCAGCATGGGACACATTCCATCTGAGCTTACACGGCATCCAGAGAAGCCACAGCAATCTCATGTGTGCAGTGTCCTTGGCTCTATGGTGTTCCCAGGTTCTGAAGTGTGCTTTATGCAATATTCTGTGGTATTCTGTGCTCCAGGGCAGTGGTGCTCTTCATGGAATCAAAGAGTGGTTTGGGTGGGAAGGGACCTTAAAGCTCCTCCAGCTCCAACCCCTGCCACAGGCAGGGACCCCTTCCACTGGAGCAGCTTGCTCCAAGCCCCTGTGTCCAACCTGGCCTTGAACACTGCCAGGGATGGGGCAGCCACAGCTTCTCTGGGCACCCTGTGCCAGCGCCTCAGCACCCTCACAGGGAAGAGCTTCTGCCTAAGAGCTCAGCTCAGTCTCCCCTCTGGCAGGTTCAAGCCATTCCCCTTGGCCTGGCCCTACAGGCCCTTGTCCCAAGCCCCTCTCCAGGTTTCCTGCAGCCCCTTTAGGCACTGGAGCTGCTCTCAGGTCTCCCCTTCAGGAGCCTTCTCTTGTCCAGGCTGCCCCAGCCCAGCTCTCTCAGCCTGGCTCCAGAGCAGAGCTGCTCCAGCCCTCGCAGCAGCTCCATGGCTTCTGGAGGGGTTTGGTACAAAACTGCTCCCTCCTGCCTTGCTGGGGCAGCTTTGGATGCTGTCAGTGACATTTGGAAAGAAAACCCAATGAAGGGGAGCAGGAAAAGGCTGTTTGACCTGGCAGACACTCACAGCAAAAGGCCAGGCAGTGCTGTGTGAGGGACAGGAGGAGCTGGAGCAGCCTGACCAGAGCACTGCAAGCAGAGAGTGATCTCTGGGGGTATCTGTTAATATTGCAAATAGAAACAGGGCGGTTGGCAGGTTGGACTGAGAAGATATCACTGGGTTTAATAAGTGGGCAGAGTTAGTGGATGCAGAGGAGCTGGGAAGTCAGGTGAGTTGGGCAAAGAGGAAGTTCTCCCTTGTTTTTCCCTGTTAAATTGGTTTTCTGAGTGAGGGCTCACAGTGGCTCCCGAGTGTGCAGTAACCCTCAGGTCCCCTCCTTCATGGGGATCTGTCCTTTGCAGGTGCTGCCTTGATGTCAGGGCCTCAGTGAGTGCTCTCCGCCGGCTCCTACAGAGCTTGACATTTGCAAACAGCAAATAATGAATAGGTTCAAGGAAACAATCACAAGTTATTACTGACGGTGAGTACTTAGCCAGAGCTTGGAGCACAGTCCTAGCGCTCCCTGCTCGCTGTGGGCTCCGGCTGTGTCACTCTCTGTCACTGTCTATCTCCGTGAGCAGCTACAGCTTAATTCCATTTATTCCTCCAGCGGCAGGTCCAGTCATTTCTCAGATCAGTGCCTGGTTTTACCAGCTGATTCGCCTGGATTCATGTCACAGGGAGTTAGCGCTCACTTCTCTTAAAGACCTCACCTGCCACCGTGCATCAGGCTCGGCAGATAGAGACCGCTGCTTTGACCACCCTGCCCGCCCCGTGGCTGATGAAGATGTGGGTTTTGTTCTTTCTCTCTTCACCAGGTCGTTGCTTATCACTACTGCCAGGCCGACAATGCCTACACCTGCCTGGTGCCAGAGTTTGTGCACAACGTGGCCGCGCTGCTCTGCCGCTCGCCCCAGTTCGTCGCCTACAGGGAGCAGCTCCTGCGAGAGCCCCACCTGCAGAGCATGCTCAGCCTGAGGTCCTGCGTGCAGGACCCCATGGCCTCCTTCCGCAGGGGAGTCCTGGAGCCCTTGGAGAACCTGCACAAAGGTATTGTAATCATGGAGAGAATCGTGGAATGGCTTGGGTTGAAGGGACCTTAAAGCTCCTCCAGCTCCAACCCCTGCCACGGGCAGGGACCCCTTCCACTGGAGCAGCTTGCTCCAAGCCCCTGTGTCCAACATTCCATGCACTTTCCCTGAGCTCCCACACACCTTATTGTTTTGACTTTTGGGGGAAGTGATAGATTAATGCTTGTGTGTCACATCCCAAGAGCTGCAGGGGAGAGCCGGGTTCTGCAGGAGCTGGGAAACCATGTGTGTTTGGAAACAAGGGGTTAACCAGCCTTCTCCTCCCGATGCAAGGGGCAATGGTTGGACTTGATCATCTTAAAGGTCTTTTCCAACCTGGCTGATTCTCTGATTCCTTGCCATTATTTAGTGGGCTTTTGAGAATTTGGAGCTTTCACAAAACGAGCTGATAGCATGGAAGTCCATAAATCCCCTGGGTAAGCTTCTAGGGAGGTTTGTAACAAGCCTTATCCTGATTACAGGCTTCAGAGCTTTTTTCTAATGCAACAGTGGCTTTGTCTCCTTTTCCTTCTTTCCTCTGCAAGATACAACTAATTCCTTGTGGCAATGGGTAGATTTCTTTGCTCGTTGCCATGAAAACTGTCAGAGCACTGCAAAGTTCAGGACTCTGTTGGCCTTCAAAACCATGGTTATCCAAACACCGTGCTGCAGGTTGGCTGCAGTAATAGCTCAGATAATTTGTTGTTGCCACCCTCCATATCACAGTGGAGGAGCCAACGTGAAATGGATGCAGCTTCCACCAGATTCAAAGCCCTATGGCTCAAATCAGCTCTTCAAAACACAGCATCCAAGCTCTGAGCAGCAGCAGCTGGGTCCAACACGCGTGATTCCACCAGGCACAAAGCAGACGTGGAGCCAGCACAGTTGATTTTGCTGGCATGGAGAAATGTCACTGTAGGAGTAGTGTGGCTACTCTTCCCCACCAACACTCCTGGCAAAAATGAGAAGATACATTTAGGAGCCACTGTTCTAAAGGAAAAGAATTCCTGGTTATTACAGTAAATCCTTAGGAGGTATTTCAACTCTTGAATCGGAGCATCTCGCGGCAGGGGGGTTGGAATTAGATGATCTTTAAGGTCCTTTCCAACCCAAAACCATTCTCTGATGCTTGTTATTCTGGTCTCGAATTTTGGAGGGTAGAGAAAAGCTTTTTTTCTTCTTCCCTTCTTGTGCTCTGCACTGAACACAGCTCCAGGGGAGCCAATGATCAGGACTCCCACCTTCCAGCCTTGCTGATGGCCAGTACTGGCAAGCTAATCTGCACCCAGTGTCCTGTACCAGAGTGAACAGTGTCTGGAAATTGGCTTTAAAACATCTCACATTCAAGACTCTGTAAATGTCTCAACAGGTCTTTTACAAGGTGCTGTTGAAGCTTTAATGCTACTGGCACAAAATTATTGTGTAGCTGTTTATGGTGAATGGGACTGAGAAAGTTAGATTGGTGTTTCTCAAAGGTGTATATGTAGGAGAACAAAGTTCTGATTCTTCCCCTACTCCCTGCTTTCTCCTCTCTCCCTCAGGCTTTATGAGAAACATGAGATGTGGGTATAAAACTCAAGCACCATATTCACTCCAGGATTTCAGAGGGTCATCAAGTGTATTTTCTAATGTACCAAATAACCTTACTGAGAAGTTAACTGAAATCTGTGGTCATTTTAGTGCGAAATACATGTTTTTCACAGGGATATGAGCAGTACCTTAGGAAATAAATGCAGCTGGGTAATGTCAGGCAAGGACAAGATGCTCAGCAGTACCAAACACAAGGTGTTTACATGTTTCTGTTCTTCTGGAACACCACAGAGATGCTCCTGTCATCAGTGAACATCTTGTGCTTATAGAGAATTTCCTGATGCAATTTAAAGAGCCCACCTGCTATTGGGAGTACTGAGCTTTTTGATGGCAAGATTTAGTCATGGTACTTCACAAAGAAGAGCAAGCTTTATATAGCTCAGCATCTGTAGTACATGTTAACAGCTTATGTCAACAGTGGACTCAGATGTCCTGTTTCCCACCCATTTTTATTAGGCAAGATTACCTTTGAGAGGATACCACTTGAGCTTAAGATGCAAGTCCAGAAGAATCTGTTCCATTAATTATAGCTGAGCAGGAGCTATGCTCAGCATCTGATGTAGAAACACTGACTTCCTTGTCTACATCAGTGTTCGCCAGCAGCAAAATAACCCTGGTTAAAAAACGTGCTTTTTGTGGGATCTTTTTTATTCCCCTCAACTCATTTATAGAAGAGGCTTCGTAAAAGGTACAGGCTTGGGATCAAAGTGCTTTACAGGCCTGGAAGTCAGAGTCATTTTGAACAGAGGATGTAACCTCCAAACTGCTGCCTGCCTGTCCCCCCACATGCAGAGGGATGGTTTACTCTCCTCACATAGTGGCTTGGCCTGCAAATCAGGCTTGCTTTGGCCTCACAATGCTTGCAAAGACCTTCATCCATCAAGAAGTCAGTGCCCAGAGCACAGATGCCAAGACTGGAAGGATCTGGAGGTGCTGGGGAGGGGAACTTCTTGGTGCAGCTTCATTCAGCGGTTGCAGAAATGAAGCCAGGCTGACATCAGGGGGAGAGTTTAGTATTAAAACTATAAAGAACCACGAATAGTGTGTTTAGTAAAACTTCTCCACAAGATACTGATTCATATCAAGTAACACTGGACTTTGTGCAGGAGGTGATGTTTAAAAATGGTTAGCTGTTTTATCTGAGGGGCATCAGTTGTGTGTGTTGAATTGAAACTGTGTATGTGTGAGCCTAATAAAAAGGAGCTGCTACTGTGTCTTCTTTAGCAATACCTGATGGTGCTTTAAACCGCTGTAGTGACTTTGCAGTACATTGTAGTTGCATGTGTTGCCTTTCAAATAAAGGCTTTTTCTCTTTCTCACAGAGAGGAAGATCCCTGATGAAGATTTCATTATATTAATTGATGGTTTAAATGAGGCTGAATTTCACAAGCCAGATTATGGAGACACCATAGTATCATTCCTGAGCAAGATGATTGGGAAATTCCCTTCCTGGCTGAAGCTGGTAGTGACAGTCAGGACAAGTCTCCAGGTATGCTGAGACCAAGAATTGTGATAAGCTGTGTCATTGTCATGGTGGGCTTTGGTGAAGATCTTAGTGGATACCTGGAATTGCTTAGACCCTTATTTCAGGTTATCTTTTCGGGGGTTTTTTGTACTTGGATTTACATTCATGCCCCCAGACTCACTCTACAGCTCTGAATGGATCTAATCCAGCGTTGCTTATTCATGTCAATAAATGTGCATCAGCGAAGAGTTTAGATCATTTGAGTGAGACAACTCAAGTGTCAGCAGGCTGCTTCCCAAGCATAATAGGAGGGTAGGGCCTAATGTCTGTCAGTGTTGCTTGAGAACACCCTCTCCTGCATGTGGAAGGGCAAAATAATCCGTATCTTCATACCTCTTCTGTGTGACCCAGAGTGTGAGGCTCTGATGGTTTCAGTGTGGAGGAGTCCATGTCAGGCCAAGACATAATTCAGCTCAGAGAAGAGTACTTTGAGCTGGTGCTGAAGCTCTGAATGTTCTTGGGGTTTGGGTTCTCCTGAAGTTCTAGTATTTTAATTGGCAGCTGGGCAGGTTTTTCCCTTCAGCCTGTCCTTAGCTGCTCAGCACCATCGTCTGGGCAGAAGCATTAAGTTGACCTTAGCTTGTTAGCACAACTTCTCATATGACCGGCGCAAGCTGGGAATCTTAATATCCCAGCCTGGTTTGGGTTGAAGGGGCCTTAAAGCTCCTCCAGCTCCAACCCCTGCCATGGGCAGGGACACCTTCCACTGGAGCAGCTTGCTCCAAGCCCCTGTGTCCAACCTGGCCTTGAGCACTGCCAGGGATGGGGCAGCCACAGCTTCTCTGGGCACCCTGGGCCAGCGCCTCAGCACCCTCACAGGGCAGAGCTTCTGCCTAAGAGCTCAGCTCAGTCTCCCCTGTTCTGGCAGGTTCAAGCCATTCCCCTTGGCCTGTCCCTACAGGCCCTTGTCCCAAGCCCCTCTCCAGGTTTCCTGCAGCCCCTTTAGGCACTGGAGCTGCTCTCAGGTCTCCCCTTCAGGAGCCTTCTCTTGTCCAGGCTGCCCCAGCCCAGCTCTCTCAGCCTGGCTTCACTGTGAGCAAACACAGTGACCCAGTTAGGGCAGATCTGCTCTTTCAGCTCTTTCACAGCAGAGCTGCTTGATTTGCAGCATCACTTGGGGGAACATTCACACTGTCAGAGCCCGGAGCCCAGAGGAGACAGATGTCGGAGGGATGGGGCACACATTTGGATTCCAGCTCAGAGCTGCTCTTCAGCTGGCCCAGCTGCTCCAGGCAGAAGGGATTGATTGTCTGCAGCTCCGTAGTTCTCATTTTTTCATTATTAGCCCTTTTTGTTCAGCAGCACAGAGCTGTGGAGTTCATTTTTACCAAGCTCCATTAAGCCCCTTTACTGAGATTGACTAATATTTACTGAGATCCACAGGTTGATTTACTGTGGTCCTCCTGGCAGGGCACTGAGTGCTGGTTCCATCAAAGCAGGCAGCTGCTGCACGCTGCCTTGGTAACAAGGAACAGCATCTGCTCCCCAAGGCACCAGGAGAGCACAGGCTGCTTTGTGCTGGAGGTCTTTGGTTTTGCTCATTAATGGAGTAGTCTAAACATCATTTGGAAGAAATCTTTTAATTGTAGGTAAACTGCATCCCTATGGCTTGAATCCCTCCTTTCCTTGGGGCTTTTGCAGCCCTGTGGTGTTCACTGCGAGCCTCAGGTTTGCACTGTGCTCACCCTCTTCATTTTCTTGGAGAGCTGATGGCTTCTTCTGAATCTGGCCGGTCCAGCTCCATTGTGCCGTTCCTCCTTCCTAGGCAGTCACTGAAAGCCCAGGACGCAAGAATTCCTTTGGAAAGGCCTTTGATGATGATCTTTGGTTTATGTTGTATAAGCATCATCACTGAGTTCAGCAGAATCCCTGGCCACGCTGTCTTGCAGCAGATAGATGTGTTTATTTGGCACTGGAAAATACCTCACATTGTTCATCTGGTTGTCCTTTTGCTCTGCCATGACAGCAGAAGGATACGTTGATACGTGGTGGGAATGGGGTAGGAATAGCAAGGGCACTGCTGGGGCTGAATTCGCCAGCCATGGTTGCAGTATTTAGGAACAGCGCCCTTCAGTTTTATTCCAGTCATGTTTCACACACAACCTGCTTGATTATAGATGAGATTGTGAGGTCCTGAGGGCACAGACTGCCACCTTGTGTGCCTGCCCTGATGGAAGAGGTCTTAAAGGAGTCTCAAAGGTGCTATTGTAATAAGAATTACATTTACTTAATAATAAACCCTGCCAGCATGAGTACCCTTTTCTTTTGTCCTTTCTTTGTAGGAAATAATTAAGCTGTTGCCCTTCCACAGAATATTTTTGGATAGACTGGAAGAGAATGAAGCTATAGACCAGGACCTGCAGGCATATATCCTTCATCGGATACACAGCAGCTCGGAGATCCAGAACAACATCTCGCTCAACGGCAAAATGGACAACACGACGTTTGGCAAACTCAGTTCTCACCTCAAGACCTTGAGCCAAGGATCCTACCTGTACCTAAAACTCACTTTTGATCTCATCGAGAAAGGATACCTAGTGCTAAAAAGCTCCAGCTACAAAGTAGTGCCAGTGTCTCTGTCAGAAGTTTACCTATTGCAGTGCAATATGAAGTTCCCGACGCAGTCTTCCTTTGATCGGGTTATGCCTCTCTTGAATGTGGCAGTGGCATCTCTGCATCCATTAACAGATGAACATATTTTTCAGGCCATTAATGCAGGTAACATTGAGGGCACTTTGGAGTGGGATGACTTTCAGCAGAGGATGGAGAACCTTTCTATGTTTCTTATCAAACGTAGAGATATGACGCGAATGTTTGTTCATCCCTCTTTCCGCGAATGGCTTATTTGGAGAGAAGAAGGTGAAAAGACCAAGTTTCTTTGTGATCCTAGGTAAGCAAATGCTCTGAGAAATCAAGAGCTTACAAATGCGTTCATCTCATGCTGTTATCTGTATCATGGATGGGGTTACCTGACTTTGGTTTGTAGATCTCTGCCTCTGTACTCATCACCTTAGGTCTCTGTTCATGGAAAGAAATAAGCCCTCCCTGGGCACACAGCAGGCCTCAAGTTGATTGTCTCCCCTATGGGCATCACCAGGGATGTCTTGTGTTTCAGCAGAGCACTGCTGGAGAAGGGGAATCATCCTCCCTTTCTTCAAAGATGCCAAAACCACGTGAAATAGAGGATAAGAAGGTGAAAGATGGGTGGTGTGGCTACGTCTTTTGCAAATGTCGTTTTGAAACCAAAATCAGGGACAGAATCAGGCTGAAGCAGTTTTGGGCTGTGAATGCATTTGTAGTCTTCATGATAGCAACTAAAGGTTGATTTAGCTCACAGGGAGCAGAATTTAATCATGGTTAGATTTATGTTCTCTACACCCAATGATCACTATTAACAGTGTTATCTTTGTGTCTACGGAAGAGTAGGAGCAGACACTGATTGCTGTTCCAGTGGTTTATCCCCATAAGCTTTGCTCCGTTTTGGCTGCCTATTTCTTCAAATGCGGTGATAAACATCAGGGAGACGCTCAGGTTCAAGGCTGTGCCACTGCTTACACCAGACCTTACGGTCAGTCTGCAGGGAGGCTGATGGTATCTGCTGGAACCAAATAGCAACCTGGCTATTAGCTGTTAGCAATGCCAGGGTAATTTACCACTTTAGGTTTTGTGGTAAACAGGCTGCAGGAGAATAATACTATATAGCTCCTTCCCAACGGGCATCTTCTCTGGTTTAGTAGCTTGTGCACAATAGTCCTGTCAAGCAAACCCTTTGTAAAGCATCTCACAGCAGCAGGCGCCTTTATATCAATTCATGTTGGTTCTTTACTATCCTTCCTCAGAGCCATTAAGTGCTTGTCACTGTCTGATGCTTTTCCACCCTGTTTGCAATGCCTGGAGGTGACAGCTTGCTCCCTCCCCATTGCTCCCACCCAGCACTACTGGTTTTGGCTGGCCCCCTGGCCTTTCCGCACATGGCTTCCCAATCCTTGCATCATCTCTGTGGGCCCTCTTCAGCCTGTCTGTGTCTTTTAGTAGAGAGGGGACAAAACTGAACTTCACTACTAGGAAAATAGAATTAAGGTGCTCACTGATGGGTAAGGCACTCGGCATAGGTTGGGTGCTGTGTGTGGTGGCAATGCATACAGCTGGGTAATGCGGCGCTTTGCTTCTGTGAGTCCAGAAATCCTCCTCTTCATCCTCACAGCGATGGGGGAGGGTGTTCTTTGAATGCCAGATTGGGAGTGAAACTCAAACGTACTGCATTTTAGGTGGTTTTACACTGAAAGCAAGCGTGCAGCATGAGTGATTTTAGCATGAAGGCACAAATCAGCCTCTACTCCCTCGACCAGTCACCAGTATCTGTTCAGGTTTGGTGCTGCCTTTCATGAGCATCACAAACACGTCTCTCTGCCCTCAAGACCATTCAGGAGCCTTTCAGATACCACTCCTCATCCCGTATGTGCCATTTCCCATGATAACTTAACGATGACTTTTATGTGCACAAGGAACACTCCTGCTCTTTGCAGGTAGGGAATCCCTGCAGAGCTAACTCCACTCAGCTCCTTACCCCTGGTGATAAAGAAGTTACAGTGAGTGTAATGGGCTGCCACTGCCTTGAGTATGAGTCCATACGTACTGGAGGACTAATAAATATCTCTAATGTATAATGGACACTAATTGCATTATACTCTGATGGTAGATAATGAAACAGGATCCATTTCAATGATTAATAGAGGGGACCCCCTGAGATTCAGCAATTGCGCTTCTCCAAACCCTCGTGTCCAGCTCTCAGGAAAGAGCTAAATGAGATGTTGAGCTCAGAGCGTGGTAAACCCTTGGCAATGATTAAGATAAGTGATGATCTTTCATTTTGGTTCTTCTAAAAGAAGCACAGCTTGCCACTGACAGAGCTCGTAGGAGTAGCCTACGAAAATCTGCTCGTCTGGTTTGTTCCCAGCCATGTGGAATTCCTTCTTGGGAACCGAGAAGACAGGACAACTGCATGGAAACTTGCAGAAACACACTGTTCATGGGAAGCTTTTTGACCTTGCCATGTCACTGGGTGAAGAGTCAGGCTGCTGAGGCTGGATTTCCCCCAGGAGAAGAGCTTTGATGTGAAATGTGGTTTTATGAAGCTGCTTTTAATTGACTTACCCGACAGAGTGTCCAGGTGTGGGGATGTTACGAAGGGAATTGGGATAAGGGGCCTGCAGCTGGGGTAATCTTCCTTGTTTCATTAGACAGAGTTCCTGTGTCCTCCTAGGAAGGAGGGTAGATCTCCATCCTCAAGGGTTTTGGGTTAGCCTGCTGAGATGCTAACCCTCTTCTTTGAATGCTTGCTGTGTGTTTGCTGTGCAAAGCAAACACCAAGTGGCATCGAAGGAGAACACTGTTGTAGAATCCTAGAATCAGCCAGGCTGGAAAATACCTTTCAGCTCATCCAGTCCAACCATTGCCCAGCACTGCCGAGGCCACCCCTAACCCACGGCACTGAGGCCTCGTCTCCACGGGGTGTGAACCCTTGCAGGGACGGTGCCTGCAGCCCTGCCCTGGGCAGCCTGTTCCAATGCCTGAGCACCCTTTGGGGCAGGAATTGTTCCTCAGCTCCATTTAAACCTGCCCTGGTGCAGCTTGAGGCCGGTTCCTCTTGTCCCATCCCTTGTTCCTTGGGAGCAGAGCCCAGCCCCTCCTGGCTCCATCCTCCTCTCAGGCACTTGCAGGGAGCGATCAGGTCCCCCCTGAGCCTTCTCTTCTCCAGACTGAACCCCCCAGGTCCCTCAGCCCTTCCCCATCACACTGTGCTCCAGGCCCTGCACCAGCTCCGGTGCCCTTCTCTGGCCCCACTCCAGCCCCTCAATGTCTCTCTTGCAGTGAGGGGCCCAGAGCTGAACACAGGATTTGAGGTGCAGCCTCACCAGTGCCCAGTGCAGGGGCACAATCACTGCCCTGGTCCTGCTGCTGCACTGGTGCTGGTACAGGCCAGGATGCTGAACTGGTGATAATTGTATGTTCAGGCTTACACTTGTATTTCTGAACCTGAATCCTCCTGTAATCTGTGCTGGTTTCTGCCTGGACTTCATCAAGAACTTCCATGCAATTATTTTCCATGGGTTTACAATGCTAGTAAAGTGTTCTGTCCCTGTGCTGCTGCTGACTGTGAGAGAGACAGAAGTGATTTGCCCTGGCAAGGCAGTAAGAGAGCTGTAGTCAGATATGGACCCCAGAAGTGTGAAATCAGCCTATCCAGATTTAAGTATCAACAGCTGAGTTACTTGTCTAGACTTGCTTTATTGTCAGAGCAGAGAAATAAGAATGATTCATTTCATCGTGAGCTAAAAGGCTAAAATAGGTCAGATGAAGAGCGTCTGGGAAGCATTTTCTCCTGTTGACTTCTGAAGGGAGCTGGGAGTGATGGGCTCACCAGGAGATGTCTCCAGTACTGGCAAATAAAGCTAGAGGAGATGGATCTCTCCAGGCTGCTATTCTAACCAAGGCACAGGGGCTTGAGGTAGATTCACACATTTTCTCTTCATGTGCAGGAAAGCTGAGGAAGGAACAACACACTCTCTGTGCTGTTGCCTGCATGTGTCTGGCTCAATTACTAAAGCCAGAGTAAGCAAGATGAAGAATGCTTTTTGTGTGCAGAAATCAAACTGTTCCACAGCAAAGGCTCTCTTCTGCTTTGGCCTCCTTGCTGTAGCACAGATGGTTGGTTACCTGCACTTACTCTGTGATTTACCATGGGATGGGGACAGCAGCTCATGCTTTTCCTTCCACGAGAAGACCAAGAGCAGTGAGGACGGGAGTCACTGGCGTGATGATGGAGGAGAGTCTCCTGGTAGAGAATGCTGGAGGAATATCCTGCTGAACTCAGAGAGAACGAACTGCGTGGAGATGCCAAAGTGTTCTTATGGATACTACGGATGTGGTGTTATTCTGAAGCCCCAGATACCTGTGGCCAGGTTTCCAGTAAAGCCAAATGCTTGGGTATGGGGAAAGCCCAGCAGGCATTTGACATCTCTCAAAATTGGGGTGTTGATGCCTTGTTCTCTGGGCTGATGTGGCTCTGAAACCCCGGCTTGGAAATACTGCAGGAGGAATCAATCCTCTGCAATAAATACCCTCTTCAGTGCACCAAAACTGCATCGGGCAGCTCCTGCTCATTGACCTTATTAGAAGGTACCTCATAACCAGGGCTGTGACAAAAAGAATCATCAGGGAGAAGTACAGGTGGTTCCATCATTGTGGTGAGGGCATCTCCTCATCTCTTCCCTTCTCCTCTGCCCCATCCCTGACAGTGTGAAGGCCAGGTTGGACGCGGCTTGGAGCAAGCTGCTCTAGTGGAAGGTGTCCCTGCCCGTGGCAGGGGTTGGAGCTGGATGAACTTCGGTCCTTTTGAACTCAAACCGTTCCATGATTCGACATCCACAAACCAAATCTGTCCCTGAACCCCCACTAAAGGCACCCTGCATGGCTTGGCATGGAGCAGCAATCCTAACAGCTCCAGTCCAACATGCCGAGTTGCCATGGTTTCCAGCAGAGCTGGCTTTTAATCCAGTGTAGGCATTTTGCAGTTCCCTTTTTCTCTCAGAAGGCATGCTGCAGGTGGAGGCTTTTCCTACACAGAATTAATGGGTTTATCCCCCAGCAAAATGGAGAGTTTTCATGGAATGCTTAATCTGATGGACAACTGACAATCCCCAATGGAAAGATATGTCATTTAGAAAGCTCGTAGGAAAAGAAGTCAGTGGAAATGGTACTTATATAAATGCAGGGATCCTACAAACAGCTTTAAACAGGGGGTGGGTTCTTACGCTATGCATCAATTACCTCTCCATAGCTCACCTGGTCATTACAGTGCATGGATTAGTTGACTTTCTTCCTCTTTTCTATTACAAGACTCTGAAAAGCTTTACTGTTAGCTGAAATAATAGAATCACAGAATCATATATTCCAGGTTGGAAGAGACCTCCAGGATTATGTGGTCATCTGGGCCAAGCATGACCTAGGCTAATGTTCACCAAAACTCATGATTTAAGTGCTTTCTCCACATTCACGTGGAATGGATTTTACTCAGCAAAGCAAAGGTGCTCTTTGAACTCAAGGGGAGGCAAAATAATGAGGTTAGGATTTATTTGGAGCCCTCATATACTTTGGCAGAGAATTCAAACTAATGCTGTGCCCACCAGCACCTCGTGGGGATGGTGATGTCAATGGGTGCCTCTTGAGGTGCAGCAGGGAGCAGAGCACAGCTGCTTCCAGTGTGATTTAGCACTGCTTTACTGTTGGAATTCCTTCTTTCCATGTGCTTTCCATGGCTCCAGAGTGCCAGCCTTTGAGCTTTGCATGTGTTGTAGCTCACGCTGGGCTTTTCTGCGTGCCCCCAGGTCGAGGTCTGTGCCAGCACTTGATGCATCAGCAGCACGGCGAGGGATATGTTGTGATTTGTTCTTTCGCCCTCCCCAGCTGTGGGCTGGGTGCCACGTGTCACCAGAATACATGAGGTCAGGTTTTCCCCTTGCCCCGACTGCTGTCCAGTCATCTGCAACGGTGCAAGGCCTGTGTTGAGTTGGTGTAATTAATTCTGGTGTTTGAAGATCATTTCCACAGCTCTCATTCCGGCAGAAGGCAGAAGTGGTGGCGTAGCTGTGATTTGCAGCAGGGCTTTATCTCTACCCGTAGCATAAGAACGACAGTTCAGTGTTTCTTGCTCTTTTAATGGACTCCTCAAGCGGCTCATAGCAGGTGCCATATTTTTGCATCACAAAGATGAATCCATCATCATGTCCTCCAGTTAATTGGAGGGGCAAGCACAATCTGTTCACCAAGCAGTAGAGACCTGAGGGAGTGCTGACTCTGAGAACACAACTTTCAGGCTTCCCATCTGACTTCCTCAATAACGGTTTCTGATTCCATGGCTTGTAACCTAGGAGTACGTTCTGCAATGTAACATGGGCAAAGCTCTGCAAAATGAAAGTAGGAAACTTACTTTGTCATAGAATCACCGACTGACTTGGGTTCAAAGGGATCTTACTGCTTATCCAGTTCCAGCTCCCTGCCATAGGCAGAGGCACCTCACACTAGACCAGGTTGCTCCAACCCCTGTCCAACGTGGCCTTGAACAAGTGTCTGTTGCCTACATCTTGGATGTTAACTCTAATCTCAAGCAGAAACACAGGGCTAAAACTAAACTACTAAAGCCACTGGTAGTGAGTTGGGTGCCTGTAAGGGGACTGCTCTGAGCATCAGAAGCCAATGCTGGTGTCATACGGGGTTCAGGACTGGGTGCATGCAGAAGGGAAGGAAGCTTGGACTCACTCGCATGGTAGCTCAGTGTCTAGCGAGGAGGTGGATTGCCTTAGCTGCAGGTTTCTCCTCGGAGATGTGGGCAGGGCTGCAGCTGCAGCGTTACTTGGAAGAGAAGCAGAGAAGAGACAGATTATAAATCATGACAGATGAGACGAAGAGCAGATGTGATCGCTACCACCATAAAGGACATCAGCAGAGCAGCTTGGTTTATCTGGCTCATTAGACATGCAGCGTAAGCATTTGGATGCAGAGGGGGGTTTTGAATATATTTAGTGTCTCAAGTTGCTGTCCTCATAAAATCTTTCTCTTTTCTTCTGGACTGTAAACTTGTGCATGCTGTTCCATTCCCACATCTACATGGAGATGAATAGTCACTGAATAATCCATTCTGGGGCACTGGGAAGAGGGAAACAGAGTTAATCAGAGGCAATATCAGTGCTGACCAAAGAAAGAAATGTGGCTTAATTTCTTCTTGCTATTTTCATTCCTCAGATCTTTAAGACCCACTCCTGGCACAAGGCTGTCCCCCAGCAGCTCAGGAGAGAGTAGCCCTGACCTTGTTCCATCTTACACCTTCCATGGTCGTATACTGCTGGTCAGAGCAGCAGTAAAGCGCTTCCAAATCACATTCCCCATCCTTCTCTAACCCCATATATCTTAAATCACGTCAGGTTGAATGAGGACAGAAAGCGTATCCCTGTTGCTCTGTTGAGATCTTCTGTGTGTGTTAACTGTGTAGTCACTGGAGAGCTCACTGAAAGGTGTTGGTTTTGCCCATCCCACATTAAATATGCCAGCAGGCTTTTCACACTGCTCTTGGACAGCACTGCTTCTCTCTGAATATAAAGTAATCTGCTCCTGGCAACCAGCAGCCTCCTGAACTGAACAGAGACAAGGGAATAGCATCTTTACTCTCTGGATCTGGCTCTTGAACTCTCATTAAGTCAGGGACTGTAAGCATTTGGAAATGTTTTTTTCTCTCCTTTATTCTTCCTTTCTTGTTCTTAAATCATTTTAAGTGTCCTTTGTTACCTGAAATCTGAAGGGTGCCATTGGAGTTGTATGGTTTTCCTCTGCTACTTCTCTTGGCAGCTGGCTGCCGTTGTTTCATGTAGTGTAGAGATTCTCCAGGATCAGCTCCTGATGTGGATGCAGCTCTGTTATCCCAGATAGACTACAGGCAGACTCCTCCTCTGTCATAAGCCAAGTAGGTAACATAACCTGCGGCTTAGTCAGCCTGCCCTGCCTGCCTGGGGCTGAGGACATGGGACAAGGCTGAATTCAGAGCTTGTCCCTCTAGATGTGAGCAGGACTGTAGCTGTGCAGATGCTATTGGTTTTACGGGTGTTAAGGCACACCCTGGCAGTGAGGAAACATCGAGGGACCCTCTGACTTTATGAGATGTCAGAAACTTTCAAGTCCTCCATCACCAAGATGCTGTTACTCAAATTAAATTGCTCTTAAGGATAGAGCAGATGATGTTAAGTGATTCCCTTTCTGCTTTTCAAATGCTCGGAGTGGTTCGTGCAATGCTTTAGCTCTGCTTTACACAAACCATGGGTTTGCTGCTTTTACTGCTTTAGACTACACAAGGCCATGGGGAACAGTAATGAAGAGCTGGGAGTGAGCGTGATGACTGGATATGGATTCTTTGTGCAATGCTTTGTCTCCTGTAAAGCACAAGTACTCAGTCCAGCACTGCTGCAGCAGTAACATCATGGTTGAAATACTAAATCATGGTGTCTTCCTAAGACACTTGCTTCATGAACCCGGGGTGCTGGACTTGGTGTGCAGGTCTGTGGTCACGCATCTCTTGACGCATGGCTTGAGCCTTGTCTGGACTGGACTTGGTTTTGCAAGTCTAACCCATGCATCTGCTGATGTATGGATTGAGGCTTATCATCAGTACTATATAAAAGTCAGCTTGGATAATCAGGTATAGCCCATTTTCGCCTGGAAATCTCATGTTTAATGCCCAGAATGATGGGTTTCTAGTTTACAGTTGAGGCCATTGAGTGTTCCTCTGCAATTAAGATGTGAATGCATCAGTGCAAAGAAGACAACTGCTTCATGAAAAAAGCAAGCAGCAACCATGCTCCAAAGGTTTCTTATCCTGTTCATCAGGAATGTGTCTGCAGTTTCCTAAAGCAGCTAGAATTGGTAGCACACGTCTGCTGTGTCCTTGGTTACTGCTAGGCAGGGTGATGGGTTTTGATCATGGCTTGTCTCGCTGCAGTGAGATATGACCTGAGGGATGGAGAGGTTTTTCTTGCCTTTCAACTTGGCTGTCCCAGTTAGCTCAGCAAATTAAAGCAGGGTTTCATTCTCTAGGAAAGAATATCATGTGCTGAGGAGCATTCCCTGCTTTGTGTGAGTTTTCTTGTAGAACCTTAATTCCTCCCAGTTCACAATTACAACATCAGAGAGGAGCTAAAGCAATACATCAATTGTGGTGGTTCAGTGATCCATCAGGAGGAGCTCACTGAGCAGGGCTTGGCCTTTCTGCAGGCTGGACAGACAGCTTCTGAAAGCAAAGGCAGCTCTGGCTTTGTCAGGCTCTGTGCCCAGGTTATGAAATTGCACTCTGCAGAGCGGAATAAAATATGAACGCACGTCCCTTGGAAGAGCAGATCCACTGGGCACAGTGTCAGATCTCTGGAGTTTGGAATGGTTTTGTGGGATTAGCTGGAAGAAGGGAGATGTGGATGTAAATCAGGGCATTTGGACTTACGTGTGTTCAGAAGTGAGCGGGACTGATTCTCATTTACTGTGTTGCCTGGTTTTTACTTTGGTAGCGTGATGCCTTAACACCAGAGTCCTTTTACACCCTTTTAAATCTCTTTTACTCTGCCTGAGGGATAGAAGGGTGTAGAGGAAACACAGATCTGGGAGCTTCCAGGATTTTCTTCTGTGTTTCCACGTGCTCCATCACACCTCTTTGGTCACTTCATTAGTGACTCCTTGTCCCCTTCCATCTGTAGCACAAGGGACGGGGACACAGTGAGGGATGTGCTTGAGGTGCCAACTCCCTACATCACCTTGCTCTGCTCCCAGAGCTCTGTGTGCCTCAGCTTGGGTCAATAAGGGAGGTATAGGGACCACTGTTGAACCCAGCATCCCGTTGTGTCCATATGTTGTCTTCACTTACATTCTCCTTCCTATAGCTGCTGTACACATGCACCGGTTCGTGCTCTGCCAGGGCTTGGAAGGAGGAAGACTCATCTTTGTTTTATATATACATGTATGTGCACATATACACATCTATGTGCACCCCTGGCCGTTACAGGCAGCCTGTGAGAGCAACCAAATGCTGTCAGAGCCGAGCTGGCAGCATGGTTAACTTTTCACAACAAGAAACCTTACATTAAAAATAGAACAATCTCTGCTGCTAAACTGCAGCACTGAGGTTCAGAGCAAATCATTTCACTGCGCTCTCTGATGGAGATGTCGTTACCATCCTCTGTTAAAGCAAGAAGAAAGAAGCAACAGACAAAAAGCCTGGGCTGTTGTAGTCTGGTTTAGCACGCAGTTAACGTTGACAGAACAAGTGACTGCAAGTATTTATCAACAAGCCCAAAGCCAAGGTCTGGGAAACATTGCAGAGGGAATGTATTACGCGTGAGTACTGTACTTCAGTCTGGAATAGTTCGTACATGCCTTATTCATAAGAGCCAAAGCCATGCATATAATTACATGTAGGTAAATACCCTGCCAGCTGCAGCTGAGAAGCAGTATAGGAGCTAACTGGAACCTGGGCTTGCGTGTCAGATGGGACCTGCACTTCATCTCTTGCTGCAAAGAAAAGGCACATTAGAAGCTTCTGGATCTTCAGTTCGTGCTTAGGATTCATGTAGTGACAGCTTCGTTCAGAGCCTGCCCAGGTCATTTCAGAGTTTTCCATCCACAGGCAAACACCAGGCGTTATTTCCCCTTCTGCAGAGGTAGGGAGGGGTGGCTGCAGGGTTCCATGTGCAGCCACTCTCTGAGCTGGAGCAGAAAGCCATGGCTCCCAATGGGCAGCCCAATGAATCTCCCCAAGAAGGGCAATGAGCTGGTGGCTCTGAATTAACTTGCACCACCAACCTTCTAATGGAGGTAGCGTGTGGAATCATTGAGTCACAGAGTCCCAGGTTGGAAGGGACCTCAAGGATCATCTGGTCCAACCTTTCGAGGCAAGACATGACCTAGACTGGATGCCCCAGCACCCTGTCCTCTGAATCATAACAGTGTTCAGTGTTGGGGAGTCCACCACTTGCCTGGGCAGATCATTCCCATGGCTGGTTCTCAGCATTGGCTCTTCTCCAAACCACAAGTGCAGCGCTGTGAATCTGATGAGCTGTGGAGATGCACTGATTGTTCTAGAGCAATTCTAGGTTTTCATCATCTGGCTAAAGGGGGACAGATAACATCAAGCAGTTGCTGCGCTCCTTCACTTGCAGCTCTGTCGAGCCACACTCAAGCCCTTGTGTTTCATAGTCACTTGTTTCCTTCCGACCCATTTCTCCTTTCCGTGGGCATTCCTGGAGGTTCATCAGTGTAATGAGCAAGTGCATTTGTGTCTCTCCTTTCAAAGGCTGTGACCTGAAGTTCTCCCACTCCAGCGATGGGGAGCAAAGAGAGGAAGAGTGAAAGAAAAGCAAAGCAGCAAGCTGTGGATAACTTAAGGTGCTACAACCACTTCCAAGGCTCTACTGTTTTCAGAGCTTTTTATGTGTTGTCCCTTCTGTTGGTGCTCCATGGGAAGTTCTCACAGCACAGATGCATGTAAATCAGAGGCACTGCCCTGTGCACAAAGGCATCAAAGCTACATCTTGATGGGCAGAGTCACCATCTGAAGGAGCTTCTCTTTCTCCAGTGACGGGAAGCGTGGTGCTCTGGGATCCTGCCGTGGCATCTAAGAGTGATCAGTCCTATCAGTGCATATAAACATTCCAGACAACAGTTTATTATTTGCATTGGTGGTGCCTCTGTACATTTAATGGCATTTTGGAGAGAGGCACAATAGAATTACTGACTGGCTTATTACATGTAATGGGATGGGATGCTCTTTCACCTATCTTGGGGATCAAGTCCTGCCTTGAAAGCCAGCTTTGCTTTTCATCGCACTCCTCCAGCGGGCACATGTCCGTGTCCTACCAGTACCACCAGGTCTGGCAGAGCATCATGGAGCATGGATTCAAATGAATCCATGTATCATCGGTCCAAAAGGAGGTTCATTGGCAAAGCTGGGGGGGGGAGCCCTTGCCAAACACCTGGCCATGGCATTGGGAGTCTTTCCCTTTTCTTCTGAGACAGGAATCACTCTCCCTGGATGTGAATACGCTGGAAAAGCCCCACTGTTGTGAACATTTCTGTGTTCTGTAAGACTCGATGCTTGGCCATCCTGTGTACTTCTTTGCTTTATGAACTAGTGATGAGCTCGGAACGTTCCCTTGTCCTTAAAAGCCCTTTTAAAGCCGCAGTTGGTATCATGTTCTGTTTTCTTTGGCTGGAAGGGGTTTGATTGCTTTTACATGTAGTCCCATTAAGTTCCAGAAATGAAGTGGATTAAAAAGGGCTCCTTTGGGAATACCCAGAGTCTTAAAGAAGAATACAGATTTCTTGGCAAAACCAAGCAAACCACAACACCCCAGACCACTGAGGTCCAAGCATGGAGCTTTGGTGGCCTCCTCCCCTGCTTGCTGCATCTCCTGCTGTTACATCCACAGGCGCATCCATAGAATTACAGAACCCCAGCCTGGTTTGGGTTGGAAGAGACCTTAAAGCTCATCCAGTTCCAATCCCCTTTATACATTTATAGCTAGTCCAGGTTGCTCTAATCCTTGTCTTGAGCACTGCCAGGGATGGGGCAGCAGCTCTAACAGAGATGGTTTGCATTATGCTTTTCACCATGTCTTTGTGTGTGTGCAGAGAATCAGCTTCTGGCACCTTTGGGAAGCCTCAGCCATGTTGAGCTTTGGGAATTCCAAGCTGGAAGTCTGTGTGTTTAACAATTGTCAGTAGAAATCACCGTTAGCAAAGGAAGTTATTGCCTCTTTTATTATGCTTTGCCTTAACCAGGGCTCTGTGTAGCTCAGTTAATTTGCTTTGGTTGTCAACCTGGCAGCTCATGCCAGAAGCATCTTTAGTACCAGAAAGGCTGGAGAATGTACTTAGAAGGAGTTGTACAGAGAAATCAAAGTTGCTTCACTCTGCGGGACTTGTGACAGGGTAGAGAATGTGGTTGTCATGTAAAGAATGTGTGTTCAAAGTGTGGCCATGTTAAATATGTCATTTTCTAATGACCTCGGGATTGGTGGTGTGCGTTCCAGGTGTCACCCTCCAGGTCTCCTCTGCAAAATGACAGTCAAAGCTCTACGTGAAATTGTACCTCTGCTGTTGTAGTTGGGGGGTTTTGAGGTATCACTGATCACCAGTAATGCAGGAGGCAATCAGTTGGTGTTGAGAATTAACCTGGCTCTGTTTCCTAAAGCTGAAGGCTGAGCAGGAGAATGTTATCACAAGTTGTTGCTGTAACAAGCAAATCCTAATGTAGTTTTTCTTCTGGTTTCAGGAGTGGCCACACATTACTTGCCTTCTGGTTTTCCCGTCAAGAGGGAAAACTGAATCGACAGCAGACTATTGAACTGGGACATCACATTCTCAAAGCGCATATTTTTAAGGTAAGAAAAATGAACATGAAGACTTAGGCTAACCTCATCCCCCCTGCGTGTAACCTGCCAGCTCTGGCAGTGTTCAAGCTCTTCCTGGTTTTGGGTTGCTGTAAGAAGTGCGATTGCTTCAGGCTGCTGAAACGTGTAGAAAGGAGCTTTAGAAAATTGGGATAGAAGAAATCCATGAAATTAACCCATCCTTCAGACTGTGAATTCAGCAGATAGCCTCCTTACCTCAAACTGCTCTTGTACCCTAAGAGGTTTCCTCCCAGGTAATCTGTAACATTTAGGTTGTCAAGAGAAAATGTGATTGTTATTGTCCGATGGTTGGTCCACACTCTTCACACAGACATTTAGGACCTGGGGAACTGAAAGGCAAGCTTCAATGTGAGCAGCAATATGACCCATAAACTAAGTATCATTCTTGTGCCAGCTGGCCCATACACCAGAAGGTTGGAAATCATAGAATCACAGAATCCCAGACTGGTTTGAATTGGAATGGACCTTAAAGCTCATCCGGCTCCAACCACGGGCAAGGACACCCTCCACTAGAGCAGGTTGCTCCAAGCCCTGTCCAGCCTGGCCTTGGAACACTGCCAGGGATGGGGCAGCCACAGCTCAAAAATGAGGCTGTATTTTTATCTGGTCCATATATGATTTTACAGACTGAAAAACCTTATATCCCTAGAGCAGATAGTTTCTGCCTTGTGTCAGTCATGTTGGGGCTATTTATTGAGCTCCCTATGCCAAATTCACCAGCAGGTGTAGTAGCAAAGTTTGGGAAGGCGATGGTTGGAGCAAAGGGGGAGGAACCCCGGATCAGCACATTACCCCCTCAGTGTATAATATTGAAACTTGGAGTTCCATTCCCAAGGCCACGTTCAGCAGTGAGTTTCCTCTTCAGCTGCCATTTACATTCTAAATCTGGTTCCAAATCTTCACACTTCCGTAGCAGAAACACGTACTAGGGTTTCAGGCTCTAAACTAATGCCACTTTCCATTAAGTGGACAAGTTGCCTGTAGATTCCAGATTTAATTGAGCAATATTTACAATAGGAGAAAATGCCAATTAGCATATGAAAAATATCAGCAGAGCCTTCTGTTTCACATCATCACTCGGCACGGTCCTTGGGTGCAGCAGGCCTCATATGTCTCGGTGACAGATAAGCATAACAGCATGTTGGTTAGAAGTACTATAGAGTTTCCGCAGGGTTTGGATTAGCTGGATTAAAAACACTGTAAAACTCTGTCTTTAGCTTGGCCTTGAAGAGGTTTCTTTTTATTCCTGTTTTGAACAAGTGTTTACTGAGGTTTGCTGAGTGAAACAGAAGCTGTATTAGGTGCTGAAGGAGCCATCAAGCTCATCATTGCAGCCCACGTTTAAGATCTCAAGAAAGCATTTCCGAGAGCATGGACACAGATTCCCATTCCTGATGTTCCTGACTGTATTTGTTTCTGAACAAACATGGTTTATTCCATTCAAGCTTTTCACTCTGCCTCATCTTTTGCTGCAGCCATTACCAGTACGGCCTGGGGTTTCTGCCAAGTAGGGAGCGTGTCAGGTCATCAATTCAGTGTGCTTCTCCTGAAGTTCTCATGTTATAATAGCAGCTTTCTGCAGGCACAAAGATCCTGATTTTGAAGGTATCTATGTAGGCCTGTTGCCACTGGAATTCCATTTTATGTACCCATCATGAAGGAGAGGATTTGAACAGAGCTAAAGCATTTTGGCCAGCCAGGGAGTTCTGAGAGCTGGGTTTAGAGACAAACTGTGATTAGAGCAGAAAACTTGTCCGTCCTTCCCCAATCCCTATTAGTTCGTATCCAGGGATACCTTGTGCAAGGTAATGATGGGACACTTGGAATTCCCAGGTGTAAAAAAGAGACAAGGTGATGACCCAACACACGGGTGGCAAGAAGCTTTCACACTCCCCTCTTCCCTTCATGGCTGAGATCTGCTGGGTTTCCCTTTTAAACACAAACATCTCAAACAGCTTGGGAACCAAAACCCCCAAAAGTACAAGTGTTTTGGTCTTCAAAAGCAATTGCCAGTCTTAACAGCAGCATATGGAAACCCAGCTTGGAAAGCCTGGCATGGAATGAAAGGGCATGATGAGAAATGTGCAGTAATGATACAAGAAGACTCAAACTCCAGGCTGATGTCTGTTTTACCAGTCAACCAAAGGGAAGTCTTTAATTCCATCTTAGTTAAAACGTTAGTAATCAAGAAATAGGTGTCCCTCATCCCCACTGCTGGTATTTCAGTTTGATCCAGCTGGGATTTGCTTTTCCTGAAGGCTTCAAAAGGGATCTAAGAAAGCAATATGTGATCTGTAAAATGAGAAATAGAATCATAGGATGGTTTGGGTTGGAAGGGACCTTAAGATCACCCAGTTCCAACACCATGCCATGGGCAGAGACACCTTCCACCAGACCAGGCTGCTCAACTAGCGCAGATTTGTTTCAGTATCTGAATGAGAATGGTATTGAAAGAGTAAATATCACCTTTTATGTCTTGCACTGATATCTATGGGTATGTATTCTAATCCAGTGGTTAAGATTTTTATAGCTTGTATGATTATTCACAGATGGCTATTCTGAGAATACATACTACTTCCCTTGATCTTGATGGTGACTCAAACAGCTTATTTCTGGGTTTGGTACTATTATAGCTATTTTTAAGTTATTTTAACTGTTGATTATCAAATTGGGTTTCCATTTGCCCAATTGTACTGAGTTCACTGAAATTTAATAGTGGCCTCTAATGTCCTGCATTGTGTCATTTCCAAAGTGGCGTTTAATGGTGGCTAAAATTCCTGAGCTCTTTTTCCGCCTCTCTCCACAAGCAGATATTTTTCTCCCTTTAGCTGCCTGAATTTTGAAGGGAACAAGCACAGGGAGCTGTTATTTATAAGAGCTTGTCTGATCTGTTGCTTCTTGCCATGGTAAAACCGTTTCAAGTGACAAATCTGTTGATGGCTGGTGCGATGCTTCAGAATATCTTTCACACATAGGTATTAGAGGTCTGCAGCTGAGTCCAGCAGTGGGCTTAGATGATGATTCCTGCACATCTTCCTTTAGAGGAGACAAATCCCACCTTCTGCTGCTGGCTTTCCCCCCGCCACTCCACACCATCCGTGTCAGTCTGTCATACAAAAGTGAGATGGGATCCTGCTGCTTTGCACAGCTAGAAGTGACCACGCGGCGTTGCAAGGAAGGTAGAAATTAGGGTTTGCATATCAAAACAGGATTAAAAATGTCTGTAGGGTTTCCATGGAAACAGCAGGCTTTAATGGTAAATCGATGGCAGAACAGCAACACAGAGAGTGTACCCACATCACACCATGAAGCTCGTTGCTGGAGTTGCAAACCCCATTCCTCACCTCTTCCATCCAGCTGTTTGCTCCCATCTGTTGGCTCCAGAGCAATCCTTCAAGAGGAGGGAGGGAAGCCTTCTATATATTCCATGTAGTGTGATCATGGACGTCAGCCAGAAGGGTTGGAGACAGTCTGTTGTGTGATAGGGGAATGCCATTCTAGGCTGAGCTTGATAAACTGAGCTTGATAAACTGATAAGATAAACTTCCTCAGTTTATCTTATTGGGAGCAGATATGGTCATCTTGTGTAACAGTTTGGATAATAACTGTGTGAATCAGTTCTGCCAAAATGAGGTGTTCTTCACTGAAAGAAAATAATGAAAAGAAGCCTGCTCTGCTCCTTAGCAGGAGACTGAGTGGGTTTGGGTTGCTCACAGTTTAATCCTGCCTTTCCTAGAGGGAGGAAATGGCTACCGTACCTTTGCAAGTTATTTCCTATAGCTGTTAGTGCCTTGAAACTCTCTGAAGTCCAGAGACCCGAAAGGATCTACCCTGTGTAGCTGAGCATGTTTGAAAGCTTGGATCTAAGTCATCTTTTCTCTTTTAGGGGCTGAGTAAAAAAGTGGGGGTATCTTCCTCCATCCTGCAAGGGCTTTGGATCTCCTACAGTACGGAAGGTCTTTCCATGGCTTTGGCATCTCTGAGGAATCTCTACACCCCAAACATAAAGGTACTGGAGGAGGAGAGCTGGGAAGCTGAAGCTCCCAGTTCATTGTAGCTGCCTGCCTATGGCAGTGCTCCTATCCAGGCAGTGCTGAGCATTCCCATGAGCTGGAGAGAGCCCATCAGTTCAGTTGGGATTGTGTTACTGTCCCAATGAGCCCTCAACATTTCTACTTTAACCAGGGGTCTCCTTCGAATTGCAGTGAGTGAACAGGGAAGTTGTGCCTGTGCAGAATGGTTCACTTGAGGTTTTCCTCCCCAGAGCTGTGGGATGTGATAACTGGCGTTGGAATTTGACAGCCCCATAAAGGGCTGTCACAGGCACTGACTCGGAGGCGACACCAAACTCAACAGCACGTGCTGCCATGCTAGCTCAGACGCTTCATGCCCATTTGCATTCTGAGGGTGAATGTGTTTGATTAAGTGACTTCCTCTCTATAGCAGAAGGGATCTCAGACACAGGTTTCCTGGAAGGAAGTTCACCCCAGCTCCTTCTCATACAGGCAAGGTGAGCCTGGGGTCTGTCCCCATGTCCCTTCCTTGCTGCTCTCTCCAGCAGCAGACAGAGCCTGTTCTGGTGCAGCCAGGTGCAGAGGGAGCTGTGCAAGCCTGGCAGTGCAGTAGGACAAGCAAAGCCATCCCGAGAGAGGATCCCACGGGAAGGATGGTCCATTGAGTTATTTAAGGTCCATCCTCCTGTGAAAGACGCTGTGTCCCCAGCTGCAGTGTGGATGTAGTGACTTTGTTCTGCACCATTCAAGCCAATTAACAAGCCCTCAGGGGAAGGATTAAACTCTTCCTTCTGCCTCAGATGGGACCATCTATTTGGCAAGTGTTTCTACTCAGCATTTTAAGTCCTTTGCTATTTGCTTGGAGATATGCCCGAGCCCCTGCTTTACATTCTGTCTTTGCCCTCACAATAAATCAGTGTCTCTCCATAAAGCCCACCTAACAGGAGCTCTTCTTTCCCTCCGCAGGTCAGTCGGTTGCTGATTTTGGGAGGCGCAAACGTGAATTACCGCACTGAGGTTCTCAACAACGCCCCTATTCTCTGTGTCCAATCTCACCTGGGCTACACTGAGATGGTGGCTTTGCTCTTGGAGTTTGGGGCCAACGTAGACGCTGCTTCGGAAAGTGGCCTCACTCCTCTTGGCTACGCGGCCGCTGCTGGATTCCTGAGCATCGTTGTGCTGCTCTGCAAGAAACGGGCTAAGGTGAAGTGACCACGTTCCTCTAAGAGCTGATTTCAACTGGTCCATGTTGGTGCAAGGCAGGGCACAAGCTGCAGGCAGGACGCATGATGCTTACTGTAAAGAATATCCTCCAGGATTCTGCTTTGCTTGAGGTCCTTGAACCGCACAAGGTTAAAATGCCACCATTGCTCTTGCGGCATGGGGCATTCTTGAGATGCCTCCTTGAGACACATTTTCCAAACACTCCTCTTAGACTGATCCCAGAAAACCACCCTTTGTTTAGCTTTGTGGTGAGTGTTTGGAGTCTTAATTGTACAGCATGAGTCAAGTTTCGGTATGTTGTTGAAGAAGACAATTGCACTGATTTTTGAAGTGGAGCCTCCTGGAAGCAATTTGTGGTTGCTCTGTATGTTTAGCTGCAGTTCAGAAAGCAAAACATGGGTTTGTATGGTTCTGCTATGAAACTTGGGATGGCTAAAGGGCACGGTTAAATCTTGCCGTGTTGTTTGTAATAATGCAAGGACAGTATGAAGGAAGAAAGGAATTCTGCTTTTGTTGGGGTATTTTGAGATGGGTGACTCCCTGGCACTCCTTGGTAAGAAGCAGCATTCCATCCCAGAGAAAAGGAATATTTAAGCTACACAGTGAAGCACAAAAGTCCTGCCTCTCATAGCTTTCCTTGAGTATCCCTAATTGTATTGAGGAGATAGCCCCAAGCCAGCCGGGTTTGGTTTGAAGGCTGAGATGTTTGATTCTTGCATAGAAAGCTGCAACACTGACTGCTGCCTGGGTTGAGAAATGAGAAATGTTAATATATTAGTTACATTAATCTACTGTAAGAAATATCTCTCGTATGTATTATATTGCTATCAAATCAGTGGAATGTCTTGATATAATCATTATTTCTCATATTTATAATAGGAGTAATGAGAAATAATATGGTGCAGAGCACTGCAAGGGTTTACTGGCAGGAGGACAGTCCCTGTCCTATTTCTCCAAGGTACCGGTATTGGGGTAGGACCTAGAAATCCCAGCTGATGTACTCAGGCATCGAGTGAAAGCCATGCCCTGTCCTGAAAAGCCAACCAGAGAAGTTCCAATAGGGCTGCCAAGCGCCATCTCTGTTTCCAATTGACTTCTGCCTGCCCTGGGTTCATGTCAGTGCATTCAGCTGCAGGCTGAGGCACTTCTGTGTCTCTCCAAAGCAATAGTATCTGGAAAACCGGCTGGTTTTCCTTGTGTGGATTTGGATGAAGGCAGTGAGAGCAGTGTGTATGATTTCAGTCCCTGGGAAACACAACTTCAGGACACGAAGGGGAAAAATGCTTTTGCAGCCATTGAGTCTGCAGGCAGCTGATGAAAGCTGAGGATTTAATGGTAACTTACCCAAACCAAGCATTTGTGGCCAAGAGGATGCCTAAGCCTGGGGCAGAGTTCTTCGGGGATGGTTGTTTTCTGGTCGTGGAAGGGATGATTGACCAGAAAAATGCACGCATTGCACATGTGGCAGGATTTTGAATCCAGGATGGAAACTCTGAGAAATGGAGGCATTTTGCCTGTGAATTGGTTTAATTGTGTTTTGCCATCTCTTTCCAAGGTGGATCATTTGGACAAGAACGGTCAGTGCGCTCTGGTTCACGCTGCTCTCAGAGGACACTTGGAGGTGGTGAAGTTCTTGATCCAGTGTGACTGGACCATGGCTGGGCAGCAGCAGGGAGTGTTTAAGAAGAGCCACGCCATCCAGCAGGCGCTGATCGCTGCAGCCAGCATGGGTTACACCGAGGTAAGACCTAACCAGCACAGCACTGCCTCTACGGGGTGGGAAACCAAGGTCTGCTTATGTTTGCTAGCCAAAACATTGACCAGAGAGGGTCTTGAAGGTGGATCAATATCTCTATCCTACTCTTCCTTCCCTTCCCAGGCAGCAGGGTTCACAGATCCTTGGCAATCTCTTTGATCCGGGCAAATGTCCAAGAGAGGAAGCATAACAAGCCTTTAAGTTGTTAGAATAAACCTTTAAGCAAAGGCGGATAAACAGCATGCAGCTAACGCTGCTCCTCTGGCGCTGTTAAGGGAGTGTGAGACCATGTAGCTTTGGACTGTATGTCAGGGAGGAGGCAGAAGAGCCAAAGAGCTTCCTCCTGTCACATTGATACAGATTTGTGGTGTGGGAAATGATGTATAGAATTGCTGAGATTGGAAAAGAACTTTAAGATCAGAGTCCAAATGTTAACTGCCAAGTCAACCACTGCCGCTGGTCCCTCAGCAGAGCCCCGGCCCGCAGCATCCCGTTCTCCTTCTCCATCCCTTGAGGAGGGGTTTCTCTTTATCCAAATACCTCCTTCTGGCTTCACCTCCTCCAGAGGCACATCCATTGCATGCGTCAGGTCATTGCAGCAGGACAGACACAGTTCTAAGGACCTGACACTACACAGGCTCACCATGCGTGGCCATATCGAGACACTTGGATGGGTTTGGGGTTTGCCTTTACCAGGTTCAGTGACTGATCTCTGGAAGAATATTTACTTGAGCTCAGGGTGCCAGGCAAAGGCTGTTCCTTTTCCTCTGTGTATTCAGGGCAGCTCGTGTTAAGATGTCAGCAGTTTATACATAACACGTTTGTGAGCTGACATCTCGTTTGGTTTCAGATTGTCTCCTACCTGCTCGATCTTCCAGAAAAAGATGAAGAGGAGGTGGAGCGAGCCCAGATCAACAGCTTTGACAGCCTGTGGGGAGAGACAGGTGATTTCTGTAGCTGCTGTAGCTGCTTCTTGCATGTCAGTGTTTGTATTTATGGGCTCCCCATCACCTGATGCATCCTGATCCCTGGCATTGTTTGGATGAAGGAAGAAGGATCAGTTCCTCTGCTTTGTTTTCAGGTGCCAGGGTGGAGCTTGCACTCAGCTGTTAAATTACCATTCATTTTCCTATAGCTTGGCATTATTTAGCACCTGGTAATGAAACAAATGTTCTTTTGTACAGTACTGTATGTTTATATGGATGGGTATAAACCAGACACCCTGCTTTCCTAACTTCAAATGAAAGCAGTCATCCGCCCCTTCCACTCCCTAGAGACGATCCTCACCATCATCTGCATTTCTTGAGATACTCAAATATGGAGTTGTTGAATTTAACTCCAGTGACCTCATCAATATTATCCACAGTCTTTTGTACTCACCTCCCTAATCTCCTTGTATCCCTGGTAATGTTCCTGTCAAGTTAATACACCAAGGTAATGTTCCTCTCTGGGTAACAGAGCACTGACTCTGATTCTGACAGCCTTGCTCGCTAACATCGTGATCCAAGGGAACAGACTGTGGCTGGCATGTGGCTTGGTCTTAGGTCAGGTTGTTTCTGGGTAGACAAGGGCAGGGGGAAGTGGGATTATCTTTTGAGCTGGTTTGTACCCTGTACCTTTCAAAATGCAGCCTTATTGGAGCCTGGTAATCATATGAATCCTTGACTGGTTTGGGTTGGAAAGGACCTTAAAGCTCATCCAGTTCCAACCCCTGCCACGGGCAGGGACCCCTTCCACTGGAGCAGCTTGCTCCAAGCCCCTGTGTCCAACCTGGCCTTGAACACTGCCAGGGATGGGGCAGCCACAGCTTCTCTGGGCACCCTGGGCCAGCGCCTCAGCACCCTCACAGGGAAGAGCTTCTGCCTAAGAGCTCATCTCAGTCTCCCCTCTGGCAGGTTCAAGCCATTCCCCTTGTTCTGTCCCTACAGGCCCTTGTCCCAAGCCCCTCTCCAGGTTTCCTGGAGCCCCTTTAGGCACTGGAAGGCAGAATGAATGGAATCTACCAGATAATACTGCCCCTGAGCTTTAAAGGACAAAGATAGAGGGGTGGGTTGTCTGGCGGTGGCCAAGCTGCTCTGGGCCACTTGCAGGGCATGACCGAGCCAGGTCCTGCTCACACAGGGCAGAACTGAGTAACAAGGACATTGTGCCATTATTAGTGGAAATCAGAGCAACACAGACAAGCAATTTAAAAGTGCCCCAAGGGTGTCATGGGAGAAAAAGGGAATGGGATATGGAATTAGCCAAATGAAATGACTGAGCATTGGTAATAGGACAATGGCTTTGCTACCAGTGAGCTCCGAGTTTGGCGTGGTGACCACACAGCTCCTCCACAATGTTCTCTGGTGTTTGGGTCCAGAGAGACGATCTTGTGAATAGGATGGTGATCCAGATGCCTTCAGTTTTTGATCAAATGCACTAAGTTGTCTCCCCACAAAGTAACCTCATGGGCAGCATCAGACGAACTACAGATGAACTTGAGTGAAGATAGTCCTGGGTTTCTGGATGAACCTGGAAAGCCCGGTATAAAGCCATAGGTCTTCGCTGAGCTGGTGTCCAACTCTTCTCCCTGACAACATCCAGCTCTTCTCTCCCCTCTTCCCATGTGTCCTGGGCAGCTCTGTCGTTCCCAGCCTGCCCATTTCCTTGAGGACTCTTCAGCAGAAGCTTTTTCCATGTCTTGTTGTCCCCCTTCCCATACCTTTCCCTGAACAATGCCAGAAGCTGGACACACAGAGACATCTGAGAGGGGTTTCTGAGTAACTGGGATAGGTGGGAATGTGGATTTGTGCCTTACAAATCACAAGACTCCCCTTCACATTGTTTGCTTCTTATTACTATTTTCCCCAAAGTAAATAGCAAATTTAGATAAATTTGAAGAGAAATGGTGGTTTCCACCTCAAAATAACAATCTGCTCTAAACATCTGAATCATGCCTTGTCTTTTTTGGATACTTATTACTCGTGAGTCTAATCTTCTGCAGAGCAGAGCTGACTGCCTGGCTTGGTGATGTCAGCCTGATATCATCCGAACGGCAGTGCCAAGTTACATCATAAGTTCAGGAATTGCTGACAGCACGCTGTATCCAACTCCAGATGGAGTATTTCCCCCTGGGACAAGCCTAATACCAAAGCCTAGCACAAAAGTATCTGAGTCACTTGTAATAACTCCATCAGAGCTGGAGGTACGAAGAACAACTCCATCAAGCTGCTCTTGTCTTGCTGCCAAGCTGTGAAACAGATCCACGTGCTGTATAGGTGCAATTTAATGATTCCTTCTCCAGATAAAGTTGTTTTTCCTTGAAGAAAACAGGCTTGCCCTGCACAACAGCAAGGGCAGAATGTGCTGTTGCACATCCCCGGTGTTGGAGACTGTGGCTTGTTGCTCGCTGATGGATAGAGGGGAGCACGTCCACACCTGAAGCTTCTCTCAAGTTCTGTTTGGGCTGTGTTTTGAGACACACAGCAACTGTTCTCCACTGTTCATGCCAAGACTTTGTTATTGCACAGTGAGTTGTTCTCCTGGCACTGCATCCTCATAGAAAAGAAAGCTGCAAAATGAACGTGCCTGTTTTCCAGCCCAGGATCCTGGTCGCTGCTCCTTGGCTGGCTTTGCCGGACTCGCCTTGTTCATGCTGGGCCACAGGAGCTCTCATGCAAACAGTAAAACTTCAAACAAAACCATTTCTCTCCTTTCTCCCATCACCTTTCCTTGGCTTTTCCGGTCTCTTCAACACACAGGTTTTGGAGACCAGTGGCTGTCGGATGGCCAATGATGGTGTCAGAAACAGGCTGCTAAGTCTTCTAAGAGATGACTTGAAATTGGCCATGGTTGATAAGGAGTGCTAAAAGGCTGAAATGAGCAGGTCCTTCTAGAATCTTTTCCTGAAGTAGTTTGAGCTTTTGGGCTTGGACAGTTGGGTACCAGCCACTGGATAGTGCTGACCATTGGACACCAGCATGGGATTGAAGTGACAAGCAATGGAGTTGGAGTTTGGGGATGTCAGAGTCACTTTGGTGAGAAGGCTGGAGGCACAGGGTACAGGTACAGCTGGAGGGACCTCAGGGGGTTATCTAGTCCAACCTTCTGTTCAAAGCACAAGCATGAATGAAGTCTGAATGTACCTCAGTGATGTGATCTCCTGGGGTCCAGTTGGACTGAACTCCCTCCTTCCACCCCTCATTGTTTCTCCATGTCTGAGGGTAGATACTTGGATATCTGCACATGGCACAAGACGAGCTTGGAGAGCTTCCTCTCAGCAGCAGGCAGCAAACCCAGGTCATGAGCATGGAACCTTCCTGAAGCTATAAGGGCTGAAGGCTGAGCAGCACAGAGGCTTTTGAGCTTCCCTTGAGTTGGAGCTGCAAAGGAAAGGCTGGGGCTGCGTACCCTCACTGGTTGCTTTAACCCTGAGGAACACAGTAGCAAAAAGACATCAGTGCAGGTCGAGTGGGTTGTAAGGCAGAGTGGAGAAGGATATGCCCATGGATCAAACCATCCTGTTCCAGTAGTCTTTTCCATTTCCTGGTGAACACCAAACACGTTGGTGATTTACAGGCATTTCATTGTTGCAAACCTAAGTCATTTTGACGTGAGATACCTCAAATTAACCTGCAACATCTCGAGTGCAGGCAGGTTTAGAAATAGAACCCCAGAGCCCTGCGTACCAATTGCTTTGCTGTGCACATTAGACACCATCCTCCTTCTATATTTGTAGCTTACATTTAAAACCCACATGGATCTGATTATAGATTTTGCAGCATGTTCTACTTGTGGCAGCGAGATGATTTTTCCCTTTAACTCTTGCTATCTCTCAGCCCCAAGAGAAGCAAACTCGACCATAATGTGGAACAGAATAGAGAATTAATTAAATCCCCCAACGTGAACAGTGTTGCAGTTGGAAACCCATCAACACCTCGTAATCAGCCATCCCACAGCACTGCACTTCAGAGGAAAAACAAGCTACGTCAGTTCGAAATAGACTCCCACCTTCTGCTCCAACTCCTACGAGAAGGAGCGGAGCATCGAGGCAGAGGAGCTGTGCTCGAGTGCACATAAAGTTAGGGAGAGGAGGGGAGGAACTGAAAAGTCTAAAATTAATACCAAAAATGAGTCAAAAGCAGGTCCTGCACTTGGAACTATTTTCAGATGGAATGTGTCTTTTCTAACCCAACCATACTTGGAGTTAACGGTGCATTTTGTCAGGGGAAGAGCTCTAAAGCTCTACCCACCTGTAATACTGTGAGCATCTGTAATGCTGGAAATGAGAGGTGGATTTGGGTTTGCACAGAGACCCTTGCAGGTGAATTATGCTGCTGGCTGCTTGTTTGGACAGAGAAAAGCCACAAATCTGCCTGACATCCAGTGGCTGGCAGTGATCTGGCAGTGCCTCCAGCTTCATCCCTCACTTGCTCTCTTGTAGTCATGGTGGGATGAATCAAGGGCAGGTTGCAGAAGATCTTGTCGAGGCAGCACGTACCTAAAGACCTGTTATTTCTCTGGACATAGTGCCCCTACTAAAACACACTTAGTATTGGCAGCCTGTGGCTTTTCCTGTGGGGAAACCTGCAGGAGACACAGGGGCAGATGATGAAGGTTTCATGAGACAAGGCTCTACATTGTGGTTCCCATCCAGTTTCACAGTGTCTTAAAGAACATAGTAAAAGCTGATTGTCCCCATCAGCCTCTTTCCATAACGTTGTGAGATCTTTTCTTGGAAGAGTTAACCTTTGAAGTATATTAAAATGACAAGAGCTAGAACTGTACTGATCCAACTGATTTAGGTACTGATCCAACCTATTCTATGATTCTGTAAGTGTTCAAGGCCAGGCTGGATGGGGCTTGGAGGAAGCTGCTCTAGTGGAAGGTGTCCCTGCCCATGGCAGGGGGTTTGGAACTGGATGAGCTTTAAGGTCTCTTCTAACCCAAACCAGTCTGATATTCCATGATTTTCATTGTTCATTTTGCCTGTTGTGAGATACGTTTGGCATTTCAGACGCCATCCCTTCGGCACCCAGCAGAAGGACATACCTCCAGGTAGGAGAAACCCCCGTGGTGGGCATGGCCCTTTCCCTTCACTGCTTCCCTCTGTCCTGCAGCTCTGACGGCAGCAGCTGGGCGAGGGAAGCTGGATGTGTGCCGGCTCCTCCTGGAGCAGGGAGCTGCTGTGGCACAGCCCAACCGCCGCGGGGTCGTTCCGCTCTTCAGCGCCGTCAGACAGGGCCACTGGCAGGTGAGTGGGTTCTTTACACTCTCAGGATGGTCTAAAACGTTGGGTCAGCGCATCCCTTCCGTCTTGCTGAAATGTGGGTGGAGAAGACAAGCCCAAGCTGTTCTGGAAACTGATGGGAGTGAGAAGAAGTGATATTGATGCTTCAAACACCTTGAGCACCTTGTGTTTAAGTCCTGTGTTATCTCACCATTTGGGAAGCAAAGAGGGTGTTCTTGACTTAAGAGGTCGTTTTTCCTGTCTTTGTATCTCTGTTGCTTCTCCTATATCCCAGCAGTAATCCCAGAGGGCACCATGCCTTGGTGAGGTGAGTTTTCAAGGCAAGAGCTCTGCTCTTATTGGCTTCAGCTTGGTCTCTACGTAGTGTAGCGGAATGGACTCAGTCGGAGATCAATGTGATCAGACAAAAGCCATTTATTATAGAAAACTAACTCTTTATATACTATTTCTTAAAGTTGTTTGCACTAACTTGGCCCATTGTGGTTGGATACATCTCTTTAAGGCCCTTAACAGCTAACATAGAATTGGTTAAGCACAGGCGTGAGAACCTGACCTTCACAGTTTTCCAACAGTGCTCAATTTAGCAACTCAGTCAATTCCAGCTCCTTCTTATCTTGCTGGGATTCTCACTCCCAGCGCCTCACTCCCATCCTCCTTCACCTTTAGTTGTCCCTCGGTTCATGTCGAACTTCACATAGGCACTTGCTGATCTGGGTATGTGGCCATTCTTTGCCAGAAAATCATCCACAACATAGAACATGTGTTCTCTCTTCATGTGTTGCAGATTGTAGATCTCTTGCTCACGCACGGCGCCGATGTGAACATGGCAGACAAGCAGGGCCGGACGCCGCTGATGATGGCTGCATCTGAGGGACATCTGGACACAGTGGAGTTTCTGCTTGCACAAGGTTAGAGCACGGGCTTGGAAGGGTCTTGGAGACTGGCCCAGCGAGTCCCACCCGGCTGTGTTCTGCACAGCTGGAGTTTGTAATGTCAGGGTGGTGGATGGGGCAGTGGGAGATGTTCTAAGCACTGAATCCAGCTTATTGGAGAGCCAGACTAGAACAGTCTGAGTGTTAATGTGGTGCCTTTCGTTGTCTGTGTTTGGTGCTTACAGCCTCAAAACCATGCAGTTGAGTTAGGAATAAGATAACATCGGTGTCTTGCGCGTTAAGAGTATGCCCTTGAACCATGATTGGAGCTTTCCCCAATCAATAAGTGATGTGATTAAACAGGGGAAGTTCAGGTTGGATATAAGGAAGCTCTTCCCTGTAAGGGTGCTGAGGCGCTGGCACAGGGTGCCCAGGGAAGCTGTGGCTGCCCCATCCCTGGCAGTGTTCAAGGCCAGGTTGGACACAGGGGCTTGGAGCAAGCTGCTCCAGTGGAAGGGGTCCCTGCCCGTGGCAGGGGTTGGGACTGGATGGTCTTAAGGTCCTTTCCAACCCAAACCATTCTCGATTCTATGATTGAAATGTCAGCATCACCATGGAACAGGCAGGCAAGACTCAAGCACAGAGCCAGAGCTTAGGATGTGTTTTAACACTTCCATTTTTAGTGCTAGTATTGTTGCCCATGTCTTTGAGACCACCATCAGCAGGAGGGGAAGGCACTGACACAGTCAAAGATTTAATGTATTTGCTGAAAATGAGACAGAATTGGTTTGAAGATAGTCTGCTCTCCAGCTTTGCACTCACACAGTCAGTTTGCTCAGTACTTTCAGTGTAATAACTCTGCTTCAGGAGGAGTTACTCAGCCAACAGGAACATGTTTCAGTTTTACTCATTTCTGCTGTGCATATTTGAGGTGAGTCAGAGCAGCGCACTGCCTGCAGCCTGTGAACATGATTATTCTTATTTCTGTAGTTCCATAGAGGTTCTTTTTTCCCCTTTTTTTGACAAATAACCAGTGGGAGGTTTTTGTTTGTTCAGGTAATTTTCCATTAATTTTTGGCTACCTGGTAGTTGTAAGAGCACTTCTTCACTGTAAAATTGCCAGGCTTCCAAGGACAAGCTTCTCATTCTCTGTCTGTCCTGAGCCCCAGGCCAGTGGGATCCTTGCTGTCCCCTGCATAGGGATGTGTGTAACCTGCACAGGGATGTGACAAAGATCACGTTGAGGCAGGAGTGTCTTAGGAACTGATTCAGTTAAATCTTTTCTGATGTTCATCATGCTTCCCTGGTGCTTCAGACACTGAGCACCCAAGAAGTCCAAAGAAAACTATCTTTTTTACTTTAAAAGGTCCATTCTTCTTAATAGCCTCAGAAAGTCCCCTAAATATGCTATAACACATGGTCCTGAAAAGTTAGCACAAGCCTGGGCAGAGTATAGTGATAGATGATGTATTTTAATTAAAAGGCCTTTGACAATCCCATTCAATGTTTCATTAAAATCAAAGCGTGTGAATCATAAGCCATAAGCATTAATTAGTGTGTTGCAAAGCAAATCTAATTTGGCTGTACTTGATTAACACAGGCAGCGTTTGTAAACACTTTTTATTAACAGAGTTGCAATCATCAATCAATTTGAAATCCGGATTTTGAGAGGTACCTGCTGCTCTCACTGAACACCCAGCAGTAACGCACGTGTGAATGGGGAGTTAAACTTCCCTGGCAGCAGCTCTGCTAAAGCTCATACTTACACAATTGTTGTGTTACACAATCATAGAATGGTTTGGGTTGAAGGGACCTTAAAGCTCCTCCAGCTCCAACCCCTGCCACGGGCAGGGACCCCTTCCACTGGAGCAGCTTGCTCCAAGCCCCTGTGTCCAACCTGGCCTTGAACACTGCCAGGGATGGGGCAGCCACAGCTTCTCTGGGCACCCTGGGCCAGCGCCTCAGCACCCTCACAGGGAAGAGCTTCTGCCTAAGAGCTCAGCTCAGTCTCCCCTCTGGCAGGTTCAAGCCATTCCCCTTGGCCTGTCCCTACAGGCCCTTGTCCCAAGCCCCTCTCCAGGTTTCCTGCAGCCCCTTCAGGCACTGGAGCTGCTCTAAGGTCTCCCCTTCAGGAGCCTTCTCTTCTCCAGGCTGCCCCAGCCCAGCTCTCTCAGCCTGGCTCCAGAGCAGAGCTGCTCCAGCCCTTTCACAAAGCTAAACAATTCCCGATGCTTGTTCCATTTGGAGAGAGCTTGATTCTGAATCTCATTTTCCTGCAAGAATCACTCCCTTGGTGTTTTTGCTGCCTTGGCGTATGTGGTACATGTGAATGCTGCTCCTTGCTGGCTGCCTTCTGCCTCTGACACTCTTGCATTTAGCCAGTTCATTTTCTTAGGGAAGAAGCAGCTCAGCCCTTCTCAAAAGCAAGCTTTACCCACACAAATGTTTCGCACTGCAGCAGGGATCAATCCCTTGAGGTCACCTTAAGCCTCTTGCCCTCAAAACCATCCATTTGTTTCCTGTCTGACTGCCTTAATGCTAAATAAGTCAGAGATCCCTGAAGGAGCAAAAGATGCCTTCAGGGTCAAGCAGAGGTTCTGCTGGGAGCCACGGCAGCATCAGGAGCTCATGCCCCGGCTGCCTTGGAGGAGTGTGTTGGCATTTCTCTTTGTCCACTCACTTAGATCATCAGCTTGTATTGCCGCAGTGATACCCTCAAGTCTGTGCATGTCACAGTGTGGAATGGTGCATCTCTTCCACTGGCCTGGGAAAGGAGTGGGAAGTTCGAGTGATGATGTGGCTTTCCAGCCTGCCCTTTTATTGCAGGAGCTGTCTTACCTGCTCCAGGAGAGTCAGAGGGAAAATGCAGGAGGAGACTTTGACAGTTTGGTGGCAAGAAAATAGCTGGTACAAATAAGGAATGACATGAGGCTTTATCCTGCTTTGCTGAGCAAAGGTTGGCCTTGGGGGGTTGAGGAGCTTTCACAGAGCTTCAGAAGGGTTTCTGGGTGCAGTGTGGGCAATGTGGGAGAAGGCTGGCAAGAATTTGGGGTTTATGTTACAGAATCATGGAATGGTTTGGGTTGGAATGGACCTTAAAGCTCCTCCAGCTCCAACCCCTGCCACGGGCAGGGACACCTTCCACTGGAGCAGCTTGCTCCAAGCCCCTGTGTCCAACCTGGCCTTGAACACTGCCAGGGATGGGGCAGCCACAGCTTCTCTGGGCACCCTGTGCCAGCGTCTCGCCACTTTCATAGTGTCATATTGTCGTCCCTTAGCCTGTACCCTGGAGCCAGTGCCCCTCTGTGTCACACCGCGCTGTCCAGTGTCATTTCTCCTCTCATTTGGAGGCATGCAGTGAGCAGGATGCTGCAATGGTGCTGGGAGCTCTGGGTGGAGGTTTCAGAACATCTCCCAAGCAACTGCTCCTGTGTCGTGCTCCTCCACAACACGGAGCTGTGCAGGAGGGAGGACCTGTCAGCTTGCTGTCAGCGGGGCGATGGGTGCGAACCGGGGGCTATGGCAGCTCCCATGAACAGGAAGGTTCAGGCAATTCACATTACTCCCCCACTTGCGGAGCTTTCTGGAGCCAGCGAAGGTCTCATGCTGGGTGGTTTAGACTTTATCTACAGGATTAAAACACTGCAGCAGCAATTCAGCCCAGCCCCCTGGCAGGAGCATCCTGCAGGTACTCGCAGTCCCTCAGAGGAGCAGAGCTTGTATGGATCTCTTCTGCAAGCTTGAGAGCCAGAGCCCTGCCTGTGCCATGGCAACGGGAGCTGTCTTCATGCCACGAAGAGGAGTGTTCACTTCATGCTGCTGTTCAGATCTCAGATGCGTTTCCATATGCTGTATGAAGCAACACTGACCCGTTGGTATGGCAGCGCCCAGTTCTTCATCCAAGAAAATGTCAAGTCCCGCTCTCCTTGGCTTGCAGTTGGCAGCAGTTTATCCCACAGCGTTGTATTTATATTGGGTAAAGTTCAGGGAGAAAGGCTGCTGGGAATTGTGTCAGTTTGGGTAAAGGGGAGGGGAGCGAAGTGGGGAAAATACGTGCTTTTTATAGGAGAACTGAGCTGGGTTGACTTGGTGCCCCTTGGTACACCATGACCTGCTGAAACAGCAAAATGGCCTTCATCTCTGACTCACAGAAGCTGGAATGAGGTTTGGTAAGAAATAACCAGTGAAAAGGAAAGATTGATGTCTCAGCTGAGGGATGTCAAACCCTCCCTGCTGCTCAGAAGATGTTTGCCAGCAAAGCCTACAGAGCTAGGTGCGAAACAGTTTGCAGTTGGGTGTGAATAAACTCATTTTCCACAGCTTCTCTCAGTGCATTTGCAGTTGCTGTGGAGGGGAGATCTGCAATAAAGTGATTAATAATGATGTATAGAGCTCTCTAAGAATAAGCTGTCATCACTAAGTGGATGGCTTGTTGTATTGTGGTGCTCAACAACAGAGAGCTCAAGTGAACCAATGCTTGTTCTTCCGTAGAATCCCAGACTCGTTTGGGTTGGAAAGGGCTTTAAAGCTGATCCAGCTCCAGCCCCTTGCCACGGGCAGGGACCCCTTCCACTGGAGCAGCTTGCTCCAGGCCCCTGTGTCCAACCTGGCCTTGAGCACTGCCAGGGATGGGGCAGCCACAGCTTCTCTTCTTCTTCCAGGTGCTTCCATTTCTCTGATGGACAAGGAGGGTTTGACAGCCCTCAGCTGGGCTTGTCTGAAGGGACATCTCTCCGTGGTGCGGTCCCTGGTGGAGAATGGAGCTGCTACTGACCATGCGGATAAGAATGGACGCACTCCCCTGGACCTGGCAGCGTTCTACGGCGATGCAGAGGTGGTAAGTAACGTGCAGAAGACAACAGGCGGTTGGTGTAGAAGCCTTAAGATGGTACAGTTCAGCTTGATGTAGCAGTAAGTGTATAGAGTCACGGCTCTCCATAGAATCGTACAGTCACAGAATGGTTTGGGTTGGAAGGGACCTTAAAGCTCATCCAGCTCCAACCCCTGCCACGGGCAGGGACACCTTCCACTGGAGCAGCTTGCTCCAAGCCCCTGTGTCCAACCTGGCCTTGAACACTGCCAGGGATGGGGCAGCCACAGCTTCTCTGGGCACCCTGTGCCAGCGCCTCAGCACCCTCACAGGGAAGAACTTCTGCCTTAGATCCAACCTGAACTTCCCCTATTTAAGGTTGAACCCATCACCCCTTGTCCTATCGCTCCAGTCCCTGATGAAGAGCCCCTCTCCAGCATCCTTGTAGCCCCCTTCAGACACTGGAAGCTGCTCTGAGCTCTCCACGCAGCTTCTCTTCTCCCGGCTGAACAGCCCCAGTGTTCTCAGCCTGTCTTCAGACGGGAGCTGCTCCAGCCCCTGAGCATCCTCATGGCCTCCTCTGGACTTGCTCCAACAGCTCCATGTCCTTCTTATATGCAGGCGCTTCACGTTCTTACGTCCTTTCATACATGCAGGCCCTTCCACAGAGGGCAACACATGAGGCTGATGGACCCTCAGACCCTCCAGGGGTGGTTTCCTCCCAAGCAGTGAACTGACCATTGGGCTTCTTGTTGCAGGTTCAGTTTCTGGTGGACCATGGGGCCATGATTGAGCACGTCGACTACAGCGGGATGCGCCCGCTCGACAGGGCAGTGGGGTGCCGCAACACCTCGGTCGTCGTCACTCTCCTGAAGAAAGGAGCAAAGATAGGTAGGGACAAGGGGACAATCTGGTGGCTCCCAGCAGTGGGGCTGGCTTCCTAGAACATACAACACCAAGGCAGCTTCAGCCCAACTGCTGCTTTGGACTCAGAAAGCAGCCGGCGAGTGGTGGCTGCCTTGTTCTCTTGGTTAAAACGGGGGAGATACATATATATATATATATTTTGCTGTCGTATTGCCTAGCGAAGTTAATCAATAAACCACTGTTTCTTTGGCAAGGTCCTTCCTCTGGTAATGCTTTTTCTATCTTTACTAGTCTGAGTCAGCAGACGTACTCTGTCCATGCATTGCTGTGAGCTGCTGCGGTCACTTGCTCTGTGTATGCTTCCAGATTCAGTGGTACCTGCACTGCGCCACACAGCCGCTCACGTTACGTTTTCCTGTGAAAGGGGATGTTGCTGGTGCATTGGCTTCTTTGCTGCCTGCCTCTCACGGCTGCTTTTTGTTTCCTTTCTTTTTCTTTTTTTTCACCTTCATACATTTTTTTTCTCCCCTCTCTCCTACAACTTTTTGTTTTCTCCTTTCTTTGAAGGTTGTCAGACGTTACCGAGTCGCCCACGAGGTATATCTCATTGCTGTCAGCATCAGCTTCGATCTGATAGCTTTGTCAGCCTTGCTTTCTCCTGTTTGATTTAGCCTGCATGCATCCCCAACACCTCTAATCTTTTAATTTACCTCACCTTCAAATAATTTTTTTAATGACTGTTGCAGAGAATAACTTGAACTCAAAAACTAACTTCCTTCCCCCAAAACGTACTGAATCTACTTATAGAGTATCATTGACTTATTCTTCACCCACACTAATGAGTTATCCCCAGATTTTTGTCACCCTTTCCCTCCCAGTGTTAATCCTTGAGATAACAACTGGCTCTGCACAGGCAGAGCCAGCGTGGCCCCAGCCCAAGCGACAGCTCCGGCACCGGCAGCACTTAGACATGACCTTCCCTTTGTTGTGTTTCCCACCTTAATGGGTTTTCTACTCTAGTATTTCCCATCTTGTGAAGCTGGAAATCACAGCCTACTTAAACACCTATCGCCAGCCCAGCTGCAGATTTCCTGCTGCACTTCCATGAGTCTCTTTTAGAAATGCTTTGATGTAACCACTCTGATTTTTCCTTTTGAATATGTTTTGTTTTCCCCCTCCGCCCCGGCTGGTTCCACAATCAGCACTGCCCTCTTGTGGAAGTGGCTCCCAGCATTCCCAGACCATTGTGGGAGTGGCGATTGGAATTAGCCTTAATGACTGCAAAGGAAAACCATTGTAATGTGGATGACGTTCATTTAAGTGCGAGAGGAATTGTCAGCTCAATCATTTGGAGCACTCAGCCCTTTGACCATGCCAAGTTGTTCTCTCCAGCAGAAATTCCCACCCCAGGATATTTTTTCCACCCAGCTTCCTACCACCCTTGCATTGTATGAGTTTTTTACCCATCATGCATCCTGTACACTACAGGTCCAGCAACATGGGCGATGGCAACCTCCAAACCAGACATCATGATCATCCTCTTGAGCAAGCTGATGGAAGAGGGAGACATGTTTTATAAGGTGAGAAGAGTGTTTTGGGCAAGAACTGCACAGATGCAGCCAATGGGAGGTTTTGACTGAGCAATGCTGCTGCCTTAACCCATGGCAAGTAAAAGCTACTGCTCACAGCATCCCTCGTGTTGCAGACTGGTTTTGGTTAGCAGGGTTGAGGAGGGGAGGGTTTGATTGCCCAAATCTGTAACGAAGCTGAAGCAAAGCCAAAGTCTCTCTGCATTCTGGACTTGAGCCAGTGCTTCATTTCCTCTTTGAAAGCACCAGAACCCAAGTGTTTGTTCAGTGTTGATGTCATTGCATCAGGTCTGGCAGTGTTGTCATTACCTAGCAAGCTCACTGCTGTGGAACCACACACCACCATAGTGGATCCCAGAAGAAGACGGGGATCCACTTTTTGCCTTGCACACAGATTGTCAGGGTGCAGATGGCTTTGTCGTGTCCTTCGGCCCATGGGAGATGTTCCACCCGTGCACTTGGAGTGTCGCCTTTTTTGCTGTTTATTTTAAGCTGATCTTTAAAACCTGGAGATTTGCACACACACACACACACAAAATGTGCAAGTACAACAATGAGTCACTGTGAGGCTCTAAGGGCGAAGCAGAAAATATGCAAAGCTGGCATTGTAACTGGAGTTATCTGCCAGAGATACATGATACAGCTCAGAAACCTGAGTCTACAGGGTTTTAAAGCTTACTCTTCCTAGCTGCACACTGTATGTCTGGGTCACCATAAGTTGCACGTGTCCCAGATCCCATTTTGCCCTCTTTCTTTCACCCTGGCTGCCAAGGCTGCCCCTCCCCAGGGCATCCCAAAAATAGGTGCCCAAAATAGCACAGATGAGTCACCCTTTGAAGGTGACTGGTGCGGCCCAGTAACTATAAAAGGACCCCCACTGACGGGCTTAGGTGTACACACCTGATTTTTAGACATCTAAAGGCCAAGGAGGTGAATTTCAACCCATTTGTTCAACTTCAGAGCCACATCACTGCCATAACATTCAGTTTGCTATTGCAGGGGCTTCGCTGACCCCAGGAACGGCACCCAGAGTCCCATGCTTCATGTTCTTTACCCTCCCTGGTGCTTATTAAGCTTTGGGCACAGGGTGTTCTCCAGAAATGGATTACTGATCCCCCAGCTCGAAAGACAATCCAGAAACCAGATGGGGTTGTATCAAGTTAACACAATCTCTGCTGTGTTTCCCACTGTAGCATGACAAGTCTGTACCAAGTGGGAGAACTCAACTTGCACAAGGCATTTGCAGATCAGATATTCCCTTGTTCTGGCTTTCCTTTCTAGAAAAGAGCTAAATAGTGAAGTCACGTTACTGTGACGTTCATGGGCCTGATGAGTGAGTTCTCTGCAGTGAAGTCAACTCAACCCAAGGGTGTGTTTTGACACGTTCTCCTTCTATTAGAAAGGTAAAGTGAAAGAGGCTGCCCAGCGCTACCAGTATGCCCTGAAAAAATTCCCAAGGGAAGGGTTTGGAGAAGACCTGAAAACCTTCCGTGAGCTGAAGGTCTCGCTCCTGCTCAACCTGTCCCGATGTCGAAGGAAAATGAACGTAAGTCTCCTCCCTCTTTGTGGCCTTAAACACAAGCTGCCAGTTTTCCTGGACAGGGGAAGTTCAGGTTGGATCTAAGGAAGAAGTTCTTTACTGTGAGGGTGCTGAGGCACTGGCACAGGGTGCCCAGAGAAGTGGTAAATGCTCCATCCCTGGCAGGTTGGACAGAGCCTTGGGCAACCTGGTGTGAGGTGTCCCTGCCCATGGCAGGGGGTTGGACCTGGATGATCTTAAGGTTGTTTCCAACCCAAACCATTCTATGACTCTGCCTGTGCACAGAGGCTTGTCCATCCTGTAATCACGCTCTGACCGCAGAGGTCTCCCCTCTGTGTTAAGCTGGTTGTCCTCCACAGAGCACTGACATGTTCTCATTCAAGAGAAGCAATGATTTAATACGTATTTCTGGTGATTAAAAATTCATTGCTGTGTTTATAGCTTTTTGCATTTTTTATTGCTCCCTTTTGATGATGATGTGCCCTGGGGGGGAGGCATTTTCCAGCTTTCTAGGCCAGGAGGAGCCAGGAAATGTGCTCTTCTGAATGCTGATCTCAAATGAAGGAGCATATGCTTAGGGGGCTGGTGCTTCCCCAGGGCACTGACTCATCCAGAAGCACCCACACACACTCCTTCTGCTCCCAGAACTGCCACATCACTGTCACTCTCCCCATTCCCATCCAGCAGCATCTAGCGACCAGCTCCTGCAGTGTGGCTGTTCCTCCAGCAGACAAGTGCTACCTCCTCCCTGCTCTGCGTGCAGGGGCTTTCACTTCTATAGAAGCTTAAAGTCTCCATAGACTCAAAAAGTGGTCTGCGAGCCAGCAGAGATTACGCTGGAGGGGAAGGGGTTTGTGACAGCTTCATTTCTTTAAGCCGGGAGGGAGAAAAGAGCAAAAGCAATGGATGTAAAATCTTAATGCTGGTGAACAAGCAGCACAGTTTGTAGCACAAGTTGTGAACCTTCTCTTTGAACAAGCCAACTGTGCTAGAAGGACAGGGTTTTTGGTTGGGAATCCCAGGTTTTGTAATGGAAAACTTCAGAGGGTTGTGATAGCTCCTGCAGTTTTTGCACCTATAGATGTGAACATAAAGGTACATACCTCTGACTGCATTCCCAGTCTGTTAGGCAATATCTCTACAGTAACTGGTACTGAAGGTGCAAACAGAAGTCTGAGCTTCCCCAGGCAGAGTCCAGGTAGCGAGAGTTCAGTTCCTGAGTTTCTGAACAGGTCAGGAGTGGTCTTTGGTCCTTTCTCCCAGAACTGCTCAGGTCATAGCCCAAGCCAGCAATCCAAAGCCGTGGTTGTGGAACGCACGCCCCTCCACTGGGAAGAGGTCTCCTTCACAAGTGCTGAGCTTAGTGGTACCTGAAACATGGGGGGCAAAGCAAGGGGCACCCAGAGCAGTCTCCATCCATGCCATCACCCTCTGCCTCCCCACTCCGAACTAGTCTTCCAAGTGGAGTGTAGGGGGGAGGTAAGGAACAGTGGAACGGGTGGCACTGGTAGGAGACCTTTGCCAAGCAAATCCTGTCTGTAGCAAGTGAGATGCTGTAGTCCCTTCCTTCATGTGCGGTTTTATTCAGCCCCTTCGAAGCAGGTCAAGTGTGCTGCGGAGTGGGAGGCGGAGGGCGTGGGAAAGGTTTCCTATTGCTTTCAGCTATGGAAAAAAGTCCTTCATGAGATTACATTCCAGCCTCTGCGAGACCAGATGTTTCCTCAAGACTGTAGGGTGTTGGAGAGGGATTGCATGCACTTCCTGGGGACACAATCAGTGACAACAGAGCCAGTGGCACACTGGCCTCTGTGGGTGCTGACAGCATCCAGCGTTCCACGAAGGCTTTGGACATGCCATTATAGTTCTTTGGGTGTAAATGATGTGGGATCCATGTGAAACCTTCCAGTTTTCCATCAAGTCTTCCACGGTACATGCGAAAGAAAACCAAAACATGTCTGTATGAAGTTTGTTTTCTTCCCAAACTGTATATATCTTTATTTCTGTATCTGTTCAGTTACTTACCTGCACACCTATTGTAATGACAGGATTTTGGAATGGCGGAGGAATTCGCTACTAAAGCACTGGAGTTGAAACCGAAATCTTACGAAGCTTACTATGCAAGAGCAAGGGCCAAACGCAGCAGCAGGTGAGGAGAGGGACAAGTGCAAGGGGCTGGTCTCATTCGGTGATTCCTGGAGGCAGCTGAATGCAGATGTTTGGAGAGGTGTCTCTTAGTTGAACGCTGAACATCTCAATGCACTGGAAGCCTTTGCGCCAAAGTTGGGTGTTAAAACCGCTCTTCAGTTCAAGCACAACTTGGGCTCGAAGCAAAACGTGACTCATGGCAACCCTGTGGCCTGTGTTATGTCATCGCAGTGATCTCTTCTGCCCTTAAAACCTGTGAATCTCTCTGTCCTACAGCACTTTCTGCAAGGCAGAAGTTGCTGCTCTGCAGTGGCTGCACCAGCCAGGGAGCTGTCAGCCACAGCAACCAGCTTCTAGAGAGCTGCAGCTCTGGGATCTCTGTGTCTCTCATGGAACCCAGAAGATTCCCCCACTGAAGGCTAAAAGATACGAGATTAGATTCATTTCGAACCCCATCAGTGCCATTCCTAAATGAGCATTGATTTAGGGTCTTGAGTTCTGGGCTCAAGGGCACTGTCATTGCACACATCTTGGGTTTAAGCCTTGCACGCTGCCCTAATGCCTTTCCTTTCATGGGTTTCCTCTCTATTGTTTCCAAAACACTTGTAAGGAAGCATGAGAATCAGGTTCCTTTCCGGATGATATCAGCCTCCCCACGTACAAGCGTCCTTTTCTCCCCAGCTCCCTCCAACAGAACCTGTCACCACCTTGGCTTTTCTCCGTTTCCCAGTGGAGGTCTGCACAATCCGGGAAGCAGGATGCTTTTCCTTCCTCCACCTGTATTTCAAGAGCTTGTGCAGAACCTTAGGCTGGTGTCGGGAGGCACTGGGGAGTTTTTCCACTGGGATCATCCTCCCACATGACAGTCGTGTTCAAAGGGAGGGTTTTGCTCAAAAGCCAACCATTTCCCTGTAAATGACAACCCCCTTTCCTGAACCCCCACCTCCCTTTTACTCCTCATGGGCTGGCCTTTCCCTTGCATAGGCTTCCCTGGGCAATCACAGGCTTCCATTCCTTGATTCTATTCCTTGACTCGGAAGAAGTTAGGCAGATCCATTGCAACATTGGAGAGCCAAGCCTTGCCTAAAGCACTGACCCTGGGAGCCCCTGAGCTCCGGAGCCAGCCCTGACTCTGTGTGGTCTTGGCATCAGGCAGACGTTCCGTTGTCACTGGCGTAAGCAGTTGCAGCTCCATCAAAGCTGCTTTTGTTTACAGGAGTGGTGAGCTTGGCTTTGGCTCTTGGTTCTCTCTGTATTGGTTTCCCCTTTGCTGTAACGCAGGAGCAAAGCTCATGGTGGTGCTATGAGAAGTAACGAGCCTGTAACACACACTGCAATGCAGAAGGAGTTTTTGCCAGTCTGGGTTGTGCCGTCTCAGGACTGTGTTCCCTTCCTCTTCTCCAGAGTGGCTGGCAGTGTTTTCCTTCAGTTTGGTTAAACTAAGTCCAAGGGAGGCTCTTAAGGCAGAGTCAGAGACACGCACCACGTGGTAGCAATCACAGACAGTAACAGGGGTGAGCCTCTTAACCCTCCGGAGCCTCAGAGGAGGGCTCCACTCAAATCCAGCGTAATTTCAGTTCTCCTTTCTGTCCCTTTGTCAAGCAGGCAGTTTTCAGCAGCCCTGGAGGACCTGAACGAGGCCATCAAGCTGTGTCCCAACAACCGGGAGATCCAGCGGCTGCTGATGCGGGTGGAGGAGGAGTGCAGGCAGGTCCAGCAGCAGCAGCAGCAGCCGCCGCCGCTCCCGGTGGAGCCTGAACCTGAAGCCCAGCACGAAGAGCTCTATTCTGTGCAGGACATCTTTGAGGAGGAGTACCTGGAGCAGGATGTAGAGAACGTTTCCATTGGCTTGCAGACAGAGTCCAGGCCAAACCAAGGGCTGCCCATCATCCAGAGCCCACCCCCGTCCCCCGCTCACAGGGACTCAGCCTATATTTCTGGCTCACCCCTTGGCTCTCATCAGGTCTTTGATTTCAGGTCCAACAGCTCCGTGGGTTCACCAACCAGGCAAGGGTACCAGTCCACATCTCCTGCTCTGTCTCCTACGCACCAAAACTCACATTACAGACCCAGTCCTCCACACACGTCCCCTGCTCACCAGGGCTCCTCTTACCGCTTCAGCCCACCTCCTGTTGGAAGCCAAGGGAAAGAATATCAAAGCCCACCACCTTCTCCTCTTCGCAGAGGTCCTCAGTATCGCGCCAGCCCCCCAGCAGAAAGCATGAGCGTTTACAGGTCACAGTCTGGTTCCCCTGTTCGTTATCAGCAAGAACCCAGCGGGGTCAACCAGCTCCCTGGTAGACCAAAGTCTCCGTTATCCAAGATGACGCAGAGGTCCTTCCAGATGCCGCAGCTCCCCGTGGCCGTGCCGCAGCAGGGGCTGAGGCTGCAGCCAGCCAAGGCACAGATTGTGAGGAGCAACCAGCCCAGCTCAGCCGTCCATTCCAGTACTGTAATCCCAACCGGTGCTTACAGCCAGGTTGCCCACTCGATGGCCAGCAAGTACCAGTCATCGTCAGGGGAAATGGGGGTTAGCCAGAGCAGGTTGGTCTACCAGGGCTCCATCGGGGGCATCGTTGGTGACAGCAGACCAGTGCAGCACGTTCAGGCGAGCCTCAGCGCAGGAGCCATCTGTCAGCACGGAGGGCTGGCCAAAGAAGACCTTCCACAGAGACCATCCTCAGCATACAGGGGGGGGATGAGATACAGCCAGACGCCCCAGATAGGGCGAAGCCAGTCCGCTTCCTACTATCCAGTGTGTCACTCGAAGCTTGACCTGGAACGCTCTTCCATCCCCGCCAGCCAGCTGGGCTCTCCGGATGTGTCTCATCTCATAAGAAGACCCATCACCATTAACCCCAGTGAAATCAAGCCTCACCCACCGACTCCACGGCCCCTGCTCCACTCTCAGAGCGTTGGCCTCCGCTTCTCTCCCTCCAGCAATAGCATCTCCTCCACATCCAACCTGACTCCCAACTTCCGCCCTTCCGCTTCAATTCAGCAAATGGAGATTCCTCTCAAGCCAGCTTACGACAGGGCTTGTGATGAACTCTCACCGGTCTCCCCCACTCAGGGGGGTTATCCCAGTGAGCCAGCCCGTTCCCGGACCACACCGTTCATGGGAATCATAGATAAAACCGCTCGGACTCAGCAGTACCCCCATCTCCATCAGCAGAGCCGGACCTGGGCTGTGTCGTCAGTGGACACTGTCATTAGTCCTACGTCTCCTGGCAATCTCCCCCAGCCGGAATCATTCAGCCCGCCTTCTTCAATCAGCAACATTGCCTTTTATAACAAAACCAACAATGCACAGAATGGCCATTTGCTAGAGGAAGACTATTACAGCCCCCATGGGATGCTGGCCAATGGGTCCCGGGGAGACCTCCTGGAGAGAGTCACCCAAGCCTCCTCGTATCCCGACGTCAAGGTGGCAAGGACGCTGCCTGTGGCGCAGGCCTACCAGGACAACCTGTACAGGCAGCTCTCCAGGGACTCCAGGCAAGGGCAGACATCCCCAATCAAACCAAAGAGACCATTTGTGGAGTCTAATGTGTGAAAGACACTTGTTGGAGTAAGACCCTCATGTTTTCAGCACACACACTTCCAAGCTTGATTTCCATGCATATTATTATTATTATTATATTATTATTATGATTATGATTTCTCTTTGGTAGCTACATGACCAAGTTTCTCCGGTACTTTGTGTGGTGGTCAGACAGCCATGCACATGCTCCAGCCCTTTCGTTCCCCAGCTGACCGTGAAGCCAACAGCAGCCGAGCCAGTATCGTTTGCCCAATTCCAGCTAAGTTTCCAGCCGGGATACCTTAGTGCGTGGTGCGGGGTGGCCCCGAATCTCCCCTCTGCAGCGGGAGGTAACCAAGAGACAATCGCGTTCAATTTAAGTTGGTTTCTTTTGTCCTGATGAGCTCTTACTCAATTCTGATGGGCATTCCTAGCGGGAGCAGAGCAGGGATCACAGGAGCCTTTCCCAGGGCTGCAATCTTGGGCATGTCAGCCAGGTCAGTTGACTCTTTGTCCCTCAAAGAGCAAATTACCCACAGCGAGCAGGGGCCCGATGTGTTTTAACACCGAGTAGCTATGCACAATCACCGTCCTGCTTCATCTGGTGTAGAGCATTTCAATCCGAATTGGATTCAGTGGATTCCTGCACTATTTAATCCAGCAGCAGCCAGAAGGGGTGGGATCACGCTGTGCTCTGCTGCTTGGCAAACTCCCTGCTGGGTGCCTCCGCACTGATTGGCTCTGGGGCATTTTAAAGGCACTGGTTGATTAGAGTTAGCCCGTTGTATGCCTTGTAATTAGTGAGGGACTTGGCCAGAAACCTCTTGCATGTGAACTGGGATGGCAACACTTAACTTGGTGAGCAGACGACTGCACCTCACACACAGCACCGTGTTTCCACTGGGACAGTTTGACATTGGGGGTTTCATTTGGTGGGGTTTGCAAGGAAAAACAAAAAGCTCGCTTAGAAAGTGGGATTTGAGGAGGAAAATTGCAATTTTTAATGCTTTATAATGTATTATTTTGATGATGAGGCTGCATGAGGTGGCACGATGGTTCCCAAGGCAAGAAGGCTCCTTCTGCAAACCCACCCAGGCAGCATCCCCTGAGAGCCGGTGCCGTAGCGAGGGATGCACTCCAAGATCCATTCCCAAAAGTTTGGAAAGCAGTTGCCGTGTTCCATATCTGTACATGGTAGAGACCACATTCTCCTTTTTAAGGAGCTGGAGTTAAAAGAGAGCTATTTATAATTTATTTATGTGATCTATTTGTTTAGTTGGTTTTCCTTTTTTTTTTGAGTCGAATGCAAATCCCATTGGACGGTGGGAAAAGGGGGAGCAGTTCCAAAATCCGTTTTCATGGGATTTTCCATTCTCTGTCAATTTTTCTCTGACTTTTTTTCCGGGGGGGGGGAACTCTCTTTACAGACTCATTGATTGCTGCTGGGTTTGAAATCTGCCTTTTCAGTTGCAGAGAGGGAAGGGAGGGATGAAGAGGGGGGAGAGCGATAACTGTAGCTTGTTTTAAAGCAAATTAGTGCCTGTTGCCTGATGCTGAACCTCCCTCGTGTCAGCTCTTGAGAGTGATGTCAGTGCTGAGCAGCAGTTGGGGTGTTTCCAAAGGGCTATGCGAATAGATTGCAAGACTTCTCAAACCAAACCATGGGGTCCAGCCTGGTGTAAATGAGCAGATCCCCAGCACTGCATCCGTGCAGCTCCATCCATTTACATCAGCTCAGGACTTGGTCTGAAACTCTTTAAGCTGGCTTCAATGGGGCTGTTTCGGTTTCTTTCTGTGTGTGGATCAGCACATCTTATTGCTCTCCTGTGCCTGGGATGCGCACACCTTGGGGTGACAGGGGCTTGTGTCTCACAGACATGCGCAGGGGGTGTTTCCTCTATAGGCTTTGGCGATTTTGGTGCTCTTTGGGGCTGTTTGGTATTTGTCCAGTGCATTTGGGTTGAGGTTGCTGTTTTCTTTCTCGAGGTGCATCCCAGTGCTGACTCTTTGCTTCCTTGCAGGGCTCTGTAGAGCAGGGGGGTAAGACTGGGAGACCCCTTGGTAGGGCAGGCTCCCCGCGGCTGTGGGGACATGCAGCTCCTTGCACTGTTCCTCTCCTCGCAAAGAGGGTGGGAAGGGCTTTTTTGTTCCTTTCCTCTCTGTTTTGAAGCAACATGTTCTGCTTTGTAAGGAATAACCCATTTCTTCCCCGCACACAGTGCACCTGTAGCTAGGACGTGGCTATCCGTGGGTCTGGAGTAGTCGCTTTGCTCAGTGCCTCCCATCCTCCAGCTTTCTGAGCCAGTGAGTAGCTTCCTCCCTTTAGGTGCTTCTTTGAAAGGAAAAGGGAACCAAATTCAGCCCCATCCCTGTTGTTCACGTCCAGGCGAGGTTCTCTCCACCAGGATGCAGATGGGATGGTGTGGGAGCGGTGATGGAGCCTATGCTTTGCTTTCCCTATTCACTGCCTCGTGCTCCCAGTACTGTCCTGGAGCATCCCCTCCCAGCGCTTCTGTGTGTAGCTTTTGGGTTGATGAAGATGTTTTAAGGGAAAAAGACAACAGCTCACACTTGTAACACGAACACCAAGCTGCAGGAAGGCTTCAGTGCTGCGGTGTGCAGGTTTGTTCACAATAGCACGTGCTCACATTCCTCACAGGATTCTTGCACTAATGGTTTTCCATCTGTTTTCCCTGTAAATGGGTGCACTTTACTGTTTGTTACTATGAGAAATACTGGCTGTTTAAGCGTGAGTAGTGTCTTCATTGGAGAAATAGCAAAGCAGCTCTTGTCTCTTCGTGTATTTTTCACAAAGGAGGAAAAACAAAGAAACAAAGCAATGAGTCCGGCCATTTTATAGCACAAGAACTGACTCTTGTGTATAAGCATCAACAGGTTGAGTGATTTTTACCTACAAAATGATTTGCAGTGGCTTTAAAGCACTTCCCCAGCAATTCTCTTAGGGAGGGTTGAGGCGGGGTGGCTGCTGTGGTACCCAGGTGAATAAGGAGCACACCTCTCCCTGGAAAAGCCATTCCCCGTGTCCTCAAAGTCAGGCTTTGGATTCGGCAGGGAGGAAGAGCAGAGGTGGTTCTGTGCTGTGCTGTTGTGCGTGGTCCTGTTGGGAAGCGCGCTGCTGTCCCCGTGGCTCGGTGGAGCTCACTGATGTCTCTTCACCTTCTCATCTCTGCTGTCGGTCTGACAAGCAGGCTGCCTTGTGGGAGCATGTGCAGAGTTTCAGACACGGTGCTGCCTTGTCCATCCATGCTGTGTATTTAATTACTCTTGGAGTAATTAAGATGTGGGATGATGCCAGCAGCGCCTCTGTCCCCTCCCTGGCTGCAGTGGCACCGCTGGCAAGCCCCTGTCTTGAGAGTGAGGAGGATTCTTGGGTGCACCAAGGAAAGCAGGTTCTTGCTGACGTGGAAACCTCCAGGTTTGGTTCCTGGGGCTCGTTGGGTGGCGATGCTGAAGCCGACCCATGTATTCAGGTGTCCTTCCCACCGGGTGTCTCTCATCCTCTGCCCACAGCTGGAATCTTCCCTCTCAGCTTGGGGTGTCCATGTCTGCCGTGGCCCGCAGTGGGGATTCACCGGCTCTTGGTCTCCCAGGCTGGGAGGCTGCTGGGAACAGCGTTGGAGGGCTCTGGAAATGGTTGTTAGTGCTTTGTAAAGGGAGGGTTTTACCAAGACACATCCCTCAGGATTGGGCTCTGGAGGCGAAGGCACCGCACAGCCTGAGCCGCCTGCTCTGCATCACTGCTGGAGAGGGCACAGGCTGTGCCAGGCAAGGCGCTCTCTGTCCTCCCACCCGTCCAGCTGGTGCCCGCAGGTGGGTCCGGCCGAGCACTGAACCCTTGGGGGTGTTTTCCTTTGACCTGGCTGTAAAGGAAAACCTCTTGGCGAGGGTGAACGCCGCGTGTGCGGGTGACAGACACCTCAGCCACGCTTGGGTTAGGTCTGGAGCCAGGGTGGCTGCAGCGATCCTGTCCCCTCGTGCAAAGGCCGCTGTACATTCAGGGTGACCCAGAAGAGGTCGAGCTCAAACCCAAGTGCCAGCTCCGCCTTACCTAGAGAAACAAGCAAGCCAGTGTGCCTCCTCTTCCTCGCCAAGGGGGGTCCGCAGCGAGCTGATGCAAGCTCCTTGCTGGTTGTACTTTGCTTTTAGCCTTGGGAATTCAGGATAACTCCTCTATTAATGGTGTTTAACCAAGGGCTTAGGGGAAGAGCTGTGGTACCCGCCAGGACCTCTGCAGAGAAATGCCTTCACCCCGTGCTGGTTGCTCTGTGTGGGTGCACGTTGGACACAAAGCACAATGGTTGAGAGTGAATCTGTGATTTTATTTTTCAGATGTGTGTGAATAATTGCTGGGATTTTCCTTCCTTTGCGTTCAATCAAACTCTTTTTTCTAATACAAACCACTAAGGGCTCAATTCTTTAGCAAGATGCGTTCGTGTCCAACTCCTGACTGTGCAGCTGGATCCCACCTCAACTCTTACAGCCCGACCCGAGGGAAACCACAGCGCGACCGTCACCGGGAGAGCCAACAGACACCAAACCCACCCGCTGCATCCTTCCCTCCTGCTCATTTCCGACCCGTCACGGTACTGGGGAGGCAGCAGCCAGGTCCCATCCGCCGGGATCGCATCCCCTGGCTGCTGTGCCAAAAGACTTTGTCCCTTCCGGGTGATGCTGGGTGGGTTGGAAGCCTCGTGCCCAGGGACTGGGTCGCTGCCTCGCTGTGCTCTAACAGACCCGGGGAGCAGCACCGTGCGCCACGTCAAGCCTGTTCTGTTGCCACACCGATAACCCAGAGACTCCGTGGACTCTGCCGGCCCTGTCCAAGCCTTTTCTTTCCCATAGTGTTGCATTCAGCGTCCCGTCTCCCTTCTGTCTTCACGCCCGTGAGGAGCTGAGTTTGGTACGGACACGCGCAGTCCACACACCTTGTGCTTTGTACAACTCCCTGGCTGCCATCCTCCGAGACACTTGCTGGGAAGATCTTTAAGACACTTCACAGTTTTCCTTTAGCTTTTCTATAACTCCGATGTAAAGGACTTCCTCTCTCTGTACAGTATATTATTATTCAGTGCATGTTCTGTTCTCTCTACCGATATATTGAACACCACACAGTTGTGATATTGTGCAGTGGGAAGAGCAGCCCCTGCCGACAGCGGAGGCTTTTGCCTCTCATGTATAAGGAAAGAAGACGACATATTTTTTCCTTTGCTGTATTTGCTTGAGCAGAGTTTTCTTGTCTGTACATGTGAGCTGTGAGATAGATGTGAAAAGTTCAAACGAATGCATCCCCCCCCTCCCCGGCCCCCAATGTATACAGGTTGTAATCTGTACAATGAAACTGTATGTATGAACAAATGTACTTATTTATAAATGGTTAACACTTGGAGACGGCGTCCGGCCTGGGGTTCTTCCCATGCGGGCCATAGAACCACTGAAGGGTTTGGGTTGGGACCTTCAGCTCCATCCAGCCCATCACCCCTTGTCCTGTCCCTCCCCAGCATCCCTGTAGCTCCCTTCAGACACTGGAAGCTGCTTTGAGGTCTCCACGCAGCTTCTCTTCTCCAGCCTGAACAGCCCCACAATGTTCTCAGCCTGGCTCCATACGGGAGCTGCTCCAGCCCCTGAGCATCCTCGTGGCCTCCTCTGGACTTGCTCCAACAGCTCCATGTCCTTCTTATGGTGAGGAAAAGACCTCGGGACATCAGGGCAGCACCAGAGGCCGGCCTGGCTGTCGCTGTGTGGGGATGGGGAGCCCTGGGAGCAGGAGGGGATGGAGGCAGCGCTGCTGCTGCCTTTACCAAATGGGTGTTAATAAAACAGGACAGGGAATTGTGTCATTGGGGCTGCTGAGCCAGGCTGGATGCGCAGTGGGAGACTGGGGGACATGGGACGTGGCTTGGAGCAGGGGCTGCGTTTGCTTTACAGCACTGGGATACAGGAGATGAGGGCAGTGGGTCCCCTCCACTTCCATGAGGACATCCAAGACCCCTGTGCTGTTATCTCTGGACATCCCCTGGAGATGCCCCCATGGACACCACGCGCTGCAGTGCCCATTGCTCAGCACAGGACAATCCCATCCCAAACACCCCCCTGCCCTCCCCAGCCCCTTGGACCATGACAGGATGCGAGACGGGAGGAGGACAGGGTTGACTGCAGACATTTATTAGGCTGAGAGCACCCACAGAGCAGACGACGGCATCGCACGAGAGGAGAACGCTTCGGACACAAAGGTGCTGAACGTGCACAGACCCCGGCGTCGTTCCAAGCCCCCACGTGTGGCCAAGCCCAAAGCTCCCACTCCTGGTCCCCTGGGCAGAGCCAGCCCCTGCCTGTGCCCAATGGGGCTGGGGGCAGGCTCAGGGGCTGCGTAGGGCAGGGCTGAGGAAGATGAAGGCCAAGCGAGGCTGAATCCAGCGTTACAGCAACAAGCGCATCCTTCCCCAGTGTCCTCATGCCCTGAGCCGGGCAGAGCCCCAGGGCACCGGGGAGGCATCCCATAGGAGCCAGGGGCATCACTGGCTGCCACCACCAGGGCTCTCCCCCTCCGTCAGGGTCTTGAAGTCCATGGAGAGGGCCAATTCCTCGGCCAGGGGCGGGCGCTTCCACTCATCCCGGGTCAAGACGTAGCCCACCACGAGCCCGAAGGCCACCAGCAGCACCCCCAGGGTGTTGGCCAGGACGCCCTCGGGCACAAAGCGGCTGTAGGAGTCCCTGTGGGACACATTGGGATGCTCAAGCCAGTGGGGATGGGGATGGATCTGGCCCGGCCCTGCCTGGGACCCCTCAGCATCCGCTGGGCACACACCATGGGGAAGGGCCCTTTCCCCGCAATCAGAGCAAGAGGGAAGTGCCCAGGTGCTGTTTGCTTTGGCGGCAGCAGAGGAAGGTGGTGGCAATGTCCTATACCAGGGCTATAGGCAGCCCTGCCAGATGTGCTCCCCCAGCCAGAGGGAGGTGGCTCCTGGGGTGCCCCATAGCTGTGTCCCCATGGAGACCCCAATGTGCATCTGGAGCACATCTGGAGCTACCAGGGCGGAAGCCTCGGGGACAAGAGCAGCCTGAGGGGTTCTGAAACCAGAGAGAGGCAAGGGCACATCCCCATCCACCAACCACTGCAGGATCCAGCCCTTGTTAAAACATCCTCTGGGCAGTGACTCAGCGGCAGCAGAATTAAAGGCCTTGGAGAGGGGAGATTTAACAGCCCCAGCCTGAGCAGGGGCCAGGCTCTGCCCATTGGGCTGCAGGGGAGCCTGGGGTCTAGAACCCCGCGGCCCCATCACCAACCTGATGTTGAAGAGCAGCATCTCGGTGATGCCCAGCAAGCAGGTGGCGATGGAGAGGGCAAAGAGGGCGATGCCGATGAAGATGTGCTGGGGCTTGTAGCGGCCACGCAGCGAGAAGGAGGCACCGGGGAGCAGGAAGAAACCACAGCCCAGGAGCCACTGTGGGGCACGGGGATGTTACAGGGAGCAATGTGGGGTGCCGGGAGGGTGCTCAAGGTGTCCCCAGCGCTCACCTGCAGGAGGTAGAGCACGAAGGCGGCCATCCCGCACCAGCTGTGCAGGCTGTACATGTTGGGGATGCCCTTGGCCCGGTGGGACTCGAACACAGCGATGATGCCTGCGGAGAGGAGCCCGTTACCACCAGGGCCAGACCCATCCCTATGCACCCACCCCGGACCACAGCACGCACCAACGAGGGCGATGAGCAGCGCCAAGCCATGGAGCAGCGCGTGCAGCGCCTTGGTGGATCGCTTGGGCTCGTTCCTGAACACCCGGTACACGAGGAGAGCTGCCCGGAGAGAGCCCGTCAGCATCCATGGGGGTCCCCCACCTCCCCGGGCTGCTGCGGGCACGGAGATGGGGGGGGGGGGGGTGGTCCTGGAGCATCTTCCCCGGTCCCCGTTGGTGACCGCTTTGTCCCGTTCCCTCCCCGCTGGGCCCCGCGGTGCCGCTCACCGTCACCCTGGAGGAAGACCATGCCCAGCACCATGCACAGCGGGTGCACGTTGAGCTGCAGCGCGCTCTGCCAGGCCACGCCGCCGCGGTAGCGGCCGAGCCAGGCCCCCGTGGTGAGCAGCAGCGTCAGCCCCAGCGCCTGCGACACCGCCACGTACGCGGAGAGCCCCGCGGGGCGGGCGGGCGCCGCGGCCCCGTCCATGCTGCGGGGGGCAGAGGGGAGCGAGCGCTGGCGGCCGGGGCCCGCTGCGGGCAGCGCCCGGCTCCGCCCTCACCTGCCGCGGGGCCCGGCGCTCCCTGGGGCCGCTTCCTGGGGCCGCTGCGTCACCCGCACCCGGAGGTGGCGCCGGGTTCCTGCCCCTGCTGCCTGCTCCTGCCCAGAGCCTGCACCAGCCCCGACCCCGGGTCCTGTCCTCCAGCCCCAGCCCCATCCCCTCCATCCCCATCCCTCCATCCCTGTCCCCATCCCTCCATCCCCATCTCTCCATCCCCATCCCTTCATCCCCATCCCTCCATCCCCATCCCTCCATCCCCATCCCCATCCTTCCATCCCCATCCCTCCATCCCCATCCCTCCATCCCTGTCCCCATCCCTTCATCCCCATCCCTCCATCCCCATCCCTCCATCCCCATCCCTCCATCCCTGTCCCCATCCCTTCATCCCCATCTCTCCATCCCCATCCTTCCATCCCCATCCCTCCATCCCTGTCCCCATCCCTTCATCCCCATCCCTCCATCCACATCCCTCCATCCCCATCTCTACCCGTCCATCCCCATCCCTTTATCCCCATCCCTGTCCCTCCATCCCCATCCCTCCATCCTTGGCTCCATCCCTCCATCCCCATCCCTCCATCCTTGGCTCCATCCCTCCATCCCCATCCCTCTATCTCCATCTGTCCTCTATCCCCATCCCTCCATCCGCATCCCTCCATTCCCATCCATCCTACTCCAGGCCCATCTCGTGGCCCACCCTTGCCCATTCCCCAGCCCACCCATCCCTGGAGCCCCACAACAACCGCCCCAAACCCTGCTAGGGGAAGGCAGGGCAGGGATGATCACCTTTGAGACCCCCCCTCTATGACCAAACCGGTATCCCTTGGGGTTATGGGGCTGCGCAAACCCTCGTGCTGGGCAGGGAATGGACACATGGTGGTACCCAGCCCCACAGAGCCCTGCCCCATGCCCCCCACAACCCACCTGTACCCGCGTCCTGCTTTGTGCTGGGTTATCCCTGGGGATCAGCGCTGCCACTTCACCTGCTTCCGCTTCAACCAGGACCAATGTCCCACCTCTGCCCCAGCCCCACTGCGGCTGCCCCTGGGGAGGAGCACCCGGCAGCCAGACCCACGGTGCTGCCAGGACTGGGGGGAGCTGGGGAAGCAGGGGGGGATGCATTTGGACCACGCACACACTTTGTTCCCAGCCACCTTTATTGGATCAGCCGGATAAGTGAGTTAAGGGAATTGGTTTATCCCATTAGGTTGCGCTGCAAAGGCGGCCTCATCGCCTGGGGCCATGGGATGAACACAGGGTTCAGGCCAGGGTGATGGGCAGAGAGAGGCACCCTCTCCCTCCTGCACCACAACAGCCCCCCCGGACCCTCAGCACTGCCATGGAGCCGCTGGTTCCAATGAGAATCCCAATGTGTACCCATCCTGCCAGATGCAAACATCTGGCCCTGAGCACAGGGGGGCACCCCCGCCCCATGCTGAGGATGAGGGATTGGGACTAACCCCCCCCAGCCACATCATCCCTAAATCCATCCCACCAAGTGCTGGGAGAGCCGGAGGCAGCTGCGCCCTTCGGAAAAGCCATCCCATGGTGGGTCCCTGCCTGTCCCCTGCCAACCCCACATCTCTGCCCCTCCATGCCCAGTCTCTGCTCTCTCTGCTGTTGACGGGGGCTCATGCAGGGGATGGGGCTCATCCAGCTCAGGGCTGGGGGGTTCTGAGCGATGCATTGGAGGGGGATTTGAAGCAGCCCCCCCCGAGCCCCCTTTCGTGCCCCCCAAACCTACCTGTGGGTGCCGGGAGGTGCCGCCTGCGCCGGGCCCAGCGTGACAGCGTCTGAGGCAGGGATGCGGCCACCGCGTTGCCGTGGCAACGGAGGATGGAGTGGGGGGAGCAGCGCCCCGGGCATGCTGCGGGGGGGGGGGGGGGGGGGCGGTGTTAATTGGGCCACGTTAATCACCTGCACTCATCAGCAGCACTGGGGAGGGGGGGAATGTGCTGCAGGACCCTTGGCTGGTTGGGGATGGGTGACATGGATGGCCCTGGGGACCCCCCCACCTCCATTTACACCCCCGAGAGCCCCTCCAGGAGCACCAAATACATCCTGTGCCCCCCCACACACACCATGAGGGGAAAAGGCTTGGAGATGGGAGATGGTGGGGAGATGGTGGAGGTGATGGGGAGGATGGAGATGATGATGGGAGAGATGCGGGGGTCCCCCTTTTGGCTCGGTAGGGTCCCCCCCTCGTCCCTTCCCGATCCTGTCCCTGTCTGTCTCTCAGTCTCTGTCTGTCCCTCAGGCCGCCACTGGGTGTCAGCAGGAGCCCGCGGTGCCGACAGGACCTGGAGCATCCTCGGCTCTGGATCGTCCCTGGGATGCAGAGACCAGGCAGGGGCCAGCGGGGATCGGAAGCATCCCTGGGGTTGGACCCTCACAGGGACCCGAGGCAGAGCACCCATGGGAGCCGGAGCATCACCACCCTCATATTGAAGAGCTTCTTCCTTATCTCCAACCTGAACTCCCCCTGTTCCAGTCTGAACCCATCACCCCTTGTCCTGTCACTGCAGTCCCTGATGCAGAGTCCCTCTGCAGCATCCTTGTAGCCCCCTTCAGACACTGGAAGCTGCTCTGAGGTCTCCACGCAGCTTCTCTTCTCCAGGCTGAGCAGCCCCAATGTTCTCAGCCTGGCTCCATACGGGAGCTGCTCCAGCCCCTGATCATCTCCCTCCCTGGCTGCACCTGGGTTCTGGCCCTGCTGAGCCACTCCTTGGGGGTGGTGGGGATTGTGCCCCATGACACAAGTCCCCACTGGGGAGGAGAAGATGGGGGCTGTTGTTGGGGGGCTCAGTGGGGTCTTTGGGTGCCTCTGCTCAGGAGGGGCTGAGCAAAGGGGAAGCCAAATGGAAGGGCTGGGGGGCAGAATCCAGGTCCCAGGGTTGAAACTGGATGAGCTTTAAGGTCCCTTCAACCCATCCCATGGTTCCACGGTCCCGTGCTGAGGCCCCGTCGCACTAAGGGCAAAGTCCAGGCCGTGCTGCAGCCCAGGGCAGAGTTCCATCGCCACCGCCTCGATCCTTCACCCTGGGGAGCAGCCCCTCCGCAGCAGGACACAGGGAATGGCGCTGCCATGGGAGCTGCTGGCACCTCCCACCTGCAGGCAGCCTTTATCACCCGGGGTTGTTTACCGCAGTGAAGGTGCCGAGCCATAAAAGCCACCATAAACTGCAGACCTTGAGCTGTGCTGCTGTGTCCCAGTTGGAAAGGGCTGGAAGGTGCCTGGTCAGACACCACAATCCAGCTGAGACCCTTGGAAAAGCCTCCGAGCAGGTTCATCCTTTAGGATATGCCAAGACAGCGAGCTTTGCCCTCAGCTGAGAGCAGTAATACGCTAAGAAACAGCTTTATCCACGTTCCCAACCGCATCCAGCTGGACTATCTATGATTCTATGACTTCCAGCAGCCCCAAGGACATCACAGCCCTCAACCCAATGGGATTAAATGGATGTGGTTGCTTGTCCCATCCACACAGCAGGGACAAACCCACTGCCACATGCACAGGGATTCAGGGGCAGCAGCTCCAGAGCCAAACGAGCCCCTGCAATGCAGAGCACCCTCCTCTTACAACAGGAGCCGTTTGTAACCAGCTCTTTAATTAAAGACGTTGCCGGGGGCATAATGGCTTTATTAAATCTGCCCGAGCTGGCAAGAATGAAACCCAACCTGTGCTGCTGGATGGTGATGTCGGGCAGGAGAGCCAGTGCTGCCGTCCTGGTGCGGGGCTCAGGGATGCTCGGGGCTGCCACAGCTCCATAGAATCACCTCTGTTGGAAAAGACCTTTAAGACCATCAGTCGGGGCCACCAGTAACCCATGGCACTGAGGGCCTCGTCTATATGGTGTGTGGACACTTGCAGGGACGGGGACTCCAGCACTGCCCTGTTCCAATGCCTGACTGCAAGTGGATGCTTGCCAGCTTCCTGGCATCAGTAGGAGCACCAGCAAGTGATAACTGATGGTGAAACCAGCAGTTCCCATCCTCCCTGCACCAGACACCATCACACTACCATTTTGCTGATGCAACCTCTTTGACTTTGCTGGGTTTGCTTTGGTTTTACCTTCCTAAATCAAGTTTTTATTGCTAAGAAATGCTCACGGGCAAGATGCTTCCGCTGAGGATGGTGATTCCAGAGCCCAGCTCCTCAGCTGCTGCCTGGAACAGCCACAATCGTCCCCACAGAACCCCAAAGCTGGGGCAAAGTTAGCATCTTATCACCAAATGTCAGGATAAGGAATCAAAGGCCTGTTGATTCCAAGGGGGTAGCTCAGCGTGAAGCACTGATTGTCACTGCATCACATCGGGCGGTTGATCCCCAATTCCATGGCATCCACCCTGTGAAGGCTGGAAAATGGGTGATTCCCAGCTGGAACAAAGCTCCCTTGGGAATCTGTCTCCTTCCCAGGCTGGGGATAGGAGCAGCCTGGCTGGAAAAGACCCTGGTTCTCCTCCTGGCAGCAATTGAGCTGCCTTGTCATCCTGGCCGGGAGCACAGCTCCACTGAGCCGGGCTGGCGATAGCATCAGCGCGGCCGGTGCAGCCACTTCATCTCTTTCAGAAGAGGCTGAAGGCACGTTTATGGCCAGGTTTTAATAGCAGCTCGAATAAAGAGCCATGATAACCCTCTGCGGGCTCACAGAGGATGATGAGTGCTCCCTGAGCAGTCACGCTCGCGCGCCACAGAGCTGGGGTTGGTTTCTGTTATTAAAGAAAGGGAGGAAAGGGAGAAACAATTGACTTTGCCAAGTTTCATTGGGTGATGGTGCAGAGGGAACACGTTGGCCTCTTTCCTTACCCTATATCAGTGCCCAGTGCTGGCTGGCTGGGGAGGAAGGGGATGGAGGGATGAATGATGGGGAATGGAGGGTGAGGGATGAAGGGGGAAGGATAAAGGAGGAGGGGTGAAGGATGAAGGAAGGAGGGACAATTTCTGGCCAGGTTTTTAATGCTTTACCAGCCACATGCCTGGCACTGGGCACGTCTGCTCCGTGACCAAGGACTCCCCAGGAGCTGACTATTGGGATCTTGCACATATTTAGTATCCTTCCAGGTCATGGGCATCATTTAAGGACCCTGAGCTGATGGCTCGCTGCATTATAAGGGTGTTGCAATGTCAGTGCACATCCTTGGGCTGGTCCCAGCCCAGGGGATGGAGCCTGAGGTGATCCTAGAGTGGAAACCATCCCCTTCCCATCCACCTCTAGCATGGGACTCAAAAGCATGGTCCCACTTGGGCTGCCCCATGCAGCCAAGCCCGGCTCACGTGTGTCCATGACACCTGCACCAGGACCAGCTTCCTGATGCCATAAACCCTTGTCCTAGGGGGAGTGCTGGGGTGAGGATCATGCTGATAAGGAACATTTCTGCTGCCTTCAGCCTCCATCAAGAGCTGAGTGTGCACTTCTGGTGATAAAGCAGTCATTGCTCCAGGGCTAAGGGTGAGCTTCCCACTGCCCGTTGCACCCCATCCCTCTGCAGAGAGGACTCCCCAGGCTTTAAATGCATCTTTTATCCAGGGAAAAACGGGATAAAGCCCAGGTTTGGGGGTGTTTTTTTTTCCAAAGGATCCAAAAGCTGCTCATTTAGATGAAATATTTGGATTGCTGAGGTGGGTTTTTTCCCTCTCCCTCATGGCAGCATCACTGCACCCGAGAAAGGAGCTTAGGGGATGATACACTAAGATAATTGATTGAATTCATCAGCAAATAAAGCAGGAGCCTTTAAACTCAGGGTCTGGAGGGAGAGGAAGAAAGATGCTCTGTGCAGTGATTTGTACCAGTGGGTGCCAGAGCTGTCATTCCCAGGAAACCACAGCCACTGGGGAAAGTAACACATAAGGCTGCACAGCCAATATAAAAAGCTCTTTCTGAGGTCGAAATCAGGAGGGAATCCTTCCTGTTCCCTCCAGAAGCTCCTCGATTGCTCAGAGGGATGGATCACATGGACAAAGGTCTTGAAGCACCCTTCAATACTTTGAGAAATGAGATGGGGAACCCAAAAATGTGGTTTATGATAAAAGAAGGGGGAAATGGACTTGAGCTGTAGGGCTGGGAATACACCCAGAAAAATCACCAGCTCTTCCCAGCCAGCACCAGGGCCTCAAATACCCCCAAAGGAGCATCCTTTGCAGAACCACCCTCTCCCACTGCTCTCAGAGCTGATGCTTTACAGATCCCCTAAGAAATACTTGCTGTCAAACTCCTTATTTCCTTATTTCTGGGGGGCTTTGGGGTGTGGAACTGCACCGGGGGCATCTCTGCCTCTGCCAGGGGGGTTTTGGAGGCCTGGCAAGCCAAGGAGCTTATCCCAAATGCTGGAAGTAAGTGATGTTCCTTCACGAGTGCAGACACGCTGCAGTGAGAGTCCGGCCATGGCACGCGTGTGGCAGCACACGCAGTCCACGGAGGGGGAGGACAATGACTCCATGCAGCTGGTGATGGCGATGCAAGATGATGGGAAGCATCCTCCTGGCCCAGGGCAGCCGGCGGGGACACCACGTCTCACCCAGCATCCCTGCGCCTGCATCCCTGCCAGCAGTTCAGCATCCGTCTCCGTGGCAACACGTTTCTCACATCCTTGGATACCTCCCGTCCCCCTGTGATGCTGCACTCTGGGAGCAGATGGGTGTCCATTACCCACCCCAGCACCCCTGAGAGGGGTGGGGAGAGTGGGGACCGGTCCCTCTGCTCTGCAGATGGTCTCATGGATGTCTCTGAGCCCATCCTTGGTGGGCGCTGGGGCACAGCCTGGATTCAGGGCAGCACAGAGGGACCAATATCTTCAAGGTTACAAGCATTTCACCTCCCCTCCTGGGCCACTTCACCTGCATGTAGGGTGTGTTTTGGTTTATCCCAGCCAGAGCTTTATAGGATGGGATGCCACAGAGCTTTGGAGGTGCAGCCATGAAGAGGACCCCAAAGTCCCACAGCAGCAGCAGCCCCTCTTGCACCGGCGTTAAGAGATGCTCACATGCACAACCATGGAGATCTGTCACCCATTGGAAATGCCAACCTTGGGGAAGGCCTGCCTTGCTGGGATCTCTGGATACCAGCACTGCATGGACATCGCAGAGCCCCAGAGCTGTGAAAACCCCTCCCCAGCCCCGCTGGGAACAGAGGCTGGCGGGGCGCAGGAAACCCCATTCATCAGTGCTTGGGCACCAGCCAAACTGGAGCCAAACCAACCATTTTTCCCAGCTTCCCAGCAAACTGGAGTTTCCAGAGGCCTGTGGGGAAAGGGGTCAGCAAGGGGGGCTGCAAGCAGATGCTGGCTTTCCCCCTGGATCCATGGTATCCAGGTTCACAGGCAGTGGCTGTTTGGGTTTGGCTTCGGGGGCTGAAGGATGCTCACATTGGAGGTGGTTGGGCAGGGTGGGAAGCTAGGATTTTTGGAGGGAGATTTGTGGACATCAGAGGGTTGCAGGCTCCTAAATCCCTTTTTTCTTTGTAAATGGCTCTGCACGCTCATAGGGACCCCAGCCCTGGTAGGAGGACTCGTCCTATATCAAGGGACCATGATGTCCCCATTAATCACCCACTGGGCTCAGTCTAAGGGGCCGTAGTGGTGCCCAGCTGCTCTGCAGTGCCAACAAGTCAAGGGGGTTCCCTCTGTTGCTCCCCAAAAGTTCTCCCCTCAATGGCTGTGTCCCTATGGGAGTGGTGGCCCTGATAACGGGTGATGGGCTCAGCCAGCCCAGGGTCTGAGCTCAGCATGGGCACAATCCCCAGGGCTGGGGCCAGGCATGGGGGAAAGGGATTTAGTTCATTAAGTAGAAGAGGCAGTAACCAAACAAATGTAGGACAGGACCTGTCAAGGCCACGGGCACGGATCTGGTTTCCATTTCAAAGGAACTTTGCATTACTTATTTGTCATCAGCTTCATTTCTCAAAGCCCAAACCACTCGGTGGGATGGGATGGGATGGGATGGGATGGGATGGGATGGGATGGGATGGGATGGGATGGGATTTCCTTCCCAGGCAGCAGAAATCCCCCATTTCTCTGCAAATCTGAGGTGCTGCCAGGAACGGGGTCAGTTTGGTGAGAAACAGCAGAGAATGGCCTCTGGCTGCCCCCAGGTGAGTGCCTTCCCTTCTGCCATCACCCTCTTGCCAGGGCGCTGCCAAGGGGCACAATGCCAGCTTGAAGAGGGGAAGCCCAGCCAAGCACCGTGGTCCAGCTGAGCTGGATCCCCCTGTGCTGAGCTGCGAGGGGATGGAGGGGCAGCATCACCACCCTCTCCAGCCAGCCTTTCCCCTCCTTTCCCTTGTTTTCCACCTTCTCCTTGATTCCCCTTCCCTCCCCTTCTCCTATCCCAGCCTCTTCTCCTTCCCGGTCAGGTGCCAAAGGGACTTTGCACCCTAAGGCACCGCTCGCTCCTTGCTCCTTTCCGCAAGCCCAGGAGCTGCCGAAAGGAAGAGGGAAACGCTCCGGTCTTATCTGCGAGGAGAGGCCGGCTCGGTGGGCAGGGTTTGCGCGACGCTGCTGCCTTATAAACCGCCGGCAGCGGGAGGCAAAGCCGCTTGCGAGGCACGGACCGACCGGAGCCCCCCTGCGCCCTGCACCGCTCCCGCAGCGCGATGCCCCCGGCGCTGGGGCTGCTGCTGGGGCTGAGCCTGGTGGGTGCCCTCCAGCCCGGGCTGGAGCCCCCCCAGGCTGACTCTACCGAGGAAGGGGCCGCGCTCTTCGCCAGCGCTTACAACAGCACAGCAGAGCTCGTCCTCTTCGAGAGCGTCGCGGCCAGCTGGGGTTACTACACCAACCTGACGGCCGAGAACGCTGCTCTGCAGGTGGGTGATGCGATGGGGATGATGCCACCCCAGGAATGGGTCCTTGGGCAGGCTGGGGCACGGTGGGGACCCTTGGCACGGTCCCCTTCCTCCCCATGGGCTCCTCTCTCGGCACCCCGGGGTGGTGAAACAGGGCTGGGAAGCACAGGGGTTTGCCCCACGTTGACCCTTGAGGAGGCTCTGACATCCCTGGTCCTGGAGCAAAGTCTGGGTTACTTTTAAGAGGTGGTTTTCTCCTCTCAGCACCTTCCACTTTCCTTCCCCCATTTCCCAGTTGTCAAACGTCCCCGTTCCTGCTGTGTCCCCAACTTTGGTTTGGGCAGGCACCAAGAGCCCAAAGTGTGCACAAGCATCGGGTCCGAGGCTGTCATCCCTTGTTCCTGTATCCCCAGCCCATGGGGATGAAACCAGCTTCAGGAAAGCACTCCAGGGTGTGGGGAGTTGGACATCAGCCCGGAGTCCCCAGGGGCAGCAATGCTGTGTGCATCCCACAGGCATCTGCATGTGGATTTTGTGGCTCAGGGAGTTTGAGCACGCAGGGGATGCTGTTGCTCCAGCTCTTGCTGTGCCCAGGGAGCTGCTCTGGTGCCGGGGGCACAGCCACGGCTCTGCAAGCAGCTTGGATATACACCAGCCACCCCATAGAGCTTGTGGGGCACAGTGTGCCCTGCGTCAGGAAGGAAGCACAGAGAGAAGATCGCTGTCAGGTCTGGCTGCTGCCAACTTGGCAGGACACTCAGGAGCACCCAAGTGCCCCTTTAGCCTCTGTTTGTGAGCTGGCACAACACCTGGGCACGTACCAGTGTCTGCTGCAGATGTTGCAGTGGGGTCGGTGACCATGCGGCCCAGCAGGAGCATCCCAGCTGTGCCGAGTCCAAGGTTAGGACCAGGAAAGCACCTTGCATGGACCTTTCTCAAGAGGCGTTTCCAGGCCAGATCCTTTCCTGTATTAATAATCCTGGTCAGGAGCTCCCTGTGATGTGAAGATTCCAAAACCAGCCCTGATCCCAGGCTGGCCCCTGAGATCAGCCCAATGGGGCAGCAGGAACATCTGCGTTGGGATGGGGTGGCACTGAGTACTAAAGGGTTAACAGTGGGCTGGTGTGACCCAAAAGGCTGAATGTGGGGGATCTGGGAAGCCTTGGGCCAGGCAAACCCCACACGTGTCTATAACACAAGAGGGGCTGAGCCAGGCCACCATGGTGTGGGCAGCCCCAGGACCTGCCACAAAAGGTGGCCCAGGGACAAAGTGACATGGGGGGGCAGGAGGCCAAAGGCAGGGCAGCAGCCCTTGGCCATACAGGGATGGACAGAAGGATGCTGGAATGACAGACAGGGAGCTGTACCATCTCCTGCAAGCTCTGGGCGAGGTAATGGTGTTTGGGGTTCAGGGGCAGCTCATGGATGTGGAGCTTCTCCAGGTGCCTGGGGCAGAGCAGCTTTAGGGACACATCCTGCACCACTGAATCTTCACTGTGCACCCAGGAAGGTGCTGGTAGGGAGATCTGGGGGCCATGGGTACCATGGGGGCACAGCCATGGTTAGGGGGTCTTGGGTAGCACCCTGGGCTCCATCAGAGCTGTCGGGAGGTTTTAGGGTATGATTTGCCTGGCCAAACACAGCGCCTGTGCAAGGAGAAGACAAATCACAGCTGGGCTCTGCTTCCTCCAGCTCCCCTGGCTCTGCAGCAGGGTCTCAAAGGGGTAAAGGCATCACCCGTTCCGTGGGGTGATGCAAGAGCACCTTGCTCCAGAGCAGGGTATCCACATCCCTGGTGCCCAGAGTGATGCTGGGGGTGCTGGGATGTAACCAGGGACACCCAGCACTATGGGTATCCCCATCCCCGGGTCCCACACCCTGCCCCGGGGCAGCCTCCAGCCCTGCAGCACTGAAACTCCCTTCCCTCCCCACTGCCAAGCAAGGGAATGTGCAGATTAAAGTAAAACAAACCAGGCTTCTTGGAGCCGGGCTAAAAATGCCACAAATAACAGCTAATGAGCTCCATAAATCACACTGGGATGACACATGGACAGCAAACAGTCTCTCTGCATCCTGCACATCGCGCTGGCCAGGACGCTCCCAAAAGATCCATGTTTCCCCAGGATAGAGCTGACACTGGGATGCCTGCAATACACCCTGTCCCAAATCCAGCTGCCTAAATAACCCCCCACGGTGCAGGCAGCTCCCTGCATCCCATGGCCCTGGGAAGGGAGGACAGGGCTGGCAGGAGGTGGGTGACAGTGAGACACCCACAACTGGGGGCTCGGTGCAAAGGGGTGCCCCTCTGCAAGGTGGAACCCAGATATAGCACTTGTAGGGCACAGGCTGCAGATAGGCAAAGGAGCAGGGAAGAGATCTAGGGAGGAGAAAAGTGAATGTGGCGTCTCCGTGCTTTTCCTTTGGGATTCTGCAAAGGTGAGAACCAGCAGGAATAGGGATAAAATGAAGGCAGATCTCAGAGCTCCTTCTGACACTGGGGTCTGGCAGCTGATGGAGCCAGCCCAGCAGCACCCAGACGTCCCTATCCCGGCATCCCCACCCCATCCACGACACCCTCCAAAGCATCCTCAAAGGGCACCTTAGCGGGTGCTTGGAGGCAGGTGGGAGCTGCAGACACTGCTGGAAGCTGTCGTCTCTGTGTATGAATGTCACAGGGTGGTGACAGCCCTGCCTGACCTCGCGTGCTCCCCAAGCCACGTCACTGAGTGGGTGATGGCACGTCCCAGGGCTTACCCCGGGCCCCCGTGTCCCTGAGCAGGTCGAGGCATCGCTGGAGGAGCAAGAATTCATGGAGGTGTGGGGGAAGAAAGCCAAGGAGCTCTATGGCAGCATCTGGAGCAACTTCAGTGACCCACAGCTAAGGAAAATCATCGGCTCCATCCAAACCTTGGGACCCTCCAACCTGCCCCTGGACAAGAGAGAGCAGGTAGGGGAGGTGCTGGTGAAGCCCTGGTGAACCCCGTACAGGGATTTTTCCCAAGCCTCCAGACCCTGTTGCTGGCCTGTTGCCCCCTCCATTGTGTTCTGAAGGGTCTCCCTGGCCTCTGCACAGTGATGGGGGGGAGAGATGGGGTGCTACCTGCAGGGGTTGTGGGGTGCCATGATCCAGCCCTAACCTCATCTCAGAACTATCCCAGTGGGAAGCAGAGATTTCCTGCTTACACAGAGCGGCCTTGGTAATCACCTGGACACCAGCCAGGCTGTGCCCATGGCCAGGAGCCAGTTGGCTCAACCCCTTATCCCCAGGGATGCAGCACACTGGGAAGGAGAACTGCAGCAGCCACCCTGCTCCTGTGAGCGCCCTGGGGACGCGCGGCACCAGGGACATCCTGAGCCTTCCCCATCACGGTCCCTTACCTAATGCGATGTGACTTTGATTGCCAGGCACCCAGGCTGGGGCTGGCAGCCTCCTGCCCCTGAGGCTGGCCCTGTCACCCCCTCCGTGCTGCCCCATGGCTCCCTGACAGCCCTCGCACTGAAACCCTGGCAAACGGCAGGGATACAGCCCTTCCCAGAGAAGCCTCAGTTCCTTCCAGGAAACCCATCCCTGCTCTCTCCCAGATAACAGACAGCATCCTCCCTGCACATCAACCACGTCTTGTCCTTCCCTAGGCAGCTCCATCCCACATCCACCACCATGTCCCCCATCTCCATCCCCTCCACCCAACCGGAGCAGAGGGAGGGCTGAGAGCAGAGAGAGGGACACGGAGCACGAGGAATTTCCTTCCCTGGGAATGGGCTCCCCGGGCAGGTTCCAGGAAACCTCCTGTTGCTATTGTTTGCTGTTGTTGCAGTTCACAGGAATAAATCCCCCTCCTCCTCCTGCTTTCCTTAGTGTTGTTTTTTACCCGCTCACATAAACAGGCTGTGCCGCGGCCCCGCTGACAAAGAGCTTTATAAATAGCCCCGCTCTGGGACACCGCGAGCGCTCGCGCCGCCTTCGAGGGGGGTTCAGCAAGTCAACATCCATGGATTCTATCCCAAGGAGCCTCCCAGCTCCCCCCATGCGAGGGGCGCGAAACCCCTGCGTGATAACGCACTTATCTCACCAGAAGCGCTCTGTGTAAACACGCCAGTCCTCCTCCACATCCCTCCGCACCGGGATCTGCACACACAGGCTGTAGATCCCTCCTGAAAGGCCATTCCCATCCCCTTCTCCAGTCCCAAAGTCTTTTACTTCCCCACAGTACAACACCATCTTGAGCAACATGGACAAAATCTACTCCACGGCCAAGGTGTGCCTGGACAACAGTACCTGCTGGGAGCTGGAGCCAGGTATGGGCCCTCTCCGTGGCCGTGGGTTAGTGGTGGAATTGGCAGTCCTGGGGCAATGGTTGGACTTGGTGATCTTCAAGGTCTTTTCCAACCTGGTCAATTTTATGGGACCAAGTCCCCACATCTCCAGAGGGTTGGTCCCACGCAAGGTCATCAGGATTGTCCCAGGATGCGGATGGGTATTTGGGTCTGGCGCAATGGTGGTGGCACCTCTGTGGGATGGGAGCCCCTTCTCCTGCTCTTCTCTCATGTCCTATTACTTGTCCCCTCTGTCCCAGACATCTCGGACATCATGGCCAGCTCCCGCAGCTACAAGAAGCTGCTCTATGCCTGGGAGGGATGGCACAATGCCGCGGGCAACCCACTGCGTGCCACGTACGAGGAGTTCGTGAAGCTGAGCAATGAAGCCTATCAGATGGATGGTAGGAGCAGGATGACGGATGCAGGGGGTGCTCAGGGATCAGGGACAGGAGCTCATTTCTACCTCCCTGGTAGGATTTGAGGACACAGGCAGCTACTGGCGCTCCTGGTACGACTCAGCCTCCTTTGAGGATGACCTGGAGCATCTTTACAACCAGTTGGAGCCGCTCTACCTCAACCTGCACGCCTTCGTCCGGAGGAAGCTGTACGACCGCTACGGCCCCAAATACATCAACCTGAAGGGCCCCATCCCTGCTCACCTTCTGGGTAAGAGGAGGGGACCCAAAGCTGTACTGGGGCAGGGAGGTCTCAGTTATCACTGTGTTTCTCTTCCTTCTAACCTACCACCAGCTCTGCTCCGGCTGTTTTCTCTTCTCAGGCAACATGTGGGCTCAGCAATGGAACAACATCTATGACTTGATGGTCCCCTACCCCGACAAGCCCAACCTCGATGTCACCAGCACCATGGTGCAGCAGGTGATGGGCTGAGGGACTCACTGGTGGCACCAGGCGGGACAAAAATGCGGGGTGCTGGCCAAGGCTTACCCATAACATTGACCCCATGGGAGTGGTTTCTTACACGTGCATAGGGGACAGCAGAAAAGCCATGTCTGGAAGGGGAGGGAACAAAGAAATGACCCCTCTCCCTCTCTGGCAATGACCAAAGAGGCAGAGGGTGGGCAAAGAGGAAGGACAGTGCAGTGGGACTGGTCCCCAGGTTGGTGCCTGCATCCACACCATCACACAGCTCCGAACATTCCTGGGCCATCTGCCCTGCTCCTTTCTCCTGTCCATGCTGGGAATCAGCACCATTGCTTGGTGCTTCTTAGGGATGCTCACACCAATTCTGGGGCTGGGGCTCCCATCAGAGCAAGAGAGGCAGGACCCTGGTCCCTTGGAAGGACTCACCTCATCCATATGATGCTGGGAGAGCATCAGAGGCCATGCCCATGGCATGGGCAGCCCCTTCCTCAGCCACAACCTCCTGCCTTTAGGGCTGGAATGCCACGCACATGTTCCGGGTCTCGGAGGAGTTCTTCACCTCCCTGGGGCTGCTGGAGATGCCCCCTGAATTCTGGGACAAATCCATGCTGGAGAAGCCAACGGACGGGCGGGAGGTGGTGTGTCACGCCTCGGCATGGGACTTCTACAACCGCAAGGACTTCAGGTGTGTGGGGCCATGCAGGGACCTGGGGCTATAGGGTGAGATGCTCCTCCATCTCCCTTGGTCATCACTGTGCAGCTCAGTCTGTCACCTTCTGGGCTATGCGGGGCACCATGCTGCCCTGCCTTCCCCTTCACTGGGTCTTTCCCTTACCCTGTGGGGTGCTGCCACCCTCTCGAGGATTGTGAAGGGTCCTTCCCATTCCAGGGTCCCTCACTCCACTCTGTTTTCACCCATCAGGATCAAGCAGTGCACAACAGTGACCATGGAGCAGCTCTTCACGGTGCACCATGAGATGGGCCACATCCAGTACTACCTGCAGTACAAGGACCAGCCCGTGTCCTTCCGCAGTGGGGCCAACCCTGGCTTCCACGAGGCCATCGGTGATGTCATGTCCCTGTCTGTGTCCACCCCCAGCCACCTCAAGAAAATCGGTCTCCTCAGCAGTACCACGGAGGACACAGGTATGGTGGCCACCATGGGGAGCTGAGTGGCATGGAGGAAGGGTCTGGGACATGCCAGGGTGGGCTGCAGTCTGGCAACACAAGACCCCGTGGCTGATGTGTTCCTTCCAACCATGCTTGATTCCATGCACAACCCCTCCTTGTCTCCATGGGTCCACATAGGAGCCGTCTTGTCTTTATAGGTCCATGCACAATCCCTACTGGGCTCCACAGGTCCGTGCACAACCCCTACTTGGCTCCATGGGTCCACGTAGGAGCCGTCTTTATAGGTCCATGCACAATCCCTACTTGGCTCCATGGGTCCACATAGGAGCTGTCTTGTCTTTATAGGTCCATGCACAACCCCTACTTGGCTCCATGGGTCCACATAGGAGCCGTCTTGTCTTTATAGGTCCATGCACAATCCCTACTGGGCTCCACAGGTCCGTGCACAACCCCTACTTGGCTCCATGGGTCCACGTAGGAGCCGTCTTTATAGGTCCATGCACAATCCCTACTTGGCTCCATGGGTCCACATAGGAGCCGTCTTGTCTTTATAGGTCCATGTACAATCCCTACTCGGCTCCACGGGTCCACATAGGAGCTGTCTTGTCTTTATAGGTCCATGCACAACCCCTACTTGGCTCCATGGGTCCATGCACAACCCCTGCTTGGCTTCATGGATCCATGTAGAACCCTTCATGGCTCCAACCTTTTCATCCCTGAGGGCTGGACACATGCTTTGCAGAGCTTGTGTGTGCTCTTCCCTTCTCCATCAGAGCCTCAAATCTGCAAACAGCATCTTTGTGTTTGGTCATCTTTGACCTTCCCAGTGTGTTCCCCTCCTTCCCCAAGAAACATCCACCCCAGGAGCTCTGCAGAGGTGGCACTGAGTGCTTACAGGCAGAGTCACAAAGACAGTGTCATTAAATACATTTCATGACAGAGAAGCCATCGCAGGAGGCAAGTGTTGGGCCAATGCTGCGTTAACACCACAGAACAGATGGTCCCTGCCTAAAGGCATCTCTGCCTGCTCACCAGCCCTTGGCAGCTATACCACCATAGTAATGGCAGCCAATAGCCCCTCAGGGCAGTGCTGCCAACCCCTCTTTGACCCCACAGCTTCAGCTGAGTCTCCAGCTGGTCCTTTTCCAACCTTCCTTCCCTGTGTTTGCTTGAGGCAATGGAGAAAGCAGATCTCAGCATCTCCTGTGCTCCCCGTGACACGGTGGTGATTGTCCTAGAGCTGGCTCCAGTTCTGGGTCTAAACCAAGAGAGATTTTGCAGTGGCAGAACAACCCCCTTCACCCTGAGGCCCCAGAGTGAACATTTGAAGAGGGAACCATTAGAGTTACACTCACAAAGACTTTCCCTCTGAGAGCAGGACTGAAGGAGAGGGGACACTTTGTGCCATTTTACTGATTGGGAGCAACAAACATGGTGTCCCCTCTCCATGTTTGTCACTCCCATTGGTCCCTATCAGTAAAAAGGCACATATTGCCCCAAGAAAGAGCAGTATCTAGAGAAACCTCTTGTGTCCTACACAGCCCTCCATAGGGAGCAATATTGTACGCTGAAATGCTGTCCCCATTTCCATCCGGACCTGCTCACCCTATTGCCCACAAGAAGTCCTGTGGGCACAGTGCTGTGCAGTCAGATTCCTTCCCAACCTGGCTCAGGCTCTGTTTCATGCAGAGAGCAACATCAACTACCTGCTGAAGATGGCCTTGGAGAAGATCGCGTTCCTGCCCTTCGGCTACCTCATCGACCAGTGGCGCTGGAACGTGTTCAGTGGCCACACACCCCCGAGCCGTTACAACTACGACTGGTGGTATCTGAGGTAGGGAATGGTCATCGAGGATGGATGGGGAGTGGAATGAAGGAGGGCAGGGAAGAAGAAAGGAAGGAAAAAGTAGCCATGGAGATGGCTGGAGAGCAATGGATGGGATGGATGTGGTAGAAGTAGTAAATGCCCCATCCCTGGCAGTGTTCAAGGCCAGGTTGGGTGGAGTCTTGGGTGAAGTGGTCTAGTATGACATGTCCCTGCCCTTGGCAGGGGGTTGGAACTGGATGATCTTAAGGTCCTTTCCAACCCAAACCATTCTATGATTCTATGATGGGTAGATGGGTAGGTGAGTAAATGGATGGATGGATGGATGGATGGATGGATGGATGGATGGATGGATGGGAATACCTGGAAGCACATTCTAATTGTGCAGATTTCTTCAGCACTGTGCCTTCCTTTCCCGTTCCCTGCTTTGATTCTTCTGACCCCCAGCTCATGCTCTTGTTTTCTGTCGTCCTCAGAACCAAATACCAGGGCATCTGTGCTCCGATTTCAAGGAACGAAAGCAACTTTGACCCCGGAGCAAAGTACCACATTCCTGGGAATACCCCGTACATCAGGTAGAGGAAGCGCTGGCAAAGGGACAGATGCCTGGGGAGCAAAGGGAGTGGGGCTCAGGGCAGGGATTGGAATGCATTGGTCCTGCTCAAGGCATCCAATGCTTGGGACCACAAATGGTGGGGAGCTGATGCGTGACTGGATGCCTTCCTCCGGGCCCTGGGCATTGTCCGCTTCCCTTTATCCCCAGTGCTCACCTCCATGGGCTTCCTTGGCAGGTACTTTGTGAGCTTCATCCTCCAGTTCCAGTTTCACAAGGTGCTGTGTCAGGCGGCCAATCACACCGGTCCCCTGCACGCATGTGACATCTACATGTCCAAAGAGGCCGGAGACAAACTCAGGTGGGGACAGAGGAGGGTCGGGACAATCGCCACGGGCAGATGTGTGCGTGGAAGCTGATGGTGTGCAAAGGAAGGAAAGAAGAAAGGAAGGAAGGAAGGAAGGAAGGAAAAGTGGCTATGGAGATGGCTGGAGAAATAGCTTTGCAGATGGATGGATGGATGGATGGAAATACATGGAAACACTGGGGTGGGGTGAGTGGTCCTCACCAGAGTACTGCTATTGTCACTGTTGTGAGCTCTCACCCAGACAAGAGGCTACTAAAGCACATCTGGTTCCTATCGACTCCCTGGGTGTTAGCAAATGCATGAGTAGGTGATGGGGAGCCCTCAGTCCCCACAAGCAGGGGCAGTTCCCAGGTTCATGTCCCACTCAGTAATAATGTCTTCAACCCTTGCGATGCTGAGACACCGTCACTCCCATCCCATGTCCCACCCATCCCATGGCCTCATGTTCTTGCTGTCCCGCGGCTCTGCAGGGAAGTGTTGGAAGCTGGATCTTCCAAGTCGTGGCAGGAAATCCTGTTCAACCTCACTGGCATGGATAAGTTGGATGCTGGAGCCCTCCTGGAGTACTTCAGCCCCATCACCGAGTGGCTTCAGGAGCAGAACAATAAGACCAATGAGGTGCTGGGCTGGCCTGAGTTTGATTGGCGTCCTCCTATCCCTGAAGGCTACCCTGAAGGCATTGGTAAGGCTGCAACTCCATCCTGGACCTGGGGAAGGGGAGAAAGAGGTCTCCTAAGGGACATGAGTAACCCATAGGCTGAGGGAGGGGAAGGAGCCCATGCCAGGAAGGAGAAACGGCCAGCTCCATGTGGAATCCCATGGGGTGTTGCTTCCCAGGAAGCAGTGCCGTTAGCCAACCCCTTAACATACCATTGTCTGGTGATGCCATCAATCATGGTGTGACAGGCCACCAGTTCTCAGCGGCATCTTTTCTGTTCTCATGGGAGGGTCTAGGGCACGCAGCTTGCCCTGTTATCCCATCCTCTATCCAATGGGACACCCCAGCAGCACCCTTCTGCCCCCATTTTATGGCTCAACCTGCTTCCAAGTTGTGGCATCCTTCAATAGACCTGTAGTCCTGGGAAAAGCTCAACTATGGATTCTCTATGGGGTGGTGCTCTTGCAAAAAGGCTTCTCCTGACCTTTCTCTCACTCCTCCACCATTTTTCTCCTCTAGACAAAATATCAGATGAAGCACAAGCGAAAGAGTTCTTGTCCGAATACAACAGCACGGCTGAGGCAGTGTGGAATGCCTACACTGAGGCATCCTGGGCCTACAACACCAACATCACCGACCACAACAAGGAGATCATGGTATGGGAGCTACCCCAGGGCTGTGCAGGGATTGGCATCAGCCAAGGCAGGCAGCTGGTACCCGGGACATGTTTCAGATGAGCTCTGAAAGCCAGGGCAGCATCTGCCCCCAACCAAGGAGTAATGTTCTCAAAGGAGGTGGCTTTGCCATGAAAACCCTCATCATGCCATGAGGTACCCACAAGGGAAGGTGTCAGTCGTGGCATGCCAGGTAGTGTTTCTAGTGATGGGCTGTGTCCCAGGGATCTCCTCAAAGTAACTCCTCTTCTGTGCTCTCCTGCCCTTGCAGCTGGACAAGAACTTGGCCATGTCCAGGCACACGCTTGAGTACGGCATGAGGGCCAGGCAGTTCGATCCCTCCGACTTCCAGGACGAGAGTGTCACACGCATCCTCAGGAAGCTGAGCATCATTGAGAGAGCAGCCCTGCCTGAGGATGAGCTGAAGGAGGTGAGCTGCAAGGGGGCGGAGCAGGATGGGGGGTTTCTTGCCACTACCCAAAAGGATGTTGTAGTGAGGTGGGGTCGGTCTCTTCTCCCAAGGAACAAGGGATGGGACAAGAGGAAACTTTCAGGAAATGCCTCTGGGCAGCCATCACCTACCCTTGAACAAGGTGATAGTTTGGTGCCTGCTCCACAAAGCCAAGATCCTTGTCTCCAGGGTTATCCCACCCCAAGGCTGCCTTAGCCCTGGCTCTGTGGGTGTCAACGGCACATTGCTTTTTGGCCCCAGTACTGACTCCACTTTGCCATCATTTGGTGACGCAACCCAGAGGAAAACACCTGAGGACATCATAAGGGGCTGTGGCACTCTCCAAGGATGACCAGCTTACGTGCTCTAACTTTCTTTGCAGTATAACACCATCCTCTCAGGTATGGAGACCACGTACAGCGTGGCCAAGGTCTGCAGAGAGAACAAAACCTGTCACCCACTGGATCCTGGTAAGATCTGGCAGGGTGTGCATGAGCCATTTGCAACAGAAAGGAGGGATTGATTAGTTAATAGGGGCATGAAGAAAGGTCATGCAAGGACCTTACCACCTTCTTTGTGGTGTTGGTAACAGAGAAGCAACACCACTGTGTCAGTCCAGCCCATCCAACAGCATCTCTTTGGCTCCATTGCTCTCTCTTCAGACCTCATAGACATCATGGCCACCTCACGGGACTATGATGAGCTCCTCTTTGCCTGGAAGGGCTGGCGGGATGCTTCTGGGAAGCAGATCAAGAACAACTACAAGCGATACGTGGAGCTGAGCAACAAGGCAGCGGTGCTCAATGGTCAGTGCCCCACTTCTTTGGAGGCCCACCATGGTCTTAAATACATGTGAGCAGAAGATGAGGCTGATCCTACAACCAAGGGTCAAAACCTTGTGTGTGTGGAGGTTCCACCAATCCCTATGAGATCCACTCATAGATGTGGGGGGACTTGGGGTGTCTGAGCAGCAAGCCAGACTCTTATCCAAGAAGGGCAGTGTCTGACAGCTTCTCTTGCCCTGCTACAGGCTACTCAGACAACGGGGCCTTCTGGAGATCCCTGTATGAGACATCCACCTTCGAGGAAGACCTGGAGAGGTTGTACCTGCAGCTGCAGCCCCTGTACCTCCATCTGCATGCCTACGTACGCCGAGCCTTGTATAGAAAGTATGGTGAAGAGCACATAAACCTGAAGGGTCCCATCCCTGCTCATCTGCTAGGTAAGGGCTCTGTTCGAGCACAGTTGTGTCTCCAACAGGGTGTAGTTTACTCCAAGTCATACCAAGAGGTGAGGCTGGTCTCTGTTCAGCTCTGGACAAAGCGCCAAGGCCTTGTGAGATGGGCACCACACTCATGACCTGTCCTGCATGGACAGGCTCCTCCTTTCATCACCCTCATGGATGCAGGGCGAGGAGGAGTCAGGGTGATGCATCCCATGCAGGAGTAGGGAGTAACTTGGCTGCCTTTGTTCTCCTCTTCCTGCCTCCCTCCTGCCATGCGTTGTCCTCCTGCACTTCCCAGGGAACATGTGGGCCCAGTCATGGTCCAACATTTTTGACCTGGTGATGCCTTTCCCGGATGCCACCAAGGTGGATGCCACCCCAGCCATGAAACAACAGGTCAGTGCTTTTCCAGGGGGAGAACCTGTGGGACCCAGCTCCCTTTTGGTCATTGCCTCCAATTGCTGCCAAATGCTTTGCTATTGCCAAAAACCTCCATCCAAAACCGTCATCCATATCCTCTCTCCACCTGGATATGCCAAGGGCTGGATCCAGCTCTAGCTGCCCTCAAATATCTCCCCTGCCCAGAGGAACCAGATTGTCCTGGACTCCCATCCCTCCCATGGCCATAAGCATCCTCACCAGGTCCTCTGCTCTCTCCTCAGGGCTGGACTCCCAAGAGGATGTTTGAAGAGTCGGACCATTTCTTCACCTCTCTGGGCCTCATCCCTATGCCACAGGAGTTCTGGGACAAATCCATGATCGAGAAGCCAGCGGATGGGCGGGAGGTGGTGTGTCATGCCTCCGCCTGGGACTTCTACAACCGCAAGGACTTCAGGTGCCCATGGGGAGCACATGGTGGCCCCAGCTGACGTGGTGCTGGGGCAGATAGCAGTGTAGAATAAGGGAACATGGCCTGATGCCACCGTAGCGTCTCTTGCCTTGTGGCATTGTCACTGGCACTCAAGATGCTGGCATTGCTGGCAGGACTCCACGGTGGATGGAAGACAATCAGGGCCTTCCCTGCCCTGCCATGGAGAATGGAAAAGCCAATGAAAAGGAATAAGGAATGGGCAGGGTCATCAGGAGATGCAGGGGGAAACAGAGGTACCAACCCCATGGAGTAGGACCTGCCCAGCCTGGCATCAGATGTGGAGAGGGAGGCCAAAGGCAAAAATAGCTCAAGTGGGTGTGATGGTTCCTGGTGATTTTCACCCCAGCACTGCCCTCCCTTCTGCCCCCATGTCCTACTCCAGGATCAAGCAATGCACCGTGGTGAACATGGACGACCTGATCACTGTGCACCATGAGATGGGCCACGTCCAGTACTTCCTGCAGTACATGGACCAACCCATCTCCTTCCGCGACGGCGCCAACCCTGGCTTCCACGAGGCCATTGGGGACGTCATGGCCTTGTCTGTCTCCACCCCAAAACACTTGCACAGCATCAACCTGCTGGACCAAGTCACAGACAACACAGGTGAGGTGGCAGCAAAGGTGGGGAGCTGCTGGGTGCAGGATGGGCCGGGCAGGGGGGAAGTGGTCATGAAGGGGACAGGACCTGCTGGGGACACCCTGCACCTGGGCAGAATGACCCATACAGGGTGCAGAGGTGGGGATGGTACCACCTTGCTCACACCTTCACGCCCTGGGCAGAGAGTGACATTAACTACCTGATGAGCATCGCCCTGGACAAAATCGCCTTCCTGCCCTTCGGGTACCTCATGGACCAGTGGCGCTGGAAGGTCTTTGATGGGAGGATCAAGGAGGATGAGTACAACCAGGAGTGGTGGAACCTCAGGTGTGCTTGGATTCAGAGCCCCCCTTTGGTGCAAGGGCTTTGGCCATCATCCCACTGGGTGTTTTCTCCCTATGGTCCAGTTGGCTGCAATGGGACATGATGGGATACATAACACCTCATGCTGTCCTCACACCCCACTGTGCCCCCTCCTGGCTCACCCAACCTTCTCTTCCCCATGCTGGGCTAACTCTTCCTCTCTGGCCCAGGTTGAAGTACCAGGGCTTGTGCCCACCAACACCAAGGTCTGAAGATGACTTTGATCCTGGTGCCAAGTTCCACATCCCTGCCAATGTTCCCTACATCAGGTGAGCAAGCAGGGCTGGGGCAGGAGAGTCACTACTTGGACACAAAAGCAGGATCCCCGGTTGAGATGCCAGTGATGGCACCTCGTTTGATGGCTGCTGGGATAGGTGGTGGTACCATCCTGAGGGTGTCAGGAACAGCTTTACAGGAGAAGGCTGGATCTGAGGGAATTTCTCCCTACCCAAGGAAGATGGTTCATCCCCCCAGGCAATCATAAAACACACGTTAAAGGAGAAATGGCATCGCCAGATTGGACTGAGTTGAGGCAGGTGTAGCTCCAAAGCCAGCGATGCTCCTCCAGACTGGAAGGGTGCCACCAGGGAATGAGGAGGGGGCATTTCTTCTCTTGCACAGCCACTAGTAGTGTTCATTCCCATATCCTCACCCCTCTCCAGGTACTTCATCAGCTTCGTGATCCAGTTCCAGTTCCACCAGGCGCTGTGTGCGGCAGCCAACCACACGGGTCCCCTGCACACGTGTGACATCTACCAGTCCAAGGAGGCTGGGAAGATCCTGGGGTAGGTGTGTGGGGAGGGCAGAGCCTGAGCAAATTGGGGCTGTTCAGCCTGGAGAAGAGAAGCTGCTTGGAGACCTCAGAGCAGCTTCCAGTGTCTGAAGGGGGCTACAAGGATGCTGGAGAGGGACTCTTCATCAGGGACTGGAGCGATAGGACAAGGGGTGATGGGTTCAGACTGAAACAGGGGAAGTTCAGGTTAGATCTAAGGCAGAAGCTCTTCCCTGTGAGGGTGCTGAGGCACTGGAATGGGTTGCCCAGGGAAGTTGTGAATGCTCCATCCCTGGCAGTGTTCAAGGCCAGGCTGGACAGAGCCTTGGGTGACGTGGTTTAGTGGAAGGTGTCCCTGTCCATTGCAGGGGGTTGGAACTGGATGCTCTTAAGGTTCTTTCCAACCCAAACCGTTCTGTGATTCTATGTCCCCCAATACCTTAAAGCCAGCCCAGCAACACAGGAGGCAACGCAGCTCCTGGTCATCCATTCCCAGCATGGGATGCTCCTGGCCCTGGGTGCAGGCAGGGGGTACCCGGCTGCTGGGGCTGTGATTGCAGAAGCAGCCACTAGATGGTAGCTGGGACCCTGGCAGGTAGAAGGCTCCCTCTTCCTCCTCCTCCTCCTTCTCTTCCTCCTCCTCTTTCCTCTCCTTCCTTTTCTTCTCCTCCTCCTTCTCCTTCTCCTCCTCCTCCTACTCCTCTTTTTCTTCCTCCTCCCACCCCCTGTTCCTTAGGGAAAACACCCTCCTTGCTTCAAACAAGGCACCTGCAAAATTAACCCTTTCACCCAGCAATTGCTCTGCATCAGGTTCGATTCACTGGAGGGCTTTAATCCATGCAAATCTCCCCATTCCCCTAAGGAAAACCTCCTTCCCTATGGCAGCAAAACTTCCTTCCCCTGCAGTGCTGGGGGTGCAGACTGTACACGGGGTTGCCAATACCCAGAGCCCCAAGCCTTGGGGAAAGGGAAGGGCTGACGGCCAAGAGCGGGATGGGGAAACCCACCGGATCCCATTTCTCCTGCCGCAGGGAAGCGCTGAAGCTGGGATTCAGCAAGCCATGGCCCGAAGCCATGGAGCTCATCACGGGGCAGCCCAACATGTCAGCTGATGCCCTGATGAGCTACTTTGAGCCGCTCATGACATGGCTGGTGAAGGAGAATGAGAAGAATGAGGAGGTCCTGGGCTGGCCTGAGTACAGCTGGACTCCTTACACAGGTATGCAGGGCTCAGCCAAGCACAGCAGGGCCAGGCTGGGGTACATGGAAGAGACGGAGCTGTCTTGGTGTCCCTTGGCCACTCAAAATACACAGTACTTGGATGCTCCTCCGCCATTTCCCATGGAGCTGAGTCTAAAGGGCATAGAGCACCCAAGACACCCAATACCCCATAGCCCAGAGCCACCAGCTCCAACACTGTCCCTCATTTCTCCATTTTCCAGCCACTCCAGCCCAAGCTGGCTCCAGCAGGACTGATTTCCTGGGCATGTCCCTGGCCAGCAACCAAGCCACAGCAGGCAGCTGGGTCCTGCTCGCCCTGGCACTCGTCTTCCTCATCACCACCATCTACCTGGGGGTCAAGTTCTCCTCAGCCAGGAGGAAGACCTTCAAATCCAGCTCAGAAATGGAACTGAAATAAGGCAGCGGGGCCAGGGTGCAAGCATGGGTGTTTGGCCAGGCTGGCAGCTATGCCAGGGCACCGTTATCAACGAAGCCATGGGTTTCCAGAGCCCAGGACTCCTCTCTCCAATCAGGTCAGATGTTCTTTAGCCACTATGCAAGAGCCAAAGCAGAAAAGAGCTATTTATTTGTCAACGTCTGCATCGGGGGAAAGAGGGAATTCAGGCACCGGCAGGCACGGAGCCGGGGCTCCCATCAGCCATCTCCGACCTGTAGGCAAAGCCACAGAGACTCCAAGTGACAGCGGGCGATGTGGGGAGGGATGGAGCACATTCCCACCCTGCTCCGCCCAATGCCAGGCTGTTCGCTTGCATGGATGGAAAATAAACCCATGCCTTGTCACCCTCAGGGCAGCAGCTCGGCTCCTTCTTGCAGGTGGGACCTCAATGGGACAGGGCTCTCGAGCAGCACGACACAGTGCAAGCACAAAGCTATGGGGACCAGCCTGGCTTTGGGGGCAACACAACTGCAGCACCCAGCTTGCCTCATCCCCATCATGAAAGCTCAGCAGCCTCTTGCAGCATCTTCATCCTCCCCTAAAGCATGGAAGCACCATGGACCACATGCCTAAGGAAGGGGCTCAGTTAGGCCCAAGATCCAGGCCTAAAGGGTTGGGGGGTCACCATGTCCAAGCTGGGAGAGGGATGGGGCTCAGAGCGCAGGAGAAACGTGGCTTTACATAAGAGCTGGGGGGCTCCAAGGTCAGGGATCACCTCCTGCCATCCAGCTCCTGATTATCCCGGGATCAGCGGCTCGAGGCTTCCCCCCCTCCCTCTTCTTTCTTCTGCCTCTGTAAATAAAACTTGGTATTTGTTCTGCAGTGATTAGGTGCAAAACTAATCCCAGCCTGGGGATTATGGCAGCCTTGAAGAGCTGTGATCTGCTGCAGGCTGGAGCCGCAGGGGAAATGAAGGGATCTGGGATGATCCACCCGAACCCTCCCCATCCGACAGGCTCTGACCCCCCCAAGTCATGTCTTACTGTGGGGAAACTGAGGCTTCGGAGGGGTTCATTGCACCGGGAGGGAGCAGAAGGTTCCAACCCACACCACGCACCCACAGGGAGGTGAAGCCCCAGCTCACCCCGTGTCCTTCCCCATGTGTCTGCTTTATATCCCGCACACCAGGCACCCTCCTCTCCCCCCTTCCCAGCAGTGCACAGACCTGGCACGGTGAGAGCTGTGTTTGAAGCCAAGTGTATTTTCAGCCTGGGAAGGCAGCTGGTGCAGGTGCGCTCCATCCAGCTCAGCTCCTCACTGGTACTTTTGGGCCCCCTCTGGTTTCTTTCTCCCTTGCTAGTGGGGGGAAAAGAGGTCTCCAAAATCATCAAAATCCTACAGGTTTGATGGAAATTGCTTTCTGGAGGGGAAGAACAAATAAAAAGGAGCCACACTGAACACTGAACACAAGCTCAGCCCTAATGAGACATCAGAGAATCCACCTCGGGCTCTGTCCTGGACACTGGGCACAGCTACAAGGATGTGTGATGGTTGCACTGAGCTATGGCCTCCTCAGAGGCAGATGGACAACCCAAGCCCATCAGAAGATAGGGGTTAGACAGCAGGTTACCTTGAAACATGGGTCCAAGGTCCATGCGACAGATGGGATGGGGCTGGACACCAGGCTACCTTCAACACGGGTCCAAAGTCCACCCAGGTCCACAAGCCCAGCCCGGGGGAAGGCTCAAGGTCCTGCCTTGAGCTTAAATGGGAATGGGGGGGGGCTAGTGAAGCCTTTTGGGATGATGAAGGTGTGCTGGTGCCAAGATGCCTTTAAACCCGGGATGATTTTCCCTTCCCCGCTGCGATAACAGCTGGAGAGGTTTTGGTGCCTTCTGGCTCCTGCATCGCGCTTTCTGCTGAAATTAGGAGGCTTAGAGAAATTACTCCCTAAGGAGAGAAAAAAAAAAAACCACCAAAACGCCATAAAAGCAGAAATAAAAGGGGTAGATTCCCCTTTAATTCACCTCAATCTTTGATGGGGAGCGCAGGAAGCCGCGGGGGCTGCCTTGCACCTTGCGCAGGGGCTCCCAGAGCTGAGATTTGCCTTAAAATCATGGAATTCAAAGCAGGAAACACCCCGGGCTCCCTTTGCCACCCTTCGGGCACCGCGGAGAACGGTTCTCCCTTTGGTTTAGGCCCGTTATGCACCGCAGGGAGGTGGCTGGGGGCTCCCGTGGCCCCGCGCAGGCTGGGGCTGGCCAAGCCGGGTCTATTCTTAGCGGGCGGGTGGCCGCGTTCCTCACATTCCCGTTCCCCGGGGACAAGGAGCGCCTGGAAATGCGCAGCCACAGCTTGGCAGCAGCCGGGGGCCATCGGCAGGGGCTGCCCCGGGCAGAAGGGGGGAGGCTATGGGGGGGGGGTGTCCCTTGGGGGGCTGTAATTGGAGCCTGGGACTCCTCATCCCAACTCCTTGCCTGTGGATGTCCCCATCCTTCCTTACCTGCAGGGAGCAGGAAGAGGGGGTAAAGAGGGTATAAAAGGCAAGTGGGGGACCCCAAATACACACACACATACCCCACGCAAGCTCAGACTCCCCTCAGCCCCATGGCTTAGCCAGAATTCCTTACCAAGGGATACAGCCTGTTGCAGCGATAGGACAAGGGGTGATGGATTTAAACTTAAACAGGGGAAGTTTAGGTTAGATATAAGGAGTAAGTTCTTTACTGTGAGGGTGAACACCCCACTCTCCATGGGCAGCATCCCTCCATCCTGCATCCTTAGGGTGCCTCGGCAGCAAGGCCCAGCACAGGCTCTGCTTGTGTCCCCATGCTGGTGGCGACTGTCCCCATTGAGGCCTTGATAGTGCTGCAGCCCCAAATGATGGATCAAACCCTCGGCACTTGGCTCCTCTGCATCCTGCCCTTCCTGGCCTTTCCTGCAGCATCTCCATGACTCATTGCAGCTGCCTACTCATCCCATTCCCAAAGATGAGCCAGGAGCCTGCCCTGTGCCTCAGTTTCCCCCGCTGAGCAGTGAGGATGCTGATGTAGCTGCCATGTGCCACATCCCGCAGCTGAGTCCCTCAGCTTTTCCTGCCACTTCCAAGTGGGAAGTGGCTTTTGATGGGAAACAACGTCTGTGACTTGGTTTAATGTCACCATGTCCCTCCCATGTTTGCAGCCTTCCATCAGACCTCCCTAGGGATGCTGTGGTGGAAAGCCCAGGCTGATGAGGGTTAATTTTGGCTGCGCAATTAGCGGTGTTTGTTTTGGGTGTGTTTCTTTATGGTGAGCAAACAAGGAGTATGGAGGTGAAAAAGTGGGAAAATACATCAGGATTTGGAGCTGTGGGAACCAGGAGCATCCTTCGTGCTGCAAAATCCAGCTACAGCCCTGGTTCCTCCCTCCTGTCACATCACTGGAGCATCTTCCAAAAGTGAAGGGCAAAGCAGGGGCACGCACTGTGCCAGGGAGCCAGGACACTGGGGCCTGTCTGGGAACATCATGGGGATGGTGCGAGCCCATCTCTCCTGCGCTGGCTGTGTTTGCCGTGTGGCTGTGATTCCAGCCATGTGGAAAAACACCGTCTCCTCGTTGGCAAACGTCTCTGCCGACAAGTGTCAGCCGGGATTCAAGAGGGTCCTGTCCCCTCCATCCCACATCTCCCACCCCCAACCCGCAGCCCATCTCATGGCTGAACCTGCCTCTCACCGGGTGGGTGACAATTCCCTGCGGATATGATCGTTCCCTGCACCCTCTGGTGCTGCAGGAGGAGGGAGGGGGAGGATACCCTTGGGAAACACCCAGGTCTCCTTTGTCCTGGAAATTGAGTGGCTTCCCACTGATTCCCCAGGGCCGGGAAAGGATGGAAAGAAGGGGAATGGAATAAAACACTCGAGGAGGAGGAGGAGGAGGAGGAGGAAGAGAAGAAAGAACTGAGCAAGGGGGGAGGAAGAGGAGGAGGAGGAAGAGAACAGGGTAGGGAGAGGGGATTTACTGCTCAGCTGAATTAGAGGGAGCTTCCTTGAAGAGCAGGAGAATTTGCCCAGACACCCCAATTCTTCCTACTTGGGATAAGTGTAAGCATAGGATTAACTGCGAGCATATGCTTAAGACCCAAGGAACTGAAAGAAGTCTGGGCATAAAGTGCTCCAAGGAGGGCAGGGCACGGATGGGCATCCTTGTGGCTGGAAGAGCCATGGGAGGAACTGGAGCTTAGTCAATAATAACCTGAAAGGGAAAGAAACAACTCCATATGCAAGGGCTGTATGGGGAAGAGGTTCTTCCATCAGCCACGAAATGGGATGAGAGTCCCTGGCCAGGGAAATGGGGATGAAGTGGTCCCACCACCATGCCCGGAGAAGGACAACACTTCCGGGGGTCTCTCCCCATGCCCAAAGCCCCATTGGTGCCCCCATGATCCGCTCTGCTGGGGAGGAGTGAAGCCCACACGTGCCTTTCTCATCAGACACATCCGTATCCACGTGATGTGTCCATGAGCATCCCAAACTGATTTATGGGATGAGAGGAGGGCAGGAGGCCAACCTTAAATCCTGACTGCCTGCTGATTAATCATCACAATTACACTCATATTAGCTATAGTAATCATAGTTTTGCTTTCCCTTTGCAGAAGTGGCCATCCAGGAGCCTCCGAGTGGTTTCACAAGGCCAAGTGACCAACGTCCCTTGTTTTCCAGGGAGGAAATTGCGGCGCAGAGCCGGCTCCCTCGAGTCACCCAGTATATCAACAAGAAAACAGAGAAGGCAGGAGCCTGGACTCCATGTCCCTCTCCCTCCCCCATGCTATTAAGCTGCATCTGTGTAATATAGAGCAAAACATCCTCCACGAATTGCAGTAAATCATGGCAGAGGCACTGTTCAGGGTGGAGGGGGGGGAGATAATGGGTTTTTCAACCCTCTTCAACAATAGAACAAGTTTTTCTCCACTGGGGAAGGCTGACTTCAATGAGAGACAGAGATAAAAGCAGTACCAGGGCTCTGAAACGGGGCTGAAAGGGCACCTGCCTTTGCTCAGCCACTTGCATTGATAGGAGGTTGCTCCAGCAAGGAAAATGCTGTGGGTCAAGTGCCCCACGGGCACGGCCTGGTCCCCATGTGTATTACTGAGGTACACTGGAATATTAATTGAAACTCCCAGCAAAACACTCCTGCTGATGATAATGGACCATAATCCTCTTAGACCAATTTCATGCCTGAAAAATCGTGCATACCAAAGTAATAATAGGAAGCCCCTCGGTGGACACTGTCCTTAGCAATGGGCCTGGCAGAAGAGGGGATTTCTCTGGAAGCAAAGGGAGATGTTCCCCTTGGCTCTGACCCCCAAGGGGCATGGAGAGATGGGCAGAAGAAGAGTTGAACCTGGGGTTGCGGCTGCTCTACCGGGGCAGCATCTCTGTGGGCCCCCCCGAGCACAGAGACCCGGGCACCCACCGGGACCCCTGTGTCCTACCGAGCCCTTGGGCCCCGCTGTGGGCCCAGGACCCCGACACCCCCCGTGCCCACAGAGCCCTGCGACAGCCCCCCCATGGCAGTCGCCCCCCGCCCGCCCCTTCAGCACCTCCGCGGGTGGACAGCGCCGGGAGCGGGGTCCCGCCCGGCCCGCGGCACCCGGAACACCCGGCACCCCCCCCCCAGCACCCCTCATGATACCTCGGTACCCCCCAACACCCTCAATATCCCCGGCACATCCCAGCACCCCCCCAGCACCCCCACACCCCCCAGCACCCCCCATCATACCCCGGTACCACCCAACACCCCCAAACCCCCCAGCACCCCCAAAGACCCCCCAACAACCCCTAACACCCCCCAGCACCCCCACATCCCCCACACCCCCTGGCACCCCCCGAAAACCCCACAACACCCTCCAGCACCCCCACACATCTCCCGGCACCTCCAACACCCCCCCAGCACCCCCGCGCGCTCCCAGCACCCCCCAACACCCTCTAAACCCCCCCGTACCTCCTACACCTCCCAGCACCTCCAGGACCCGAACCCCCCTCGGCACCCCGGCCTGCACCCCCTCTCCCGCCCCCCTGTGCCTACCGGCACCTCTCCTGCTACACCCCCCCCTCCGCGCCCCGCACCCCTCAGCGCCCTCCCTTCTGCTTCTGCACCCTTGCACCCCCCCCAAACACCGGCACCTCTGCATCTCCTCCTCCACCTCTGCACCCACCCCGACTCCCCTGCACCCCCTCCTCTGCCACCCCCTGCACCTCACCCGCACCTTCCTTCACCATCCCCATCCCACAGACCCCAGCACCCCCCGTCCCAGCCCCCCAAATCCCCCCCCGCACCCCCCCTCCCAGCCCCTCAAGGACCCAACATCCCTCCCCCCAGCACCCCCTCTCCCAGCCCCCCACATCCCCCCCCAGCACCCCCTGTCCCAGCCCCCCAAGTTCCCTCCCCACACTCCCAGCCGCTCAAGGACCCCACATTCGCCCCCCAGGACCCGCCTGTTCCCCCCCGGGGCACCCCAAGGCAGCGGGGCCGATGCTGCGGGACACCGGGGGGGTACCGGGGAGTCCTAAGGGGGTACGGGGGGGGCAGCTGTTGGTGCTGCGGGCTCCGTCGGGCCGGGGAGCGGTGACTAAGCACTTTGGGGAGATCTCCTCTTGTTAGTTTACTCCATTACCTTCTCCCTCTTTCAACCGGGTCCTCCCCCCTTTATCCCCCCCCTCTTCCCCTCCCTCCCCGCCCCATCCTCATCCTCGCCGGGCTGTGCGGGGCGGGCTGCGGGGTTCCCCCTTCCGGCCACCGGGAGCATGGGAGCCCCGGGCCGGCTCCGCTCCAGAGCTTGGGCAGCGCTGGGGTGAGGCGGAGCGGGGCCGAGCCGAGCCGCTCCGGGGCCGCGCCGCGCTCCGCCGCCGCTCCCGAGGGAAGTTGGGCGCATCCCGGCGCGATGCCGGTCCGGCGGGGCCATGTGGCCCCTCAGAACACGTACCTGGACACCATCATCCGCAAATTTGAAGGGCAAAGTGAGTACCGCACCCCCCGGCTTCGGGGCGCAGGGAAGGGGCAGAGCGGGGCCGCCGCAGGGTGCCCCCGGGGCAGTGTCGCTGTGAGCCCGCAGGGGTGGGCGACAGCCCCGCGGTTACAGACGGGGCGACAAAGGGGGGGCAAAAAGTGGTCCCAACGCCGGGGGGGGGGGAGATCCGCACCCCACACACACAGCGTGGGGCAAAGGGAAGGGGTCCCCGGGGTTTGGGGGGGTCCCCGGGCAGGGCTTTTAGGGGGTCCAAAAGCCCTACGGGGCTCGCTGCCTGTTTGCCTTCAACTCCGCGCTGCTCGCAGGCAGCCGTCCCTAGTGAGGTGTTGCCATTTGCTGTTGCTCGGAGCAATCCCTTTATGTGAATTTTGGGGGCTGGTTTTCACGTCAAAGAGAGTGAAGGGATCGTGAGCATCGGGGAGCGCCTTGGGGGGTGGGAATAGGGGTCCCGCTCCCACTCTCTGCGCACCCCAATGGGGTTGGGTCCCCCCCGTGCAGCCGGGGAGGAGGGAAGGGGGAGCACTGGGGGCACCCCAAAAGCTGTGCTCGGGGGTGCGCTGTGGGTTTCCTCCCGTGCGCCGCTTGCAGGGGGGGTCCCATGGCGCCCGCCCCGGCTGTGAGTGACGTGACCCTGGGGACGGGAGCGAGAAAAACTGTCCCTGCTTCCTATCAGCTCCCGCTGGGAAGCGGCGGCTGAGGAGCAGCGGGGGCAACACGAGGCGACAGTGCCAGCGGGGCGGCAGCCAGGCCCCTGCATCCCTGCCTGCACCTTGCCTGCTCCCTGCCTGCGCTCTGCCTGCATCCTGCCCACATCCCTGCCTGCTCCCTGCCCGCTCGCTGCCTGCTCCCTGCCTGCGCTCTGCCTGCACTGTGCCTGCTCCCTGCCTGCATCCTACCTGTGCTTTGCCTGCTCCCTGCCCACATCCCTATCTACATACCTGCTCACATCCCTGCCTGTGCTCTGCCTGAGCCTTGCCTGCTCCCTGCCTGCTCCCTGCCTGCACTGTGCCTGTGCCCTGCCTGTGTCTTGCCTGCTCCCTGCCCACATCCCTACCTACATCCCTGCCCACACCCCTGCCTGTGCTCTGCCTGCTCCCTGCCTACATCCCTGCCTGCTCCCTGCCTGCATCCTGCCTGCACCTTGCCTGCTCCCTGCCTGCACTCTGCCTGCTCCCTGCCCACATCCCTGCCCGCATCCTGCCAGTCATAGCAGGCACCAGTCAGGCTCTGCCCACACATCACCCCCGGCTCCCCCTCGGCAGCTTCATGGTGTGAAAAGTGCGGGGAGACCCCGAACCCCCCGGCCACATCGCTGCCGTGGGCAGGGCGTGCTCCCGTGGGTGCCTTCACCCCCCCTGCAGCTCCCATGGGTGCAGGGGGGAGGCCCAATACTTCCCTCTCAGTGCCGGTGCTGAGCCCCAGTGCCATGGGGGCAAGGGCTGGAAAGCAAACCAGGGGTGAAAATACCCCCAAGGAGACTTGACTGCAGCTCCTTCCCATCCCAGCCCTGGTCTCATCCCCAGCATGGCTCCAGCCCCCTGCAGCCCCATAAATCCTATCCTGCACCAGCCCAGCCTGGATCCAGCCTGGATCCGGCCCGTGGTGCTGGGAAAACGCTCACAGCATCCCTCAATAGCAGGGCTTTGGGGGAAGGTCCCCTCCTTGTGCCACCTTCCAGCAGGCAGAGCAGTTTGGATAGAGAAGGATCGGGAAGAGGAGCCTGGGAAACCTTTGGCCAGGGTGGTTTGTGCTGTTTGCAGCACCAGTGTCAGCTCTGCATGGGAGACGGAAAGGTGCTGGGGTGGGAATTCCCCACCTCAAAGCGATGCCATAGGGGATGAAACAGGAGACCTCTGTGCGGCGTCACTGGGGTCACTGGTTTTACTGGGAGGCTGGGACAATGCAGGGACATGAGGCAGAGCCCCGACGTGCTGGGCAAGGGTCCCCCCCATCCCACCGCATCCCGGTGCCACAGCACGGGCAGGGTTCTCCCGCTTCCGGGAGGAATTCCCCACGCGGCTGGAGCGCGGCTCTGGAGCAGGCAGGCTGCAGATGCCATTCCTGGGTAATCCAGGAGATTAATTGGGGTCTGCGCTGGGAGGCAGCCTCCAGACGGACCCTGACCTGCCTCCGGCCCCAGCCCGGGGGAGGGAGATGCTGTTGGGGGGGGGGGGCATAGCATCCATCACATCAGCATCCGCAATCACATCCCAGCAAAGCTGTCCCAGAGAGGGTCCTCCCCAGCCCAGCCCCCCCCCCCCCCCGAATTCCCTGGAATCAATGGAAATGAAACCGGATCAATGAAAATGGAACCAAATCAAAGCTCCAGGCTGGCTCTCCCCCAGGATAAGGATGCAAGCGGCTCCGTCTGGGCTGGATGACGTGAGCTGGGCATGACAGCAAGTCCAGCCCAGCGGCTGCAGCAGCAGGAGGGGATGGAGTGGCACCACTCCCTGCCTCAGTTTCCCCTCTCCTCCACCTGAGCCCTTTCCTCCTTGAGTGCCAGGGCCCAGCAGGGGTTGGATTTCAGCTGCAGCCCAAAGGCAGGATTATCCTAGAAAACCTAAGGAGAATCATTAATGTGATGGGTTTCACCTGGCTCCCCATGGAGCTGAGCCTCACGCTCGCTCCTCCTCTCACCCCTTGCCTTCAGTCATCTGAGCCAAGGTGGGAAGTCTCAGAGATAACTCAGGTCGCTGATGAGCTCCTGGGGAGAGATGTATGCTGCTGCTTTTCCCTCTGCTTGCAGTGCCAGCCGGGGACAGATTGCTCATGTATTAGACAGCAGCGAGTCCCCGCATGCAAGCAGTGAGGCTGTGTGGCTTGGCCCAACCCCAGCAGAAACTGGCTTTAATGGGGATCCCCTTTTGGGTCCCCATGGCCACCAATTCACATGAAATCAGGGAAACTGGGGGAATTTCTCCTCTCAGAAGAGCAGCACAGGGTAGGGGGGCTCCACTACCCAGTGTCCCCGTATAAGCCCCACAGCTGGTAGCACCCAAAAGCCTCAGCACCCTCTATCCATGATGGGGCTGCCCTTCATCCCTATGGGTCTCCCTAAGCCTGGTGCTCTCCCGGCTCCCTGCAGACCGCAAGTTCCTCATCGCCAACGCGCAGATGGAGAACTGTGCCATCATCTACTGCAACGACGGCTTCTGCGAGATGTTTGGTTACTCCCGAGTGGAGGTGATGCAGCAGCCCTGCACCTGCGACTTCCTCACCGGCCCCGACACCACCAAGAGCTCCATCGCGCAGCTCACCCAGGCCCTGCTCGGCTCCGAGGAGTGCAAGCTCGAGATCCTCTACTACCGCAAAGACAGTAAGAGGGGCTTGATGGGATGAGCTGGTGCTGGGAGGTGTCACCTGGCCTGGGTTTGGGGTGCCAGGAGCTGGTGGTGGGGTGTGAAGGGGGTTTGATGCTATCAGGGCATTGCTTTGTCCATGGGGGCTGTCACTGGGATGGAGCCATCTTTGCCGTGATGGGGACCTCAAGCGATGGAAGTTGTTCTTAGAAATCACAGGATGGTTGGGGCTGAAGGGACCTTCACAGGGAAGAGCTTCCTTATGCTCAACCTGAATCTCCCCTGTTTCGGTCTGAACCCATTGCCCTGTCACTACAGTCCCTGGTGATGCATCCTTGTAGCCCCCTTCAGCGATTATTGCCAGATTATTTGGGAATGGGGTCATTTACAGCCCCTTGGTGATGGCTCAGAGCTCCCGGAGCCGCAATGGCATCACTCCCTGCATCACGAATGAGGATCCAGTGGGAAGCCCACGGAGGAGCCAGGCTGGGGCATGGTTTTCCTGCTCTGTGCTCCAAGACAAGGTGAGACTGACCCTTCATCCCTGCCAAAAGCGGGCGCAGGCGACGGCCTCGGAGCTGCCATTGCAGTGAGCAGGAGGCGGCTGTGCGTGCACAGATGGAATTACGCTGGGATGAAAATGAAGCTTTGATGGCACATACGAGTGATTAGTGGTAATGCTGCAGGAAGTTAAACACATATGGAGTGCTTGATGCTGCAAACCAGCAGTGGCCACGGCTCCCGGGGGTGGGGATTGCAGATCCAGTGCTCAACAGAGGTTAAAATAGGAAGTATTCCCCTTTTTCAGCCTGTGGAGCTTTCCCATGGCTTCATCAGGGACTGAAGGACAAGGGGTGATGGGTTCAAACTTAACCAGGGGAAGTTTAGATTGGATCTAAGGAAGAAATTCTTTACTGAGAGGGTGCTGAGGCACTGGAATGGGTTGCCCAGGGAGGTTGTGAATGCTCCATCCTTGGCGGTGTTCAAGGCCAGGTTGGATGAGGCCTTGGCCAACATGGTTTGGGATGAAGTGTCCCTGCCCATGGCAGGGGGTTGGAACTGGATGATCTTAAGGTCCTTTCCAGCCCATTCTCTGATTCTATGATGGGCTGAGCAAGGGGCTGCACCCTGCAGGGGCAGGATGGAGGAGAAACTACTGGAAGCAAAGGGAAGGAGAAGGCAGGAGCCCTGGCTGCCAGCCCAGCACGCTATCTCCGGGCTGGGGCACGGGTGTCCTGGCCTCCCTCCCAGACCCTATCTCCCGGGCTGGCATCCAGGTGCCAGTGTATCAGCCCCGGGAATTATCCTCTGGCAGCACCCTGCGCGTTAACCCGCACAGTTAACGTGGCGGGGCTGCATCACACCGCTCACTGCCTGCCTTTCCCATAGGATTTTCCTCCCATCCTCCCTGATGGAGGCTCTTCCCGGGTGAAGCAGGGCCAGGGCTTGGTTGCGCATCCCCACTTGGCCGCTGTGATTTGCACTGGAGCCCAACGCACAAGGAGAAGTGGGTATATCCCGTCCTCCTGGTCCATCCCAATGTGGATGCATGGCCATAGCAAGGACATGTGCAGCCCTGTTCCCCTCCCTCGGGATTGTTTCCCCATCCACTCATGGGGACCGCTCAGCTGGGAGCCTGATCCAAAGCCTGCTTTGAAGCATTCGCACCTGGCTGGCGGGATGCTCAGTGCTCTCCTCAGAGCCCTGCTCTTCCTCTAGGCCACAGGAAACTCTCGGTGCAGCTCTGAGCCGCTTTCTTCTCTTCTTTATTAACAAGAAAGGGGAAAACTGAAGCCAGAAACAAGCCCTTCGTGTCTATTTTTAAACCCCAGCCCCACCAGCAATCTGCTTTCCAATTGTTTCCCCCTCAGCACTCAGTCTGCGACCGCTCAGCCCATTATAAATGGGTCTTATCGGCAAAGAAAAGGCCTTTGCATTATAGGGAGCTGCTGCTTAATTAACCAGCGGAGGCTCGGAACCCGCCTGTCCTCCTTTTCATGCCAGCAGCACCAATCTCCCGCCTCAACCTGCTGTTTATTACTGCGGTACTCCCGGCTCTGCGGCTCCCAGGGTTGTTTCCTTGCTTTTCTGGTGGCCAGAGGCTATATTATACCCCAAATCCACCCGTCAGAGCCCCTACGGCACAGCCAGGGTGGGATGGGTGGAGGGATGGATGAAGAGATGGATGGAGGGAGGGAAAGGGGCAGCCGTGGGTGTCCGGGTGCAGCAGGATGCTGCGCAGTGGGTGATGCGTGTCCCTAGGGACAGCCTTGCTGCTCTGTCCTCGTCCCATGTGTCATCAGCTAATTATAACAGGGGAGCTGGGGATGAGCCCAGCTCTGGGCAGCCAAAACAGAGTCAAGAACAAGTACTAGTGTGGGACGACAAGGGCAGTTGTCCCTCCTTGCCACAGCAGCCTCTGGAAGAGGAGAGAGCCCGGCCATGGCGCGTGTGGGCTCTAATCCCCGGCTCAAAGCTGGGAGATCAGGGAAAAGTTAATTTCCTCACAAGATGCTACACAGCTGGGAGGGTCATTATGGGATCATCAGGAGCATCCACAGCCACCAGCCCCAGGGATACGCTCCCCGTTGTGGCCAGGCCTGAGCTGAGCATCCCATGGAGATGACACCAAGAGGCTGGCGTCAACAAGCAGGGATGGGGTTTTAGCCCCTGAGGGTGATGTGCTTTGCAGCCCAGCGACCATCGAGAGCCACTGGGGGCTGGCGGCCAGAGGTGCTGGGTACCACGGTGCTGGCACGGCCCGAGCAGCAGCTGGCAGCACTTAATCTGCATGAATGTGATGCTTATGAATATGAAAGAGGAGACGTGGGGCCAAGGCAGGCGGAGCAGCTGGTGGAGCAGCTCCATCCCCGAGCCCATGGAGCAGTTTGTGCCGGTCCCCTGGGGCCAGGGATTAGGGATGGGGATGAGGCTGGCAAACTCATTACACTGGTGCCGTAAGCTGGGCTTTCCCCCCAGAGGTCCAGGAGGAGGGGGGAAGGTTGCAGAGGGATTGGGGCACCCATGGGGTGCTTGAGCTGGCAGTTGTGGGGCAGGCAGGCACAGGTTTGGGTGTCCACTGCACCCAAAGGGGACAGCAGGACTCGTGTGACGTAGAACGACAGAATGGTTTAGATTGGAAGGGACCTTAGAGATCCCTTTTGTCCCCAGCACAGGGCACATCCATGGCACAGCAACCGCCTCTCCAGCTACCGCTGCCAGGAAGCCCTGGCTGAGGCAGGCAGGGATTCATCCAGCCCTGTCCATCCATGGGGCAGACAGGGCAGGATGGAGGGGATGCCTTGGCTGGGAGGCACGGCCGTGAGCTCTTGGCTTGCTCAAACGTGTGGGTTTAAGCCAAGCTGGGGCTGTTTGCTTTGTGTGCCTTTAAGGGCCAGGCTCAGCAGAGCCGGGCTGTGACCTCCATAAGGACACACACAATGGCCCAACTCCAGACTGGGACTTATAAACATCCCGCCCTGCAATGACAAACTCTCTGCTCCCGGAGATCCCGAGCTGTGGGGCCGATTCTGCCACCCTCAGCACCACCGTTGCCCCATGGACAGCACAATTGGGGCACAAAGCTGGAAGGGTCACGTTTTCCATCCTCTGCTGCTCCTCGGATGCTTTGTGCTTGGACCAGATGTCCCAAGAACAGAGGGACAGGCCCAGAGCATCCCCAGCACCCCCTGCATGCTTCCCAGGAGGCTTTTCCCTGAAATCCCTGCCCCAGCAGAGCCAAAATCCCACTCAAATCTCTCCATCCCCATCCTCACTGCTGTTACATTCCCAATGGCCCCATATGCCATGGGGACAGGGTCCTTGGGATGGCAGGACAGCCCTGGGAATTGCTGTCAGCACTGCAGCTTTGGCTGCACAGCTCTGCATTAAGCTGGACTGATTCCTGCAGCCAGCAGGGATTTAGGAAGGGAAGGACCATGGGCCTGGATGTGGCCACTCACTCTGTGCCAAGGAGATCAGGCTGCATTTTGCCAACCCTTTGTGTTGATTCAGGACCCCTTTTGGCTCCTGGGCATCGGAGCATCCTTCCGTCTGCATCCAAAACATCCCAGTGTGCTTGGAGGCATCCTCCTTGAAGCTGCGCTGTTGGTGGGTACCCTGAGCCACCCAGAACTCTGGTTTCCCCCCCTGCTGCTGCTTCTCACCAGAGAGATCCCTGCTCATCACCTCACAGGGATAACCCCCATCCTCACACCATTACTTCTTAAGGTCATCGTAGCCCTTTGGGGGTTGCTGCAAGGACCATTAATGGTTGGTCTGGTGTCACGGTGGGTTTCAGTCTCCTGATGCCCTGTCTGGGTTTGGGGAGAGGCCAGCTTGCATGGTGCACACCAGACCCCAAGGGCGCCCCATCTCCCACCAGCACAGCCCCCACCTCCATCATTTTCCATCCCACCTCCAGGATTTGCTATAGGCTCTCCCCGCAATCTGCGCTTCCCATTGAAGTCTCTACCCAGCCCTGACACTGATTTTTCCTTGGACAAGAGGGAGCAAGGCTGAGCCCTCCCAAGCATCTCCTTGGCTTTGCCGCGCAGCCCCATCCGCATCCTTGTCCCCATGCCCTTCCCAGCCCCTCTCCTCTGCCTCTTTATGTAATACCACTATAGATTTAGCCACTGTGCCATGAGACCCTGCAGATTAAATCTCCCATCCGGGGGGAGGGAAGGACTCGGGAAGAGCTGGGAGGGCAGATTAATAGCTTGATTTTAATATTCATAACAATGCAGTTCGTGTCCTGCTCTCGGAAACCCCCATGTCCTGTTGATTAGTTTCATACTGATGATCCCAACAAAGGCATTAACCACCGCGGATCAGAGCCGGGGAGGGAGGGCCCCCGATGATGACATTTTTAATGTTATTAAATGCTCACTTTTATCAAGGTCAGAAGACAAAGATGGGTTGGGAAGAAGAAGACAAAGCTCAGCCTGGGGGAGCTGGGCTGTGGGTTGGGAAGATCAAACCCAGCCCAGGGGTTTAGGGAATGGGCCCGTGCAAACCCATCCCATAGACCCATGGAATGGTTTGGGTTGGAAAAGGACCTTGAAGCTCATCCATTCCACCCACTCCAACACCTTCCACTGGAGCAGGTTGCTCCAAGCCCCATCCATCCTGGCCTTGAACACGGATGGGGCAGCTTTGCTGGGCACCCTGCGCCTCAGCACCCTGGCGCTGGCTGGGGGAGCCCCCAAAGCTGCATCCCTGCTGCACCCCTCCTGCCGAGGAGCCCTTTTCACAGCCCCAGGCTGGGTTTCCCACTGGAGGGGGGTGCAGCAGCCCCACAGAGCTCATTGCAGGTTGTGAATGCCCCCGAGGCTGCTCCAGGAGATCATTTGGCGGCTGGATAAAATTAGATGGATGGAGCTGAACAGCTGAAGGGAAGGGACAGGCAGACGGATGGGGACAGTGGTTGAGGAATGGGGATGGGAGCAGGGTGCCCAGTTTTGGGGGGGAAAAATGGGGAGGCTTGGCATGCCCGCCCCCATTGACCAGGAGGTCGGAACCGGATGAGCTATAAGGTCCAACCCAGCCCAGCCTGGGGTTCTCTGATTCTATATAACCTGATGCTCCATCGTCCCCTCGGTGCCATCCAGGTCTGAGCAAGGCACCAAGCTCCTGGCACACAGGGCTGTGCCTGGCAGAGCCACTTTTGGGGTGATTCCCCTGGGTTTAGGGAGTCCCACGTTGAATTAACAGCCCAGAACTGGGCAGATCATCATTATAGGTCCCTTCCTTAGGTCTATTCTATTTAAGAAAGGATCAGCCTGGGGGTGTGCAGCAGCGGCCATAACTCAGGCTCAGCACCTCCCACATTTTCAGGATCAAACCAGGCACCAGCTGCCTCCCAAACCCAGCCCAAACCATGTCCCAGCTGCTCCCTATATCCCTCCAACCAGGCTGTAACTGGGCCCAGTTTACAGCTGTTCAGCATGGGCAGGGGATTAACACTTTGTGTACCACCTCGGGACCCAGATCCCATGAGATCCCATCCCTTCCCACCACCACGGAGGGGTTTGAGAAGGAAAAGCGAAGCAAAGGGATGCAGCAGGGCAGAGCATGTGAGCAGGATGAGGCCATCTAAGTCAGGATTCCCAGTCCATGGAACCGATGGCTGCCCACGGCAATGAACCATGCTGGGATGCGGGTCCCTGGGAAGTTGGTGATGCTTCAGAGTCACTTGTGGGGGGAAAATAGCTCATTTTATAACGCAACAAAGTAGGAAGCATCCAGTGCCACCGAGCATCACACACACAGGTACAGACTTGCATAGAGCCGTGGTACCCCAGGGATAGCACCGCATCATCCCACTGGGCATGTACCACCTTAGGACACCTCACTCCGCATCACTTAAAGGGCACCACACACCTATTAATCCATAAAAACCTTACAGGAGCCTTCCAGTATCTGAAGGGGGCTACAAGGATGCTGGGGAGGGACTCTTCATCAGGGACTGGAGCGATAGGACAAGGAGTGATGGGTTCAGACTGAAACAGGGGAAGTTCAGGTTGGATCTAAGGTAGAAGCTCTTCCCTGTGAGGGTGCTGAGGCGCTGGCACAGGGTGCCCAGAGAAGCTGTGGCTGCCCCATCCCTGGCAGTGTTCAAGGCCAGGTTGGACACAGGGGCTTGGAGCACCCTGGTCCGTTGGCAGGGGTTGGATCCAGATGAGCTTTAATGCCCTTTTCCAATCCAAACCATTCCACATTTCTATAAAAGCGAGGGAAAAGGGCTCATTTCTTCCCATCCCGTGCCCGCGCATCCCTCCAAACCAGCTTTGTGTGCTGGAATGCCCCCGCCTCCTCCCCAGCTCACACATTTAAGTGGATTTCCTTTCCCTGCGGTGAACAACGATGAAAGAAAGAAAGAAAGACAGAAATAATCCCGGGCCCTTTAAACAGATCTTCCCATATCCGTTTCTTTCCCGTTCTTCTACGTGTGTGTGTGTGGATGTGCACATCCCTGACGTCAGGGCAGCTTTGGAAGTTGCCCGATGCCGGCCATCTGCTCCTGATTACAGGAGGCCCTGAGCTCCTTAAAACTATACACAGGAAGGCTGATATGGAGCCATGGTGAGAGCGGGAGAGCACCGGAGCGGGATGGCAGCGGGATGGAGCCGCTAATCCCTGGTGATCAGGGAAAAGCGAGATGAGGGATCCGCAGCCGGCGATAGCTGCTGTGCAAGGAGGTGCTTTGCTTTGTGCCACTGGTACCTGGTTGCTCCATCGTTTCTAGCTCCCATTGGAACTGGTCGGAGTCAGAGCAGGGAGATTGGAACTGCACGAACTGAAGGTCCTTTCCAACTCAAACTATCCAGTGATTCTATGATTCCAGAGGCTTGGAGTAGGAGCCCATGCAGTCCCCCTCATTCCCAGGACACTGAGCCAGCCCACGTGCCCCCCATGCCTCAGTTTCCCTATGGACCACTCCATGCCAGTGCCTTTAGGGGATGTCTTTGGGGACCACCACACTGATCCCACCACATCCTTCTGCTCAGTGTTGGGATGGGGCATGGGTCAGGCTCACCCCCATTGCCCACATCCATGACAGATGAAGCCAGTCCCCAAAACCTGCCTGGTAATTGAAGGGTAATTAGCTGCAGCATGATTACAAGCAGGATGCTTAATGAGGTTAAACCGGTACCTGAGACTTTGTGAGTTCTTAATTACCTGCTTTTAATTGCTGCTCTCAAGTACATTAATATAAATGACTGTCTGGGACCAGAAGCAATTGAAGGCAAGATGTGATGGGTGTGAGCTGGGATGCTGCAGGGATACAGCCCTTTCCCAGGGCTCAGCTTCCAAACCCTCTGCTCCCCATCAGCAGGGACTGCACCCCAAGTGCTTTAAAGGCCTAAAGCTGTTGTGTGCTGGGGGGTGGTTGTGCAGAGCCCCTGATCCAGCCTCTGCTCCGCAGCCTCCTGTTTCCGCTGCCTGGTGGATGTGGTGCCGGTGAAGAACGAGGAAGGAGCCGTCATCATGTTCATCCTCAACTTCGAGGACCTGGCGCAGCTCATCGCCAAGAGCACCGGCCGGAGCCTGCACCGGCGCTTCTCACAGAGCTGGCACAGAGGTGGGTGACGGCATCCGCAGGGATGTCCCCATCCCTTGGCTTTCAAAGGAGCCCGTAAGGGCTGGAGGATGCACCGCGGGGCTGAGCCCCGCATCGCGCGCTGGAGCAGAGGTTTGTGTTTCTGCACAGGGAATGATCCGGCCAAAACTGGGTGACAAAAGGATGTTTGAGCCACGGTGCCCCTGCAGCCTGCAGGCAGGAGGTGCTGGAAGGGGACATGACCCGTGTGTGGAGTCAATGCGAGGGCCAGGGGACATCTGGTGTCACTGATGTCATGGCTATGGGGATGTCGCTGCGGGAGAATGGCACAAGGATGGTAGTGCTGGGGTGGCTCTGCCCCGGCTCTGAGCTGTTCCAAAACTCATCCTGGAGTGGAAAATTCCAACTCCCTTTTTTGGGAAGGCTGGATCAAAGGGAAGCTGTGGTGAGGTGCTCAAGCGGATGTGGATACCCAGGGATGCAGATGTCAGACCTGATCATGGGAGGAAGAGCTGTAGCTCCTGTTGTATGGCCCTTGGTGCCAGTCACTGGAGCCAGGGTATCATGGACCTCAGCATGAGGGAGAACTCCTTTCCACTGAGGGTGGCAGAGCCCTGGAACAGGCTGCCCTAATGGTCCTGTGACCACTGATGGGGACCCTGCCCATTGTATTGGTGTGGTAATGTGAGCTTTAATATACTCGATGCAAATCCACCCCCTGGAGCCATTGAGGTGCTTGTATCAGCAGAGATGCTCTGCGTGGGGATAGGTTTTATGTATCCTCAGGCATCTGGGAATTACAGCCATATGTGTGTGAATGTATATACAGCCTGTGCATGTGTTCCTGTGTCTGTGAAGTGGTGAGATTTGTATTTTGGGTGTGTTGCTTTAGTACCAGTTAAATTCCAGCATCACCTTGAATCCTGTGTTCAGTTCTGGGCCCCTCACTACAAGAGAGACATTGAGGTGCTGGAGAGGGGCCAGAGAAGGGCATGGAGCTGGTGCAGGGCCTGGAGCACAGTGTGATGGGGAAGGGCTGAGGGACCTGGGGGGTTCAGTCTGGAGAAGAGAAGGCTCAGGGGGGACCTGATCGCTCCCTACAAGTGCCTGAGAGGAGGATGGAGCCAGGAGGGGCTGGGCTCTGCTCCCAAGGAACAAGGGATGGGACAAGAGGAACCGGCCTCAAGCTGCACCAGGGCAGGTTTAGATGGAGCTGAGGAACAATTCCTGCCCCAGAGGGTGCTCAGGCATTGGAACAGGCTGCCCAGGGCAGGGCTGCAGGCACCGTCCCTGCAAGGGTTCACACCCCGTGGAGACGAGGCCTCAGTGCCATGGGTTAGGGGTGGCCTTGGCAGTGCTGGCAATGGTTGGACTTGATTGCTATTAAAGGTCTTTTCCAACCCAGTTGATTCTATGGTTCTATGACCAGTGTAACTCTGCAGCCCCCTCAGCTCTGAGTATGTGTTGAACTGTGATGCATCCATCTTCCGGGTGGGATGCAGAATGGGGTGCAGAAGGCACCCAGATAAAAGGGTACCTGTTGCTTTCCCGTGCATTGGAGATTGCACTGTGCATCCCACAGAGTGTTGGGAAGTCCAGAGCTGCTGGTGCTAGGCCAGATCCATCTCTCGTGCACGGGTTTTCAGGCTCAGTCTTCCATTACCCGGCCATAGGCAGCTGCATTGCTGCTCCTTGGCTCTTTGGTGTGCAGGGAATGTTGGCTCCTTTGCTTCTTCCAGCTGAAAATCTGCTCTGGGCATTGGAGATGGGGTGAGCGGAGGGAACTCCTGTGGGTCTCCCCATTGGCAGTGGCACTTTTGGGGATGTCTGAGCAGCATTGGGGCTCTTTGTCCCCTCTGCTTTTCCCCTATGGGGAGCTTGTGGAGCATCCCATGTGCTCCAGGATTTAGGCCACTTTTGGTGCAGTCAGTGAGTACAACTGGTGCTGGCCTAGGCCATGAATAGCAGGATGCTCACATTCACTCTGCTGCAGTCTTCTCCATAGACCAGCATTAGAAGAGCTCAAGTGACTTTATATTGGGTGTCTCCATTGGGGGCACTGCCAGTTCGTGTCTGCATATGGTCCCTTCTCCTCCTGAACCTCTTTCCCAGCTCCTTGCCCCATGGTCTCCCAGTCCCCATGATGGCAGCAAGGGACCCCCCCTCTTTTGTCCAGCATCCCGAACAATGCCAGGGCCAGAATTGCTAGAACTTCCTAATTCCTTGCTAACTCACCACCTCTTTAGTGTTGCTTTTCCTCCCCACCAAGGAGATTTAGAAGCTCGATTTCCTTCAGGTCCAAATCCTTTAAGTAGCTTTAACCTCTGTAATTGGCTTAGGGATGCTCTGCACCTTTCCCACTTTGTGCCTGTAGTCCTAGGGGACTCTCCTGCAGCCCAGCAGTGCTTTCTGCCGGGTCAGGCTCTGCCTTGAGCAACGTGATGGCATGGGAATAGCGAGTGCCTTGGAGAAGGAAGGGCCATGTCCCCCAAAGCCACCCAAAGTCTTCTGTAGCCTCTTCCCCTGCCAGAGCCCCGTCCCGCTCCAGCCGTCGCATGCAGTTAGGTTACATCTGTGTCTCTTGTGTTTTGTCTCTCTTTCTAACAAGGTCAAGGTAGGAGGTTGAAGTGTAGTCTCCCGTCCCTGCGGCGACTCAAAGTCCAGCGGAAATCTCTGCCCACCAGTGAGTTTGATGGAGTAGCCATTGACTATGGAAAGGTAACCGTAGCTTTGTCTGACCTAAGCCAGGTCCCAGCACTCTTCCTCCGCTCTCCCCATCCCGCTGTCCCTCGGCTGCTGTGGCTCGGGCCGTATTCGGTGTTAGGGGCTCCGGTGCTGGGTCAGTGCTGGGCATAGGGCCCAGCATGGACTGGAAGCGAGCGGCGGTGCTTTGGTGGCATGGGAAAGAGCTGGATGGTGCTGCTCTGCGGGGGGAGCGGGAGAGGTGCTGAGCTCTGAAGCCGGGAGGAAGGTCTGGCTCTGCAGGGCAGGTTATTCTTGATGGCGGAGCTCCAAGGAGTGTTCCCACCTCGAGGAAGGGACGTGGTGATGGCTGCAGGTGACTGGAGCCTGCTCTGAGCAGGGACTTGCAGGGCACAATTCCCATGTTTTCCTGGCAGGGAGCAAGCAGCTCTGGCTCCTTACTCCTCCAGCAAAGACTGCGCTGTCTGCGATGGAGGGCGGTGCTGGCATTGCTGGCATGAGGTTGGTTGGAACTCTTTAGAGATGGCTGTTCTTGGTGGCTTGTCAAAAGTGCTCCGGGCAAAGACGTGCTGTTTTCTGAAGTGCTGTAGCTCAAGGCACAGGGCTGTGGGCCAGAGGCTTTTGCTCTGCTAATGCATCCCCAGGCGCCAGCTTCCCGTTGTGCTGGATGGATCCAGGCAGCCTGGACAAAGCTGCTTCCCAGACCTGTGATACATGAGACGGAAGGTGCCCATTTACTCAGAGGCTGTTGTGCTCATGGCACGTTGAAGATGTAACATTGCTGCATGCTCTGGGTATGATGCTCCTACAGACACCAGTGGTGCTCAAGTCTCTGGGTACCCCCAGGCTGAAGCTGCATGGGGCACTGCAATGGAAGACGTGCATTGAGGACAACCTGATGATCCACCGTGGATCAGCTTTGGTGGAGCTTGGTCAAGTTGGGGCAGCCCAGCAGATACAGGGGCAGCCAACCCCTCCAGACACCCAATTCCAAACCAAGCAGTAAGGTCCTTAGGGATGGTGAGAAGTGCCACGCTTCCTCCCTTGGCCATAGCTGGCACGGGCATAGACCCCTAGGTTTCTGTTCCAGAAGCTGGCTGCTTTGTGCATCCTATTGCAGGAGTTGTTAAAGACTGGAAGCTCTTTAGGTCTCCAGGGAAACAGAAGGTTTAGCAATGGCTGGGGATTGCTGTAGGAGAAGATGGACCACATATGGAGCCCAGCAGCTCCTCCAGTGCTTCCTAGTGCACAGCATGCCCCCTATACAGACACCAGCACAGGACCCCAAGGCACTAACCCTCACCCTTGGTGGTGGCCTGAGCTCTTGCAGCAGGTGAGGGAAGGGCATACCCAGTGGTGGGATGTAGGGACACCATGGAGATGCTCCAGGCAAGCCTATCCTTTAGGGTCTCCTCTTCTCTTCTCGCTCTGGCCTGCTTCCCAGCTGCGCAGCATCACCTCGCAATGCATCCCCCAGCCTTTGGTAGGAGATGGGAGCTGCCAAGGCCCTGGGGTTTTGGTTGCCCCATTGCAGGTCCTGATCCCAGTTGGAGGCGACCTCCGGAACCGCAGCGCTTCCCAGCCCTCTGCCCCTCCTCTTACCTCCCCCGGCTCCCTCTCCTTCCCCCCCAAGCACATGGGGACCCCTTCTAATGAACCGCTTTCTCCCGGCTGTCTTAAAGCCTGGTGGTGACTCCCTGATTTTGAGGGACTTGAAGACATCGCCCAAGGAGAACTGTGTGCAGTCAGAGACCGAATCCCTCCTGGAAAAGGAGCGGAGGCCGAGCCTGGAGGCTGACCCCACTCTGCAACACTCGTCCCCGAAACAAGAGCTTCCCTTGGTGGGCCCGCGAGGGTCGTATTCTGCGTGGGGTTTCTTTCGGTCTCGGCCCGGGGGCAGCTTCCACAGCCTCCGCAGGGTCTCCTCCTTGGACAACTTTGAGGCTGCGAGGTCTGAGTTCCAGAGAAAATTCAGGGAAAGGAGGGCAAATTCAGGTAGGGATAAAACCCCGGAGCTGTGGGTCCTGTTGTGGGTCCAGCACGTCCCGGGGGGGAGGTCTCTTACCCTGCTTTTCCCTCTGTAAAAAGTGGGGATAAGCTGGGATCTGCTCCATGTGATTCCCCTCGGAGGCAGGTCCTGTTCTTTGGGTAGAGCCATCCGTGGTGTTGTGTGCGAGATGTGAGACTGCAGGAGGTTGCGTTTGGATCCCGATCCTTGAGGGAGGGAGGGAGGGAAGGAAGGGTCTGAAGGCAGGTGCATTGTGAGCTGTGTCCATGTGTTGGAGGTGGATGAGACACCAGCAAGGCCACTGCAGGAAATGTACCTCCAGCACGGTGTTCGTGTCCAGACCTCTTGTTCTGCACAGGGAGGTGGTGACAGATATGATGGAGGTCAGGCAAGCAGAGCTTCAGTAACTGGGGTTGGACAGGGATCAGTCTGCGGTGTCTGCCTTCAGAAAATGGGGTGGGGAATCACAATCCTTAGGTTATGGACCCTCAGGAGGGGACACGACATAGAGGGAAGGAAGGGGAGTGAGCAGGGAGACGGGTGGCAGCAGCTCACGGGGCACCTTCAGGATGTCTTCAGACACCTCCTGCCCGTGGGTCAATGTCAGAGTGCAGGGCAGAGAACTGGAAACGTGACCCTGCTCTGCCTGGAGGAGATAGACACTGGTTACAATGCCTTGGGATGCTCCTGAAGGGAATGTGGGTACATGCTCCCTTCCATGACTACACATTGCCTAAGCCTGGCCACCAACTGACCTCCTCGGGGGCTTCCTCCCTGCTCCTGTACTGGGGTGACCCAGAGAGGCAGGTCCCATATCCCTAGGGAAAACTGCTGGAATCCAGCCCCCACTACAGCTCTTCTTCAGGAGATAGCTCTGACCTCCCTACCTGAGCCTGGGGACGGAGTGTGCATCCAAGTGGGGAAACATCCATCTCCTGCCATTTGGTGGCCAAAACCCAAGACAGCAGCTCAGAAGCTTTGTTGATGAGGCTCGAGCATGCAGGGGCGGATGAGACCCACCTCCTCCTTCATCTGTTTTGGGATCCCTTCTTGGTGGGTCTCACTGGGGCTGGTCCCCATCCTGTCACGGTCTTCAGAGGTAGCAAAGGATTTTGGGTGCCTCTGTATTCTGGCAGCTGATCTGAGCCCCCCGAAGGAGGTTTCATGGCTGAAGAGCAGCCCCCTCTTGGGCATCTCAGGTTGGGCTTCGTGTCTTAGCCACCCTGAAGACACCAAGCCTTTATGGCCAGGCAGACATTGGTACCTTGTGGTGGTGCCCACCTCATGGATGCCCTTCACAGAGGCCAGGGCTCTGCAGATTGGCTCCTGCTCGCGCTGCCCTTCTCAATGCTCTTCTCCATCCTCTTTCAGAGGCTTCCCACGTCAAACCCAACCCCCCGAACTCCACCTCGGACTCGGACCTCATGAAGTACCGGACCATCAGCCAGATCCCCCAGTTCACGCTCAACTTCGTGGAGTTCAACCTGGAGAAGCACCGCTCGGGCTCCACCACAGAGATCGAGATCATTGCTCCCCATAAGGTGATGGAGCGCACCCAGAACGTCACCGAGAAGGTCACACAGGTACGTGGGTCCTGGGATGCCACCAAAGGCGTTGGTGGGGTGGTGGAGCTGCCATTGGGGTACAGTCACAACCATTCCTGTGGGTTTTGGAGTTGAGGAGCAGAGAGGGCAGTGATACCTGGAGTTTCTATCCTGGGAAACGCCAGAATCCCTGTGTTTGACTTTAACCTCTTCTGAATGGTTCAAATGCTCCTTTTCGCCCCAAAATCGGTATTTCTGGTAATATGTGGCCACAGGAACACCAGCTCATGGTGGGATGGTGGCCTTGAAGAGGACATGTACGTGCTTGTGGCTTTGTGTGGGTGCTTGGGAGCACCAGTGGTGCCACCAAGGTCCCCAGGGACAGCAGATGGCACTGCACGGTCACCAACACGCATGGCACTGCACTGTCCCTGCAGGGGACACTTGTGGCACTGCCCTGTCACTAACAGGGACATGCACGGCCTTGCACTGTCCCATAGGGGACACACGGATGTCGGTGGGTGTGAAAGGTGCTGCTTCACCCTGCAATTGAATAGGGAGCTCTCCCCCGTGGGGAAACTGAGGCACGGGAGAGCCATGATGTACAAAATACACCTCGGGGCAGCTCCCGCTGGTGCTGGTAGCAGTTAAGGGAAGTGACCCCAGAAATCCTCTGGGATTGACAGTTTGATCCATCAGAGCGGGGCTGTCCTCCCATCTCAGTGCCAGCAAACCTTTCCCTTCATGACCCCCACGCACAGTGGAGTCTCCCTGCAGCACGGGGCAGGTTTTAGGCTTGTTGTCCCCCTGGTTTGTCCCTTTCATCCCAAAGTCCACCCAGTCCCCCTGATCTGGGAGTGACTGCAGTGACATGGGATCATCCCATGGACACCCCAGTGGGACAGTGAGCAGCTTCCATGGCCCCATCACAAGGGATACCCATGCAGTGGGGACCGCTGGGGTGATGCTGGGGTGGTGGCACCAATCGTTGTAGGGTGATGGGATCAGAGATGATGGGTGATGGCTGCAGTGCATCCCTGCAGCACCCACAGAGGTCAACCCTCCCTTTGCTTTCAATCTCCAGGTGGGATGGAAATGGGGATGGGATGGGGATGGGGATGGAGATGGGGATGGGATGGACCTCTCCTCCCCACCACATCTCCCCATGGCCTCCAGGGTCCTGCCTGTCCTCATCCCAAGGTCCCCCAGGCATCCTGCCAAGCCACAGCTCCCTGCTCCTGGATGCTGAATAATTCATGGATGAGGCAGAGACAGCGGTGAGACACCACTAATGGCATCTAAAAATATGGGCTGGCAGGCAGGGAAAGGCAGACATCGGCTGCTCCACGGGGAGGTCCAGCCCCACCGTGAGGGGCAAAGAGGGACAAGGCTGTGGCTCTGCATTGGTTTAGATGCTCTTTTGGGGGTTCTTTTCCCTTTTCTGCCTCAAATCTTTGGCGTTGGGTTGTTGTATTAATTCCTACCAGGAAAAGTATGGGGTTTGACCTGCTCTCACGAGCTGGGTGCCAGGAGCAGGGATGGGGACCCAAACTCAGGACTGGCCCCTCGGAGCTGTCTCCAGCCAGGCAGGATTGGGGGGGGGGGGAGTTCAGCTGCTGAGGATAGGGATGTTGCTGGTTTTCCTAAAGGTGTAGGAGCCCATCTGGGCACGTCTTAGCTTTGGGAACAAGCGTTTCCCCAGCGTTGCCGTGTCCCCTTCCTCACGGAGCCAGTCTCAAACCCATCCCGTATCCCATTCCCCTCCGCAGCGCCCGTTCCCCTGCGCAACGATTGTGTTTGGGTCACTTTTTCCAGTCCCTCCCCTCTCCATGTGCCAGCCGACGTCGGCGGCTCCCGCTGCTCCATTGGCGCTTCCATCCCCACGGGGGCTCCGGCATCGACCGCCTTTGATTAATCCCCACTGGGCTCCCCGATGCCCTTCGCGTCCCACCATGCGCGGCTGCACGGGCGATGCCACGGCCCCGGTGCTGCGCCCGCTGTGCCGGTTGCTGCCGGGGCGCACGGGACTGGGGACCCCCATGCTGGACACCCGCACCTCGAGGCTCAGCTGCAGCCTGGGGCGCCGGGCGAGCTGCAGGCAGGTAGGAGCAGGGGGGCACTGATAGAACAGGGCTTCAGGATGGAGGAGTGGTGATGGGTGGTGGGATGGGGCCGTAGGGATGGATCCGCTCTGGGTCACAGCAGCAGGAGCCCTTGGGAAGCCCTTGAATAAGGCAGGTGTCTGTGCAGGAGGATCTGACTGCCCCCAGCTCCCTTCTGTCACCATCTCTCAGCCCTCCCTTGCATTGTGTCCCCAAGGGTGGCTCCAGAGTCCGCCAGGAGCTGGCACTGGTCCTGGGGAGCTGGGATAGAGCTGGGACATGCGGGAACTCCCTGGTGCTGTGGGAGTGTGTCCCCATGAGGGCAAACAGACCTGGGGACAGATGGGAGGGTGTTAGCATGCTGGTGGCAGGTCACCCCCTCCCTGGGGATGCTCTCTGCAAGGGACACCCATTACCTCCTGGGCTGGTGGCACCAGAAGGCATAGCAGGAGGCACTTTTCTCTCTGCTGGTAGGGTCTGAAGGGCACAAAGCAGGTAAAGAGCTGCCCCAAGGGTGCTCTGGCCATCAGAGACAGACAATGAGCCGAGCAGACCTCGGTAAAGGTTGGATTCATCTTAAAGGTCGTTTCCAACCTGGTTGGTTCTGATTCTATAGCAGTCAACTCGCCTTGCTGCCTCCTGGACAAACACACATGAAGGCAACAAAGGTGAAAAGGATGTAGGAAACTCACTGCATGCTCCTCACTGCATTTGAGAGCCCCTTGTCCAGCTCCTGGCCTTATCCAACCTCTCTCCTGGTCCTCCTCACATCCATCTCCTGGCAGGTGCTGTCCCTGGGTGCTGATGTCCTCCCCGAGTACAAGCTGCAGGCACCACGCATCCACCGATGGACCATCCTGCACTACAGCCCCTTCAAGGCCGTGTGGGACTGGCTCATCCTTTTGCTGGTCATCTACACAGCTGTCTTCACCCCGTACTCAGCCGCCTTCCTGCTCAACGAGGAGCAAGTGGAGGAGAAGCATTGGGACTGCAGCTACTCCTGCGACCCGCTCAACATCATCGACCTCATCGTGGACATCATGTTCATCGTGGACATCATCATCAACTTCCGTACCACCTACGTCAACATCAACGACGAGGTGGTGAGCCACCCCGGCAAGATCGCCATCCACTACTTCAAGGGGTGGTTCCTCATCGACATGGTCGCTGCCATCCCCTTTGACCTGCTCATCTTCCGCTCCGGCTCTGATGAGGTACAGGCAGGTCCATCAGGAATGAGGGGGGACTCCTGGGTGGACAGCAAGAGATGGAAGGGAGAGGGAGAAAGGGCTATGGATGGCTTGATGTAAGCGGTGGATGGCTGCAAGGAGAGGGGTGGTCAGAGGGATGGACAAGTATGTTACTAAGCTGCTGAGATTTTATTGAGTAGGGCCAGACACCACACAGACCCTACTGCAAGTGCTAAGACAGCGTCTAACTGGGCCCACTGCCCTTGCTGGGGCTGACCCAGCAGAGCAGGCTGGAAGCTCAGTTTAGGGACTGAATTTGGGGTTGCATTGCCAGCCAGACTCAGGATGTTGGCAGTGGGATGGCCCTGTGGTTACTGTGCTACCTGGAGCCTTCACCTCAGCTGAGAGCCTGTGGGGTGGGTGAAAGGCAGCTGGTTTGGGAGCAATAGTTGGCAAGGAGAGGACCCATCAGGAAACACAAACCTTGGCTCCTCTCACTTGCTCTCCTGTAATCCCAGAGCTTGTTGCCTTTATGGTCAGCAGAGTGGAACAGCCCTTTCTGTGGTATGATCCATGAAACCGATTTCAGATGTCACCTCCAGGACAAGGTGATTCATGCTCTAGAAATGCATCTTCATCCTTCAAAGGGAGCACAGATAGGCTGGAGACATGCCTTGGGCCAGATTTACCCCCTGCTTATCCGTAAGGAATCTCACCTCTCCCCTGCAGACCACCACCCTCATTGGCCTCCTGAAGACTGCCCGGTTGCTGCGCCTGGTCCGCGTAGCCCGCAAGCTGGACCGGTACTCCGAGTATGGAGCAGCCGTGCTCTTCCTCCTCATGTGCACCTTCGCCCTCATCGCCCACTGGCTGGCCTGCATCTGGTACGCCATCGGCAATGTGGAGCGGCCCTACATGGAGCACAAGATCGGTTGGTTGGACAACCTGGGAGACCAGATCGGCAAGCGCTACAATGACAGCGACCTCTCCTCCGGCCCATCCATCAAGGATAAATACGTCACTGCTCTCTACTTCACCTTCAGCAGCCTCACCAGCGTGGGGTTTGGCAATGTCTCACCCAACACCAACTCTGAGAAGATCTTCTCCATCTGTGTTATGCTCATTGGCTGTGAGTGCCCCCGCATGTGTCCTGCTGTCCCCATCCCTGCTTTGGAGGTTGGAGGAGAAACAGGGAGAGCACATGGGATTTTCAGCCTGGAGAAGAGGAGCTGAGTGGAGACCTCAGAGCAGCTTCCAGTATCTGAAGGGGGCTACAAAGATGCTGGAGAGGGACTCTTCATAGAGACTAAGGACAAGGGATGATGGGTTCAACTGAAACAGGGGAGATTTAGGTTAGATATAAGGAAGAAGCTCTTCCCTGTGAGGGTGGTGAGGCGCTGGAACAGGTTGCCTAAAGAAGTAGTGAATTCTCCATCCCTGGCAGTGTTCAAGGCCAGGTTGGACACAGGGGCTTGGAGCAACCTGCCCTAGTAGAAGGTGTCCCTGCTCGTGGCAGGGGGTTGGAACTGGATGATCCTAAGGTCTCTTCCAACTCAAACCATTCTACGATTCCATGATTTTAAGAGAGTATCTTACTGCACCTATGCTGCTTCTGCACAGACAAATAGGCAGAAAAATGGGTTTCAGAATCCCAGTGGTTTCAGGTCCGTGGCAGATCTGGGTTTCGGCCGGTCCCGCTGAGTCCTGTCCTCTCGTTGCAGCTCTGATGTACGCCAGCATCTTCGGCAACGTCTCCGCTATCATCCAGCGCTTGTACTCGGGCACAGCCCGTTACCACACACAGATGCTGCGGGTCAAGGAGTTCATCCGCTTCCATCAGATCCCCAACCCCCTGCGCCAGCGCCTGGAGGAGTATTTCCAGCATGCCTGGTCCTACACCAACGGCATCGACATGAATGCGGTGAGTACGCGGCACGGAGGTCCCACGTCCTCGTGGCACCTTGTCCTGAACAACCCAGGTTCTAGCCCAAACAAACCCATCCTTTCAATTAGGGAGGCAGGAGAAGACTTGGGAGGCTGGAGGCAGTCTGCCCATCCCTTTCTCCTTCTCCCCATCTCTCTGTCCATCCCTATGCATCTATTCAGAGGCCATGAAGACGCTTCTTGGCTGGAGCGCAGGTTTGGTGCTGGCGCACTGGTGAGGAGCTCAGAGTCCTCACCAGCACCAAGCACTTCCCAGCCAGTGTCTGTTGGTGTCACAGAGCCACGGAGCACGGATCGATCCAGCTCCTCTCCTCTCCGCCGGTTGCTAAGCAAAGTGCATCCCGCTCTCAGCAGCAGGGAAAGGAGGGCATTTAAATAAACCTCGATCCATTTTAATTAGAGCCGGGAGAAGAGGATGTTTGCTGGCAAAGGGGGATCAATGTGGGGCCATGGCGCCGTGTCTCCGAGCCTGGCAGGGAACTTAGTACCAATGACACCCGGGCAGCATGAGGATGAGGAGGGGGCTCAGCCAAGGAGTCCTGGGCTGGGGATGAGGGGGCAGGACTCAACTCATGGGTACAGGGTGTAAAATGTGCAAGACAGAGAGGAACAAGGAAGGACAAGACAAGGAGAGAGATGGGATCTTGTACTCCCCATCTCTTGGCCCTGGGCAGGTCATTGGCCCACTCATTCTCAGTTCATGCCGCCTTCTTTCCTATGACTTGATGCTCTTCCATCCCTGACCAGCATCAGGACACAGATTTGCATGAATCCAACCTCTCTTGTCTTCAGTTGCTGCTGCCACATTAAAGGACTGGGCAGCATTTGGGAGAGCTTTGGGTTAAACCTCTCCCATGGGAGGAGACCTCAGTGGCAATGACTAGAAGCAAAGCCATGGCATCCTACCAAGCCTGGGTTCTCCTGGCTTATTGCAAACCCAGGTCACAAATCCCTTGTGACAAGCTGAGCTTGCGGCTTGGACGTGCTGTCGCTCACACCAATTCCTGCTGGGTGCTGCTGAGATGCAATCCCAGCTGATCAATCATCCCACAGCCCGATCAATTCATCCATCCCTCATTTCCCAGGAGGGAATCTAAGGCACTGCCATTAGCCTGTGGGATCCTGATGGAGCAGCCCGGATGGCCCAGATTTGACTGCCAACAGGATGTGAGCACAGAGGAAAGCCCTAGGGCCAAAACCAGCCCAAACCCAGGCATATTTTACCCCAGCACCATGAGTAGCAGCAGCATATTGGGAGTTTGACCTTGATTTCACCTTCAGATTTAGCCCTTGTTCAACACAAGGTGTTTGCCACAGGTATATTTGCTGCACACAACTGGCCCGTGCTGCTGCTTGGCACTCAGGCAGGTGATGTTTAATTAGGACAGCACTTCGTTACCAGTCTGAGCTCTCACTCAGCCAGGATTAGTGGGCGTAAAGATGAAAAGGGGGAAATGCCACCAGTGGGTATAAATAGGTTGAGCTGGTTGTTGTTATTTATTGCTCTCATCCCTGGCCACCTGCAGGGACAGGCAGGCAGGCATCCAACACGGGAAGATCAGAGATGTTCCCAGCTTCTGGGCTCAGGGGCTACCCCTTTGGCACAGCCATGCTGGGGAAGCCACTGCCTGGAGAAGAGAAGCTGTGTGGAGAGCTCAGAGCAGCTTCCAAGTGTCCGAAGGGGGCTACAAGGATGCTGGAGAGGGACTCGATAGGACAAGGGGTGATGGGTTCAAACCGAAACAGGGTACGTTCAGGTCAGAGATAAGGCAGAAGCTCTTCCCTGTGAGGGTGCTGAGGCGCTGGCCCAGGGTGCCCAGAGAAGCTGTGGCTGCCCCATCCCTGGCAGTGTTCAAGGCCAGGTTGGACACAGGGGCTTGGAGCAAGCTGCTCCAGTGGAAGGTGCCCCTGTCCATGGCAAGGGGCTGGAGCTGGATGAGCTTTAAGGTCCCCTCCAACCCAAACCATTCCATGATCCTATGACTGCATGCTGTGTGGTGCAGATGGTGGCGTGATCTCTCCCTTGCTTTTTGCAGGTGCTGAAGGGTTTCCCTGACTGCCTGCAGGCAGACATCTGCCTGCACCTCAACCGCACGCTGCTGCAGAACTGCAAAGCCTTCCGAGGAGCCAGCAAAGGCTGCCTGCGCGCCCTGGCCATGAAGTTCAAGACCACTCACGCACCGCCCGGAGACACCTTGGTGCACTACGGGGATGTTCTCACCACGCTCTACTTCATCTCCCGGGGCTCCATCGAGATCCTCCGGGAAGACATTGTGGTGGCAATCTTAGGTGGAGAAGTCCTTCCTTGTGCGAGGGCAAGGGGTGATGGGCAAGGAGCTAGACCCTAACAGCTGTCTCTTGGCACAGGGAAGAACGACATCTTTGGAGAGCCCATCAGCCTCTACGCCCGCCCAGGGAAGTCCAACGCTGACGTGAGGGCTCTGACCTACTGCGACTTGCACAAGATCCAGCGGGAGGATCTGCTGGAGGTCCTGGACATGTACCCAGCCTTCTCCGACAACTTCTGGAGCAACCTGGAGATCACCTTCAACCTGCGAGATGTGAGTGCCAGGGCTGTCCCAGGGAGGGTCAATGCCTTTGGGAAGTGCAAGGGCCGAGGCAAGGATGCAGACAAGTGCTCCTCACTCAACTGGGTGATGCCCTGGCCAACAGCCATGTTTCCAAGATACTCTCCATGGGGTTCTGATTCCCCCCAGAGCACACTGCACATCTCTAAGCTCTTCAGAAGGGTGGCCCCCCAAGCCATGTTGGTATTGCTCTTTGACTTCAACTTTATGCCTGGATTTCGTCCTTTCCTCACAGTTGCTTTCAGAGACACCTGCCTGGTGAGATAGAAAAGAAAGGCAAACCCCCTCTATGTCCTCGTACCACCTCAGGGTGCTCCTTCCCTCCCCATGGCCCTCAACTCAATCTCACAGCAACAAGGCCACCCTCTAGGATCCCCTGAGCTCTGAACCAGTCCAGGACTCACTGGGTGGGACAGGGCAGTGATGGAGAACCAAAGGGAGCTGGAAACCAGCCCTAAGGAGGATGCTGAATGGGCTGTAACCCACATGGCACCCATGGATGAGATATGGCACCCACGGATGGGCCATGGTGCTTATGGATGGGCCATGGCACATATGGACGGGCCACGGCACCCATGGACGGGACATAGCATGCATGGATAGGACATTGCACCCATGGATGGGACATGGCACCCATGGACAGGCCATGGCACCCATGGACGGGACATAGCATGCATGGATAGGACATTGCACCCATGGATAGGCCATGGCATCCATGCATGAGCTATGGCATCTATGGATGAGCTATGGCATCTATGGATGAGCCATGGCATCCATGGATGAGCCATGGCATCCATGGATGGGATATGGCACCCATAGATGGGCCTTGGCACCCATGGACAGGCCATGGCACCCATGGATGGGACATGGCACCCATGGACGGGACATGGCACCCATGGATAGGACATTGCACCCATGGATAGGCCATGGCATCCATGCATGAGCTATGGCATCTATGGATGAGCTATGGCATCTATGGATGAGCCATGGCATCCATTGATGAGCCATGGCATCCATGGATGGGATATGGCACCCACAGATGGGCCTTGGCACCCATGGACAGGCCATGGCATCCATGGATGGGATATGGCACCCATGGATGGGACATAGCACCCATGGGTGGGACATAGCATGCATGGATGGGATATGGCACCCACAGATGGGCCATGCCGCCCATGGACGGGACACCGCACACATGATGGGCCATGGCACCCATGGATGATCCATGGCACCCATGGGTGGGCCACGGCCCGCTGGTGACCAGCCCCCCTCGCCCCGCAGGCAGACAGCGTTCCCCGCTCTCCGCTCAGTGAGGAGTACGACTGCACGTACCGGCGGGTGCGCCGGCGCAAGCACTCCCTGTGCCAGCCCAACCAGCCTGGTGAGTCCTGCAGCACCAGCACCGCCTGAGGGCTGCGGATCATCCTGTACCTGCTGCCCTGGAGGAGCCCCAGAGCACAGGCAGCTCTTGGTGCCTCCATCCCCGCAGTGCTGGGGGCACCCATGCTGCCTTCCATCCCTCTCTTCTTCTCCTTAGGGTGCCTCAGCTTATGGGTACCCTTGAGGGGATGGGGGCTGGTTTTGCCATGGGTGGTGCTCCCCACATTAACCTGTTGTGCTGCCCCACAGACCCAGACACGGGCATCTCTGATGCAGAGCAGTATCACACCTACTCAGAGCTCACCAACCCGCAGGACCCGCTGAGTAAGGACCAGTGGGACGACAGGGGCAGCAGCACCACTCCCTGCTCCCAGACCAGTGATGATGAAGCCAAGACCGGCAGCCCTAGGAAAGCTGAGCCCTTCCCCACGTCCAAAAAGGAGCATTTGGCTCTGCCCACACTCAGCCTCGTCACCACGGGCGCCGGCAGCACGGAGGTTGGCAAGCAGGCAGCGGAGAGCAGCCTGTCCTATGCAGGTACCACAGTGTAGCCCGAAGCTGGCAGGAGGGTGGTGGGAGATGCTTGGACATGATGACCTTGTTGGCCTTGTCTTGGGGCAGAGTGGATCTGAGGGCAGCCAAGAGTCTTTGCTGCCTTTTGCCCCCAGTATTATCTGCTCTGTCCCTCCCCTGCCCTGCAGTTTCTCTTAGCACACCTTTGGAACCATCTCAAGAGGCCAAATGTGCCTTCCATAGATGTGTTGGGTGCCAGTGTGATGGAGTGTCCATGAGCACCTTGGGTCCCCAGAAGCACCTCAGGTGCTAGGGTAATAGATTCTCTCCACATATGTCAGGGTGATGGCTCTCCATCGTGTTGGGTGGTGGATTCTGGAGCACCTCCATGTCAATGAGACTGAAAGATGCAAGACAGAAGTGCTGATAGAAGTGATGTGTCCTCTCCTTCCAGCCACCCCCATGGACATCCCCAATGTGTTCTCCTTCTGGGAGGACCGAAGGCCAAGCCACCACCCGGAGCCATTGCAACACATCTCCTTGGTACACAGCTCGCAGGATGTGCCCCTGCACAGCGACTACAGACCAGGACAGATCGAGTCCAGGCTGGAGCTCCTGCAGGCTCAGCTCAGCAGGTAGGCTCATCCCTGGGATGCAGGGATGGAGATAAACTAGGAAGCCATCACCATAGCTCTCTATGGGTCACTGCAGCTCTCTATGGAGTCTCTATGGGTCTCCGCTGGGACACTGCATTCCTTGGGGAGGTGATGGGAGCACCTTGCAAATGCAGCAGCTTCTCAAACCGCAAGTCGTGGCCCTGGGGATCTGCTGCTTTGCTGCTGCTTCCAAACTCAGTGCAACACCAGACATGAAACCACCCCCTGAGCCCTTTGCAGGGCTCCTCTTGCTGCTGCAAAGAGCTGCAAGCATCCTCTTGCTTGGGCATGAGCCTCATGTGCATCATTGCCCTTTAAATGAGAAATACCCAACCTAAACCTCCCCTGGTGCAGCTTGAGGCCATTTCGTCTTGTCCCATCCCTTGCTCCTCAGTTAAAACCAGTTGGCACCAAGCTGCCTCCCTCCCGTCCGTCAGCACAGGCAGCTGGCCTGGAGAACTGATCCAGATTAAACCGAACCATTGCAACTCCTTCCCCTCTCCAGAGCAGTTTTAGCTTTGTTCAGGTCCCTGCTCCAGATCCTGGCTGGGCTCCACAAAAGATTGGCCAGGGGATGATGTAGTGCGGCAGGATGGATGGAGCGTTGGGGGACATGGCTCAGAGCGAGGTGCCCCTGCCCGTGGCAGGGGGTTGGAACCAGATGATCTTAAGGTCCTTTCCAACCCAAACCATTCCATGATTCTATTCCATGATGGATCTTTCTGTAGCAGCACTGGTTTGAATCTCTGCTAAAACCTCACCAGGCAAAGCATCTTCACCCTCACATTGGTGCCTGCTCCCCAGTGTCTCACATCCTCCTATGGCTCTCATGGGATGCACTCGGCTAACTCCAGGCTGCTCTGTCCCCAGGCTGGAGTCCAGGATGTCATCAGATATCAGTATAATCCTCCAGCTCCTGCAGCGCCAGCTCTCCCAAGTGCCGCCCGCATACAGCCCCATCTCGCCATCCTCTCACAGCCTGGCCATGTACAGCATCCTCCCGCGGAGCCTGGAGCCGCTCACCCCCTGCGCACCCCCGGAGGACCACGAGCCGACCACGCCGGAGCAGGTAAAGCCACCCCTGGTGTCCCAGCCCCAGGTCCAGGCAAAGCCCAAGGGTCTTAAAATGGGAGCTGATGTACCTGGAGATGCTTCTGCCCAGTGCATCACTCACTGAGCAGCTCCCGTACGGAGGCAGGCTGAGAACATTGGGGCTGTTCAGCCTGGAGAAGAGAAACTGCGTGGAGACCTCAGAGCAGCTTCCAGTGTCTGAAGGGGGCTACAAGGATGCTGGGGATGGACTCTTCATCAGGGACTGGAGTGACAGGACAAGGGGTGATGGGTTCAAACTGAAACAGGGGAAGTTCAGGTTGGAGATAAGGCAGAAGCTCTTCAATATGAGAGTGCTGAGGCGCTGGCCCAGGGTGCCCAGAGAAGCTGTGGCTGCCCCATCCCTGGCAGTGCTCAAGGCCAGGTTGGACACAGGGGCTTGGAGCAAGCTGCTCCAGTGGAAGGTGTCCCTGCCCGTGGCAGGGGTTGGAACTGGGTGATCCTAAAGTCCTTTCCAACCCAAACCATTCTATGATTTGGGGGCCCCGGCTGCCATCCCCAGCACTACCCGTTTGCCCCATCAGCATGGAGGGGAGCGGGTTCCTCTGCTCATGCAAATAAAACATCTGGGGCTTGGAGCCTGATGGGGTGAGGAGGGAGCGAGCCTTGGGGTTGGTTTTACCATCACCCACCCGGTTCCTCCTTTCCCAGCAGAGCCCGAGCTACGCGGAGGTAGAAAAGTTCCACTTGAAATCCAGGGACTCCTCATCAAGCGGGATGCACTTGGCTGCGGCATCCAACCAGACCATGGTGGTCTGCTCCGAGCAGGAGCATCACTCCCCCCCTCTGCCGAACCCAGAGCCTGCCCACCAAAGGGCACCAAACCTGCAGGGACTGTGCCGGGGCTCTCGTTTCCCTTCCCTGCCTGAGCACTTGGAGGCATCTCCCGAGCACCAGGACATTCAGAGACACCGCTCCGACCCCGTGCTTCCTGGCAGTTAGAGACGTGGGGGCTGCCAAGCAAGCCAAGAGGAACCTCAACTGCAGGCTCGGTCGGTTGATGTTGGTTTTGACTGTGAGGGTGAGACAAAGGACAATGCCATTGGCTCAGGGGTGTAACTCGGAGCTGTCTTCTGCCACCGTGGAAGGAGGAGGAGAGTGACCGGCTTCCAAGGTCAGCGTTTGCCAGCGGTTCCCATAGAGTAGGCTGATTTCATTCGCACATCCTAGTGAACCCCGAGCAGTTCTCTCTTGCAGCCACCAGCCAAACGGTGCCCACCACCTCCTCCTCCTTGCCAAGGCTTCCTATCGAGCATGGCACAAGCGACCAGAGGAGAGCAAAGGCCACTTTGCTGCCAGCTCCTTGGAGCAGGGATGCGTTGGCGCTGGGTTTAGATACCCCATTACAGAAGGTGGTCACTGGAGGAGCAGGTCTCCATAGCGTGGTACTGGGGGAGATGCAGGTGGGAAGCCCAGGATAAGGACAGAGGACAGAAGAGAAACTAGAGGCCAGCAGCCCCTTCCACTTCAGCATGCTTCAGTACAGGTCCTAGGGCATTGATGTCTCCAGCAAGGCTGATGGCACCTTGCAAACCCCAACCCAAATCAACCCAACCGGTCGCTGGCGTGGGCATATAAAGCACAAAACTCAAAAGCACAATCCCGGAAAGCCCCGAACACCTCATCCCAGCTTCTCCCTTTTGATAAAGGTTTGATAGATGCTTCCTCTTCCCCAGCCCCTTCCCTGGCAGGGTCCCGCTGCATTCCCTATAGGAGAAGCCCACTTCTAGCACTGCCGCCTTGCCCTTCGGTTAGATGCTGTGACAGTCCTAGGCTGCTGCTCATGTATCGAGCTCCCTTTGAGAGTAGTACAACCGTGAGCATCTCTTCCTCTGGAGTTTTAGCGTACACTTTGCTAATAAAGATGTTTTTGGCACCTAAATGTGGATTTCACCCGTGTTTGCTGGGAGCATCCCTGAACTCATCCCTGGCAGGCGCTGATGGGCCTTGGGGAGGCTGCAGGCAAACCCCAGTTGCTTCATCCAGGGAGTGTGGGACTCAGGGGTCAAGGATAGGGCCGGGGGGGGCTGCAGCCGGTTACCCCAAATGAAACCCCCTAATTAAGCTTTGGTTAATTAGAGCCAAACCCTTCCCCGGCACCAACTCAGCGGAGGCGGGATTCGAACACGCGGCCTCGCCCCCCGCTTGCCTCGGCCTGAGGTGACTGACACAGCTTCCAGCCAATCGATGATCAGTAAAACCCCAAGGTCCCGCCCCGCTCCACTGCGACCACTGGTAGCCAATAAGATGTCGAGAACTAGCGTGGCCTCCCTCCGGGGCGGAGTCAAGCGCGACGATAGGTTTCCCCCAGCCAGAGGGTGAGGAATGAAGGGCAAAGCCACCAATAGAAACCCAAAGAGGGCCAAACGGACGGGTAAATTAGCCAATAGGCGCCCGAGACTCTAAATGACAGCCAATCCGCACGCAGGGGCGGGGTTTCCCTCGTGGCTTCCGTTCCCGTTGTGTGAGGGGCTGAGTCCCGCACGGCCTCCGCGCTGCTCCCGCCGCCGCCGGGGTCCGGAGCCTGGGGGCGCGGCGCCGAGCTGCGGCCTCCCCCGCTCCCTGCACGGCCTCCCCGCACCCCTGCCCGCTCCGACTTCCCGCTCCCGTCAGCCGGGGCCATCGCTCTACCGAGCCCGGTCCCGCCTCGGCTAAGCCCGCTGCCCCCCTCAGCCCCGCCGCTGCCCGGGAGCCCCTCGGCCGAGCCATGTCGCTGCACGGGAAGCGGAAGGAGATCTACAAGTATGAGGCTCCTTGGACCGTGTACGCCATGAACTGGAGCGTCCGGCCGGACAAGCGGTTCCGTCTGGCGCTGGGGAGCTTCGTGGAGGAGTATAACAACAAGGTGGGCAGCGGGCCCGGCTCTGGTGGCAGCGGGACTGGGGCAGAGGGAAGGGGAGGAAAGGCTGACACTTTTATCCCAGTGGGCCCCTCACTGCAAGGGAGATACTGAGGTGCTGAAGCGGGGTCAGTGGAGCTGGTGCAGGGCCTGGAGCACAGTGTGATGGGGAAGGGCTGAGGGACCTGGGGGGTTCAGTCTGGAGAAGAGAAGGCTCAAGGGGGACCTGATCGCTCCCTACAACTGCGTGAGAGGAGGATGGAGCCAGGAGGGGCTGGGCTCTGCTCCCAAGGAACAAGGGATGGGACAAGAGGAACCGGCCTCAAGCTGCACCAGGGCAGGTTTAGATGGAGCTGAGGAACAATTCCTGCCCCAGAGGGTGCTCAGGCATTGGAACAGGCTGCCCAGGGCAGGGCTGCAGGCACCGGCCCTGCAAGGGTTCACACCCCGTGGAGACGAGGCCTCAGTGCCATGGGTTAGGGGTGGCCTTGGCAGTGCTGGGCAATGGTTGGACTTCGTGTTATTAAAGGCCTTTTCCAACCTGGTTTATTCTGTATTCCCTTGAAGGGCAGGATGCTGGCCTAGATTCAGGCTGGTTTCCTTCCTGTGAGTCCTCAGCTGATGGGAGACAGGGACTGGGGTGGGAAGAGCCATGGGTGCTGCTGCTGAGGAAGGGCCCTTTGCTGGAGCATGCCTGGTTTTTTGTCAGTATAAAGGATAGTTTGTGGCCAGGACTGAAGTTTGCTCCTATACAGGTGTCTGTGTTGGAAATCTCTGCTGTCCTCATGATACTTTCTTGCTGTCAGGACTTCTGTGTGATAACTTCTTTTCATAAGTGTCTAAACCATCACTGATCACTCAATACCTTTACTTTGCTCTTAGAACAATGGTGTAATGAGGCATGAGATTATATCTTCATTGTTTCCATGCCAGATATAAGTGGAGAGCTTTATGTTGAGACTGATAGAGGCTACGTGTTCACTAACACTTGTGCAGTCATTTCTGACCAGATTTTAATGTGCTGGTCTGGTGTAATGAATTCATCTAGGTAAGAGGGATGAGGAAAAGGCCGTAGCTGTAGAGGATCCTGAAGTTTGTGTGAAACTAAAGGTTTTGCAACTACAGTTTTGTGTGTTTATAGCATATGTGCATTGTAGCTTTGTCAGGAGGTTGTGAAAAATCATGTCAGAACGTTGGTATTGGGGATTACCGAGCTTTGTGCAGGATATAATGAGAGGGAGTGAAGGTACTGCCTAGGTGACGTCTTGCAGTACTTATATTACTGCACTTGCAGCTGCCCTAGACATGATCCTTGTGCTGAGCACTTCGTAGCTCAGGCAGGATGAGTTGGCTGTGGATGAGTTGTCTCCTTTCATTGGGAGTGCTGCTGGGAAGAGGCAGGTCCTGCAGCTTGAGAACTGAATTTGTTTAAAGCCTGACTTGGAAATGGTTTTGTAGTGTGTACTCTGAGAAGCCAAAACAACAAACTTGCCAACAGGTTGCTTGTTTAGAGGTTGTAGAAGTGGTTCATCAAGGGGTATGCATTTATGTTTGCCTTTACCTCCTTAAGTCTGGCCCATTCCCTGGGTTTGCTCTCAATGACAGCATGGTCAGGTCTTCTTTCCAATTCAGGCTTCACATGGAAAGAGGTTGAGTCAGCCCCTCTCTTTTCTGCCCTTTACACTCACAGTTGTTGCAGGCAGAAGGCACGTAGGACGATGTAAATCACTGCTATGTGTGAATGTTCCCCTCTGAACTTCAGGACTAACTATTCTGGTGACTTCAGTCCACATAAGCACCACATGCTCTTGAGTTTTATGTGGTGTAAAGAGCTGGAAGGTAATTGTATGAGAATGAGGGAGTGCCAGTCTGCATTCTGCTGCTATAGAAATAAAGATGGTGTGTGACTGAAATAACTTGACCAATAAATGTGGTGAAGCCTTCACTTTGCTGAGATGGTTTGCTGTGTCTCTAGTATTTCAAAGTTCTATTTTCTTCTTTTGGGGTGGATTTTTGTGTGTCTCTGTGTGTGGTTTTCTTTGGTGCTTTTTGTAGTGCTCTGAGGTACAGCCTTCCACTGCAGAAGGATAGTCAATGAGTAGTTACAAGTGTTGTTATTGCTTCAAGTATTGATGTTGTCCCCTTTACTTTGGGGACCAGAACAGGCTTGAGGGTGCTGTTTAATCTTTGCTTTCTTCATGATGTCTTACTATGACTCTCAGAGCTTTGCTGAATCTTTTAGAGGATACTGAAACACTCAGGGAGTAGCATCATGCTCCAGATTGGGAACTCCTGGACAGGTACTCTAGGGTTGTGTTGGGTGTACACTGGTTGTAAACTCTTTCAGCTCCAGCTTTTGTCAGTGGTATAACTAAGGGAAAGGGAAATTGTCCTGTGTAAGTGGTCCATAACCTTGTGCTGCAAAGGGTCTGGAGCAGTTGGGTTTATATCTGACTTTTGGGGTAAGTAGAAATGAAAGATTTTTAGAGGGTATGTGTGAAAGTTTTGTCCTCCTGCAGAATTTGCCCTTCCCAGTTGAGATGTTTTATATTGCTGATTTCTGACATCAGAATACACTTATAGGTGCAGTTGGCACTAATTAAAAGGATAATGAAAACTCAGTTTCAGTTCAGCTTTCTCTTTGCACTTATAATCTTTTGAGGTTTCTGACAATCTCCAAACATCTCTGTTCCTGATGTTGCAATGGTTTGTTCCAAAGGCTTTCTCCTTTAGTATGTTAAAAAAACCCCAGCAGTCTGGGATAGCCGTTCTAGCTTCCTTAAAATCTAACCAAATAGGTGAATGTACCTGTTTCCTTATTACTCTTCTAGTTTAGGGCTTCATTTAAGAAGTGCTACTCACTGTGAGGGAATTACAGTGAAAGGAAGAGGAGAGATTCTTGTCTCATTGGTCCCTCTGATTTTCTGTTTCTGTAGAAATTACCAGAGCTTGAAATACCTGTGTTACGTATGTGAAATGCCTGTTTACATCTCTCTTTTATGGAGAACTTGGATTTATTGACTGCCAAACCTTAATTTACTGCTATCCCCAATTCCCAGACACTTCTAAGCTCTGTCAGCCCCCACACTAACAGGCTCTGTAGCATACCAAAAGCTGGTTGCCAAGAACTGCTTGAACCCCAAGGGAGTTTTGTTTCAGCTCATACACCTTTGCTGATAAATCACTGGTACAAGAGAGATGACTTGCTCTGCTTGGAAGAACTACAATTATTTCAGGTAATGTTTCCTGAACTTCTGGGATTAGGAAACTGCTGTCAGCCTTCAGAATGACTCGTGGGTCACTGTAATGGGAGGGAGCAGAGCTGTTCATAAATCTCCCTGGTAATGCTATTCCACAGACTCCTGACTGTGGCTTCATGGGTCAGGAACCATGTGTGGAAAATATCAAGAAGGACTGGTTTGGGGATCTATCTGCAAGGCAAAACTGGAGTCCAGTTTAGAAAGCAGTGGAGAATAGTGCTGTGCACTGCTCCTCCTGTACCAAAGCACTGTTGTGACCGTGTGCTTCCCACCTTTGCCTGAGCAGTGCCTCAGATCAAGAGGGTTCAGGGTGGTTAGTTTACCAGAGTGTCATTGTTTTCTGTCATGCAAAGAAAACTTGATTGCATGTTGAAGATGAGTTGGTGCAGTGAGATCTTTCTGATTGTACCTGACCCTAAAAGAATGTTGTTCTTAGTAGTTACTAATTAGATTAAAGGGATATAGTTAAATAAAGTAATTTGAACTCACTTCACTGTTCCTTAAAGCACACAAGAAAAAGCAGCAAGCTGTCACCAAAGTGTGCATTGTTTAATTCTGTGTCCAATTCTTTTGGATCATGTTGAAGAGAGATGTCATCCTTTTAGAAGTTAAGGAATGCTGATGAAATGATTTCTTTACTGAGTTGCACACTTGCAATTAAGCCTTATGACAATCCAGATCCAATTTTAGCATATCGTAGTGTATTAGAAAAACATTAAATATTTAGGATTTCTGGCTACTGTCACAGTGTAATTACAAAACTAATGGAGGTGGAACACAGTGGTCCTGGTTTTCCCACTGGAATGAGCTGCAGGTAGATGCAGAATGGTTCAAATCGTATCCAGACTGACGGTTACTTTGCTGTTAGTGTCCCCTTGCTCTTACCTGGACTGGACTTCATGCAGCAGCACATCTTGCCTCGCAGGAGGGAGTGACAGGGCTCTAATACAATTAAGCATCCTGAAACTAATTCCATCTCCTCATGCCCAACCTGCACAAGAGGATGAATAGAGGGATTCTGTAATTCTTGTATGTGATCAAGGGCAAAGAGAAGAGTCATACCTTTGAATATGCTGAGTTAAGAAAGAGTAGAGCTTCTCAAGCAGTATTTTCTGCTCCTGTCTCTGGGCAGGCCAATGCCTCCTGCTCAGAGCTGTCACAGGCTGCTGCCAGTGTCAGACACCTGATCTGCAGCTCTTGCCCAGTGGTGTTAGTGCAAGTTTGGTTCTCCAAACTACATCTACAAACATCCCAGATCACAAAGATGCTGGGTTGTCACACAGTTGAGGGGTTAAACCTGGAGGTACAGTGCAGAAAGATGAACATTCACAGCAATGGAAGTGGGTCCTTTGCTGTTTGAGACTGGCTTCTGGTTCTGAGTATGTTGATTGCTTGTACTGAGCTGCAACCAGCAGAAGCAAAGCAGAAGAAATGCTTAGAGGTCGTTTGTCTTCTGATCCTGCCCTTGCCATGAGATTTTCTATCTCCAAGGACAATTTGCTTCCTTTGTAAAATCGGCTTAGTAGTTGTGATCCCTAAAGAAGTTTGAAAGCTCTGTGTCAGTCACTGCAGGAGACTGGGAGATTCTTAACTGATTCATACCAGAGTGTGAAGTATAATAAGGAGTAGCTGTAATAGAGTGTGAGGCAGACAAATAACACAGTTTCTAGAAGCATCCCATAGGGTCTTTTAGAACAAAACCATAGGGTTTGTTATGGGGTGGAAAGGACTTGTGACAGGGGCAAGGTTTGCATTTGTTATGAGCATCTCTAAATGGGCTCCTAACTGCTAATGTTGTAGTTTAGGATCCACTGAAGCATTTGTTGGTTTTCTGTTGTGTAGAAAACAGTAGATTTCTGATCTAGTTTAAATGTGTAGTTTATTAACCAAATTGCTTATCCCACAATATTCTGGATTCTTCCAGATAAACATTTGAGACAAAATCCATTAAGCCACTCTTTCCAGGAGGAAGCTGCTGTGTGGAAAGTATTGGGAAGTTCCTACCATGAGCAGCTTACAGGCACATTGTAGTGAGCTGTCCCCACGATGTTTGTGTTTGAGCAGCATTGAACACAGTGAGGCTTTCATACTGTTGGGTCCTGTGGTCACTGCTAGGTCAAACACATCCTCCCAGCACTATATTGTTCTGTGAGCACTTTGACATGTCAATGTTTTTCTAATAACATCATGTCTAGGACTTCAAGCATTACTTCAGGTGTTGTCATGACCAAGCTATGTGGAGATAGTTTCTTGTTTATTCTGTCTTGCATCACTCTGATGTGATTTAGCGCTTTCCCTGTCACATTACTGTGCAAGAAACCTAACTTGGAATTCGGGCACCAAGAATCCTTCAGTAGATCTGCTTTCTTGGCCTTTTCACACAAAACACTGGGATAATGATGGAAATCTTTGAGCTTTCCAATTCTGTTTTTAAGTCTGAATTCTGTTTTGCTTTCTGACTCATTGATGTGATTAATCTGGATCTTAATTTCATGCAGTTGTGACAGAACATTTTAGGTAATGGGATGCTGAAAACAGCTTGATTAATTAGCTGACGGGATCTGTCACAATCTGCAGGGTTATGGCCAAGGATTCCATGATATGGGCTTTAATTGTGGGTGGTTGTCGTGCAAACTGCAGCTCCTCCTGCTCTCTGAAAATGACCTTGCCAGCATCAGTTCAGTTAAAGATGAGTAGCAATAACATTTGTGCAGTTTAAGCCTGTGATTTAAACTAGGCTTTGCAATGTGGAAAAGAGAAGGGTGGTCTTTAATCCTTTAGGATTGGATTTTGCTTCATATGAGATCATCTCTTCAAAGTAAAGCACTGTGCGGATGATGTGGACTTCACTTGGCTTACATGCCCCAGCTTGGAAGCAAAGCTTTAATGATTTCTCATTCCATTGGCATGATGGGACTTTTATATTGTCCTTGAGGTTACAGAAGGTGTCTTTCTGAAATATATACTCAGTCTTAATGCTGTAGTTATAAATGAGTACTTTGATAAAGTGCTTTCTTTGAATATGGCTTCTTACAGGTGCAGCTTGTGGGTTTGGATGAAGAGAGCTCAGAATTCATTTGCAGGAACACCTTTGACCACCCCTACCCTACCACCAAGCTTATGTGGATCCCAGACACCAAGGGAGTATATCCAGACCTGCTGGCAACTAGTGGTGACTATCTGCGAGTGTGGAGAGTGAGTAAATCCTCCCTAGGAAAAGATGAACCGTGGTATTTGTTGGGTCTTAATCTCATTTTCACTCGAGAGCAGATTTCTTGAAGTGAGTTACTTTCCTTTCAGGGTGTCTTGCCCTTGCTACAGTATTAAGGCATAAAATCAAGTCAGAGCACTTGATGATTTGTTTCCTTAAGTGCAATAAATGTGCTAAATATAAAGATTATAGGAGAAGTTGGGTTATCATGGTAGTTGCTTTAGTGAAGATAGAGATGGTGATTGTGTTTTCCAGAGCTTTAGGATTAACACCTTATGTTTTGGGAAGTGCAAGCTGAACAAGTTATGTGATGTGGATGTTTAAATCGGATGTTTCACTTTCTCTCAAGGTGGGTGAAACAGAGACCCGACTGGAGTGTTTGCTGAACAACAACAAGAACTCTGATTTCTGTGCTCCACTCACATCATTTGACTGGAATGAAGTGGATCCTTATCTTCTAGGTGAGGCTGACAAAACAGTACGTGTTTGGCATGGAAAAGCCACACTTCTGAGTTCAGTCTGGTGAAGTCTGGGCTGTGACTGGCTGCTGTTTCATTGCAAGTCCCATGGTTAATCTGATAACTACTCAGTGGACAAACTTCGGCATCGTAAAGCTGCATCATTGTGCAGCTCATGGAGACTCTCTGCACAGAAAGGTGCCCTGTTCAATACAGAATAGGTTGGTTAAGTTGGATTAGGCATGTTCCTGATTTGCAGATAGGGAGGCTTACTCTTCAGGGTACGTAAGCTGCTGTTGTGCTGTTAAGAACTGATGTACATCAACTCCTGTGACTTATTTCAGTGTGTTCTGGAGTGGATAGAAAGCTGTGTACCAAGCTTTGTCTTTTGTGAAGCCATTTCAGCAGCAGGAGTTGAGCCAAAGGCCCTTAATTCAGTTGGAGGAGGGGGCTGAATGATTAAGGTTTAATTATAGCCTATGGGACAAATTGTGAATCCGAGATGCCTGATCCAGCAGAGGTTTGTTTCCCAGAAGAGTACAGCCATTTATGTCAGGGGGATTTGCCCAGAGATTAACAGTGATAATATGTCTTAGTAATTATTTACTACATGATTTATTTTTTGTGTGTTGCATCTCTCATCTCTTAAGAGCTTTACTGCTCCCCCCACCTTCAGCCCACAGGAACAACCAATTAATAATCACACAGTATTGCAACACTGATTGAATTTTGCTTTTGACATGCACATGAGACTTAGAGGATGGGAAAGCTCATCTCAGAGTTCCATCAGGCTTCTGAATAGATGGAAGTAGACATGAGCTATTTACACTTTATTCCTGTGTGCAAGACTATTTCTGCAGCTAAAAGGTCTGGGTCATTTAAATGCATGGTAAGCTCTTGGCTGTTTGACATTCCTGATTTCAGTCGTGTGTTGTTCTTGTAGCTATTTCAATCTGTAGATGTTGGAGGGTATTACGTTAATCCAGTAAGTGATTAAATACTTTGTGATCATATTAATTTTGATAACGACGTGTTTTTTGTTTCAGGTACATCTAGTATTGACACAACTTGCACTATTTGGGGTCTGGAGACAGGACAAGTTCTGGGAAGAGTAAATCTGGTCTCCGGCCATGTGAAAACCCAGCTTATTGCACATGACAAAGAGGTGACAGGGCTTTTTCTGGTGGTTTATGTTACATACTTTTGAAGTGGTAGAAAAGGAGCAGAACTTTTCTGTTTTCCCTCTTTTTCTTGAAAGATCTAATGATCCGAAAAGGTAATTTATCTAGGATTAAGATACACAGTTTTCAGTACTACCAAACTCGTTTAAACTCTACTATTGGCTATCAAAACTACTCTAGTTACTCATTGCAGAATCTGGACTTGAATGCTTGTTTTATTACACTATGCTCCTGAGTCATAGAATCCCAGACTGGGTTGGAAGGGACCTTAAAGCTCATCCAGTTCCAACGCCCTGCCACGGGGCAGGGTTCCACTAGAGCAGGTTCCTCCAAGCCCCATCCAGCTTGGCCTTCCTCCTCCTTTTGGCAAGTGTAATCACTAAGTACTTTACAGATTATGTCCCAACTAGGCCTGCTGTCCATAGATAACATCCTTCTTGGTGTGAAGGAGAAGGCAGTGTGCTCGCTAAAGCCAAGGTTTTCTTTCTGCCCTGTCACCAAACAGGTCTATGACATTGCCTTCAGTCGGGCAGGTGGTGGCAGAGACATGTTTGCTTCAGTCGGTGCAGATGGCTCAGTGAGGATGTTTGATCTCCGTCATCTGGAGCACAGCACCATCATTTATGAGGACCCACAGCACCATCCACTGCTGCGTCTCTGCTGGAATAAGCAGGATCCCAACTATCTTGCTACAATGGCCATGGATGGTATGGAGGTAAGGTGACAGCTCATCCTCTTTGGGTGCTGTGGTTTCTTGGTACTGCTTGGTAGTCAGCTCTTTAGAGGGCAGTGTCAGTACCTGAACTGGAGTATGATTAAGCATCAGTTCTTCATGCACTAACTTTAACTAAAGAAGTAACTTTGGCATTGTAAACTTGAAGATCTCTGTGTCCCATATATTTTAAGCTGATGTTTAAGAGTGGTCTGTGAGCCAGTTGAGCAATAACTTCCACATAAAATCTTACCTGCAGGTGTTTCAGTCACCTTGTTCTGGATTCAACATACAGGGCAGGATATCTTCATTTGTCAGCTGTGCTGCTTCAGGGAGGCACAATTCCTTTGCCCTTGTGTACCCTGCAAGCTCTCCCTGAGGTCTGACTCCTTTTGAGACATCTGGCACATTGACCAGGGTGAAGTTATTCTTTGAGAGCAGTGGTTGCTTCCCAACCACATCCTTTAGGAAAGGGCTGTATTTATAGCTTTAGCTCAAAATATTTGGTTTTCTGAAGAAACAAATGCAGGTTCCTAATTTGGTTGGTTTTTGTTCCTGAAGGTTGTGATTCTGGATGTCAGAGTTCCCTGCACTCCTGTTGCCAGGTTAAACAACCACAGAGCGTGTGTAAATGGAATTGCTTGGGCACCTCATTCATCCTGCCACATTTGCACAGCTGGTAAGTGTGATCCATCCCTACCCAGCTGCACTGGTGAACCCTTGAGTGTCTTTCAGTGCTATGAGGTGGACACTTAGCAGCTTATTGTGTGGTAGCAAAGCTCAGTGCCCAAACTGAACATGTGCTTTAGCTAAGCTGGAGTATGTTAATGTTCCTTAGCTTTTTGCAATCTAGTTCTTTAATGTTTTCAGTTGAAAGGAGTTCCACTGATCACTTGGTTTTCAGCTCTGTCCTGGGTCAAATCCAAGCTGATTTTGTTGGAGCATAGTTGTATCTCCGGCCTACAAAAGCTCTGTCCTGTATTAACTTCCTGGACTACATGCCTGTCAGTAGCCATGTATGGAGATCTTTGGTTGCATTTCCAATTTTCTCTTCCCTTTGCAGCGGATGACCATCAGGCTCTCATCTGGGATATCCAGCAAATGCCTCGTGCCATTGAGGACCCTATCTTGGCCTATACAGCAGAGGGAGAAATCAACAATGTACAGTGGGCATCAACTCAGCCAGACTGGATAGCTATCTGCTACAACAACTGCCTGGAGATCTTGAGGGTGTAACCTTACTGCTTCATGCCACAGTGAGGCAGGGCTGTGTAACTTCCCCTCCCCTCTAAAGTAGGAACAACGCAAGTCAAGTGGCCAGTATCTGTGTTGCTTTGCATCTACTGTTACAAGGAACTGTTACAATAATCAATGGCAGGTTTCTCCTGTCTCTCCAAGACTCTAAAATGCAGAGACGTGCTGAGCCTCTTGGACCTTCTGGGTTCTGGTTTCCTTCTTTTTCCCCCCTCAGTTAAAGTTCTGTATATTTGTTTGACTGTATTAAGAAGCTTGCAGGCTTTTAAGTTGCAGCATATGTCCATGTGTGTGTCAGCCAGCTGAGGTAGCACATCAACTAGTTTAAGAGATGCAGGTGCAAAACAAGGTGGGGGGGAAAAAGACACTGATGTTAACAGCCACCTTGGCAGGAATCTTTAGCATTCCTGTTGTTGCTGCCTCTAAACTGTTGAAACATTTGTATGTTTTTTATATATTGGGCTATAACTTTCTATTGAGTAAGGTGGTTTTCTTTCCTCCCTAATTCTTACTTTTGATAGGTGATCCATCTCCATATGCCCAAAGCAGGATCTCTTCCTTGATACAACACTTCAGGCTCCCTGGCAGTAAAGGCCTGCCAGAATTAACTGTTGCCTTGGCTCTTATACCTGGTGAGCTGGGCAGAATTTCCTGGTGCTGTGAAGTACAAGTACTTGTTGCACAACTTCTTTACACTTCTCTTATGCTAGAGGCAGTTGTTACTATGGTAGGCCTTATTTTTAACTTATAACTGGATTTGTGTGTATCCTGCACTTGTGTTAGCTGACGGAATGGTTATAGGTTTCAGGAAGAAGATACGTGCATGATTTAAGCTCCCAGGAGGTAAACTACTCCTGGCAAAATGTGATTTGTAATGGAGTTGGGATTGAGACTTCCAATCACATGATTTCCCTTCAGAAGACTTCCTATCTAAACCAAAATAAAATGGTTTCACACTTTGTAGGTTGCTTGATTGGCAAATGATCTGAGCAAGATTTTGGGCTTAAGCCTGTACTTTGGGCTGTGTTCCTGGGAGTTCTTGAGAGGACTGCAAAGCAATCTTGCTTTCCAAAGTGTATTTGCTTTGTACTGTCAGGTCTTGTTGAATGAGGGAGATGAATCAGAAGAGCTGGTCTGCTCTCAAGATAAAAGCTGTTTCTCTGAAAGAAATTATTCCCTAATGCAGTGCACAAAGATAGATGTAGAAGGAAAGAAAGTGCCATTGAGGCTAAGGTTTGGCACTTGTCACCCTCGTAGCTTCGGGGGATGTGCCCAAGGGCTTCTCTTTCAGTTTTGAAGAGTGGATCACTCTACAATAACACTTTTCAATCACAGCTGAGTGGGTTAGGCAAGATAAAGTCTTAATGTAATGTGGCTACTCAGATGGATGCTCTGCAGTACTGTTCTGGTGAAGACATGCCAAGTATAGCTGGTCTGGTAGGGTATTCCAGCTGAGTCTTGATGTAAATGTCAGAAACTATCGAAGTTCTTTCCACCTAGTGAGTATTCACCTGCAATTGGAGGCAGCAGGACACTGGCAAATGTGGATCTTGGCAGTTTGTGCAGGAAGGGCAAGTTGGGAATGTGATTGCAGTGAAACAGTGAAGCTGACACTGAAAGCCCTGTCAAATAGAGAACAGAATCGGAGGAGTTTCATCACTCTGGACATAGAGCAATACTCTTCTACAGGCTGCTTCTCAATGTGGAGCTCAGGAAATCACTGCCTGGCTTTGAATTTGATAGGATTTCAGTAGGAACTGCTTTATTCCATCACTCCTTTTACTGTCAGAGAGCCAAGAGACTCTCACACAGTTCAAGCTCATGTTTTGTCAATGCCATTCCATGTTTGGTTGTGGGATACTTGATAGAAAGCTTGATTTGACCTGAAGGTCGGGTTTTTCTTACTAGCAGCAGTGCTATGAGTCCCATAGATCTGATCTAGATGTCAGACAAATGTTAGATGACTGATTAGGGTACCACTTATTACAATAGCACTTCATCTTAAGCTGGCAAATACTAGTGCAGAACGAAGTGAAGATGAAGATTTCCTTAGTGGAAGCACTTAATGGCATTCACAGCTTTAGATACTCGTTTATAAATCTGTACTTGTCATATACTGTTTAACTATGAACTGTAGGAATAATATGCTGTGTTACTAAGAGGGAACTACCTGTAGTTTTAATACTTTCTGTAGTCCTCTTTATACTTCGAAGCCATCTTCTTGTATCGATGGCATGAGTAAAAGATGGTACATCTGTGGCTCACCTTAAAAATGCAGCTTTTACAGCTGCAGAGCTGTGCTTTAAAAAAGACAAAAGACAGTTTAAAGTCACTAAAAGACTCCATAGGCTATATTAAATGGCAAAGGCAGTCTATTCCTGGAGGAATACAATCTATTATACTAAGATGATGAGAGAGCATGCATAAAAGAGCTAATAGTCTGAATAGCCCAGGTAGCTTTTTGCTAGTGTTGGAAAACAATCCTGTTATGAACTTGATGAGTGTGAGTTCTTCCATCCATAAAACTGTTTAAAGTTATCTATGGAACTTGGAAACCTGTTGCAGACTTGTCAAAGACAAGTGAAGGCATCTTGTAGGCTCCAGTGGGTTCTAAATAAAGCCTGAATCCTGTTTGTTTAGCCAGTTGGGGTACTTTCTGGATCCACAGCATATTGCTTTGGGCATAATCCATTGTCATTCTTCATGTGAAATTACATTTGAAGTCACTGGAGGCTGGTTTAGAACAGGGACATGCTCCTTAAAATAGCTTCTTTTCAAAGGAGTCACTTGAAAGGTTAATGACTGAAAAGACATGAAAATCCTCATGGGTGAGATGTTCTGTAGTGCAAATGACACTTCCAGATAGAGAAGGAAGTGAGAGGCCTTGGTGCCCTTTTGCCGGCACCTGCTGACACAGAGGCAGGAAACTCATGGTCTGCCTCCTGCTTCAAGTTTATTTGCAGGATAAAATAAGCCCCTGAGCCTTGTCACTATGGCCCGTGATTCAGAAGGTACAGTTTTTGTCATGTTTTACCTGCTTAACAATGATGTTGAGTGTAAAGGCCCTATAAGCATTAGTTTTTTCCATAAGATTACTGCACAAGCAGAGGATGCAGAGCAACTGCTTTCAAATGCTTCATATCCCTTGAGTACAAAGTAACATGAAGGGAAAAGTGAGCATCAGTGAGGTTAGCAAAGCAGAACATCACGTGATATTGTTGGTACAGGCAAGATTGATTCTGGGGCAGAAAGATACAGATTTATGTAGTTCTGTATCACTTCTCCAGTCGATTAATTCCAGATGCTGAACTAACGTTTGGTGGTTATATTCTGTTTTAAACCAAGTTCTCTTGGTTTAAACAGAACATAGATTCCTGCTTATATATTGGCTCTCAACCAGGAGATCTCGATCATGTAAAACTCATTAGTAAGGTGAAAACAAGTTGGCTGGCGCATTAGTGCAGAGGATGCCAGCTCTGTTAATTCTCTAAATGAAATGGGCTATGGGAGGTTGCATCTCTGGGAATTGTACTGCGTGCAGGGATTTAAAAGGCAAGGATCTGAGTGCTCTGACAATCTATTTAGAAAGAAAACAAAGTGGTTTCAAAGAATGATACAAAAGGAGGCTGGATAATACAGGTTGTTCCTTACGGAACCTTGAAATGTACTTAACAGGGGAGGCATTGCCTCTCATAAGTCAAACTTAATGATCCTTTCAAAACTTAGCTGCAAGTACTCTCCTGAATGTTCTGGATAATAGTAAAAAGATCTATTTTTGCCTGGTGTTGCAATGAGAAAGCTGCATCAGTCTCCACTGCGTGGATCACTGCGTGCCAGAGACTAGGTGAGGGGAGGAGTCCCATAGATTAGAATTCACAGATGCTCTTGTGCTTGTTTTAAATGTAAATGAAGAAAGCTGAGTGTGTCTGGGTTGTTCTCTTGCAGATGGCACTTTATCAAGTATATTTTTGGTGAGATTAGGAGGGGAGTCATCTTTTCCTCAGCCCTTTTAAGGTAGGCATTTGTCTGTGTGTCGTAGGAAATGTTAACCACCACGGTCACCAAAACCCTAAACTGGCTGTGGTGCTTGTGGACCCTCTTTTGGTTCCACTGAACACCAAAACTGAGCACTTGACAATGCTGTTAATGTGAAACTGAAGCTCTGTATTGAGACTGCCACAACCAACCTAAGCAACCTCGTGCTGCTTGTCACCCAGAGAGTCCCTTTTGCTGAGGACCTTGACGGCGCTTTGAGTCTTCTGCCGTCCGAACACGATGGCAGAAGTTGGTTGTGTAAAGATGTAGCTGGATTCTTTGCTTAACTTATTTTTGTCATAGACAAACTGCAGCTGCTGTCTGTAAAGTCTAACCTGAACTCTGGAGCTTGTCCTTTCTTTCTTAGTGGTATTTAAACTCTTTCAGGCCATCCTGAAAAGGATGAACAGCAGCAAGGGTAAGCTCTTGGCTCAGTAGATTGCACAGTTCCATCAAGGTACTGAAGGGTTTAGTCTTTGCACGGCTAACTGGTCCTACCACCCCAAATCCTGGCTATGTTACCCCATCAGTTAACACATTCTCTCTGATACATATTTCCTGCTTTCTAGCAGTATTCCAGAGCAGGCCTGTACTTATGGTACAGCAAACATGAAAAGGAAGTGTCCCAAAATCAGCTCTGGAATGAGCAATGTCCCCGCTTCTCTTGATCTTTGCAGAGAATCCAAGGAATCAGTTGTATGTGGCACTTACTGAGCACTTTCTCACACTTACTTGGAGATGCAGCTGCATTCCCCCTGCTTACCTGAGAACAGTCAGGACTGTCTGGTTCTCAAGGACATTGAGAGGACTGCAGCATGCCCCGGCTCCTCTCTGTAAATGGAAGATGTCCCCAGTACTTCTTATCAGCACCTTTCACCAGCACTAAAACCTGGTAATAAACAATGCAGCTAAATCCCAGTCGCTCACTAGTGATTCATGGCAGACTCCAGAGGCAAAGGCACCTGTGAGCCTGGCTTGCTGCTGCTCCATTCCAGATGATCCCTTTGCCAAGTATCCCAGTGGCCTTTCGTGCAGCCTCTGATACTTGGCATCAAACTAGAATCCCTGTCATCATAAAAGCAATGTACAAAGTTACCCACGTGGCTTCCATCAAGTTGATTTCTGGTCAGAAAATGTAACCAAGAGAAGAAATAAGCTGTTTCCTGAAGAAAACGCTCTGGCCACAAGTAGCTGCGAGCCCGTGTTCCAGCTCTCATCTCTTGCAGTTTGCTTTCCTGCTTGCAAGACGTGCGACTCACAAGTCCCCTCGGATAGAGATGAGGATGAGTCAGTGGAACCTGAGCAGGGGCAGAAATGCATGAGGCAGAGAAGGAGTGAGTCTGGTCCAGCTGAGAAGCTTTTCTTTTCCTTTGACACCCTGGTAAATATGAATTCTGCAATCTACTACTTAAGAGGAACCTTTTCTTTAGTTAGCCTTGGGTTGGTAGCAGTGCACAACGTAACTGAAACCTGTTGCACCGAAGCATTTTTGTTCCCAATAGTCAAGTAGATGTTCACTTTTCTGTGTGTTTTCCCTTCTGCTCTTCCCAATCACCGTCCTGTTGTGGTAATTTCCTGAAGGTGTAATCTTTGTAGCATGATTGTACAAGCATCCATAGGCGATTCCTGACATCTTGTTCTCACTAAACTATGTTAAAGCAATAGTAGTTCTACTTCTGTCCTCCTTTTCTCCTCCTTCCCTATTGAGATTTGTAACTCTGCCGCTGTCCTAGGGGAATCCTAGTATCCTGCTCTTCAGCAGACCTATGTTGTTGACATGGATAACTGCAGTGTCCCTATATTCCTTTATTTTTATGGAGAAAATACAAAACCCAGTTTTGTTACAATGGATTTTAACACCTGAATCATGGAACCATGTTGTTGAAACTGTAAATTTAAAGGCAACTTTCTGAAATGGCTTGGACGTTGCATCCTTTTATGCTCTTTCCTGCTTCCTATGTAGTTCTATTCCGGTTTTTTAACCTCCTTTCTAAGTTTCAGCCTCCTGTGTATTAGGTACAGTATTTTCTGCCTTTCATACTTTGTAATAAAAATGGAACATTTGTAGATCGACTGCAGTTCACTGTGTGGTGATCCTGGGATCCATTGGGATGAGCAGGGAGGGACGCAAGCTTCTTCCCTTCTGAGTGAAGCTTATTGCCATTGAGGGGAGGGCTGTTGCTTTATCTTGTCTCTGCTGAAGTGTATTGATCTCTGACCCTAAACACCCAAACTGCATCATTGTGGTTACTCCGAGTTGCAAGTTACTCCCAACAATTGCGTCAGGAGCCCAGTCACAACAGAACTGGGATGGGATGGTTAATGCATGTGGACTTCAAATACTCGCTGCTGTGGGGTCCCTGTATGTGAGTCGTGTTTGTGCTTAGGGTTTGTCTAGTGCTTGTTCCCTGCACAGCAAATGGTAATTCCCTGCCTCTTGTTAAGATGAACCCAAATAATTGGTCTCTGAGGCTTTCTTGAGTACAGGTAAATTGAAGACAAAGCAATTAGGTGCTGATTTAGCTTCTAAGTCTCTCCTGTGTCCAGGTGAGCTCTGTTCAAGGGTGTTTTCTGTACAGGCTCAGTCACTGGTGTCATCAGAACTGGGACTTAGAGGGGAATAGATTGGCAGAACTTGGAGGTTTGGGTTTCCCTTAGACCTCGGTGAGCAGGACTGATGCCTTCAGTCAGTATTTAGATGAACTCCAGGTCAGCTGAGCTGTTGTCTGGCAATGCTGGATTCCTCTCTAACTCTTTGTGTACAGGCTTTGAAATCAAAGCTGCTTAAGCTTCATGACCACAGTGGAAAGAGTTGCCTGTGAAGATGCTACAGTGGTTTTTAATCTATATATGGACTTTGTTCTCATGGTCCTTATTTGGAAAAGATGCTTTCCTTCTAAGTATTGTTTGTATTTTACCATAGAGATGTATTTACATCCTCCTAGATACTGCATCCTCCTGGATAGTTTGTTTTCCCTGGATCTGTGCTTTGGATCTCTCTGACGGAACTTTCTCAGCTTCCACTCCAGTGAAGGAAGGCAACTTTGGAGCTGCAAAAAGGAGCTGGTAGATGAGACAAGCAGCAAAATGTCTGTTAGTGGGGAGAGAACAGTACCATAAAAGCCTGGAGAGGAATATGGGTAGAAAAAGAGATGAAGAAAAAGTATTGAGGAGCAGCTGATCTCTGGCTGACTTGCTCTGATGGCAGCTGTAAGTGAAAAGCACACCGTCACTGATCAGTAAGTGCCTTGAAAACAGTGGAAATGAAAGAAAACCTCTATGGGAACAGAACAGACTCTGCATAGGGGCAGAGAAACGGTGGTTATCTGAGGTGTCTGGGGGCCTGTGACTGTAACAAGCATTTAATTGGGTGCCTTTTACTTAGTGCTGTTCTATAAACAGTCCAGGCTGCCAGCTCAGAAGGAAGGAATGATCTGAAAGCGTGTAACATCTCTAACATCCTTCCTGCTCTTCCTTCTCTTTAGCTTTGCCCATTCCACCAGCAGAACGGCTCCTGGTTCTTAACCAGTTTCTGAGCCCCCTCTACTGGAGTGCTCTCAGCAGCAGGACAGGAGCAGTGGAACAGGACAAGGAACAGGACAGGTATTGCAGCTGCTCTTCAGAGGCTGGGCAAAGGTGCTCTAGGCAGGCTCTAAGGAGCTTCCCATGGTTGATGGATGCTGCTGGAGGTGAGGTAAGGTTTGGCCAATGTATCTCCTGCCATCCTGCCCTGCAGTTGGATAATGATGTTGGGTTCCCATTAACTTTGCTTTCAAAGCTGAGAGCACAAGAAGAAAGCATCAGCAGCATCAGAACTGCCTGAAATGGCCGAGATTACTCTTCCCTCAGATCTGCAGCAAGGAGTGCACAACCCTTTCATCATCCTTTGAAGATTTACAGGTTTCTCCTCCTCCTCTCCTTCAATTTATTAGCTCTTCTCACTGCTCCTGTTCAGTGTTTCTGGCTGTGGAGCCTGAGATGTAGAATAAGGAAGTCTTGGTATGGGACAAGGCGCAGCGTGGAGACTGCTCAGCTCCCCAGGAAGGATGTGTCTACCTAAACAAAAAGGGCCACAGGAAGGAAAGAAGAAATAGTACATCTGATAGCAAGGAGAGGCTCATTGAGTCACACAGGTACACTGCGGACATGGAAACACTTCCCAAAGAGAAAATAAGGTGATAAAGAGACTGGGCAAAGATGCAAGGAGTTAAATCCTATTGCAGACTTCCTTTGTAGCTTTGAACAAGTCACTGGCTCTCTGTGCAATGCCCTTTAAATCCCTGACATAGGGATTACATTTCCTTTTCATGCTGTGTGATGGGCCGCTATAAAAGTTCCCTTAAACCAAATGGACTGACTATAGAAATGCAGGAGCTCCTGGAGAGGTGGGTTTGATGTTAAATGGCCTCAAACAACCTGAAGAGCTTCAAGTGAAGAGTTATTGTTGCTGTTGACAGGAATGAAGCTTCTCTTCTGCAAAGCTGCAGCTGTGAAAGGATGTGGGCAATGGGGGTGGAAACCCACAGCGTTATCAGTTTGTACTGGAACGTTCTGGGTAAAACCTGATTCACATCACTTTGATGCACAAAATGAGCAGCATCAAGTAGACAATAAAGGCCTACTTGAATTGCTTTTTCCTGTTTTCCTCAACTTACACCAAATAGGGGCATCTCTTGTGGTAGGTACTTTAATTCCAGTTCAGGAAAGGTGTATCAGCTTGTCAGGGGAATAAAAGGCAAGAAGGGTCCACAGTGGTACCCAAAAGGCTTAATGTAGGTAGTGTTGTGATAATGTGTGTGAAAGGGCAATAGAACCACAAACTGGCGTGTAAAAAAGGCAGGTTTAGACATTGAGACATCTCCACTCTGCCCATGTGAGACCCCACTTGCAGCACTGTGTGCAGTTCTGGGGTCCTCAGCATAAGAGGGCCATGGAGCTGTTGGAGCAAGTCCAGAGGAGGCCATGAGGATGAGCAGGGGCTTGAGCAGCTCCTGTATGGAGCCAGGCTGAGAACATTGGGGCTGTTCAGCCTGGAGAAGAGAAGCTGCGTGGAGACCTCAGAGCAGCTTCCAGTATCTGAAGGGGGCTACAAGGATGCTGCAGAGGGACTCTTCATCAGGGCCTAGAGCGATAGGACAAGGGGTGATGGGTTCAAACTGAAACAGGGGAAGTTCAGGTTGGAGATAAGGCAGAAGCTCTTCCCTGTGAGGGTGCTGAGGCGCTGGCCCAGGGTGCCCAGAGAAGCTGTGGCTGCCCCATCCCTGGCAGTGTTCAAGGCCAGGTTGGACACAGGGGCTTGGAGCAAGCTGCTCCAGTGGAAGGGGTCCCTGCCCGTGGCAGGGGTTGGAGCTGGATGAGCTTTAACGTCCCTTCCAACCCAACCCATTCCGTGATGAGGTTTGATAGGTGGGTGAAGCAATGAACTGTTAAGAATAAATCATTCTATTTTCAGTTTGACAAAGGAGAGGCAAAAAGCTTCAGTGCAATCCAGACACCCTGGGCAGTTGGAGATGGAAAGAACATGTTTTACCAGCGTGGCTGTCATCCTTCCATCTGCTGGGAGCTCCTGCTCACTGTCACAAGCTGTCTGACACCTTTTGGGCTTACCTAAACCAAGCTTCTAGACAAGGGGAGTGCAGTCAGTCTCGTTCAGCAGGACTTCAGCTGAGGATGGTATGTGCAAACTGGAAGACAGGCAAAAATCCCAGCTGGCGAGGTGACAATGGAGTGTTTTGACATCAGGGCTGGTGCAGCAGGGAATTAATACCGAGTTCCTCCAGTTCTGGTCCCACGAGTAATCTCACTTAAAGCCTTTTTCTAATGACCTTGGCACAAAAAGCGAGTGTGATAATTAAATGTGGTGCTGAACAGAAGTGGAATAACTTAGAGGATCGATGCCTTTGAAGAGTGAGAAATAAGAGATGAGATGTAGCAGCAGAAAGTGCAAGGCTGTGATTTTAGCCAGAAGAAGAAAACTGTGAAGGATGCTGAGAGTTTTCCTGCATCTTGGAAATGAGTGAGGAAAAGACGCTGGGATTTAGTAGTTGATAAAGGATGGTGATGTGCCACCGTGAAGCTGGGAAAAAGCATGGAGAAAAGTCGGTCCAAGAGCAGCTCTGTGTGCTGTCATACAAGAGAGGGGAATTCAGATTGGAACTGGGGGGAAACCTGCTCTAGCGGAAAGTGCCCCTGCCTGTGGCAGGGGGCTGGAACTTGATGAGCTTTAAGATCCCTTCAACCCAAACCAGTCTGGGATTCTCCGATTATGAAGAGAGAGTGAATTACTTGTGCATTACAATGATGTGATTGTCTTGATGTACTTAAAGAGAAAATACCAGAGAAGAAGAAAGGATTATTTAAGTAAAAGGATAATCTTGGCATGAAAACAACTGGCTGTAAACTGGCCACAAAAATGGGATTGAATACGCAGGAAAGCTGGACATACTTTTCTAGCATCAGAGCAATAAGCCAGAATTTGAAAGAGAGAAGCCAAAGTCAAAACCCTATCAGCATCAGTCTGGTTTGGGAATTTCAAGCTGGAATCTCTGGAGGTCATCTAGTCCAACCCTCTGCTCGAAGCAGGCCACCTTCAGTGTTCAATTGTTGGCTGTGTCCACAGCTGCTTGCTGTAGAGAGACCACATCCTTTGATCCAAGCATTGCATTACACATCTTTGTGACTACCTACTATGACACTGTGAGATCTTGTTATTGTCCTATCTACTCAATGAGATCACAGATAGTGTTGTCATGCTTTGGCCAAGTCCCAACTTCCTCCTGCTCTGTGGGTTTTGGATTCCCACACTTGCCCACCCTTTTGAGCCATTTCCAATCTAGTTTCTTCTTTGTGTGCCTTACCCAATTGATGTAACCTTTTTGCCATTGCTGCTGCATTAACCATGAGCAAAACCCACTTAAAACCTAAATTTTAATCTGGTTTTAAAAAAACCCCTAAGTTTTAATCTGGTTGCCAGATTGAAAAGCAGCTGCTAAAACATCTGCTGGAGGTGGGTTTCCCAGCAGCAGGGTGCCTATTGCAACACCAGGGAAGAAGGGCTGTGCTTCTCTATGAGAAACCAGACTGTTGCTGTCCCTTTGGCAGCAAATGTGCTGTAACAACCTCATACAGTGGGGGACCTGTGGTGGCAACAGGATCTTTTATTAGAGGAGCTGGTAGAGGTAACATCTCTCGCCATGGATGCTGAGTGATGCTCTAGGTTATTGTCTCACTCTTTACTTTTGAAACCAAAAGACTCCTCCTGCCTTCAGTGTCTTTTAGGCTTTTTAACACTCTTGGGGTTTGGGTTTTGATTGGGGTTTGGTTAGTTCTTTCCCCCTCTTAAAGAAAACAAATTGGTTTTAAAGCAACAATTAAGCTCTACTTAGGAGAGCAAAACAACGGGGTCAGTGTGCGCAGGGTCCATTTCCTCCTCTAGGCGACTTTGTCCACCCAGAACAGTGGCTTAGGGGAGACCTGGTTTTGGGCTGCACAGGACGCTGATGTTTGAGAACAGGTAGGGAAGGACGAGGCGGTGGGATGTGCCCTGTTGCGGGTGATGGGCGCGGATGATGCTGGTTCCTGGATGCTCGCAGGAGAGGACGCCCTCTATGCAGGCGGGCTCTAGGACCCGGGCGGGCTCTAGGACCCGGGCGGGCTCTAGGACCCGGGCGGGCTCTAGGACCCAGCCGTCACTTTGATTGGCAGCACACTGAGGGCCGGCTCTGGGCTGCCCCCGCCTATTGGCAGGCGAGGGGGCGGGGCTAACCCGCGATCGAAACGGGCCCCTGTCATTGGCGGGCGTCGCGGCGGGCGTCGCGGCTGCTCGCACGCCCATTGGCCGGGTGGCGTGTCTCGTTGGCGCGGATTGGCGGGCGGTGGCGGGTCGGCCCCTGTGATTGGCAGGCTGCGGCGGGTGCGCGGCGGCCGAGCGGTTTGTTTTGCTCGCGGCCCGGGCGCCCTGCGGCGGCGGCGGCGGGGAGCGACCGGGACCGCCCGAGCCCCCGCCCCGCACACCCCGCTCCGCCGCCGCGGCGGCCCCCGGAGGGAGCGCGGCCGCCGGAAGCAGGCGGCGGCGGCGCGGGCCTGGGAATGTGGCGGCCGCTCTGAGCCCTCCCCTTCGGCCCGGCCGCCATGGAGCCGCGGCGGTGACAGCCCCGCACCTCAGCGCGCCGCCGCCGCTCGCCGGCAGCGGGCCCGCCGCCCGCCGACATGGGTGAGAGCCGCGGTAGGGCTGAGGGGCGGGGAGGGGGGCCCGCGGCCGCCTCACGGGCCTGCGGAGGAGGAGGGCGGGCCGCACCGCGGCGGGGGGCAGCGGGCCAGGCCCAGGGTGGCAGGGGGCGATACCGCGGCCTTGGATCGTCCGTCGGGATGCGGCCTTCGGCGGGGCCGTGGGGACGGGCCCGGTGGCGGCGGTGGCTCCGGGGCCGCGGGTGGCTGCGGAGCGCAGTGGCGGAGGCCGCTCGCTGTGGGTATCGTGCCCCCCGTGTGGTGCCAGGGGGCGCGGGGAGCCTCACACCGGCACTGCAGCCGGCCGGAGTCATGGGACATCCGTGGGGCAGGGTGGGGGGTGAAGGGGGTTTTGCACCTCCAGCATCGGGGACAGGAATTTATGTGCCTAAACTGAATAGAGGGAAGTTTTACTGCGGTGTTAATGGCAGCTTGAGAGTGTCAGAACAGGGGGTTTCTCCATGAGGTTGCCTTTGAGTTCTCATTTACCTCATTTAACCCAATCAGTAATGCATAAAAGCAAGCAAAGGAGTCAGAGGAGCCCTGTTTCAGGACTAAAACGTTGCTATCAGATGTTGCCGTGAGTGAATGGAGGGATTAACTCTGTTGGCCTGTATACCCCACATAAAGAACTGCTTGGGGAGGGCTTTTTGAGTTATCTGGATCCCTTTTTCGTTTAAAGAGGGGTTTCATGTACTAGAATGAAGAATATAATTGCTCTAAAGCAGGACTTACTCCTGTTTGTATGTTGGCGAGGGAGTTACTACTGCTGTCCTAAGTAGAGCTGCGTGGCTTTGTGGGTTACAACTTCAGTGTTTCTTCCCAGCTTTCAGAGACTGGCCTTCCTTAGTCAGTCTGTGTCTGTAGTTCTTATTCTGTCAATCCATAAAACATGGGGTTGCTCAAAGCAAAAGTCCACCAACTTCATCTCCTTTGTGTTTGCAAGTGCAACAAGTACATCCAGATCCATCAGGAGGCTTCTCCCTTGGAAAGTGTTGGGTCTGCGTCTCCTCTAAAGCAACCACATGGTACAGAAGCTCAGTATAGTTGAGAAGGAAGAGGCTGGATTTCCGTGGAAGTGTTTTCCAGCTGCAAGCACATGACTCCTGCTAGGAAAGGTCTGAATTCATTAAGCATTGTGATCAGGTAGATGAATGATACTGGATAAGAGGCTGGATTGCACTTGGCTTCTCTCCCATCTTGTTTTCCATCGGCTGGGCTGAGAGCCCCCCGGGATGGGCAGCAGCGGGATCTTGCCATTGCAGTTTGTCATCACTCCTTTGGTGCAGCTCTGGGTTACTGGGAGCAGTTCCCTGTCCCTTTGCTGCAGGGCTTGTGATTGAGGTTTATTTCCCTACAGAGAGCTCCTTTGGCAGCATTTAAAGCACAGCCGCTTGCTTCTGAGTCCAAGAAATCCATCTCTATGGGCAGCGGAGGGGAGCGCGGCGCTCGCTGTGCAGCAGGCCCGGAGTCATTCCCTCGATCCGCGCTCTTTTCCTGCCTGTGTCACTTCCTTCCCTTGGCTCTCACATGCACCCAGAGCTGAGCTCCCGGCTTCACAGCAGCAGTGACACGGGAAGCAGGGCTCAGCCTCCAGGTTAGGAGCAGCTTAAATCCCAGCCTTTCTGTTTAGTTTGGGGCTGAGGAGAGGAGCCCCAAATACAGACGATGTAGAAGCTCCGCTTTTTCTTTGAAGTCCACAAACCAGCTCACTTGTGATTTCCTAATGATGGATGAGAACAGTGCTTTGTGACCACTGAAACTGGCCACTCCAAGTGAAACCTTTTCCAAGGCTTTTATTTCAGAGCTTGAAGGTTTATGTGCCTCTCTTGAGGGATTTCCTCCTTGGCCCTGGCCCTGCTGATCACCTGCACCATCAACTTCACTGTTGGGGTAGGAGAGAACACACACACTTGCTCATGTCTTTCATGTAAACCAGTGTGGCATCATGTCCTTTCCAACCCAGATCATTGTGATTCTGTGTCTTCTATGATCCTGCTGTCTAAAAGAGCATCCTGCATTAAAGGGGTGCCCTGACTTCCTGCTTTCACCCATGTGAAGATGCTTTTACTCTGTGATTTCGGAGCTGTTTCTGTCTCTGCCACAGCAGATACACTGGCTTGCTCAGACCTGGTATAAACCAGGTATTAGCTCTATGCAGAGGAGCAGCTTTCTCTGTGAGTAGCAGTTCCCTTGTATCGATGTTATAAAGATCTTGGAGTGTAGTTTTTCAAACATGAAAAGCATTTCCTGGACAACATCTCTCCCGCACAAAGCAGAGCTGTGTTTCCCAGACCTACTGGAGACCAAGGGAAACAGGGGTTCTCAGTGCACTGCAGGAGTTGCTGGGCTTTCAGCTGGGAGGGCTTTTGCATTGTGTGATTAATGGGATGCTGGTGCACGTGCTGCTTTAAAGGCATCCTATGGAAATCCTCTGTTTTGATGGAAATACAGTGCTTGTGCTTCTCAACATTCAATCCATCACAGCACTGTCCTAACTGGAAGTGTTTTCTTTCCCTGCACAAGCTCAGATCAATATTTGACCTTTCTTTTATGTTTTTATAAGCTAAATACTCCATCATTTCCTATCTCACCACCACAGGGTTGAATTGCAGAAGGTGTGTTTCAGTGCCAGAGAGCCACTAGCTCAGTGTGAGACTCTTATAACAGGTATAACCACGTAAGACTCAAATTCACCTGAAACTGTTCCACCAGCCTCTAATAGTGCCATACGCGCCTCTTTGCATGGACACACATCAGGTATCAGCATCAGCACTTGTCTGCAGAGGAATCTGAGTTCACAGAGGGTGAGATGCAGAACTGGCAGTGCCCTGGCTGGGGTTTAGATGCTCCTCAGGTGCTGCCCTAAAGAGTTTCATGTCTTAGTGTATCATAAATTATAATAAATATGCTAAGAGAAGGCCACAGAGGGCTGGAGCAGCTCTGCTCTGGAGCCAGGCTGAGAGAGCTGGGCTGGGGCAGCCTGGAGAAGAGAAGGCTCCTGAAGGGGAGACCTTAGAGCAGCTCCAGTGCCTAAAGGGGCTGCAGGAAACCTGGAGAGGGGCTTGGGACAAGGGCCTGTAGGGACAGGCCAAGGGGAATGGCTTGAACCTGCCAGAGGGGAGACGATGCAGCCCAGGACACGGATGGCTTTCTGGGCTGCAAGTGTCCAGGCTTTGGGATCCAGCATGTGTAGCCAACCATTGTGTTGCAGACGCTGATCTTTATTCCTGTGTGATGTTCCAGTACTGTTTAGATGTGAATTCTTACCCATATTCTGTGATTAACTTGATTTCTTGTCAGGAGTGCTTAGTTATACGCTGCTTTCAGAGCCGTTTTGCTTCTTGCCCAAAGGAACTCTGCCAAGACAAGCTCTTCTTCATCCTCCTGGTATCTGGCCAAACCCAAACTGCACTGTAGTGGAAAACTTGTATCCCAGCTCTTCGCAGTGTGTTTTGGGTGGTAGGCACTCCAGGGATATGCCAGGCCATGGTTTTCTTGTCTCTGTCTGCTGGGTAACTCCACAGCTATGCTTAATATCCAAGAAGATTAAAGACTAAGTCAGTTGGAACCACTCCAGCAAGGTAAAATGTTAAGCATTCCAATAGAAAGTTGGAAACAAAGAAGAAGGTTGTGCTGTTGGTTACCTGGAACTTTCACTTCATTCACAACCCTGGTTTCCCATTTTCGACCCACAAGGGGTTACTTAGTGCTGAGATAGATCCCAGCAATTATTTCCTTTGGCTGATGTGCTTCTCAAACAGCAACCTCTTGCTTTGGTTGTGTTACTTACACCCCTCGCTTCTTCTCCATGCCGTTGGAATTCCAAGGAGAGCTCTCTTCCCCACTGCCACAATGTAGTTATTGTCTCCTTTGGCTTGACTTGGACAGCAGAGCTTTGGTGGGTTTTGATTTTGCTTCTTAATCGTTTGAAGTAACTTTCTTTTCTCTGCTCAACTTTCTCTTTGTAGAGTTTTACTCTAATTAACACCTGCAAAGGCATTGGGAGACTCTTTCCGTTCCCCTCTGTTATTTGGAATAGGCATGATGTTTCTGGTAGCACATGGTGAAGTCCGTAGTGGAAGTAGCTCTGCTCTAGTGTTTGGTACTCTCAGGATGCTAAAGCAGAAACTATCAGTTGTGAACTTCAGTTCTGACTGAAGTTTTAGATGATGCCCCTTACAAATAGGTGTATTTGCCCCCCTTTTTGCTGCTAAATTTTGGTAACCTTCACTCCCAATTATTCTTCTGAGCATACTCGGAGCTGATCTAATCACTGCTTCCAATTTCATGCCTAAATTATGCTTCAGTATCAGGAATAATTTAACTGGATGTAAGGAAAGAATGCTTTATCCCTGAAACCTGTTGAGGCTTGATATGTGAGACACAAGCCCAGGAATCCAGTGAGCACTGTGTCCAGCTCTGGGGCAGGAGCACAAGAGGGACGTGGAGCTGATGGAGCGAGTGCAGAGGAGGCCATGGAGATGCTGCGAGGGCTGGAGCAGCTCTGCTCTGGAGCCAGGCTGAGAGAGCTGGGCTGGGGCAGCCTGGAGAAGAGAAGGCTCCTGAAGGGGAGACCTGAGAGCAGCTCCAGTGCCTAAAGGGGCTGCAGGAAACCTGGAGAGGGGCTTGGGACAAGGGCCTGTAGGGACAGGCCAAGGGGAATGGCTTGAACCTGCCCGAGGGGAGACTGAGCTGAGCTCTTAGGCAGAAGCTCTGCCCTGTGAGGGTGCTGAGGCACTGGCCCAGGGTGCCCAGAGAAGCTGTGGCTGCCCCATCCCTGGCAGTGTTCAAGGCCAGGTTGGACACAGGGGCTTGGAGCAAGCTGCTCCAGTGGAAGGGGTCCCTGCCATGGCAGGGGTTGGAGCTGGATGAGCTTTAAGGTCCCTTCAACTCAAACCAGTCTGGGATTCTATGTGTATGCCAACAGCAGGTCCTGAGCGATCACAGCGGATGTGCTGTGTTATGCTGGTATTACACTGGTATCAGTCGTATTCTGATCCAAACCTCACGTGTCAACTTCTTCTACCTTTTAGGTAGAATTAGGAATTTAGGATTGTTGTGGTTGCAAAACCAAAAGATTCTTTTCAGTAGCTTTTAGCCACTTGGAAGAACACTTTAAATTGGTTACATCCGGAATCTGAGCTTTGGAAAGTCATTTGCAGTTGGTAGGATGTCTAAGAAAAATCTTAGTGTGTGGTTTTTGTTGTCCTGCCTTTGCAAGAAGCCTTGAACTGAACCTGCTGCCCTGCCAGCAGACAGTGTTCTTAATGCTCTGCAATTCGGGTCTGTTCAGTAGGTGTGGAAGTCTCATGAAATGATCTGAGCTTTGTTCCATCAGCTTATTTTGGGGGCAGAGAAGAATGCGTTGGGGAAACCACTGCAAGTGGGTTTGTGTTCAGGGATATTCGAAGATGACTTTGTCTAGATTCTCATTTTCCTCTCTCCTGGCTGTGGTTTATTCCATTAGGAAGCAAGAATTCTGCATTAAGAGGATATAAAATCAGAAAGAACAGATTCTCCATAGGTTTTCCTTGGCAGAAGAACATCAGTTCGCTCTTCCGAAATGCCCTCTGATGATCTAACACGTGTCCAAGTTGTGCTGCTGGTTGTGAAGCTGTCAGAACAGAACTAGGGGTTGGGAAGATTTATTCTAACCCTTACTATGACCACATCCCTTTGTGACATTGGACAAGTGACTTAAATGTCATCTGTCTGTTTACTACTTCATGATATGAGGTTAAGTTTGGACTTTGAATGACTAAATGAAATTCCAGTGTATTTGTATCCTGAAAAGGATTGTCTTTCTATGAGCCAGCAGGAAACAAGTGCAGATGTGTTATAGTTGATACTTACTTATTAATAAAATTCTTGTGCATCACAGATGAACAAGAGGCCTTGAAATCCATCATGAAGGACCTGGCAGCACTCCAGATGAGCCGACGGAACAGACTGACTGGGTATGATACCATGAAGAACAAAGACACTGCTCACTCCAACAAACAGGTAAGAAGCCGCTTGGTGAGTCCTCAAAATCATCACGTGGAGGTGGAAGGGACAGAGTAGTTTAAGAGTGGGTCTGTTGCCTGTCTGTTGTGGGTTTTGCCAGCCAGGGCATCACCAGTGGATTAGCTGCCTGTTCTTGCTCTGGCCATCTTGCCAACTTGGTAGCTCTTTACTTTATATTCTGCCTTTCACCCCCACCCATGTTTTTGATGGGGTTTGGTCTGTGGAGATTAGCTAAAAGGTTTTCCAAGTGATTTTCTTGTTCCGTGATCATATTTGCCATTTTCTTTTTGATGCCTTCTGTTAAAGAAGAAACACAATGCCAGCAGTCCCCCTGTCCTTGGCTGCCCTGCAATCACCACCCAGTGTGCCTCTGCAGTGGAAGAAAAGAAAATCCCGGTAAGAAAAGTGGTTTCCACTTCAATATTAGCAATTTTGAGGAGCATGTTTGGAAGTTGTGTGCAGTGACCTTTATGGAGTTCATTTAAGCAAGTGTGGAAGGCCAGGAAAGCTTTTCTTTCCTCATTCTGCCATGATGTAGCAGTATGATGCACTTTTCATTGTAGTGAAAGTAATACTTCAATTCAAAGCAGGGAATTGAAAAGCTTCATGATGAAAAGGAATCGAGGATTTCCATTTCTGATGCAAAAGGAAGTCATTGCAGGTTAAAGCTGCAGAAAGCAGTCAGTTGGATAATGAGCTAATGCTGGTCTCATCTTCACATGACTCGGGCTGCATGTGAATGCAGAATGAAGATCCTGGTAAAAGGTCATTCAACTGAAGTTGATCCAAGAAGAACAATGAAAAGGATTGTCCGAAAGGACTGGCTCTAGTGGAACTGTACTAAACCTGGAGTGAAAAAGGAAACTGCTATTTGCAGGTGGATAAACAGGGGCAGTGTCTTTAATGGGGAAGATTCGCTGGAGTTACCCATCATATGTCACATGAGGACAGGAATGAAATTCATTTATTTGGGTATGGGGATGTAAAGTCCATTTTTCCAAAAGAAACACTTTTTCCAAGGTAGTAAGTGCAGGGTCAGGGCTTTAAAGTCTCTCTAAGTTCATTCAACATTGCTAGAGACTCTTTTTGTAGAGAAAACTGTTGCACTGGCTTTCTGGTAGCAAGAAAGGACAGAATAGTATTGCTCTGTCAGTATATGCTGCGTGTCATCTGAGTGAAACACTTCAGTGCAAAAGCAACAATTTCAGTCAAGACTTGTTTGTCCCTTACTGGGTGAGTTAAATCAAGTTCCTGGCAGTTAGACTAACGTTAGTTAACAGGAGAAGTTGCCTATATCAGTAAAGTAACTCTTCCCAGGTTTATTCTTATTACAGGCTTAAGCTTTTTGGAGCAGGCTTTAGAGTTCATGTCTGTCTCTTCCTTATGCTTTGTCTGCTCATAATCTCCTTGTTCAGCTGAGAGCTGGGATTTCCTTGAATGTGCCGGACAAATCCATAGATGGAGGAGTACAAAATCCTTTCCAAATCACTTTGAAACATAAATTCAGTGATGTCTCAGATCAAAGTCTGTGATCATTAGCTATGATGCAGCACCACAGAACTGCAATGCCAAAATACTAAACTTGGGTTTGCTTTTTCACTCCGTCTCTTAGGATAGCTTATGTGAGTTGCTTTAAAAAATGGCTTGTACAGGTGGTAGGTTCACTGCTTTCAAAGGACACCAAAAGCACTTGATGTTTAACTCCTCCAAGTTCCTTCTGAAATGTAAAAGCCAAGATCACTTTGAATACCTTTCCTTAGACACGAATGGCCAATGTCTGATCCTTTCAGAAGAAACATAGGAGAGAGATGCCGTATTCCCCCTTCCCTTTGTTACAGATTACAGCGTTGAAAGCATGCAGTGGAGTTGAGAAAGGTACTTCAGTTTCCTTAGGTACCTTGTGTTGAAGAAAGGTTTCCAGAGAGGCTTGATTTCCTGCAAATCTGAATATAAAGGGATCATTCCTCCATCCTTTGTGTGCTAGAAACAACTGTTCCATCGGTGGCTGGTTGATGGGCTTTTTTTAGAGTTCTTTATTCTTATGCTGTCTGTTGCATTTTTATCTTTACTATTCAGTTAAAAGTAGTTCTCTTTCTCTTCCCACATTGGAGAAGTCTGCTAAACCTCTGTGTACATCTCCTGCAGCTGAGCGTTGCTCTAATGGGGAAGCTCATTTGTCGTGCTCAGTGCTGTAGCCAGGGTGCTGCTGCAGGAATACCGTGTACTCGTGGTGATTGCATGGGTCCCTTTGAACTGCATTCTTGACCACTGGGCCTGCCAGATACTTCCTCCAGCTAAAGAGCATTTCCTGGCCCCGTTTTTTTGAAGTTCCTCGATGTATGATTGCCTATTGTCTGCGGCTTTCACAGATGGCTTAATCTATTGCAATCACATAAATTGTGCAGGAGGAATGATGGAGTCGTATCAGAGCAGCTTTTTTGCCCTTTTATTTTTATCTTTGTGACCTAAATTGGGATTTGAACTTCGATCTCCAGAGTTGATAGTTCAGAGCTTTGGCTCTTCCGTGCCACAGAGCATCTTTGGAGTGAAGGGCGCAGGTTGCATGGTCAGTGCTTATAACCAGCTGGCAGATACGGATGATGACCCCTTTGCACTTCAATAGTTAACTTCTTTGTAACTTCAGAGTTTGGAGTTTCGGGGGCTGCATTTCTGCAAAAGCAGAGATTCAATCTGTGTTTTAAGAATAAAGAATGCAGCACGTTCCCTGGATCTCTCTCTTTTTTCCCATAGAAGAAAACATGGTTCCTTTGAGAATGCAAAGAGAAAATTGGCTTCAGTTCAGATGAATACAGAGTTGAAATCTAGTTCTAATTTTTGCCATGCAGTATAAAAGATAGATTAGGTTTCCCTATAGTTCCTCTGTTTAATTCAAATTATGGCTTAGTTTTAGCATAGAGTCATAGAATGGTTTGGGTTGGAAGGGAACTTAAGCTCATCCAGTTCCACCCCCCTGCCACAGGCAGGGACACCTTCCACTAGAGCAGGTTGCCCCAAGCCCCATCCAACCTGGCCTTGAACACTGCCAAGGATAGAGCGTTTGCCACTTCTTTGGGCAGCCTATGCCAGGGCCTCAGCACCCTCACAGGGAAGAACTTCGTTATATCCAGCCTGATGTTCCCCTGTTTAAGTCTAAACTCATTCGCCTTTGTCTTATCACTGCAGTCTCTGATGCCGGCCCTTTTAGGCAATGGGAGCTGCTCTAAGGTCTTCCCTTAAGAAGCTTTCTCTTCTCCAGGCTCATTTTACTCCTTTCTTTCTCTTTCTCCTTTGGTAATTTCTCCATTCCTCATGGTGTCAGCCACTTGTCCGCAGCCTGTTTCCATGGAGAGAGTTATCAGACGTGTTGTGTCTTGGTTAGCCCTTTGAGGAGGTGATGCCACCAGCTATCACAAACTGACCTGCTTTGTGTTTTGGCCTTAAGATCGTATTCTAATCCATTTGGGTGCTATTATATGTGCATTGTGAACTAACCTTTTGTTCTTTCTCCTGCAGAACGATGTAAGGATCAAGTTTGAGCACAACGGGGAAAGACGGTGAGTCTGCCTTCACTACTCTGATCCTTTGCCTTGTAGAATAATTTAGTCATCAGTAATGTAGGTTCAGTCTGGTTTTGGCTCCATTTTCCTTGTTCCTGTGTGGAAAACACACACTAAAGGCAATAAGGAAGAAATTCTTTACTGTGAGGGTGCTGAGGCACTGGAATGGGTTGCCCAGGGAGGTTGTGAATGCTCCATCCCTGGCGGTGTTCAAGGCCAGGTTGGACAGAGCCTTGGGTGGCATGGTTTAGTGTGGGATGTCCCTGCCCATGGCAGGGGGGTTGGAACTGGATGATCTTAAGTTCCTTTCCAACCCTGACTATTCTATGATTCTGATAGCAAACAGGCCATACACAACTTGGTGTGTCACACAGTGCTTTGATTTATTTCCACATACTCACAAACGTGAATAGCAGTAACATTAAAAAGCTGATAGCCTTATTTCAGATATGTTCCCTTTTGGTTCCATTTAATTAAAGCCAAATGAAACTGATCAAATTAGTGGCATTCTTTTCTAGTTTCTCACTTCCTGATGCCCTCTCACTATCACTGTCCTGCTGCAGCTGAGCAACACATACACCAAGGGAAGGTTATTTCTTCTTATGTGCTGCTCTTCACAGACATCCTATGGGAATCCTTTGGTTTCTGCCATCCCAGATACTACTTGCAACATCGAAGTAGGTCACACTCCACAGTAAATGCCAATTTAATGTTGATAGTACAACAGTGCAGGTTGTATGTAGTGATTCTCATAGCCCATTGCTATCAAAGGTCACTGCCGGAGCTGCTTAAGCTCCTCCTCAGGTATCCTTCTTTGTCAAATTTAGGTAGTTTTTTGTTGGCAAAGCAGGCAGTGAGAATAAGTTGTAAAGTTTTCCTCTATCATTGAACTGTTTCAGTCACCAAAGTCTCAGGTGGTGAATTCTGTCTCCAAAAAAACCCTTTGGATTTTGGTGCTCAAGGAGAAATTTTCAAAGCAACCATAGTTGGAAGGTGCTGCTGCCTTTGTCAGCCAGATCTTGTCAGCACTCTCCTGTATCAAAGGCATTGTGTGCCCTGCAGAGAAGGACTTGGGGGTGTTGGTTGATGACAAATTGAACATGAGCTGGCTTCAGTGTGCGCTTCAGCCCAGAAACCACCCGTGTGCTGGGCTGCATTGAAAGGAGTGTGAGCAGCAGGTCGAGGGAGGGGATTCTGCCGCTCTGCTCTGCCCGTGTGAGACCCCACTTGCAGCACTGTGTGCAGTTCTGGGGTCCTCAGCAGGAGAAGGACATGGAGCTGTTGGAGCAAGTCCAGAGGAGGCCACAAGGATGATCAAGGGCTGGAGCAGCTCCCGTATGGAGCCAGGCTGAGAACACTGGGGCTGCTCAGCCTGGAGAAGAGAAGCTGCGTGGAGACCTCAGAGCAGCTTCCAGTGTCTGAAGGGGGCTACAAGGATACTGGGGATGGACTCTTCATCAGGGACTGTAGTGATAGGACAAGGGGTGATGGGTTCAAACTGAAACAGGGAAAGTTCAGGTTGTATATAAGGAAGAAGGGTGCTGAGGCACTGGAATGGGTTGCCCAAGGAAGTTGTGAATGCTCCATCCCTGGCAGCGTTCAAAGCCAGGTTGGACAGAGTCTTGGGTGATATGGTTTAGTGTGGGGTTGGAACTGGATGATCTTAAGGTCTCTTCCAACCCAAACCATTCTATTACTACAGCAAAGCAGTGTGTGATGCATCACAACTTTTTGTGCTACCTACCAAGGGAACTCGAAAGCAAAATCTTGTCACCGCAGTGCTGTCATCTTGCCTGTCTTCTGCCTGAGTGCTTTTCAGATGGCACAGAGGGAAAAGAAAGGGTGGGCTTTTTTCTGAAGGAACATTAAAATGAAAAGGTTGATTGTGTGCTAGTCTAATTATGCAGTGACCCTCGCCTGCATTCCCCATTCCCAAAGTGGTATGCAGTTACAGACAGCGAGCTTGCACTGAGAATGTGTGTGCTTGGTTTCAGAGGCGCTGCCAGATCTAACCACAAATATTTAAGGTGGTCAGGCAGGAATGGGCTCCTTAAACCCTGCAGTCCGTGATTTTGCGTTAGAAGAGTGCACAGAGGGTTTTTAAACTAATAGAGGTTGTGGCACCTGAGAACAGCGCTGCTTTTGAATGCATTGAGTGTAGAATGGAAGCCTTTATAAGGGCCTTCAGTTCAACTGAGAGCTAAATTACGTTTGTATGGGGCCAGAGCTGTGTAATTTCATGGATGGGTTTCTTGGTAATATGTTGGAAATGTTATTGTGGGCTGCTTTTTAACTAGGACAATTCTTTCTAAAGAGCTAAATGTTGCAGGTCTGGGAGCAAGATGAGCCCTTCCTGGGAAGGGGCTGAGGAAGCCAGTGAACACTGGAGCTATTTAAAACAAAAGCTGCACCTTGGGAAAGGATACCCAGTGCTGGCAAAGCAGGCTGATGGACATCTTGGCAACTGAGCCATCTATCCAAAGCATGAACTTGTGTGAGCTTCCCCAAAGGTGATCTGGGGTTTCACTGAGCTCCAAGAGTTGCCCTTGGGAGTGAGATGGGTCTTGAGTTTCTGTGGTCCATTCAGGTCTTCCTGTTTCTGCCTGATGGTAAAATTGTTGAGCAGTGCTAATAATAAAGCTTTTTGTGGCAGGACTTCAGCTATGCCAAAGCAGAGTTCTGTCAGGTTCGGGGAGAAGGAGTTGGGGGTGTTGGTCAATGAGAATCTCCCCATGACCCAGCTTCAGTGTGTGCTTGAGACCAGGATGCCCGCTGTGTCCTGGGCTGCACCCCCAGAGCGTGAGCAGCAGCTCAGGGAGGGGATCCTGCCCCTCTGCTGTGCTCTGGGGAGACCCCCCCTGCAGTCCTGATCCAGCTCTGGGGCAGCAGCACAAGAGGGACGTGGAGCTGCTGGAGCGAGGCCAGAGGAGGCCATGGAGCTGCTGCGAGGGCTGGAGCAGCTCTGCTCTGGAGCCAGGCTGAGAGAGCTGGGCTGGGGCAGCCTGGAGAAGAGAAGGCTCCTGAAGGGGAGACCTGAGAGCAGCTCCAGTGCCTAAAGGAGCTGCAGGAAACCTGGAGAGGGGCTTGGGACAAGGGCCTGTAGGGACAGGCCAAGGGGAATGGCTTGAACCTGCCAGAACAGGGGAGACTGAGCTGAGCTCTTAGGCAGAAGCTCTTCCCTGTGAGGGTGCTGAGGCACTGGCCCAGGGTGCCCAGAGAAGCTGTGGCTGCCCCATCCCTGGCAGTGTTCAAGGCCAGGTTGGACACAGGGGCTTGGAGCAAGCTGCTCCGGTGGAAGGGGTCCCTGCCCGTGGCAGGGGTTGGAACTGGATGAGCTTTAAGGTCCCTTCAACCCAAACCATTCTATGGTATAATGTGAGTTGCAGCAGAGAGGTAAGCAGCTATCAAAGTTTTCTAATAGCTTGCAGAAGGATGAGGGCTGTCAGCTGTGTCCCAGAGCTGTTTGTTCAAGCTGCCCATAGTGGAGACACAGTGTGGCCTTATGGCCCGTGGAAGCAGATGGTGAGAAGTCTGGTTGCAGGAGCCTGAAGGCAAGAACAAGCAACCATCTGGGCCTTGTGCAGCAGAGAGGTGAAAACTGGGTTTCTGAGCAGTAGATGTCCTTGGCTTGTTGCAATACTGGGTTGTCAAGTGTAGTTCACATTTGAATCCTCCAGTCTTGACCCAGGATATTTTACTCCTGGCAAAACAATAAGCACCTTGGGAAAGGGGGGTTTCAGATTCCTTCGCGTCCTCCTGCTGATGCTTCCCGCAGGAGTTCAGGACTAACTTTGCTGGGGGAATGTTGAAACCTTCCAACTGGGAGCCGTCTTGGAGGGTTTGGGGGAACCCCTTTTGAGTTTGGGTACTGCACTGCTTAGAGCAAACACTTGTTTTGTTCTTTTGGGCCTTCTGCAACTCTGAATTCAGCTCTCAGTGAATGTATTTGTGTTTTGTGCCGGAGGCAGTATTCTTTAAGCCAAAGTGCATAGGAGATCCATATCCTGTTATGTAAAACACATTTGTTCATAGATCCTTTTCTATCCAGGGATAAAGGCATTCACTCTGTTTGATACCTTCACTTGAATATTGCGTTTTGGCAAACCACTTGGAAATGGGCCAGAGCTCAAGAATTCCTTGTCAAAATGATGCATAGCTACTCAAGTTAGAAAGGGTCAGTACCTGCTTGAGGGTGGAAGGAGAACACTTAAATGTGTCTTTCATGGCTCAGCCATCTTAATTTGATTGCAATGTCAGGAATATCTCTTTCATTCCAGAATTATCCCATTTGTCCGTCCTGTGCGCTACGAAGACGTGCAACAGAAAGTGAAAACAGCCTTTGGGCAGCCACTGGACCTCCACTACATGAACAATGAGGTACAGAGCGTTGGTATCAATGCTCAGAGCATGTATCACCCTCTCTGGATGACACCTCCTTTTCCCATCCCAAATTCTTTAGCCTTAAATTTAACTTTCAGTTCTTCCCTCTAATACCGAGCATAATGGAATCAGTGCTCTGGAGGGAAACCTGCTGATACGGACAGCACATCACAGTGATGTGTGTGTTCTGTGAGCATCATCATTTTGCTTCCTTCTACTGTATTTCTTGTGAGACTCTCTGTGGGAAGTAAAACCAAGGTATTTGGAGTATTTTGACTGTTGAAAGCAGCTATTGCAGGCCAATATAGGTCCAGTCTGAGGACTGCGGGCAGTCCCAGAGTCATTTCTTCAGCAGCTCAATAGCAGAGGCAGTGTTTTGTGGTGCTTGACTGCTGACCAGCCTTTTGTAACACACTTGCCTCCTGCTGGCTGCAACACTTGCTGCTTATTGCCCAGCCATCAGAGGAACAAGGGGTGTTAGAGAGCAGGGGACCTCCTTGGTATGAGGTGAAGGGGGGGTGGGCACTGTCAGTGGGAAAAGAAAGTGCTGTGGGGAGTAGCATTTGTCTCTGAGGAGCTGGGTTGTCCATGTTAATCATCTAAAGTGTTTTGTTGGCTTTCTCACGCTGGACACCCAGGCTTTTCCATGTTTCTTATTGTTGTGGTGGTGCCCTCCCACTGAGAAAGATGCCAAACCCTATTCACCAGTAGGAGCTGGACAAAAAGGAAAGGGGTTTTTCAGTGTTGACAACATTCACATTGCAAGATGTGAGTGCGCTGTAGAATGGGATAGAGGGTGTCTGAGAATAATTCCGTGGGGTCTGAATAAGCTTTAAATCCTTCTTTGATACCTTCTTTAAAAGCTTTTCTTCTTCACACCAGTCGCTATCTGAAACCCAGTTCTCATTTGATCTGTAGGTCTGGATTTGTAAGTATTGGGAGACAATGTTCTCTTGCTTGTTCTTTGCAGACAGTAAACTCAGGTAGCAGTTAATATTGGTGTGGATGGTCAGTTCCTGTAAGGAATGGGTCAGCCATTTCTCTGGTATGGAGTAAAAACCTTGTTGAAAAGGACAGGAAGACCTTTCATTGTAATGGAATAATTGAGCCATCAGAATGCTATCTTATAGTCTGATTTTTTCCCAATGTTTATTTAAATGCCCGTTGTAGGTTTATTTTTCCCTGTCTTTTCTAATGACTTTTTCCGTGTTCTTTATTTTGCAGCTCTCTATTCCATTGAAAAACCAAGATGACCTGGATAAAGCAGTAGATCTCTTAGACCGAAGCTCTAATGTGAAAAGCCTTAGAATATTATTGCTGTCTCCGGACAGAAACCATGTAGGTAACAACTTCTGTGGCTGCAGCAAAATGAAGGGGGTTTTCTTACCTTTAAGTCTCTGAAACTTGATGGTAGCAGCCAGTAACTGTATTCAGAAAGCACTTCATCAGTTTGCTCTGCAGATAACTTATTTTACCTTTGATTAATAGCACAGTGTTGGAAGTGTATGTAATTATCTTGCCTTTCAGAAAGCACAGGTTGTCCTTGCAGACATGCTATTAGCACTTTGTTCCTGAGTGAGAAGCCTGAGGGCAGCTCCCAGTGGTTTTTCAGTTCTGTAGCCTTGAATCCAGCCTTACTCCCTAGAAACTAAGTTGGTTTTAGCTATTAATAGGGTATTCACACTTAAGATGAATTTGGTTGTGTCTCGGTTCACTTTCTGACACCACAGGTGGCTGTGGCAGTGTCAATGGAGTTCATTCTTTCCAGCAGAAGAGATCATGACATGAGAAATAAGACTTCAAGTCAGGCTCCCAAAGGTGCCTGTTCTGGACAGTGAACTGAACCACAAGCTGAAGAGGGCAAAAAGAGTGAACTTTCCTTTATTCCTGATCTGTTCCTGCAGAACTTTGTTCACTCAGCCAATGCCTGGTTTTCAGTTAAGGTCATACAGCTTTTCGAGCCAAAGACCTTGAGAGCTTAGATGTTTTAGCTGCAAATTACCAAATTCTCTTGAAGAGACTTGAAAGCTCTGTTGGTAGCAGCTTATTCATGTTGAATGTTCATCCCTGTTCCAGTTCTGCACCTGTAATCCTTGGAGCTGTGAGGAGAACTGAAATATACTTCTCACTATTTGATAGTCCATGTTAATAGAAATACAAAGGCCTTCAGGAGTGTTAACAGCCCTTTCCCAAATGACTGGATGCCAAAAGCTGGAAAGGTGTAGGAGGGGATGATGATGTTCCTTGTCCTATGCCCTTTCCCTTAGCATTTGTTTCTGGCTGTTCTGAAGACAATACTTGGCAAGAAGGCCTTTGGTCTGACCTAGCTTAGTCAGACTTTGTCCTGTGTTGTCAGGAAACAGTCTGTAAAAGGTGGCCTCAATTTTTGCTATAACACAGTGAAACAGCCCTCTTTTACAGCCCTCTTTTAATGTCAGTGTCTTCAGACTGCAAACCAGATGCTAAATGATAATATCTCCACTTTACATAAGCCACTCAGTAAATCTCATCCCTGCACCAGCCAGGAGCCAGCACTGTGGTGCTGTCCTTTTATTAGCTGTTTTTTCCTCTTTTGCTCAAAGCAGAAACAAACAGCAAGGTCTTCAGTAAGTGCCACTGTTTCCCGCTTCTCCTCCAGCTTCCTCTGCAGCTCTTGACAGGAGAGCCCTACATGTGATAAAGCAAAAGCCTGCAAGTCTGAAGGAGGTTTCTTGGCTGCATGATCTCATCCCACTGAGGGAGCGGGAAGCATTATTTTTCCTGCAGTACAGGATGCAGATTTTGTTTTGGTTGTGCTCTTTTTTGTGCTGGGGATGGAAAGGTAATGCCATGACTTTGGCACAAATAGTATCTAAACCAAAGGAACTCTACAGCAGTAGCTGTGTGCCAGGTACTGAGAGCCTGTGTTGGTGAATAGCATTTATATTCATCTGCCTTGTGCCTGTTTCTGGGCTCTCTTGTGCTTGCTTTTATCAAGCAACTCACTTCTGTTGGTCCTTTCTTTCTGTTTAATGGGAAGAACTGGATAACAGTACTACAATCAGCTTGTCCATGTGAGTGGTGGCCCCTCTGCACCCTTTATTCAGCTTCTATGAATCTATTCATGGTACAGTTTATGTCATTTAAACCAGGCTTCCTCCTTACCCTGTGCAAGGAGAAGCTGGTGTCCTGGTCAGTCCTCTGTTAAGAGCTGCTGTTCCCTGTATCACCCTGTATCACACAGAGGTGTTGCCTGCCTGAAGCTTCAGCCTCAATAGTTCCAAGTGAGCATCCTCTGGAGTCTGTAATTGCTTTGCAGTTACTTGTGGCACAACTCTTCTTGGGCAGCATCTTACTGCCATCAGTTGCAAACCCATCCTGCAGTTCGTTTTCTATCAAGCATGCTGGAGTTACCCCTTCTGTCTTCTGAAACAGATCAAGGAATGCTCCTATAACATGTCTCCTTTCATTCCTTTTTCTGCTTTGAAGGAGCTGAAGGCACCATGGAAAAAACCATCCTTAATGATGTTATGTCTAGGGAAGGCTGACTAAAACCAGCGCAGGCAGCATTCATCTTGGCATCTCCAAACTTGTTCTGCTCTTAAACTCTGTAGAGTTTCTTTTCACTGAGGCATCTGAATTGTCAGTTCACTTTGTAAAGGTTGTGGAGAGTCAAGTTAGTGTCTGACTGCTTCTGAAAGCGTGCAGGGTTCAGAGCTTACCTCTGCTGGCCAAGGTGGCTGATAGAAACTGATGGTTCTTCCCTGCTCTGGTCTCTGGGGGTGTTAGGAGCCCCTTCTTGGTTTCACAGGTGGAAGACAAACGGGGAGGCTTGTCAGTCCTGCATTGGATTTGAGGCTCTAGTTGGTTGGCTCCTGTCTTACAGAAGTGTAAAGCTTGCTCTATTGCTGCCTTTTTTATTTGTGTTCTGGGAAGTTAATAGGGTTTCAGGCTCTGGAACTGTTTCTCTGCGACTTTCCTGCTGCTAAACAGAATGAGGGTTTTGAAACTGTGGCCAGACTGCTCCTGGGGCTCATTTCATTTTCTTTTACCCAACAGACCAGTTCTTCGCCCCATTCTGGACTGCCCAAACAAGTCAGGATTAAAACTTCCCAATCTGTGGGGGATGTGAGCACACCCTATCAGCAGCCAGAACCCAGAAGTAGGCATCTGTCTGTCAGTGAGTATTTCTGCCACTTTTCTTTTGTGAAGCATGTCTTTGGGGTACAAGGATTTATGGAATAGCCTTTAGGAAAGCCATGAGAAACTGAAAGGTTATTCCAGGACAAAGCGGTTCATTTTCAAAAGCTCTTAATACGTTTACAATAGAATGTTTCAAAGTTCCTTACTAAGTTGTTGAACAGCTGAGGAGCTGCTAAAGGGGATGTCCTACAGCCAGATTCATTGAGGTTAGACATTTGGAAAGCTTATGCAAGTCCATTAAGCTTCTTATTTAGATTGGCAATCCCAGTTCATGAAACCTAGATTTGATTTGGGGTTTGTTTTTATGTTGGGTTTTGGAGTCTCTCCTCACTCCTGTAATGAAGCATTTTAGCAGCAGTACAGGAGTTGCCACAGCATGTCCAACATACTGCATTCCCTACCCCTTCATTCTCATCATTACCAGATGAGTAGAGCACAAGGCTCATACCATAGGTGCACAAAAGGTAATGAGAAAAGTGAGAGTAAGCTGTACCTTTGTCTCATTTCCTTTGTGTTTGTGATGGCTTAGTGGTCAGTGGAAAAGTCCGTGTAAGACTCCTCTGATTTTTTTGCCTTCCATCTCTCTGGATTTGTCCAAGTTGTTCCAATTTGTGTTACAACCTCCTGGATAACTCTGCAGTCCTATTCAAATCCATGGTTGAAGGCTGCTCAAAGCAGCATTGAAACAATGCAGTGTGATCTTAATGACAAGTAATAAATCCAGTTCAACTAGGATGGACAGTCTCCATACTGGGGGGTCTAAACTGGAGGCAGATCCGCACAAGAGTAATTGGGAGAGTAGAGAAGGACTGGAGAACTAGACCAGTAGTTCCAGCAAACCTGCTTGTATCCTGCCTAGAGTCTGCTGTGCAGTTTGCTTTTATGAAGTAGCAAACAAAGTGCTGAAAGCTTGTGAAGTACGTGTCTGAAACCGGGCCAAAAAGAGTTTCCCCATCCTTTCTAGTTGGAAGTTAATCATGAAAGGAGCAACATTCCTCGCTCCTGTGAAGAAGGCAGAATATCCACGCACTGGAAATGTGTCTGAACACCACATTGCTTTTTGCACAGACAAATTCAATGCCAGAAATATTCTATTAACAAAAAAAATCTCCTTTATTGGCATTCTGAAGTATCCAGATAATGATGCCAAAGCTAACAGACTGTACCGAGTGTCTGTCATGAGTAAACTGTATCGTAATAAGGGGCCCCTTCTGTATTCCAGTTGTACAGACTCTTTCCTCTTATCCCAGCTTATGGATGCTTCCTGATTATTACCCAATTCCTGATTATTCACCGATCAAGGAAGCATTGGTTTTCTTTGCTGAACATGTCAAAGTACCAGACTCTTACATTATTAAGAGTTCCAGTTTTGTCAGAGGTCTGATAGTAATTCGGCAGTAGCTCAGTTTTCCTTCTCTTTTCCTATGTTTGATTGGGAAGAGGATTGTGCTCCTGTTTTGTAGTCTTTCAGGCATGGAGACTTTTCCTATTTGCTACCACAACAAAAGTCAAAAGCAGCATTCAACAGCAGTTGTCTGCAAGAAGGTGTATCTGTAGTTCCTGTCTTCTAAAGCGGATGGACCTAAAGCCTGCAGTCACCAAGGCAGAGGGTTGGAAGTAAAGATACCTTTTAGTTTAAAACATGAAAAAAAGGCAAAAAGCTGCTCAGAATTCTGGCAGCACTTGTGTTTTTTCCACTCACTTCCTTTGATATACACTGATTTAGTGCCGACTTCCTTTTCCTGCCCAGTGATGGTGGCCTTTCCACAATAGCAGCTGGGCCAGTGCCAGCAGGACTCGGGCTCCCTTTGGCCAGCCATGCCATTGGATCGGAAGGAGTGAAAGTGTGCTCCCGGCCTCAGTGCAGCCCCAAAGCACACTCTCTTGTTTATCTCCATACCAGTTGGCCTGTAATATCACGTGAGCCCTGCAGAGCCACTTGGTAGCTTTAAGCAATAGGTTATGTTGGAGCTCACCCCCCTCCATGCACTCTAAGCCAGCATTGAGTTGTTGAGTCCCTTTTTCCTACTGCAGTCCTCCAAAAGATGTGTCCCTGCTTTGCAGTGAGCTTCTGCTGATGTTTGCCTTCACTCTGTATTACAATAACTGCTGTAGAAAATATTTTCCTTGGGAGAGGATTTGCTGATCTATACCCATCTTTCGTAGCACCTGAGTACACACAGATAATGAAAGACAGCGTGGTAAAGAGCATAGATCTTAAAACAGATCTTCATGGGTGACCTTGAGTAGATTGGCTGAAGCACAGTGTATCTTGGAGCTCCCAGGGTGACTCGGTGGGAGCTGCAGGTGGATGGCTCACTGCAAAGAGGGATTTTGTATGTTCCTCTTCTGAAAGTGTCATCAGCTTTGAGATCTGCCAGGGAAAAACATAAATCCAGGGAGTAAAGTTTCTCTCAGTAGGTAGCACAACAGAAACTCTTCAGGTAGTACTGTGCACAGATGAGTACAATGGTTTTCTCCCCCTTGGGCCCCTAAACATCCTCTCTGCCCATATAGCTACCTCATGTAAGTAACAGACACTGCAGAATTCACCAAAGTAGTTATATAGTTTGGGGTTTACACAGTAAAACAGACATCTGGGCGTTCTTTACAAAGGTAACAGTGCTCCCATGGGATCCTGCAATTGCTCAGTGTGACCAGCAGGAATAGGGCTGTCACTCAGGGTAAATGGTACCAGTTACAGCAAATGTAAGGCAGAAGATTGGTTGCTCTGACAAGTGTTTTGTTAAGTGGAGATTAGCAATGAGGTTCATGGCCAAAAGCCAGGGATTCCTGGAGTCCTCTTCCCCCCTTAGGTACTGAAACTATCCTCAGAAGGTTGAGCAGGATTGATTAGAAATAGGTGACTGCTGTGTTAGGGGCTTCAGTAATACCATGTAGTGTCTAAAATGGCAGTGCAGGTGCTTGTGGAACAATCTCCTTTCTGCCATGGCACCTCCTGGTTCCATTTCTATCCAGACTGTAGTGTTAAGGTTCACTCCAGAGTTGCTGTGATCACAGAGGTCTCGTATTAGAGGTGAGGCTTTGGATTCTGTGTACGTGCACGTGCAGTCTCCTTGCAAGAAGCATTCATACCCAAACTGTGCTTCTTTCTGGCCCAGGTTCCCAGAACACAGGCCGAAGTTCACCACCTCCTGGGTACGTTCCAGAGAGGCAGCAGCGCATTGCTCGGCAGGGTTCCTACACCAGCATAAACAGTGAAGGAGAATTCATCCCCGAAACCAGTGAACAGTGTGTAAGTATGAGCATTAGGGGGGAAAAAAGGAAGTCCAGCAGTTAAGGAACTCTCTGAGCCCTCTCACTTCATAATATTCACTAGCTGTAGTTGCATTAGTACCTAGTAGTAACTGCTCTGTTCATTTAAACTCTGCTTCAGGCTCGTTTGTAGATGTACAGGTTCAAAGCCTTTGTTGCAGTGGCAGGAGTTGCCTTGTGAATCAGGCATTGTCTGTCCACCTCTGAATGAGCAGTTTTGGTGGGTGTCACACATGTGCACTCAGGTTTGTGTGACCCTCCTGCATTGGAAACTGCTTTCTCTATTCAAAGAGTAGGAAGTAAGGCCAAAGGGCGATGTGCAGGTGGAGGCAGCAGTGCAGCAGCAGCAGAGACTCTGTTCCTGAAGTCAGTTGGGATCAAAACACAGCCCAAGGCTGACTTAAACTTCGACACCTAAAGCAATGTCTCAAATTTGATATGTCCTTAATTTCTGTGAGAGGATAAATGTAGATTCTAAATAGCTTTAGACTCCCCTCTTTATCTGGACATCTCTAAGCAAGCAGCAGTGGGCTCTGATCCTCCTGCACAGCCTCTTAGGCATTAGATTGAACTGATGTTACCATGTGATTTCTTCTGTGTTGCAGATGCTGGACCCTTTAAGCAGTGCTGAAAACTCAGTATCAGGAAGCTGCCAGTCCTTGGACAGGTCAGCAGACAGGTACAAATGTACAAGCTGTTAGGAACTTATGTGCTGAAATCGAAATAACCAGTTGTACTCCTGCAAAAGTCTGTTCTCCAGCTCATACATTTGCTTGGAGGGAAATAGGAACTTATTTCCTACCTATATCCTAATATAATCCTTGAAGAGAACAAATTGTGTCATAAGACTGGTTTATTGTCTGGCAAAACCAGACACCAACCAACTGGTGGTTCAGTAGCTCTGTGTTACAGATACAGAGTTCTGAAGCATGCCTGCATCTGGCTGCAGCATCTTTAGATCTCCTTTAGACAAGGCTCTACTTGCTCATTTAAGAAGAGAAAAGAAACAGCTACTCTAAGGTTGCAGAAATACACCGTTACAGTAGATCTCTGTGTCCTGCAAAGTAGAATATTAATACCAAAGGTAAAGAAAGGGGCTCTTCCTTGGATGAAGAGTTTGTCGTAGTCTGATGCTCTAGATCTTTTTCTGCTGTTGGTGTTGTTTGAGGTGTTATGGGCAGTTGTAGGTGCTATGAATTTGAATAGCAACTGTGGCTTCCCAGCACCTGTAACATTGGGCTTCCGCATGTTTTTAAGGTTCCTCCAGGCTGATTCCTGTGTAGGTTTTTTTGTCAAGCACTGGAGGTTTGGGTTTGTAGCTCTTCACTTCCTCCAGTTTGTGGAGTCACAGGGAAGCACTTACAGTTAACCTGTGAATATGCACACATTCATTTGGGGAGGGCATTGCTCATTTGTTACCTGTCCTTCTCTCCCCTTTCCCTGCCCTGAGTGGAGGAGTGTGGAGAGGGGAAAGCCTTCCTGGTTGGTTGTTATGGGAGTGGGCACCACCTGGGGAAGCTGCTGTTCTTCGTGTAGCAGGAAAGGAGCCTCACTTGGGAGTCTGGAAGCTGTATCAGGCTTACTCCATTCCCACTAGTTAACAAAAATAGAAGTGAAATAACATGGCTTTGGCAACAACAGAGTTTGTGTGATCTCTTAAGAGACGGTAAAGACCTTCTGCCAAACAAGGGACCAAACTTAGGATTGTGTGAGGAGTCCTGCTTACTGTGGAGAAATGGGGGGGGTTATAAGCAGTGTCTGCCTCAGCTGCGAGTAGAGAGGAAAGTGCACTGAGGTTTTCATGAGAGGAACTCACTCACCCTCATGGTAAATCACTGGAGACAGTAGGCCCCATTGTCTACTGCCCTGTGAGCAATGTGAGGATGATACCCTGTTCTGCTCCTCCTCTTAGCCTTGCTTTTAACCTTCCACATCATGTGTCTGAAGGAAGCACTTGCTCTTATACCACAGACTGGGGAGCAGCTGAATAAATGGCACAAACTGAACAGAAATAGCTGTCCATGTTGGGAAATAGTCTGGTTGTCTGGGGCTAAGCCTGGCTTAGCTCTGCAGGTGTAGTGTGCAGTCGTTGCAAGGACATGGATTTGCAGCTCACTGTTACTGGTGTGCAGATATATTAGCTTGTATTTGAAGTCCATGTAGGTTTTACCCCAATGGATTGTAAAACTTACTTTTGCTTTCTTTCTTCAATAGTCCTTCTTTTCGGAAGTCACGGATGTCCAGGGCACAAAGCTTTCCTGATAATAGACAGGAGTTCTCAGGTATGTCAGTGTCCAGTGTAAAGATCCAGACATGCTGGCTCTCCTCCATGCTTGCTGGGATTGTATAAATAGAAGACGTGGGGATATGTTGATTGCAAAGTTGTGAGGTTTATTTTCTCTTCCTGAAAGGATCCTGCTCTTAGAGCAGAATTGTGTCATTAGAACATTGACTTTATGAAGGAGCCTCACTCCTCTCTTTACATCTCCTTCCAGACCGTGAGAATCAGATCTATGACAAAGCAGGGAAAGGTGGGACCTACCCCCGGCGCTACAACGTCTCGATGCAGCACAAAGACTACAACGATGGTGAGTGGTTTCCAGACCTTCAGGCTTGAACAAGGTGAGACAATGGCAACCTCTAGGGGCAAGTGGAGCTCCGAGTTGAAGAGTCTGGAATTGCCCTGGTCCTTGCAGTTAGTGCTAGAGTTAATGCTGCCATGCATGATGGCACATCTTCACAGCAAGCCACGATGCCTGTCTGTAACTCTGTGCTTAGTTTGTCCTTCTGGGGCTATCCAGGCTGACCAGTGAGGGTTGAGCAGCGGACATAGTTATTAGCCTTGGTCATATATAGTGGGTTCCTACCTCAGGGGTTCATTTTGCTTTGCTATTTCACAATGCAAGCTTGCTTCAGGGTCTTTCAAATATACCAACGACTTCAAGAATCGCATCCCTGCTCGTCAGATGGCTTTATGCAAATCAGTTTCTCAACCAAGAGCTGCAAGTTTTTTCCCTGTATTTGATTTGCATAATGAAAGTTCAGGCACGTTATCTAGAAAGTCATTCTGTCTGTGTAGCTGTTAACAGGCTTTGGAGCTTGGGTGGTAGCCTGTATAAATCAGATTCTTACTTTGGAAGGCAACTTTAGATCTGAGGGGAGTTTTCTCTCCCTTCTGCTTTGGGAATGATCCAAAGCTGCGCTGAACTCGAGCAGCATCAGCCCTGAGTGGTTATATTTTTGCATCTTCTCTGCTTGGCAGTAGGCTCTACTCCGTGGGAGCAGAGCAGAATATGTCCTTTCTCTCCCTTCTCTTCAGTGCTCGACCTCTAGAGCACTTCCTTCCACTTGGAAGCATGTTAATTAAAATGGTCCTTTTTGTCTTCAGGTCGCAGGACATTTCCCCGGATACGGCGTCACCAAGGGAATCTCTTCACCTTGGTGCCTTCAAGTCGTTCCTTAAGCACCAATGGGGAAAACCTAGGCCTGGCATTGCAGTACCTGGACCCCCGTGGCCGCCTGCGGAGCGCTGACAGTGAGAATGCCCTTGGTGTGCAGGAGAGGAACATTCCCACCAAATGTAAGTAGGAATCATCCTGGTGGTAACTGGGGGAAGGCCTCCTGGGGTTAGAGGCAAGAAGGACTTGTAGAGATGAACTCCAGACCCAATACATAACCATAGCTGATTTTAACAAGCCATTCAAAACCACATAGGATCATAGAATCCCAGACTGGTTTCGGTTGGAAGAGACCTTAAAGCTCATCCAGCTCCAACCCCTGCCACGGGCAGGGACCCCTTCCACTGGAGCAGCTTGCTCCAAGCCCCTGTGTCCAACCTGGCCTTGAACACTGCCAGGGATGGGGCAGCCACAGCTTCTCTGGGCACCCTGGGCCAGCGCCTCAGCACCCTCACAGGGAAGAGCTTCTGCCTAAGAGCTCAGCTCAGTCTCCCCTCTGGCAGGTTCAAGCCATTCCCCTTGGCCTGTCCCTACAGGCCCTTGTCCCAAGCCCCTCTCCAGGTTTCCTGCAGCCCCTTTAGGCACTGGAGCTGCTCTCAGGTCTCCCCTTCAGGAGCCTTCTCTTCTCCAGGCTGCCCCAGCCCAGCTCTCTCAGCCTGGCTCCAGAGCAGAGCTGCTCCAGCCCTCGCAGCATCTCCGTGGCCTCCTCTGCACTCACTCCAACAGCTCCACGTCCCTCTTGTGCTGCTGCCCCAGAGCTGGATCAGGACTGCAGGGGGGGTCTCCCCAGAGCACAGCAGAGGGGCAGGATCCCCTCCCTGAGCTGCTGCTCATGCTCTGGGGGTGCAGCCCAGCACACGAGGAGGTCCTGGGCTCAAGCACACACTGAAGCTGGGTCATGGGGAGCTTCTCGTTACCCAACACCCCAAGTCCTTCTCCTCAGGGCTGTTCTCAATCCAGTCTCTATAATTCCATGGCTGTGTTTTGAGACCCATCTGTTAAGGCCTTTATATCTTTCATGTGCTCCTAGTAGAAAGATTTACTTCTGTGTTGATGTCATCCCTGAGTCGTTTTGTGGGGAAACTTTATATTATTAAGAGAAAAAAAGACAATAAATGGTTTCTGACGAACTTCAGCTATCCCATACACAAAAGAAAGTATCAAAATGAAGACATTTAATGCAGCAGAGTAGGCAACACCCTAAAACACTGACTGGCAGGAAATCTGACTACATTAGACACGGCAGAGCTCATCTTTCAGCTCTTCTGCATCTTCACACTGTCCAGATGGCTGGTTCCCTTCTTCGTTTTTAGAGTTTCTTGTTAGCCTCCTCATCACTGGCTGCATTGCACTGCACAGGGCTGGTGGTGTCCTGTCAAAGTACTGGTCTTTGCAGGGTATGCTTTGGTATTAAATGCAGTCTGAAAACCTGGGCTGAGGTGTTCATCTCTGGGTCAGGAGACCACTGCTTGTGCAGTGCGGTAGAACAATGAGAACTCAGCATTCCATCTGATGTAATATCCTGCTGGGCTATTGGAGGTGGCTGTTTTAGCTGGTCCTCAGATATATATTTGTTAAAGTCTGATTGTTCAGCAGATAAAGAAGATATCTGCACTGTGCTTGCGTTGTGGCTCCTACCTTATCACTCTCTCGTAGGGAATTATGACTTTTAATTCTTCTGCTGCAGAGATAGCCTTGCGATGAAACCCTTCTCAGTGCAAAATAGCTTTTCCAATCTCAGCATGATGGAGATTGATCTTTGAAGAGCTCCATTATCTTGAAATAGTCGAATGGAAAGAGAAATGATTGCTGTTCTCTTTCAGCTCCGAGTGCTCCAATAAACTGGCGACGAGGGAAACTGCTGGGCCAAGGTGCCTTTGGTCGTGTGTATCTGTGCTATGATGTGGATACGGGCAGAGAGCTTGCAGCTAAGCAGGTCCAGTTTGATCCAGAGAGTCCTGAAACAAGCAAGGTAATTCTCATCACGGCTTCTAAGACCCTATAAGATCTTTTCAAGTGCCTGGATCTGCCTGTCCTCCAAAGCTGGCACTTCCTTAGTTTATCCTGGGGTTTCAAGTCGTGTGGAAAGGAATAGGAGTCATTATTCTGTGAGATTAACTTCAGCCTGGAACTAAAATCCATTTTCTGGCTTCATTTTTGGCTCTCTTTTCTCAGCTTTTTGGTTTGTAGCCAGGTTACTTGAGGAATACTAGACTGCCCTGTGTTCCTGGTTAGGCATGGATGTGAATGAAACTAAACCGAGGAAAAATAGGACTTTTATTTGGTTCTCAACAAAAAAAGACTGCATGCACTTGGAAAATCGGCTTTCTGAGCTTATATGGTAGGCCCTGTATGAAGTTTGTTATTTATCTGCTTCCTCTTCTGAATTCTCCCTATCCTCAAAACAAACTGAGCTGTGGTGTCAGTACATCAACAACAGGAATATGACAACACATTGGAAACAGTGGAGATGGGAAGGGGCACCTTGGAATTACAGATTAGCACCCAGCTCCCTGCACAATGGATGCAGTTGGAATGGCTGTTAGGTTCTTTGTTAGTGTTTTAACAACGTACCAATTTCCCAGTGTTGAACAAATTCATTTTGAGCTGGAATAACTGATCCATGAAGATTGAATTATCCTGATTTTATATGGGATATCAGTGCCAAGTCCTAACTTAGTCAGTTCTAAATTATACCATTTCTCTGTTGTAAATGAGACAGTAACTCTGAGCCAGAGAAGAGCAGCCTGGAATGTTCACTGCAGCTCCAATCCTTAAACTATCAGTTTGCCCAGTTAAGCAACTTCCTCTGATTCCACACACCTCTGCAGCAGCCAGGTCCTTGCTCTTGAGGAGCTGCATCCTCTCCCAAAGGGAGAGAAGTGAACCTGGCACCTTCCAGAGGTAACTGGGACTAATTTTGGGGAAACCATCATTCTTTTTCCCATATATCCTCATGCTCTGGTATCTTTATTCATCCTGTTCATTCCCTGGATTCAGAAAGAACCTGATACTTTCCCTGGGCAACAAACATCTCTGCTTCAGTGTGGAATTGTTGGATAGCCTGTGTGCTATGATACCCTGTTTTCTTTAGCAAGAATAAAGCAAAGAATCCGGATCATGTGCAATAGCTGCAGATTGTGTGAAGTAAATAAGAGAGGAAGCTGTTTCTGAGTTGATTCAAGTAAAATCACCAGCGGGAATCAGAACAGGACTGTGTAGGAACTCTTAGCACCTGTAGTCTTGCTCTCTCCCTTGCTTGGGTTGAGGTTCCTACAGAAGAGTTCCAGGCAATGCTGTAACTGTGTATTCAGTGCTTTTGCGTAATGGAAATTAACACTCAGTGTCCTCAGGTTGGTGGTGAGAAGGGAGGTTGTACCTGTGGTGCTCATGAAGAATGCTTCCAACCAGCTTGGCTAAAACCATTCAGCTACAGAATCAAGATAAGAAACAGCTTTTTCTGGTACTAAATCCATTTCTGGATGGTAGGCCCATGTTCTAACTATCAGAGCTTCTGCTCCAATACTTACCTGCTTGTTATACGGTAAGGATTAATGTGAAACATCAGTAATGTTTGGCTGTTCCAAGAAGTAGGTGAACCGATGCCATGGATTAGACTTCTTCAGTGTAGTGGTGGTCTCATATTGTCAGTGACTTGGACACATTTATGAGGATGGAATATTTCTGGGGCCAGAACCTCATTTTCCTCCTTCTACATCCATAGGAAGTGAGTGCCCTGGAGTGTGAAATTCAGCTGCTGAAGAACCTCCAGCACGAGCGCATTGTTCAGTATTACGGTTGCTTACGGGATCGAGCAGAGAAGACCTTAACCATCTTCATGGAGTACATGCCAGGGGTAAGAACTGACACAAGCAGTACAGTCACAGATCACACAGTCAGATGAGTGGGTTTATTAGTTGGTGTGCTCACCCTGTGTAATCCACCTAAAACCCTCTTAGTTATGCCACTTTCTCATACTGGGTTATAATCACAGAATCACAGAATGGTTTGAATTGAAAGGGACACCTTCCACTGGAGCAGCTTGCTCCAAGCCCCTGTGTCCAACCTGGCCTTGAACACTGCCAGGGATGGGGCAGCCACAGCTTCTCTGGGCACCCTGGGCCAGCTCTCTTTCATCAGTCACTAAAGGCAGTTCTTCTCTTCAGTCTAAATTTGTTCTACCAAAGTACTTCAGAGGACTTGGGCCAACTTGTAAATGAGGCTCAATGAATGAGCAGTCTCATATAGTACAGCAAATGAGGCTAAAAGTGACCCTGCAAAAGGGAGAGTTTTGATCTGGACCAGTCTGCTGAACTATTTTATTACTTGTCTTCACAAGCAGTTGTACCAGCACAGCTCAAGAGTGGAGGAAGCAGAACCTCCTTAAGCTGTTTTGCCATAGAGCATCTCCTTGCTTTTCCTAAAAGGAGCTTCTTAGGGCAAAATGCTGTAAGAGCATTTTACTGAAGCCAAAAAGGCTTCAGGACACAGCTGGGTGTCTAACCCAGTTACCGCTCATGGGAACTGGATGGAGACTGCAAGGTGTGTGGTTTGGCATTTCTTTGCCAACCCTTTCTGTTTGCTTTTGGTGCAGGGGTCAGTGAAAGACCAGCTGAAGGCTTATGGTGCTCTCACGGAAAACGTGACCCGAAAATATACTCGCCAGATTCTCGAGGGAGTCTCGTACCTTCACAGCAACATGATTGTGCACAGGGACATAAAAGGTGAGAGCAGCTCATGGTTGATGTCTGTCCCACGTGCTAAAGGAACTCTGGAAACAGAAACGTTGGGGCTCCTGAACATTGCTTTGCTCAGTTTGTCCCATTGTGGTCTTGTGTTCATGTGCACAGCTTAAGGAAGGTGATGTCCTAGGCTGGGTAAGGGAAGTTGGGCTGTTCTCTACAGGAGCTGAGAGTTGTTCCTGCCTTCATTATGCGCCCTCTGGGCTGGCAAAGGGAAAAGATTATGCTGATTCCTGAATAACACCTTGTACACCACTGAATTCAGCTCTTCCAGTGCGGAAGTGAAGTGATGAAACTATCTCCCAGCAGACATGCATTTTCCTTAAGGGCAGAAGGATTTCACATAGGCACATGCCACATAATGGCAACACAGGGTTCTTTATCTTATTGTGCCTTTGAAGGAAGAATTGGATTTGGTGTCTAAGTCTTAGTTTGTGTCCACATATCACAGAATCCCAGACTGGTTTGAGTTGGAGGGGACCTTAAAGCTCATCCAGCTCCAACCCCTGCCACGGGCAGGGACACCTTCCACTGGAGCAGCTTGCTCCGAGCCCCTGTGTCCAACCTGGCCTTGAACACTGCCAGGGATGGGGCAGCCACAGCTGCTCTGGGCAAGCTTCTCAGGGCAGCTAAGCAAGCTACACTCTGTAAGTTTGCTTTTTATCCTGGTGCTCCATGTTCAGAACCTCTGACCCGGTAGAGTGGAGATTGACTTGTTTATTGTAGGAGTTCAGAGTGCTTTCATTAGCTGCATCTGTTACCCAGCTGACAGAAAGCAATGATTTTACTCACCAAAGCAGCATCCCAAGGAAAGTATTTCCTACACAGCTATGTGCTATCCAGCCATTGGCCTGGGGGCCCTGCATAGGCTGAGCTGTTTACAGGCGGTGTAACAATGATGGTGCTGACTCAGCTCTGATTTCCCTTCCCCCTTCATTTCCTTGTGTTTTTTCCCCTGAAGTTTTTCCCATTTACAGCCATTAGCAGTTGGCTTGTCTACAGCCTGCATTACAGCAGTGATGCTTAGCAGCTCACCTGAGGCTTAACAGGGAAAAAGCCATCCCATGAGCATGGTATTTCTGGGTTGGATATCAGCTCCATCGGCTGCAGATCCAACAGTTGGATTGCATGAAAACAGCTGTCTCCATTCTTTGTTTCTTGTCCAGGAGCCAATATTCTCCGTGACTCTGCTGGGAATGTGAAGCTTGGGGACTTTGGGGCCAGCAAACGGCTGCAGACAATCTGTATGTCTGGAACAGGCATCCGCTCTGTCACGGGCACACCGTACTGGATGAGCCCGGAGGTGATCAGCGGAGAAGGCTATGGAAGAAAAGCTGATGTATGGTGAGGCTCGAACCTTCTGTCCATAGGTCAATTTACACCTTTTCTGGAGCGAGATAGAACACATACATTCTGTCCTCTGTATATCCAGATTGTGATTCTGCCTGGACCAGAAGTTTAATGCAAAGTGGAGGAGCTGGTTTGAACTCAAGACATGACCTGCTGCAGGCTGTGCTTTCAGTGTCAGCATGCAACTGCTCCTATAGTTCCTCAGGGGCGATTTCCACTCATTCCTCCCTCAAACTGATAGCTGATTTTCTGTTTTCTGACTGGTGCAAGGTTTCCCTCCCCCTTATATCCTTCATAAGAGAGCCTGAGGGTTGGTTAGGGAGAATCCATTCATTTGGTTATAAAATGAGAAGTGTGCCTATAACACACTGGAAATGAACAGGATGGAGAATTTGAGCTTTAGGGGAAAGATGCCCAAACCTGGAATAACACAAAAAATGCAGGTCAAGATCAGAGGTGATGAACTATGCATGAATGGAAACTATAGCCATGCTATTATTGGCATAGCCAAGAAACAGCCTCTGTTGAAAGAAAAGGGCCAAATGTCCTGTGTCAAAATGTTAGTTTTGGAGGCCCTAAAAAGGTGAAATGATTAAACTATATGACAGCAACAAAAGGTGTGTTTGTCTGTGCACAGTAAAGCGAGGCCAGTGCTGTTTCCTGTACAAGCAGGGAGTGGAAACACCTGAAATGCGTCTTGTATGGAAAGAGTTAAGTTCTCCAGACTCTCCCAGATGGGATGCTTGGGAAGAGAATGGAGCACGTGCCTTTCCCCTTGAGTTGGTGCAGTTGTGGATTTCCTCTTGGTGCTGACATCGGTCCATTCCCATCAAAGAGACGCTGCTGTTGGCTGGGCTCCAGTTCCTACAATCCCAATGGTTCTTTAGGGGGGTCAGAAGTTTCCAGTGCAGCATTAGTCCCAGGGTGGATGTGCATGGCCGAGAGGCTCAAAGACGTAACAGATCTGAGCCTCTGGCTTTCTGCCACTGCTGCAGGCCCCTCTCCAATTTTCTTTTTCCTAAATAGCAGAATATGTGAGCTATTTGTTATTGCTGGAGTGACTTGACATGAAAAACATTCCTGCCGTTTGCTGAGTATCTTAAAGAAACCGGATCTGCTTAAACGGCATAAATCAGTCTAAACAATAATATATCCCTGCTTGCTTTTGAGCAAGCCCCCAGCACTTCAGCACACATGGTTTGCATTTTCTGTACTCTCTTCTAGTAAAGTCTTAAATGGCTGGAAACCAGTGTAAAATGTTCACGTTGGATTTTAAACCTTGTCAAGAAATCATTTCTTGCATATTCGCTGGGTTTAATTCCTTCCCTTCCTTGTCTTGGCAGTTGGTGCAAGCCTGCCTCTGAAAACGTCTTTGCTTTTCACTTCAAAAGGGGCTTTAGTTTAAAGGTACAAGAGGCAGTTTTGCCTTTTTGCTGGAACGATGTGATCAAAAAGGACTGGGTATTAGATCTTCACTAACTGCTTTTGCTTAATCTGTGGCCTGGAGGAAGCAATTGATCCTGAAACCCTTGCCTGTGGAATATTGGCGTCACACTTGCTTCAGAGAGGTGGCTCAGTTATGTCCATCCTCATCATCTCCTCCTTGCCTTGAAGCGGCCTGCAGAGCTTCATTAACTGTAGGAGTTTTGCCTTAACATAATGATGCATGTGCCCCCCCAGTGTTCTAGCTTGCTGCCTTCTCACTTTGGAGCTGTTAAGACTTTACTTTTTGACTGCCTACGATGGCTGGCTTCTTCTAAAGTGGAGATACTGAGGCATTCTGAGGCTGTGCACTGAGAAGGGACTTGACTTTTTGCGATCAACCAGCTGGGATTCACTGGAGCTTGGTTAAAAAGTGTGGGTTTACCTTACACCAGGTGCCTTAGAGAAGTACCAGGAGCAGCAACACCTAAACACCACTGAGGCCAAACAGCACCTTGAGGGACATCTCCTGTGCACCTCATGTCCTCTGTTGTTAATGCAGATGTTTGCTGAGAGGAGAGTTTGAGCTGAGAGTAGCTGGACAGATGGCACTAAATGGCTCCTGGTGCAGTGAGGAATCAGCCTCCCTGTCTCAGCACTTCAGTGCTGAGCTGACAGTAAGAAAAGCAGCAACCTTGGCAGGTCTGGCTCTGTGCACACATGGGGTTTGCTGAACACAAAGCCATCTTCTGGCTGGTTCCAGAGCAGACCTGGCCCTTGCTGTTCGCTGCTCAGCCGTTCCGTGTGTTATTGTGTGTCAATCCTTGCTTCTTGTTTTCCTTTCCTGCTTTTCCAGGAGCCTGGGTTGTACTGTTGTGGAAATGCTGACAGAGAAACCACCCTGGGCAGAGTACGAAGCCATGGCAGCCATCTTCAAAATCGCCACCCAACCCACCAACCCGCAGCTCCCTTCCCACATATCAGAACATTGCCGGGACTTTCTAAAGCAGATCTTTGTGGAAGCCAGGCACAGACCCTCTGCTGAAGAGCTGCTCAGACATCAGTTTGCACAGCTCCAGTACTGAATTACCTCCCTCGCTAGCAGCTCCTGCTGGGCTCTCCATGCCCCGTGTGGTCTAGTTGCAACTGCCCGTTGTGGTGCTGCATCTTCCAAATGCCAGCTCAGCTGGCCTAGTCCTTTGGGGAAGTTTATGCCAAGGAACCTAGGGTCTGCTCTTGTGCCTGATACCTTTGTTTGCTGGACTGATGTTTGTTCTACTGCCAGCTATCCAAACAGAGCTGCATTTTTGCCCTAGTTACCTTGATGTGAAATTGCAGCTGGCTGCATGTTCTCTGCAGGCCCAAGAATGGGAAGTGTCTCACTGGTTGAACGGAGAAGAAAGCTGAACCAAAGTGGGAACTGGAAGAGCTATGCTCTTCAGAAGAGAAACGTGCCACAGCCATCCAGACCAGCTCTCTACGTGTGGGTCACTGTTCTCCAGACTAGCTAGGGCTTTAGAGGCATCTCTAGGACATGACTCCAGCAAAAAGCCATGTGTCATTGAGCGTGCGCTCGCTATATAATGATCTATTTTTCTTCTGAAGTATTCAGCATCTGAAGGTGTTCAGAAAATACTGATTCAAAAGTATGTGAATAGTGTTATTTTATAATGAAACCGTGGATTTGGGGGTAGGGGTGAGGGAGGTCTTTCTAGCTCAATGGCAGGATAATCAGCAACGTTTCAGCAGAATGCAGTCCCTCCAGGCCCTGAGATCAGGGCTCTGCCACTGATGTTAGAAAATCCAGAGCTTGATTTCCAAGGCTCAGCCTGTCCCAGCATTAAGACAGTGTCAGTTTGTGTCCTCAGAGCCAACGAATCTGTGCTCCTGCTTCATCTCCCTTGGACTGCTGGGTCCAAACAAACCCTTCTGGAAGGGAGTTCTGTGGAACAGCTTTCTGTCACACCTGTCTTTTGGGCTGGTAACTTCTTACCATCCTTTAAACCAAAGAGAGTTCATCTTTTGCCCAGGAGTTTACTTCAGGAAGAGCCTATGTGTTTGTTTGAGGACCTGGCCTAATAGAAAATTGAGGTTTTTATGGGGAGGAGATGGAGCTGGACACTGGTTTTACTTGTGCACAGTAAGTTAGAATCAAGCTCAACCCTTCAGTGTGTGTGCAAGTGTTCATTTAAGATTGCCATAAAACGTTACAGCCATATTTCAAGACGCTTTTAAGTCCAACAGTGAACAAGAGAGAGCATTGGCAATGCTACAATCTTGCTGTAATTAACTGGAGAACCCACACAGGTACCAAGTGAAAGGTACCGAATCTCTTGAGTTCCCAATGGCTCACTGACCTCCAATACTCTATGTTGATTTGGGCACTAATAAATCCTTAGTTCACTCCTAAAAAAACCAGCGCTCCTGGGGATTCATAGAGTCATTAGAAGTTATCTGTGTGAAAAGAAACTAAGGAAATGCGGTATTAGCTAAAATGCTGCTTTATAGAGCACTGAAGGTGTTCTGCTCTTGGTTTGGAAACCGTATTAAGGCTCCACATAACCTCCCCCATAAAAACTTGAAAACTGCTTTCCTAATGCAGTAAAATGAACAGGTTTTAAGGGAATACTGGTAGTAGGATAAGGCAAGTTTTAATGAAACCTTGACCACATGAGAAAGACTGGGTTGAATTCGAAGAGGGGGAAAAAAAGAACCTTAAAAATGCCAAATAACCAAAGCTCCCTGAAAGGGTTTAACAACCTGGAGTGGTTTTTCTGTGCCAAACTCAGAGCAATGTGTACTCAGTTGTTGCTTTCACTTTGAGGCTCTCCTGCACTACTACAAGGATGCACTGTGTAGATTGTAGGCACTTAAAGGGGATGCCTTTTAAGAAAGCTCTTGTTCTGTAATTTATTGATTCTAATGAGAGCACTTCTATTCATCTGTTCCAAAGCTGGAGCTTGACTCCACATTGTCAAGACACGTGGCCTGACTTATAGCCTGCACTTCACTGTCACTTGCACCCAAGGGAAGCAAGGGCACGACACTGCTACTCTGTGATAGGGAGCTTTTTACACCACTTTGCTGTGGGATAAACGGCTGCCTATATTGCAGAGGAATGTGAGATTATTCCTGTATCTGGATGACAGGGATAGGAGAGGCAGCACTCTTCAAGCCTTGCAACTGGCACCTAAATATACCAAAGATGAGAATTCATCACACTTCACCCTGCGGACGTACAGCAGCGATCAGGAGTGTAGTGATCCTGCCTGCACAGGTTCCTCTCTCCCCTTGGCTTGGCCTCACCAAATTGAGACCTTCTTCCATGGTCTGCCCCTTGCTGTCCCACACATTGTGTTCGGGGAGAGAATGGGGCACGAGGAAATGGTGTCACTTTTAATGTTTCAAAGCAACTAAATCCTCAGGATCTGTTGTGGCTTTTACCTCACACACGTCATGGAAGGCTGTTCCAGAGCAGAGCAAAGAGCATCCCGGGCTGATGGGCTCAGTCCTCTCCCCACCGGAGCATCTGGTCCTTCCCACCACCTATGCTGAAATGTGCCTACTCTGTATACACTTGTATTCCAGTGTGTAGTAATGAAAGCAAATAGCAGTTGTACAGTGACAGAGAACATGGGGTGCCAGCTTGGACTTCCTGTATCCCAGCACCTGACCCAATGCCATCTCTTCGGCACAGGAACAAGCCAAAGCATTACTTGTATGTTTGGAGATGCACTTTTATGAATGTAGTTTCTATCGCTCTTTTTTTAGCTCTTTTTACATCATGTAAACGGTGATGCCTCATACTTTTTTGGTTTATTTATATGGTAAAAGATCATATTTGGTGATTTTTATATATAGCGACTGTTACAGGGCGGGGGGGAGGAGGGGAAATACGTTTTGACTCCTTTATGAACTTGCAAAGGAAAAAAAGCAGCTGGTTTTGCAGAGAATTTGCTGATGGTTTAGAACAGGTAAAGCCAAGCCAAAATGCCACTGTTGTTTCCTCACAGCCCTCCTGGGGATGGGAAAGATCTGGATTCCAAAGTCCATTGCTACAATGAATAAGCTTGGGACCAACACTTATACATGGCCCAGGCAGCAAAACTATTTGAAGTGGACGTAAATGTAAAGACACCTCTGGATTGAATTGCATCCAACCCCTTTATCCTGGCAGAATTGGATGAAAAGCTGGGAATAACCTCATTTAGGGGAGTGCCAGGCTGACACTGAGCTGGAGTGTCCATGTCGTGCCATGGAGGCATTGGCAGTGCTGGAGTAAAGGCTGGGCTTGATGATCTTAAAGGTCTTTTCCAACCAAGTTGATTCTATTCCAGATGTCATGCTTTCTGCTGTTCCTTCCAGGGAGGGGTATATTGAGCAGTGAATCCTGAATGGAAGGTGCTGCAGAAATGGGGAATATTCTGCTTGAAGATGAATATCTTGGAGGAGTCCCATTATCCTGAGACAGTTGGAACTGAGCAGGAAGATGTTTAAGATTCCCATCAGAAAGGAGCCTGGGGGAATGGGGGATTTGCCTCTCCCTGAGTTGTTAAGAAACAAACCGTTGGCATTTTGGTCTCGGTGTGACGATTCTGAGCATTCCAGGTTATTTGCTTGTTCTCCAGTAAATGCAACCTTTGCCTATCCTAGTGGCAGCAATTTGCGTGATTCTTTTCCCATTTTGGGGGTAGTTTTCCAAAGGACTTGATGCTCCAAACAAACAGCTCCCATTGCCATTAATTACCAAAACAAATTGAGCAAGTGGGAACTTGGTACCTGCTCAGGTGACGTGGGATTCCCAAGTGCCCAAAGAGCCAGGATAACATGGGAATCTTCAATAAACCCCCATCCCTGCTGTACGCGCTGATCCTGGTGGGCAAAGGCCAGATCCAGGAGGCTGAGGAAGAGCCCAGGGACTGGTGCTTAGGTTAATAGCTGCTGCATGGGAAGGGTTTCTCTCTTTGGGTACAGTCCTGTGGTACCTGCCCTTGGAGCTGGGAGCATTCAGTCTGTCTTTAATTCTCAACCTAAAATAGGTGTCCTCTGTGGTTTAATGGTGTTTGGGCTTCAGGTCTTCAAACCCCAGCCTTGTTCAGGAGCAGATCTCACTGAGCAGCTCTGATTTCCCAGTTAGAAAAGGTAAATGTGCCTGGGGGGCAGTTCAGAAAGGGAGAAAGGGACTTTATTACCTGTCTGACATAGGGTGGAGCAGGGAGAACTGCTTTAACCTGGATTGTGCAGAAGACCTTGAACCAGTAGTCTATATGTACCGACCGGGGGCTTGCAGTGCAAAGCCAGGCCAATGTATCATTTTATTTACAATAAAATTATCATTTATATGAAAGCCTTTGTTCGGTGGTGGTTTGCAAACAGTGTCTGTTATTTCCTGTGCAAGTGGTGCCTCAGGATAAAGGGAATAAGACAACTTGTGTCCTTCCAACTAAGGACCTGAACTGATGGAAGGTATTGTTCCTTTCAGGTGTCTATTCTTTGGGACAACCGAAGCAGTGTCCTATCAGTGAGGGGTTGCTTCCTGGATCAGGTAAGCACGTGTCCTCCACAAGGCTGCCTCTGAGGTAGGTGACATTCAGCCTTGCAGGAGAGGAGCTGGGCTGCTTTGTTGGCTCTTCATGTGGAGATCATAGAATCACTTAGGTTGGAGAAGACCTTTGAGATCTTTGAGTCCATTTAAGATCATTGATCATCTCAGTCTCCTCTCTGGCGGGTTAAAGCCATTCCCCTTTGTCCTGTGTCATATCATGTGCTCCTTTCCAGAAATGAAGCCCCCAGCAGAAGTGGATGCTTTGCACTGAGTGTACTAAAGATGTGGGACAGGATGAGCTCTGCTGTCCCCAACTGGCAACCACGTTTCCAAGTATTTTCAGGCTGCATTTCTTTTTTCCAGCGGTACTATCTTAGGAAGGGACAGAAATAGTGCTGCTTTAAATTCATCTGCATCCCTTGCTGAAATGCTCTTTTTTCCCTTGTGCTGGTCCTAGTCTTGGTGTCACTTCAGCAGTGGTTTGAGTGCCACCGTGGTCCCTCAAGGTGCTGTCCCATGGGTCCTAACCACAACCTTCCCTCTGCTCGCCTTTCCCAGGCCGTGGTAGAGCTCGTTGCCATGTCAGTTAAACACTGACGTGTTTGTAAGTGTAAAATGTGCTCAAATGAGAAGAAATGGGTTAACAACGTGATGCAATAGAGCCCCCTGCACATGAAATGAGCAGATGCGTGGCACTTGTGGGCTGGTCCAGAGCAGACGAGAACCAGACGGGTGAACTTGTCGCAGAACACAAATGGCTTGTGGAACCAGAAATAACCACCTCCTGCTGCTTCCTGCCACCCTCCGGGTGTGCTAGAACCTGACAGCCCTGCCTTTGCTGAAGGAGGAACTTCAAGTTGCCTTCGCTTGAGGAGGCGCTTCCAAAAGCTGATGCCTTCATTCTCCTTTCCACTGTGTATGTTCAGTGCTTAACATTTGCTTTGTGAACACAAGGTTCACACCTTAGGCTTGCACCGTGGCATGTTTACCCCTGGACTCCCTTCCTACTCACACCTGTCTAAAGTCAGTAGCTCTGTAGTAATTCTGCTTTCCATAAGTGTATATTCCTTACTTGAATCTTCACCATACCTGGCCATATGGAAACATCTGGAGGCTTGGGCTGAAGGTTGATGAGCCACAAAGCACTGGCCAACACACAAAGAAATGCAGCTAAAAACCTCTTGTGCCTTTGCTGATTCCTGGGGGGGGTGTGTTCTATGAGC